>NW_026262581.1:78113954-79313954 GCF_021869535.1 Mytilus californianus
CCCACCAAAAATATTTAAGAAGGATCAATGAGTTGCAATGACTGCGAAGAGTAAATATAAGCACTTCTAAACAATATAAATTACAAATAGGCATATATTATGAATTTATTTTTAATTCAGGGCTTTAAGTAAACAATGCATACTGTAAACTGTGAATTTATGCTGACTCATCATAGTTTAGGCCCAGGATTTTCTCAATCTTCATGAAATATTTATAAAACTTCATATTTGAGTTAAATTCTTCAAAATCTCTGAGATAAACAAGATTTTGTGAAATTCTGTATGTTCTAATTTTAAACCCTATATACAAACATTTATTCAAATAGAAAACTCTCTAAAAACACTTCTTCTCACAACAATACTTATTTATCAGAATTATAGCCTTAAAGAAATCACTACATATACTCTAAGTTTCCTTTTACAGTACATTTTATACCCCTACCCCTGTTTCAATTTTTTAAAGAATTTGAAAACAAGACTTTAATTATTGCCAGCTTACCCTATGTGCATTTTTTCTGACATGAACTGTCTAAAACCTGTTTGAAACTATTCTGGTAACAAATTGAAAGCATTTTAAAATACTATAAATGTAATGTTTAGTAGTTAATCATTCCAACATTCAAGATTATACAAAGTATCCAATCCTGCCTGTGTCTCCAGTCCACATCTTACTGTATGCCTATTTGTCAATGAAAGTTCACAATTTCTGCCTCAAATGGTCAGTTTAGAATTCATGTTACAACAGTATCATCCCTAACCATATATCTAACATAAGTTAGTTAATATATGAACTAGAAGTGTTTAAACAAAGCCATATTTGCAAAAGGTGTATTTATGAAGATATCAGTCTGGTGCATAAATTCACTAAAAGTTTGATAGAAATGACTGCTTACATCTGATTTTTGCATAACTTCCTAGCACAGTTATTGTTTTCTGTACAAAAAACCTTTAAAATAATAAAATCATAGCATTTAGAAGTTAAATTATCTGTGTTATGACTCAGGGGGAGGCATTTTTCTGTGTTTTTTGCCCCTGGGGCCTCACATTTCCTAAATTTTTTCCCTGTTTCTAGCAATATGGAATATTTGGTATATATTTAGGATAGAACACACTATTGTAAGTTTTACTGAGGTCTTTTTGTAATTCTAGCTTGTATTTTTTATGCCGCAGTCACAAAAAAGCACATTTAGGTGTTACGGCTTACTTTTGGGTTATCGACAGGACAAAAACACCCCACCAAAAATATTTAAGAAGGATCAATGAGTTGCAATGACTGCGAAGAGTAAATATAAGCACTTCTAAACAATTTAAATTACAAATAGGCATATATTATGAATTTATTTTTAATTCAGGGCTTTAAGTAAACAATGCATACTGTAAACTGTGAATTTATGCTGACTCATCATAGTTTAGGCCCAGGATTTTCTCAATCTTCATGAAATATTTATAAAACTTCATATTTGAGTTAAATTCTTCAAAATCTCTGAGATAAACAAGATTTTGTGAAATTCTGTATGTTCTAATTTTAAACCCTATATACAAACATTTATTCAAATAGAAAACTCTCTAAAAACACTTCTTCTCACAACAATACTTATTTATCAGAATTATAGCCTTAAAGAAATCAATACATATACTCTAAGTTTCCTTTTACAGTACATTTTATACCCCTACCCCTGTTTCAATTTTTTAAAGAATTTGAAAACAAGACCTTAATTATTGCCAGCTTACCCTATGTGCATTTTTTCTGACATGAACTGTCTAAAACCTGTTTGAAACTATTCTGGTAACAAATTGAAAGCATTTTAAAATACTATAAATGTAATGTTTAGTAGTTAATCATTCCAACATTCAAGATTATACAAAGTATCCAATCCTGCCTGTGTCTCCAGTCCACATCTTACTGTGTGCCTATTTGTCAATGAAAGTTCACAATTTCTGCCTCAAATGGTCAGTTTAGAATTCATGTTACAACAGTATCATCCCTAACCATATATCTAACATAAGTTAGTTAATATATGAACTAGAAGTGTTTAAACAAAGCCATATTTGCAAAAGGTGTATTTATGAAGATATCAGTCTGGTGCATAAATTCACTAAAAGTTTGATAGAAATGACTGCTTACATCTGATTTTTGCATAACTTCCTAGCACAGTTATTGTTTTCTGTACAAAAAACCTTTAAAATAATAAAATCATAGCATTTAGAAGTTAAATTATCTGTGTTATGACCCAGGGGGAGGCATTATTCTGTGTTTTTTGCCCCTGGGGCCTCACATTTCCTAAATTTTTTCCCTGTTTCTAGCAATATGGAATATTTGGTATATATTTAGGATAGAACACACTATTGTAAGTTTTACTGAGGTCTTTTTGTAATTCTAGCTTGTATTTTTTATGCCGCAGTCACAAAAAAGCACATTTAGGTGTTACGGCTTACTTTTGGGTTATCGACAGGACAAAAACACCCCACCAAAAATATTTAAGAAGGATCAATGAGTTGCAATGACTGCGAAGAGTAAATATAAGCACTTCTAAACAATTTAAATTACAAATAGGCATATATTATGAATTTATTTTTAATTCAGGGCTTTAAGTAAACAATGCATACTGTAAACTGTGAATTTATGCTGACTCATCATAGTTTAGGCCCAGGATTTTCTCAATCTTCATGAAATATTTATAAAACTTCATATTTGAGTTAAATTTTTCAAAATCTCTGAGATAAACAAGATTTTGTGAAATTCTGTATGTTCTAATTTTAAACCCTATATACAAACATTTATTCAAATAGAAAACTCTCTAAAAACACTTCTTCTCACAACAATACTTATTTATCAGAATTATAGCCTTAAAGAAATCACTACATATACTCTAAGTTTCCTTTTACAGTACATTTTATACCCCTACCCCTGTTTCAATTTTTTAAAGAATTTGAAAACAAGACCTTAATTATTGCCAGCTTACCCTATGTGCATTTTTTCTGACATGAACTGTCTAAAACCTGTTTGAAACTATTCTGGTAACAAATTGAAAGCATTTTAAAATACTATAAATGTAATGTTTAGTAGTTAATCATTCCAACATTCAAGATTATACAAAGTATCCAATCCTGCCTGTGTCTCCAGTCCACATCTTACTGTATGCCTATTTGTCAATGAAAGTTCACAATTTCTGCCTCAAATGGTCAGTTTAGAATTCATGTTACAACAGTATCATCCCTAACCATATATCTAACATAAGTTAGTTAATATATGAACTAGAAGTGTTTAAACAAAGCCATATTTGCAAAAGGTGTATTTATGAAGATATCAGTCTGGTGCATAAATTCACTAAAAGTTTGATAGAAATGACTGCTTACATCTGATTTTTGCATAACTTCCTAGCACAGTTATTATTTTCTGTACAAAAAACCTTTAAAATAATAAAATCATAGCATTTAGAAGTTAAATTATCTGTGTTATGACTCAGGGGGAGGCATTTTTCTGTGTTTTTTGCCCCTGGGGCCTCACATTTCCTAAATTTTTTCCCTGTTTCTAGCAATATGGAATATTTGGTATATATTTAGGATAGAACACACTATTGTAAGTTTTACTGAGGTCTTTTTGTAATTCTAGCTTGTATTTTTTATGCCGCAGTCACAAAAAAGCACATTTAGGTGTTACAGCTTACTTTTGGGTTATCGACAGGACAAAAACACCCCACCAAAAATATTTAAGAAGGATCAATGAGTTGCAATGACTGCGAAGAGTAAATATAAGCACTTCTAAACAATTTAAATTACAAATAGGCATATATTATGAATTTATTTTTAATTCAGGGCTTTAAGTAAACAATGCATACTGTAAACTGTGAATTTATGCTGACTCATCATAGTTTAGGCCCAGGATTTTCTCAATCTTCATGAAATATTTATAAAACTTCATATTTGAGTTAAATTCTTCAAAATCTCTGAGATAAACAAGATTTTGTGAAATTCTGTATGTTCTAATTTTAAACCCTATATACAAACATTTATTCAAATAGAAAACTCTCTAAAAACACTTCTTCTCACAACAATACTTATTTATCAGAATTATAGCCTTAAAGAAATCACTACATATACTCTAAGTTTCCTTTTACAGTACATTTTATACCCCTACCCCTGTTTCAATTTTTTAAAGAATTTGAAAACAAGACTTTAATTATTGCCAGCTTACCCTATGTGCATTTTTTCTGACATGAACTGTCTAAAACCTGTTTGAAACTATTCTGGTAACAAATTGAAAGCATTTTAAAATACTATAAATGTAATGTTTAGTAGTTAATCATTCCAACATTCAAGATTATACAAAGTATCCAATCCTGCCTGTGTCTCCAGTCCACATCTTACTGTATGCCTATTTGTCAATGAAAGTTCACAATTTCTGCCTCAAATGGTCAGTTTAGAATTCATGTTACAACAGTATCATCCCTAACCATATATCTAACATAAGTTAGTTAATATATGAACTAGAAGTGTTTAAACAAAGCCATATTTGCAAAAGGTGTATTTATGAAGATATCAGTCTGGTGCATAAATTCACTAAAAGTTTGATAGAAATGACTGCTTACATCTGATTTTTGCATAACTTCCTAGCACAGTTATTGTTTTCTGTACAAAAAACCTTTAAAATAATAAAATCATAGCATTTAGAAGTTAAATTATCTGTGTTATGACCCAGGGGGAGGCATTTTTCTGTGTTTTTTGCCCCTGGGGCCTCACATTTCCTAAATTTTTTCCCTGTTTCTAGCAATATGGAATATTTGGTATATATTTAGGATAGAACACACTATTGTAAGTTTTACTGAGGTCTTTTTGTAATTCTAGCTTGTATTTTTTATGCCGCAGTCACAAAAAAGCACATTTAGGTGTTACGGCTTACTTTTGGGTTATCGACAGGACAAAAACACCCCACCAAAAATATTTAAGAAGGATCAATGAGTTGCAATGACTGCGAAGAGTAAATATAAGCACTTCTAAACAATTTAAATTACAAATAGGCATATATTATGAATTTATTTTTAATTCAGGGCTTTAAGTAAACAATGCATACTGTAAACTGTGAATTTATGCTGACTCATCATAGTTTAGGCCCAGGATTTTCTCAATCTTCATGAAATATTTATAAAACTTCATATTTGAGAGTTAAATTCTTCAAAATCTCTGAGATAAACAAGATTTTGTGAAATTCTGTATGTTCTAATTTTAAACCCTATATACAAACATTTATTCAAATAGAAAACTCTCTAAAAACACTTCTTCTCACAACAATACTTATTTATCAGAATTATAGCCTTAAAGAAATCACTACATATACTCTAAGTTTCCTTTTACAGTACATTTTATACCCCTACCCCTGTTTCAATTTTTTAAAGAATTTGAAAACAAGACTTTAATTATTGCCAGCTTACCCTATGTGCATTTTTTCTGACATGAACTGTCTAAAACCTGTTTGAAACTATTCTGGTAACAAATTGAAAGCATTTTAAAATACTATAAATGTAATGTTTAGTAGTTAATCATTCCAACATTCAAGATTATACAAAGTATCCAATCCTGCCTGTGTCTCCAGTCCACATCTTACTGTATGCCTATTTGTCAATGAAAGTTCACAATTTCTGCCTCAAATGGTCAGTTTAGAATTCATGTTACAACAGTATCATCCCTAACCATATATCTAACATAAGTTAGTTAATATATGAACTAGAAGTGTTTAAACAAAGCCATATTTGCAAAAGGTGTATTTATGAAGATATCAGTCTGGTGCATAAATTCACTAAAAGTTTGATAGAAATGACTGCTTACATCTGATTTTTGCATAACTTCCTAGCACAGTTATTGTTTTCTGTACAAAAAACCTTTAAAATAATAAAATCATAGCATTTAGAAGTTAAATTATCTGTGTTATGACCCAGGGGGAGGCATTTTTCTGTGTTTTTTGCCCCTGGGGCCTCACATTTCCTAAATTTTTTCCCTGTTTCTAGCAATATGGAATATTTGGTATATATTTAGGATAGAACACACTATTGTAAGTTTTACTGAGGTCTTTTTGTAATTCTAGCTTGTATTTTTTATGCCGCAGTCACAAAAAAGCACATTTAGGTGTTACGGCTTACTTTTGGGTTATCGACAGGACAAAAACACCCCACCAAAAATATTTAAGAAGGATCAATGAGTTGCAATGACTGCGAAGAGTAAATATAAGCACTTCTAAACAATTTAAATTACAAATAGGCATATATTATGAATTTATTTTTAATTCAGGGCTTTAAGTAAACAATGCATACTGTAAACTGTGAATTTGTGCTGACTCATCATAGTTTAGGCCCAGGATTTTCTCAATCTTCATGAAATATTTATAAAACTTCATATTTGAGTTAAATTCTTCAAAATTTCTGAGATAAACAAGATTTTGTGAAATTCTGTATGTTCTAATTTTAAACCCTATATACAAACATTTATTCAAATAGAAAACTCTCTAAAAACACTTCTTCTCACAACAATACTTATTTATCAGAATTATAGCCTTAAAGAAATCACTACATATACTCTAAGTTTCCTTTTACAGTACATTTTATACCCCTACCCCTGTTTCAATTTTTTAAAGAATTTGAAAACAAGACTTTAATTATTGCCAGCTTACCCTATGTGCATTTTTTCTGACATGAACTGTCTAAAACCTGTTTGAAACTATTCTGGTAACAAATTGAAAGCATTTTAAAATACTATAAATGTAATGTTTAGTAGTTAATCATTCCAACATTCAAGATTATACAAAGTATCCAATCCTGCCTGTGTCTCCAGTCCACATCTTACTGTATGCCTATTTGTCAATGAAAGTTCACAATTTCTGCCTCAAATGGTCAGTTTAGAATTCATGTTACAACAGTATCATCCCTAACCATATATCTAACATAAGTTAGTTAATATATGAACTAGAAGTGTTTAAACAAAGCCATATTTGCAAAAGGTGTATTTATGAAGATATCAGTCTGGTGCATAAATTCACTAAAAGTTTGATAGAAATGACTGCTTACATCTGATTTTTGCATAACTTCCTAGCACAGTTATTGTTTTCTGTACAAAAAACCTTTAAAATAATAAAATCATAGCATTTAGAAGTTAAATTATCTGTGTTATGACCCAGGGGGAGGCATTTTTCTGTGTTTTTTGCCCCTGGGGCCTCACATTTCCTAAATTTTTTCCCTGTTTCTAGCAATATGGAATATTTGGTATATATTTAGGATAGAACACACTATTGTAAGTTTTACTGAGGTCTTTTTGTAATTCTAGCTTGTATTTTTTATGCCGCAGTCACAAAAAAGCACATTTAGGTGTTACGGCTTACTTTTGGGTTATCGACAGGACAAAAACACCCCACCAAAAATATTTAAGAAGGATCAATGAGTTGCAATGACTGCGAAGAGTAAATATAAGCACTTTTAAACAATTTAAATTACAAATAGGCATATATTATGAATTTATTTTTAATTCAGGGCTTTAAGTAAACAATGCATACTGTAAACTGTGAATTTATGCTGACTCATCATAGTTTAGGCCCAGGATTTTCTCAATCTTCATGAAATATTTATAAAACTTCATATTTGAGTTAAATTCTTCAAAATCTCTGAGATAAACAAGATTTTGTGAAATTCTGTATGTTCTAATTTTAAACCCTATATACAAACATTTATTCAAATAGAAAACTCTCTAAAAACACTTCTTCTCACAACAATACTTATTTATCAGAATTATAGCCTTAAAGAAATCACTACATATACTCTAAGTTTCCTTTTACAGTACATTTTATACCCCTACCCCTGTTTCAATTTTTTAAAGAATTTGAAAACAAGACTTTAATTATTGCCAGCTTACCCTATGTGCATTTTTTCTGACATGAACTGTCTAAAACCTGTTTGAAACTATTCTGGTAACAAATTGAAAGCATTTTAAAATACTATAAATGTAATGTTTAGTAGTTAATCATTCCAACATTCAAGATTATACAAAGTATCCAATCCTGCCTGTGTCTCCAGTCCACATCTTACTGTATGCCTATTTGTCAATGAAAGTTCACAATTTCTGCCTCAAATGGTCAGTTTAGAATTCATGTTACAACAGTATCATCCCTAACCATGTATCTAACATAAGTTGGTTAATATATGAACTAGAAGTGTTTAAACAAAGCCATATTTGCAAAAGGTGTATTTATGAAGATATCAGTCTGGTGCATAAATTCACTAAAAGTTTGATAGAAATGACTGCTTACATCTGATTTTTGCATAACTTCCTAGCACAGTTATTGTTTTCTGTACAAAAAACCTTTAAAATAATAAAATCATAGCATTTAGAAGTTAAATTATCTGTGTTATGACCCAGGGGGAGGCATTTTTCTGTGTTTTTTGCCCCTGGGGCCTCACATTTCCTAAATTTTTTCCCTGTTTCTAGCAATATGGAATATTTGGTATATATTTAGGATAGAACACACTATTGTAAGTTTTACTGAGGTCTTTTTGTAATTCTAGCTTGTATTTTTTATGCCGCAGTCACAAAAAAGCACATTTAGGTGTTACAGCTTACTTTTGGGTTATCGACAGGACAAAAACACCCCACCAAAAATATTTAAGAAGGATCAATGAGTTGCAATGACTGCGAAGAGTAAATATAAGCACTTCTAAACAATTTAAATTACAAATAGGCATATATTATGAATTTATTTTTAATTCAGGGCTTTAAGTAAACAATGCATACTGTAAACTGTGAATTTATGCTGACTCATCATAGTTTAGGCCCAGGATTTTCTCAATCTTCATGAAATATTTATAAAACTTCATATTTGAGTTAAATTTTTCAAAATCTCTGAGATAAACATGATTTTGTGAAATTCTGTATGTTCTAATTTTAAACCCTATATACAAACATTTATTCAAATAGAAAACTCTCTAAAAACACTTCTTCTCACAACAATACTTATTTATCAGAATTATAGCCTTAAAGAAATCACTACATATACTCTAAGTTTCCTTTTACAGTACATTTTATACCCCTACCCCTGTTTCAATTTTTTAAAGAATTTGAAAACAAGACCTTAATTATTGCCAGCTTACCCTATGTGCATTTTTTCTGACATGAACTGTCTAAAACCTGTTTGAAACTATTCTGGTAACAAATTGAAAGCATTTTAAAATACTATAAATGTAATGTTTAGTAGTTAATCATTCCAACATTCAAGATTATACAAAGTATCCAATCCTGCCTGTGTCTCCAGTCCACATCTTACTGTATGCCTATTTGTCAATGAAAGTTCACAATTTCTGCCTCAAATGGTCAGTTTAGAATTCATGTTACAACAGTATCATCCCTAACCATATATCTAACATAAGTTAGTTAATATATGAACTAGAAGTGTTTAAACAAAGCCATATTTGCAAAAGGTGTATTTATGAAGATATCAGTCTGGTGCATAAATTCACTAAAAGTTTGATAGAAATGACTGCTTACATCTGATTTTTGCATAACTTCCTAGCACAGTTATTGTTTTCTGTACAAAAAACCTTTAAAATAATAAAATCATAGCATTTAGAAGTTAAATTATCTGTGTTATGACCCAGGGGGAGGCATTTTTCTGTGTTTTTTGCCCCTGGGGCCTCACATTTCCTAAATTTTTTCCCTGTTTCTAGCAATATGGAATATTTGGTATATATTTAGGATAGAACACACTATTGTAAGTTTTACTGAGGTCTTTTTGTAATTCTAGCTTGTATTTTTTATGCCGCAGTCACAAAAAAGCACATTTAGGTGTTACGGCTTACTTTTGGGTTATCGACAGGACAAAAACACCCCACCAAAAATATTTAAGAAGGATCAATGAGTTGCAATGACTGCGAAGAGTAAATATAAGCACTTTTAAACAATTTAAATTACAAATAGGCATATATTATGAATTTATTTTTAATTCAGGGCTTTAAGTAAACAATGCATACTGTAAACTGTGAATTTATGCTGACTCATCATAGTTTAGGCCCAGGATTTTCTCAATCTTCATGAAATATTTATAAAACTTCATATTTGAGTTAAATTCTTCAAAATCTCTGAGATAAACAAGATTTTGTGAAATTCTGTATGTTCTAATTTTAAACCCTATATACAAACATTTATTCAAATAGAAAACTCTCTAAAAACACTTCTTCTCACAACAATACTTATTTATCAGAATTATAGCCTTAAAGAAATCACTACATATACTCTAAGTTTCCTTTTACAGTACATTTTATACCCCTACCCCTGTTTCAATTTTTTAAAGAATTTGAAAACAAGACTTTAATTATTGCCAGCTTACCCTATGTGCATTTTTTCTGACATGAACTGTCTAAAACCTGTTTGAAACTATTCTGGTAACAAATTGAAAGCATTTTAAAATACTATAAATGTAATGTTTAGTAGTTAATCATTCCAACATTCAAGATTATACAAAGTATCCAATCCTGCCTGTGTCTCCAGTCCACATCTTACTGTATGCCTATTTGTCAATGAAAGTTCACAATTTCTGCCTCAAATGGTCAGTTTAGAACTCATGTTACAACAGTATCATCCCTAACCATGTATCTAACATAAGTTGGTTAATATATGAACTAGAAGTGTTTAAACAAAGCCATATTTGCAAAAGGTGTATTTATGAAGATATCAGTCTGGTGCATAAATTCACTAAAAGTTTGATAGAAATGACTGCTTACATCTGATTTTTGCATAACTTCCTAGCACAGTTATTGTTTTCTGTACAAAAAACCTTTAAAATAATAAAATCATAGCATTTAGAAGTTAAATTATCTGTGTTATGACCCAGGGGGAGGCATTTTTCTGTGTTTTTTGCCCCTGGGGCCTCACATTTCCTAAATTTTTTCCCTGTTTCTAGCAATATGGAATATTTGGTATATATTTAGGATAGAACACACTATTGTAAGTTTTACTGAGGTCTTTTTGTAATTCTAGCTTGTATTTTTTATGCCGCAGTCACAAAAAAGCACATTTAGGTGTTACGGCTTACTTTTGGGTTATCGACAGGACAAAAACACCCCACCAAAAATATTTAAGAAGGATCAATGAGTTGCAATGACTGCGAAGAGTAAATATAAGCACTTCTAAACAATTTAAATTACAAATAGGCATATATTATGAATTTATTTTTAATTCAGGGCTTTAAGTAAACAATGCATACTGTAAACTGTGAATTTATGCTGACTCATCATAGTTTAGGCCCAGGATTTTCTCAATCTTCATGAAATATTTATAAAACTTCATATTTGAGTTAAATTTTTCAAAATCTCTGAGATAAACATGATTTTGTGAAATTCTGTATGTTCTAATTTTAAACCCTATATACAAACATTTATTCAAATAGAAAACTCTCTAAAAACACTTCTTCTCACAACAATACTTATTTATCAGAATTATAGCCTTAAAGAAATCACTACATATACTCTAAGTTTCCTTTTACAGTACATTTTATACCCCTACCCCTGTTTCAATTTTTTAAAGAATTTGAAAACAAGACCTTAATTATTGCCAGCTTACCCTATGTGCATTTTTTCTGACATGAACTGTCTAAAACCTGTTTGAAACTATTCTGGTAACAAATTGAAAGCATTTTAAAATACTATAAATGTAATGTTTAGTAGTTAATCATTCCAACATTCAAGATTATACAAAGTATCCAATCCTGCCTGTGTCTCCAGTCCACATCTTACTGTATGCCTATTTGTCAATGAAAGTTCACAATTTCTGCCTCAAATGGTCAGTTTAGAATTCATGTTACAACAGTATCATCCCTAACCATATATCTAACATAAGTTAGTTAATATATGAACTAGAAGTGTTTAAACAAAGCCATATTTGCAAAAGGTGTATTTATGAAGATATCAGTCTGGTGCATAAATTCACTAAAAGTTTGATAGAAATGACTGCTTACATCTGATTTTTGCATAACTTCCTAGCACAGTTATTGTTTTCTGTACAAAAAACCTTTAAAATAATAAAATCATAGCATTTAGAAGTTAAATTATCTGTGTTATGACCCAGGGGGAGGCATTTTTCTGTGTTTTTTGCCCCTGGGGCCTCACATTTCCTAAATTTTTTCCCTGTTTCTAGCAATATGGAATATTTGGTATATATTTAGGATAGAACACACTATTGTAAGTTTTACTGAGGTCTTTTTGTAATTCTAGCTTGTATTTTTTATGCCGCAGTCACAAAAAAAGCACATTTAGGTGTTACGGCTTACTTTTGGGTTATCGACAGGACAAAAACACCCCACCAAAAATATTTAAGAAGGATCAATGAGTTGCAATGACTGCGAAGAGTAAATATAAGCACTTCTAAACAATTTAAATTACAAATAGGCATATATTATGAATTTATTTTTAATTCAGGGCTTTAAGTAAACAATGCATACTGTAAACTGTGAATTTATGCTGACTCATCATAGTTTAGGCCCAGGATTTTCTCAATCTTCATGAAATATTTATAAAACTTCATATTTGAGTTAAATTCTTCAAAATCTCTGAGATAAACAAGATTTTGTGAAATTCTGTATGTTCTAATTTTAAACCCTATATACAAACATTTATTCAAATAGAAAACTCTCTAAAAACACTTCTTCTCACAACAATACTTATTTATCAGAATTATAGCCTTAAAGAAATCACTACATATACTCTAAGTTTCCTTTTACAGTACATTTTATACCCCTACCCCTGTTTCAATTTTTTAAAGAATTTGAAAACAAGACTTTAATTATTGCCAGCTTACCCTATGTGCATTTTTTCTGACATGAACTGTCTAAAACCTGTTTGAAACTATTCTGGTAACAAATTGAAAGCATTTTAAAATACTATAAATGTAATGTTTAGTAGTTAATCATTCCAACATTCAAGATTATACAAAGTATCCAATCCTGCCTGTGTCTCCAGTCCACATCTTACTGTATGCCTATTTGTCAATGAAAGTTCACAATTTCTGCCTCAAATGGTCAGTTTAGAATTCATGTTACAACAGTATCATCCCTAACCATATATCTAACATAAGTTAGTTATTATATAGAATTATAGCCTTAAAGAAATCACTACACACTACAAACCAGTAAAAGTCTGAAATGGCCTATATTTGTACTCGACTGAACTGATTTTTACTCGACCAGTCTGAATTGGTCTGAAATTTACTTGATATTACTCGACTGTAGTCTGAACCATACTAAACAGTCTGAACTTGTACTCGACCTTTACTCGACCAGTACTTAACCATTTTATACGAGTCTGAACCATACTCGACATAGTCTTAACCATTCTCGACCAAGTCTGAACCATGCTCGACCTAGTCTGAACCATACTCGACCTAGTCTGAACCATACTCGACCAAGTCTTAACCAACCTAGACCTATTTTTCGTATCTATCTATATTATTTTTTCATTAATTTAGGAACTGTTATTCATATATATATATATATATATAAAATGTATATCACATTTAAAATTAAAATAAAACAAGGTGATCAAATTGCTGGTTGGATTAAAATAATATCATGTAATAAATTAAGTTTGTTAAATGAATTTTCATATACATGATATCATGTTCACATTGATTTATGCATCAAAAATACTATAACTTTCAACCATTATTCAAATATCTTAAATGTTATTCAATTTTTTTTTTATCAAAATATATATAAAATAGTATATAAAGCAACTTAATAAATGTTAGAATTGACACCTTTGTTTTGTAAAATCAAAAATTTAATATAATAATAATAATAAAACTTTCATCTTTTTATCCTTGATAACCTTTTAAAAAAGGAAATGTATTCCAAAGTTGCAGTAGAAATTTATTTTAATTAAATTTAAATACGTTTTGTCAAAATTAAAGACATGGCATACAAGAAGCAGTTTAATAAGGTTTAATGGTTTAATTACCTCAGTACAGGTGTTTTACAGGTAAAAAGAAAACCATATTTTTCTTAAACTCGTGTATTACTTATCTAGTGAATTCAAAGGCCTTGTTATTTAAGTTTTACAGGATGTTGTAATTTTCAATGGATGTTATTTAAAATTTATTACTCTCTGACCAGGTGTGATCTTTTTAATCAGTGTGCTTCAAGCAGGATGTATTACTTTATAGTTTATCCCTAATCAGAAGAAAAATTTTATTCATTTCTTGAATTTTTTATCCCTTTTAAAATATATATATATCCCAAATTATGAATAGGAATAGATATATTTCTGATATAAGGTTAAACAATGTCAGTGATTTTGTTGGCTGTTGTTACCTCATTAAAAAGATAGTTATATAACTATTGTATATAACCATGAAACCTAAGTACAGAAAGTCACAGGACAGAAAGTCACAAATTTGATAGGACAAAAAGTCACAAATAATTTGTATACAATTGATTGAATATTTATGAGAAAGATCTTGAAATGTTTACTTTTTATGACACATATTCATTTTACAGTTTAGGAAATTGTTCATAAGACTTAATTTGATAAATAAAGATTTATAAAATTTTAATCATGCAAAGGATATATTTCTTGGCACCATGAAGCCATTTAAGTACCAAGGCATTGTAACATTTTGTTTTCTTAACAATTATTTGATCATTATTGATATTGTTTCAAGAAAAATACAAAAATGTTTTTTTAAAAATAAGTGTTCTATTGTTCAAAGAAAAATAGCCTCAAAACTGAATTGTGACTTTTTGTCCTGTGACTTTCTGTCCTACATTCGTTTTTATTTAGGAATTTAGGAAAATCAAGTTTTGTTTAAAAAAAAAACACATGCCAAACAAAAAAAACACCTTATTTTTAATAAGGTTTTATTACCCTCAGTATAGGTGTGGTTTTCAGGTAAAACAAGTCTTTTATTTAACAAGACTCAGACTTTAAAATTAGATAATTTAACTATCTCGATTTGCCAAATCTAAGAGAATCATGTATTATTAAAGAATGTAAAAAATGTTTTTATATATATCTTTATTTAATTGTGGCTGTTGTCATGTAAGTTAAAGAGAAAGTTATTTAAACAATCAAAATTATAAAGCAGAGGTTATTTGGTAAAGTATGGTTCAGACTGGTCGAGTATTGTTCAGACCTTTGGTCGAGTATGGTTCAGACTGAAAAAATAGGTCGAGAGCTGGTCGAGTACTGGTCCAGACTGGGTTAAGACTGTTTCAGACTGGTCGAGTAATAGTTTAGACTATTTTCAATAGCAAAGATAAGGGTCAAGTACAAATCAGTACAGTCGAGTATGGTTAAGACTGGGTCGAGTAATATTAAGTAAAATTCAGACCAATTCAGACTGGTCGAGTAAAAATCAGTACAGTCGAGTACAGATATAGGCCATTTCAGACTTTTACTGGTTTGTAGTGACATATACTCTAAGTTTCCTTTTACAGTACATTTTATACCCCTACCCCTGTTTCAATTTTTTAAAGAATTTGAAAACAAGACTTTAATTATTGCCAGCTTACCCTATGTGCATTTTTTCTGACATGAACTGTCTAAAACCTGTTTGAAACTATTCTGGTAACAAATTGAAAGCATTTTAAAATACTATAAATGTAATGTTTAGTAGTTAATCATTCCAACATTCAAGATTATACAAAGTATCCAATCCTGCCTGTGTCTCCAGTCCACATCTTACTGTATGCCTATTTGTCAATGAAAGTTCACAATTTCTGCCTCAAATGGTCAGTTTAGAATTCATGTTACAACAGTATCATCCCTAATCATATATCTAACATAAGTTAGTTAATATATGAACTAGAAGTGTTTAAACAAAGCCATATTTGCAAAAGGTGTATTTATGAAGATATCAGTCTGGTGCATAAATTCACTAAAAGTTTGATAGAAATGACTGCTTACATCTGATTTTTGCATAACTTCCTAGCACAGTTATTGTTTTCTGTACAAAAAACCTTTAAAATAATAAAATCATAGCATTTAGACGTTAAATTATCTGTGTTATGACCCAGGGGGAGGCATTTTTCTGTGTTTTTTGCCCCTGGGGCCTCACATTTCCTAAATTTTTTCCCTGTTTCTAGCAATATGGAATATTTGGTATATATTTAGGATAGAACACACTATTGTAAGTTTTACTGAGGTCTTTTTGTAATTCTAGCTTGTATTTTTTATGCCGCAGTCACAAAAAAGCACATTTAGGTGTTACGGCTTACTTTTGGGTTATCGACAGGAAAAAAACACCCCACCAAAAATATTTAAGAAGGATCAATGAGTTGCAATGACTGCGAAGAGTAAATATAAGCACTTCTAAACAATTTAAATTACAAATAGGCATATATTATGAATTTATTTTTAATTCAGGGCTTTAAGTAAACAATGCATACTGTAAACTGTGAATTTATGCTGACTCATCATAGTTTAGGCCCAGGATTTTCTCAATCTTCATGAAATATTTATAAAACTTCATATTTGAGTTAAATTCTTCAAAATCTCTGAGATAAACAAGATTTTGTGAAATTCTGTATGTTCTAATTTTAAACCCTATATACAAACATTTATTCAAATAGAAAACTCTCTAAAAACACTTCTTCTCACAACAATACTTATTTATCAGAATTATAGCCTTAAAGAAATCACTACATATACTCTAAGTTTCCTTTTACAGTACATTTGATACCCCTACCCCTGTTTCAATTTTTTAAAGAATTTGAAAACAAGACTTTAATTATTGCCAGCTTACCCTATGTGCATTTTTTCTGACATGAACTGTCTAAAACCTGTTTGAAACTATTCTGGTAACAAATTGAAAGCATTTTAAAATACTATAAATGTAATGTTTAGTAGTTAATCATTCCAACATTCAAGATTATACAAAGTATCCAATCCTGCCTGTGTCTCCAGTCCACATCTTACTGTATGCCTATTTGTCAATGAAAGTTCACAATTTCTGCCTCAAATGGTCAGTTTAGAATTCATGTTACAACAGTATCATCCCTAACCATATATCTAACATAAGTTAGTTAATATATGAACTAGAAGTGTTTAAACAAAGCCATATTTGCAAAAGGTGTATTTATGAAGATATCAGTCTGGTGCATAAATTCACTAAAAGTTTGATAGAAATGACTGCTTACATCTGATTTTTGCATAACTTCCTAGCACAGTTATTGTTTTCTGTACAAAAAACCTTTAAAATAATAAAATCATAGCATTTAGAAGTTAAATTATCTGTGTTATGACCCAGGGGGAGGCATTTTTCTGTGTTTTTTGCCCCTGGGGCCTCACATTTCCTAAATTTTTTCCCTGTTTCTAGCAATATGGAATATTTGGTATATATTTAGGATAGAACACACTATTGTAAGTTTTACTGAGGTCTTTTTGTAATTCTAGCTTGTATTTTTTATGCCGCAGTCACAAAAAAGCACATTTAGGTGTTACGGCTTACTTTTGGGTTATCGACAGGACAAAAACACCCCACCAAAAATATTTAAGAAGGATCAATGAGTTGCAATGACTGCGAAGAGTAAATATAAGCACTTCTAAACAATTTAAATTACAAATAGGCATATATTATGAATTTATTTTTAATTCAGGGCTTTAAGTAAACAATGCATACTGTAAACTGTGAATTTATGCTGACTCATCATAGTTTAGGCCCAGGATTTTCTCAATCTTCATGAAATATTTATAAAACTTCATATTTGAGTTAAATTCTTCAAAATCTCTGAGATAAACAAGATTTTGTGAAATTCTGTATGTTCTAATTTTAAACCCTATATACAAACATTTATTCAAATAGAAAACTCTCTAAAAACACTTCTTCTCACAACAATACTTATTTATCAGAATTATAGCCTTAAAGAAATCACTACATATACTCTAAGTTTCCTTTTACAGTACATTTGATACCCCTACCCCTGTTTCAATTTTTTAAAGAATTTGAAAACAAGACTTTAATTATTGCCAGCTTACCCTATGTGCATTTTTTCTGACATGAACTGTCTAAAACCTGTTTGAAACTATTCTGGTAACAAATTGAAAGCATTTTGAAATACTATAAATGTAATGTTTAGTAGTTAATCATTCCAACATTCAAGATTATACAAAGTATCCAATCCTGCCTGTGTCTCCAGTCCACATCTTACTGTATGCCTATTTGTCAATGAAAGTTCACAATTTCTGCCTCAAATGGTCAGTTTAGAATTCATGTTACAACAGTATCATCCCTAACCATATATCTAACATAAGTTAGTTAATATATGAACTAGAAGTGTTTAAACAAAGCCATATTTGCAAAAGGTGTATTTATGAAGATATCAGTCTGGTGCATAAATTCACTAAAAGTTTGATAGAAATGACTGCTTACATCTGATTTTTGCATAACTTCCTAGCACAGTTATTGTTTTCTGTACAAAAAACCTTTAAAATAATAAAATCATAGCATTTAGAAGTTAAATTATCTGTGTTATGACCCAGGGGGAGGCATTTTTCTGTGTTTTTTGCCCCTGGGGCCTCACATTTCCTAAATTTTTTCCCTGTTTCTAGCAATATGGAATATTTGGTATATATTTAGGATAGAACACACTATTGTAAGTTTTACTGAGGTCTTTTTGTAATTCTAGCTTGTATTTTTTATGCCGCAGTCACAAAAAAGCACATTTAGGTGTTACGGCTTACTTTTGGGTTATCGACAGGACAAAAACACCCCACCAAAAATATTTAAGAAGGATCAATGAGTTGCAATGACTGCGAAGAGTAAATATAAGCACTTCTAAACAATTTAAATTACAAATAGGCATATATTATGAATATATTTTTAATTCAGGGCTTTAAGTAAACAATGCATACTGTAAACTGTGAATTTATGCTGACTCATCATAGTTTAGGCCCAGGATTTTCTCAATCTTCATGAAATATTTATAAAACTTCATATTTGAGTTAAATTCTTCAAAATCTCTGAGATAAACAAGATTTTGTGAAATTCTGTATGTTCTAATTTTAAACCCTATATACAAACATTTATTCAAATAGAAAACTCTCTAAAAACACTTCTTCTCACAACAATACTTATTTATCAGAATTATAGCCTTAAAGAAATCACTACATATACTCTAAGTTTCCTTTTACAGTACATTTGATACCCCTACCCCTGTTTCAATTTTTTAAAGAATTTGAAAACAAGACTTTAATTATTGCCAGCTTACCCTATGTGCATTTTTTCTGACATGAACTGTCTAAAACCTGTTTGAAACTATTCTGGTAACAAATTGAAAGCATTTTGAAATACTATAAATGTAATGTTTAGTAGTTAATCATTCCAACATTCAAGATTATACAAAGTATCCAATCCTGCCTGTGTCTCCAGTCCACATCTTACTGTATGCCTATTTGTCAATGAAAGTTCACAATTTCTGCCTCAAATGGTCAGTTTAGAATTCATGTTACAACAGTATCATCCCTAACCATATATCTAACATAAGTTAGTTAATATATGAACTAGAAGTGTTTAAACAAAGCCATATTTGCAAAAGGTGTATTTATGAAGATATCAGTCTGGTGCATAAATTCACTAAAAGTTTGATAGAAATGACTGCTTACATCTGATTTTTGCATAACTTCCTAGCACAGTTATTGTTTTCTGTACAAAAAACCTTTAAAATAATAAAATCATAGCATTTAGAAGTTAAATTATCTGTGTTATGACCCAGGGGGAGGCATTTTTCTGTGTTTTTTGCCCCTGGGGCCTCACATTTCCTAAATTTTTTCCCTGTTTCTAGCAATATGGAATATTTGGTATATATTTAGGATAGAACACACTATTGTAAGTTTTACTGAGGTCTTTTTGTAATTCTAGCTTGTATTTTTTATGCCGCAGTCACAAAAAAGCACATTTAGGTGTTACGGCTTACTTTTGGGTTATCGACAGGACAAAAACACCCCACCAAAAATATTTAAGAAGGATCAATGAGTTGCAATGACTGCGAAGAGTAAATATAAGCACTTCTAAACAATTTAAATTACAAATAGGCATATATTATGAATTTATTTTTAATTCAGGGCTTTAAGTAAACAATGCATACTGTAAACTGTGAATTTATGCTGACTCATCATAGTTTAGGCCCAGGATTTTCTCAATCTTCATGAAATATTTATAAAACTTCATATTTGAGTTAAATTCTTCAAAATCTCTGAGATAAACAAGATTTTGTGAAATTCTGTATGTTCTAATTTTAAACCCTATATACAAACATTTATTCAAATAGAAAACTCTCTAAAAACACTTCTTCTCACAACAATACTTATTTATCAGAATTATAGCCTTAAAGAAATCACTACATATACTCTAAGTTTCCTTTTACAGTACATTTTATACCCCTACCCCTGTTTCAATTTTTTAAAGAATTTGAAAACAAGACTTTAATTATTGCCAGCTTACCCTATGTGCATTTTTTCTGACATGAACTGTCTAAAACCTGTTTGAAACTATTCTGGTAACAAATTGAAAGCATTTTGAAATACTATAAATGTAATGTTTAGTAGTTAATCATTCCAACATTCAAGATTATACAAAGTATCCAATCCTGCCTGTGTCTCCAGTCCACATCTTACTGTATGCCTATTTGTCAATGAAAGTTCACAATTTCTGCCTCAAATGGTCAGTTTAGAATTCATGTTACAACAGTATCATCCCTAACCATATATCTAACATAAGTTAGTTAATATATGAACTAGAAGTGTTTAAACAAAGCCATATTTGCAAAAGGTGTATTTATGAAGATATCAGTCTGGTGCATAAATTCACTAAAAGTTTGATAGAAATGACTGCTTACATCTGATTTTTGCATAACTTCCTAGCACAGTTATTGTTTTCTGTACAAAAAACCTTTAAAATAATAAAATCATAGCATTTAGAAGTTAAATTATCTGTGTTATGACCCAGGGGGAGGCATTTTTCTGTGTTTTTTGCCCCTGGGGCCTCACATTTCCTAAATTTTTTCCCTGTTTCTAGCAATATGGAATATTTGGTATATATTTAGGATAGAACACACTATTGTAAGTTTTACTGAGGTCTTTTTGTAATTCTAGCTTGTATTTTTTATGCCGCAGTCACAAAAAAGCACATTTAGGTGTTACGGCTTACTTTTGGGTTATCGACAGGACAAAAACACCCCACCAAAAATATTTAAGAAGGATCAATGAGTTGCAATGACTGCGAAGAGTAAATATAAGCACTTCTAAACAATTTAAATTACAAATAGGCATATATTATGAATTTATTTTTAATTCAGGGCTTTAAGTAAACAATGCATACTGTAAACTGTGAATTTATGCTGACTCATCATAGTTTAGGCCCAGGATTTTCTCAATCTTCATGAAATATTTATAAAACTTCATATTTGAGTTAAATTCTTCAAAATCTCTGAGATAAACAAGATTTTGTGAAATTCTGTATGTTCTAATTTTAAACCCTATATACAAACATTTATTCAAATAGAAAACTCTCTAAAAACACTTCTTCTCACAACAATACTTATTTATCAGAATTATAGCCTTAAAGAAATCACTACATATACTCTAAGTTTCCTTTTACAGTACATTTTATACCCCTACCCCTGTTTCAATTTTTTAAAGAATTTGAAAACAAGACTTTAATTATTGCCAGCTTACCCTATGTGCATTTTTTCTGACATGAACTGTCTAAAACCTGTTTGAAACTATTCTGGTAACAAATTGAAAGCATTTTAAAATACTATAAATGTAATGTTTAGTAGTTAATCATTCCAACATTCAAGATTATACAAAGTATCCAATCCTGCCTGTGTCTCCAGTCCACATCTTACTGTATGCCTATTTGTCAATGAAAGTTCACAATTTCTGCCTCAAATGGTCAGTTTAGAATTCATGTTACAACAGTATCATCCCTAACCATATATCTAACATAAGTTAGTTAATATATGAACTAGAAGTGTTTAAACAAAGCCATATTTGCAAAAGGTGTATTTATGAAGATATCAGTCTGGTGCATAAAT
Organism: Mytilus californianus; assembly: GCF_021869535.1. NCBI lineage: Eukaryota > Metazoa > Mollusca > Bivalvia > Mytilida > Mytilidae > Mytilus > Mytilus californianus. The sequence goes on from NW_026262581.1 coordinate 78,136,009, forward strand.
TCACTAAAAGTTTGATAGAAATGACTGCTTACATCTGATTTTTGCATAACTTCCTAGCACAGTTATTGTTTTCTGTACAAAAAACCTTTAAAATAATAAAATCATAGCATTTAGAAGTTAAATTATCTGTGTTATGACCCAGGGGGAGGCATTTTTCTGTGTTTTTTGCCCCTGGGGCCTCACATTTCCTAAATTTTTTCCCTGTTTCTAGCAATATGGAATATTTGGTATATATTTAGGATAGAACACACTATTGTAAGTTTTACTGAGGTCTTTTTGTAATTCTAGCTTGTATTTTTTATGCCGCAGTCACAAAAAAGCACATTTAGGTGTTACGGCTTACTTTTGGGTTATCGACAGGACAAAAACACCCCACCAAAAATATTTAAGAAGGATCAATGAGTTGCAATGACTGCGAAGAGTAAATATAAGCACTTCTAAACAATTTAAATTACAAATAGGCATATATTATGAATTTATTTTTAATTCAGGGCTTTAAGTAAACAATGCATACTGTAAACTGTGAATTTATGCTGACTCATCATAGTTTAGGCCCAGGATTTTCTCAATCTTCATGAAATATTTATAAAACTTCATATTTGAGTTAAATTCTTCAAAATCTCTGAGATAAACAAGATTTTGTGAAATTCTGTATGTTCTAATTTTAAACCCTATATACAAACATTTATTCAAATAGAAAACTCTCTAAAAACACTTCTTCTCACAACAATACTTATTTATCAGAATTATAGCCTTAAAGAAATCACTACATATACTCTAAGTTTCCTTTTACAGTACATTTTATACCCCTACCCCTGTTTCAATTTTTTAAAGAATTTGAAAACAAGACTTTAATTATTGCCAGCTTACCCGATGTGCATTTTTTCTGACATGAACTGTCTAAAACCTGTTTGAAACTATTCTGGTAACAAATTGAAAGCATTTTAAAATACTATAAATGTAATGTTTAGTAGTTAATCATTCCAACATTCAAGATTATACAAAGTATCCAATCCTGCCTGTGTCTCCAGTCCACATCTTACTGTATGCCTATTTGTCAATGAAAGTTCACAATTTCTGCCTCAAATGGTCAGTTTAGAATTCATGTTACAACAGTATCATCCCTAACCATATATCTAACATAAGTTAGTTAATATATGAACTAGAAGTGTTTAAACAAAGCCATATTTGCAAAAGGTGTATTTATGAAGATATCAGTCTGGTGCATAAATTCACTAAAAGTTTGATAGAAATGACTGCTTACATCTGATTTTTGCATAACTTCCTAGCACAGTTATTGTTTTCTGTACAAAAAACCTTTAAAATAATAAAATCATAGCATTTAGAAGTTAAATTATCTGTGTTATGACCCAGGGGGAGGCATTTTTCTGTGTTTTTTGCCCCTGGGGCCTCACATTTCCTAAATTTTTTCCCTGTTTCTAGCAATATGGAATATTTGGTATATATTTAGGATAGAACACACTATTGTAAGTTTTACTGAGGTCTTTTTGTAATTCTAGCTTGTATTTTTTATGCCGCAGTCACAAAAAAGCACATTTAGGTGTTATGGCTTACTTTTGGGTTATCGACAGGACAAAAACACCCCACCAAAAATATTTAAGAAGGATCAATGAGTTGCAATGACTGCGAAGAGTAAATATAAGCACTTCTAAACAATTTAAATTACAAATAGGCATATATTATGAATTTATTTTTAATTCAGGGCTTTAAGTAAACAATGCATACTGTAAACTGTGAATTTATGCTGACTCATCATAGTTTAGGCCCAGGATTTTCTCAATCTTCATGAAATATTTATAAAACTTCATATTTGAGTTAAATTCTTCAAAATCTCTGAGATAAACAAGATTTTGTGAAATTCTGTATGTTCTAATTTTAAACCCTATATACAAACATTTATTCAAATAGAAAACTCTCTAAAAACACTTCTTCTCACAACAATACTTATTTATCAGAATTATAGCCTTAAAGAAATCACTACATATACTCTAAGTTTCCTTTTACAGTACATTTGATACCCCTACCCCTGTTTCAATTTTTTAAAGAATTTGAAAACAAGACTTTAATTATTGCCAGCTTACCCTATGTGCATTTTTTCTGACATGAACTGTCTAAAACCTGTTTGAAACTATTCTGGTAACAAATTGAAAGCATTTTAAAATACTATAAATGTAATGTTTAGTAGTTAATCATTCCAACATTCAAGATTATACAAAGTATCCAATCCTGCCTGTGTCTCCAGTCCACATCTTACTGTATGCCTATTTGTCAATGAAAGTTCACAATTTCTGCCTCAAATGGTCAGTTTAGAATTCATGTTACAACAGTATCATCCCTAACCATATATCTAACATAAGTTAGTTAATATATGAACTAGAAGTGTTTAAACAAAGCCATATTTGCAAAAGGTGTATTTATGAAGATATCAGTCTGGTGCATAAATTCACTAAAAGTTTGATAGAAATGACTGCTTACATCTGATTTTTGCATAACTTCCTAGCACAGTTATTGTTTTCTGTACAAAAAACCTTTAAAATAATAAAATCATAGCATTTAGAAGTTAAATTATCTGTGTTATGACCCAGGGGGAGGCATTTTTCTGTGTTTTTTGCCCCTGGGGCCTCACATTTCCTAAATTTTTTCCCTGTTTCTAGCAATATGGAATATTTGGTATATATTTAGGATAGAACACACTATTGTAAGTTTTACTGAGGTCTTTTTGTAATTCTAGCTTGTATTTTTTATGCCGCAGTCACAAAAAAGCACATTTAGGTGTTACGGCTTACTTTTGGGTTATCGACAGGACAAAAACACCCCACCAAAAATATTTAAGAAGGATCAATGAGTTGCAATGACTGCGAAGAGTAAATATAAGCACTTCTAAACAATTTAAATTACAAATAGGCATATATTATGAATTTATTTTTAATTCAGGGCTTTAAGTAAACAATGCATACTGTAAACTGTGAATTTATGCTGACTCATCATAGTTTAGGCCCAGGATTTTCTCAATCTTCATGAAATATTTATAAAACTTCATATTTGAGTTAAATTCTTCAAAATCTCTGAGATAAACAAGATTTTGTGAAATTCTGTATGTTCTAATTTTAAACCCTATATACAAACATTTATTCAAATAGAAAACTCTCTAAAAACACTTCTTCTCACAACAATACTTATTTATCAGAATTATAGCCTTAAAGAAATCACTACATATACTCTAAGTTTCCTTTTACAGTACATTTTATACCCCTACCCCTGTTTCAATTTTTTAAAGAATTTGAAAACAAGACTTTAATTATTGCCAGCTTACCCTATGTGCATTTTTTCTGACATGAACTGTCTAAAACCTGTTTGAAACTATTCTGGTAACAAATTGAAAGCATTTTAAAATACTATAAATGTAATGTTTAGTAGTTAATCATTCCAACATTCAAGATTATACAAAGTATCCAATCCTGCCTGTGTCTCCAGTCCACATCTTACTGTATGCCTATTTGTCAATGAAAGTTCACAATTTCTGCCTCAAATGGTCAGTTTAGAATTCATGTTACAACAGTATCATCCCTAACCATATATCTAACATAAGTTAGTTAATATATGAACTAGAAGTGTTTAAACAAAGCCATATTTGCAAAAGGTGTATTTATGAAGATATCAGTCTGGTGCATAAATTCACTAAAAGTTTGATAGAAATGACTGCTTACATCTGATTTTTGCATAACTTCCTAGCACAGTTATTGTTTTCTGTACAAAAAACCTTTAAAATAATAAAATCATAGCATTTAGAAGTTAAATTATCTGTGTTATGACCCAGGGGGAGGCATTTTTCTGTGTTTTTTGCCCCTGGGGCCTCACATTTCCTAAATTTTTTCCCTGTTTCTAGCAATATGGAATATTTGGTATATATTTAGGATAGAACACACTATTGTAAGTTTTACTGAGGTCTTTTTGTAATTCTAGCTTGTATTTTTTATGCCGCAGTCACAAAAAAGCACATTTAGGTGTTACGGCTTACTTTTGGGTTATCGACAGGACAAAAACACCCCACCAAAAATATTTAAGAAGGATCAATGAGTTGCAATGACTGCGAAGAGTAAATATAAGCACTTCTAAACAATTTAAATTACAAATAGGCATATATTATGAATTTATTTTTAATTCAGGGCTTTAAGTAAACAATGCATACTGTAAACTGTGAATTTATGCTGACTCATCATAGTTTAGGCCCAGGATTTTCTCAATCTTCATGAAATATTTATAAAACTTCATATTTGAGTTAAATTCTTCAAAATCTCTGAGATAAACAAGATTTTGTGAAATTCTGTATGTTCTAATTTTAAACCCTATATACAAACATTTATTCAAATAGAAAACTCTCTAAAAACACTTCTTCTCACAACAATACTTATTTATCAGAATTATAGCCTTAAAGAAATCACTACATATACTCTAAGTTTCCTTTTACAGTACATTTGATACCCCTACCCCTGTTTCAATTTTTTAAAGAATTTGAAAACAAGACTTTAATTATTGCCAGCTTACCCTATGTGCATTTTTTCTGACATGAACTGTCTAAAACCTGTTTGAAACTATTCTGGTAACAAATTGAAAGCATTTTAAAATACTATAAATGTAATGTTTAGTAGTTAATCATTCCAACATTCAAGATTATACAAAGTATCCAATCCTGCCTGTGTCTCCAGTCCACATCTTACTGTATGCCTATTTGTCAATGAAAGTTCACAATTTCTGCCTCAAATGGTCAGTTTAGAATTCATGTTACAACAGTATCATCCCTAACCATATATCTAACATAAGTTAGTTAATATATGAACTAGAAGTGTTTAAACAAAGCCATATTTGCAAAAGGTGTATTTATGAAGATATCAGTCTGGTGCATAAATTCACTAAAAGTTTGATAGAAATGACTGCTTACATCTGATTTTTGCATAACTTCCTAGCACAGTTATTGTTTTCTGTACAAAAAACCTTTAAAATAATAAAATCATAGCATTTAGAAGTTAAATTATCTGTGTTATGACCCAGGGGGAGGCATTTTTCTGTGTTTTTTGCCCCTGGGGCCTCACATTTCCTAAATTTTTTCCCTGTTTCTAGCAATATGGAATATTTGGTATATATTTAGGATAGAACACACTATTGTAAGTTTTACTGAGGTCTTTTTGTAATTCTAGCTTGTATTTTTTATGCCGCAGTCACAAAAAAGCACATTTAGGTGTTACGGCTTACTTTTGGGTTATCGACAGGACAAAAACACCCCACCAAAAATATTTAAGAAGGATCAATGAGTTGCAATGACTGCGAAGAGTAAATATAAGCACTTCTAAACAATTTAAATTACAAATAGGCATATATTATGAATTTATTTTTAATTCAGGGCTTTAAGTAAACAATGCATACTGTAAACTGTGAATTTATGCTGACTCATCATAGTTTAGGCCCAGGATTTTCTCAATCTTCATGAAATATTTATAAAACTTCATATTTGAGTTAAATTCTTCAAAATCTCTGAGATAAACAAGATTTTGTGAAATTCTGTATGTTCTAATTTTAAACCCTATATACAAACATTTATTCAAATAGAAAACTCTCTAAAAACACTTCTTCTCACAACAATACTTATTTATCAGAATTATAGCCTTAAAGAAATCACTACATATACTCTAAGTTTCCTTTTACAGTACATTTTATACCCCTACCCCTGTTTCAATTTTTTAAAGAATTTGAAAACAAGACTTTAATTATTGCCAGCTTACCCTATGTGCATTTTTTCTGACATGAACTGTCTAAAACCTGTTTGAAACTATTCTGGTAACAAATTGAAAGCATTTTAAAATACTATAAATGTAATGTTTAGTAGTTAATCATTCCAACATTCAAGATTATACAAAGTATCCAATCCTGCCTGTGTCTCCAGTCCACATCTTACTGTATGCCTACTTGTCAATGAAAGTTCACAATTTCTGCCTCAAATGGTCAGTTTAGAATTCATGTTACAACAGTATCATCCCTAACCATATATCTAACATAAGTTAGTTAATATATGAACTAGAAGTGTTTAAACAAAGCCATATTTGCAAAAGGTGTATTTATGAAGATATCAGTCTGGTGCATAAATTCACTAAAAGTTTGATAGAAATGACTGCTTACATCTGATTTTTGCATAACTTCCTAGCACAGTTATTGTTTTCTGTACAAAAAACCTTTAAAATAATAAAATCATAGCATTTAGAAGTTAAATTATCTGTGTTATGACCCAGGGGGAGGCATTTTTCTGTGTTTTTTGCCCCTGGGGCCTCACATTTCCTAAATTTTTTCCCTGTTTCTAGCAATATGGAATATTTGGTATATATTTAGGATAGAACACACTATTGTAAGTTTTACTGAGGTCTTTTTGTAATTCTAGCTTGTATTTTTTATGCCGCAGTCACAAAAAAGCACATTTAGGTGTTACGGCTTACTTTTGGGTTATCGACAGGACAAAAACACCCCACCAAAAATATTTAAGAAGGATCAATGAGTTGCAATGACTGCGAAGAGTAAATATAAGCACTTCTAAACAATTTAAATTACAAATAGGCATATATTATGAATTTATTTTTAATTCAGGGCTTTAAGTAAACAATGCATACTGTAAACTGTGAATTTATGCTGACTCATCATAGTTTAGGCCCAGGATTTTCTCAATCTTCATGAAATATTTATAAAACTTCATATTTGAGTTAAATTCTTCAAAATCTCTGAGATAAACAAGATTTTGTGAAATTCTGTATGTTCTAATTTTAAACCCTATATACAAACATTTATTCGAATAGAAAACTCTCTAAAAACACTTCTTCTCACAACAATACTTATTTATCAGAATTATAGCCTTAAAGAAATCACTACATATACTCTAAGTTTCCTTTTACAGTACATTTTATACCCCTACCCCTGTTTCAATTTTTTAAAGAATTTGAAAACAAGACTTTAATTATTGCCAGCTTACCCTATGTGCATTTTTTCTGACATGAACTGTCTAAAACCTGTTTGAAACTATTCTGGTAACAAATTGAAAGCATTTTGAAATACTATAAATGTAATGTTTAGTAGTTAATCATTCCAACATTCAAGATTATACAAAGTATCCAATCCTGCCTGTGTCTCCAGTCCACATCTTACTGTATGCCTATTTGTCAATGAAAGTTCACAATTTCTGCCTCAAATGGTCAGTTTAGAATTCATGTTACAACAGTATCATCCCTAACCATATATCTAACATAAGTTAGTTAATATATGAACTAGAAGTGTTTAAACAAAGCCATATTTGCAAAAGGTGTATTTATGAAGATATCAGTCTGGTGCATAAATTCACTAAAAGTTTGATAGAAATGACTGCTTACATCTGATTTTTGCATAACTTCCTAGCACAGTTATTGTTTTCTGTACAAAAAACCTTTAAAATAATAAAATCATAGCATTTAGAAGTTAAATTATCTGTGTTATGACCCAGGGGGAGGCATTTTTCTGTGTTTTTTGCCCCTGGGGCCTCACATTTCCTAAATTTTTTCCCTGTTTCTAGCAATATGGAATATTTGGTATATATTTAGGATAGAACACACTATTGTAAGTTTTACTGAGGTCTTTTTGTAATTCTAGCTTGTATTTTTTATGCCGCAGTCACAAAAAAGCACATTTAGGTGTTACGGCTTACTTTTGGGTTATCGACAGGACAAAAACACCCCACCAAAAATATTTAAGAAGGATCAATGAGTTGCAATGACTGCGAAGAGTAAATATAAGCACTTCTAAACAATTTAAATTACAAATAGGCATATATTATGAATTTATTTTTAATTCAGGGCTTTAAGTAAACAATGCATACTGTAAACTGTGAATTTATGCTGACTCATCATAGTTTAGGCCCAGGATTTTCTCAATCTTCATGAAATATTTATAAAACTTCATATTTGAGTTAAATTCTTCAAAATCTCTGAGATAAACAAGATTTTGTGAAATTCTGTATGTTCTAATTTTAAACCCTATATACAAACATTTATTCAAATAGAAAACTCTCTAAAAACACTTCTTCTCACAACAATACTTATTTATCAGAATTATAGCCTTAAAGAAATCACTACATATACTCTAAGTTTCCTTTTACAGTACATTTGATACCCCTATCCCTGTTTCAATTTTTTAAAGAATTTGAAAACAAGACTTTAATTATTGCCAGCTTACCCTATGTGCATTTTTTCTGACATGAACTGTCTAAAACCTGTTTGAAACTATTCTGGTAACAAATTGAAAGCATTTTAAAATACTATAAATGTAATGTTTAGTAGTTAATCATTCCAACATTCAAGATTATACAAAGTATCCAATCCTGCCTGTGTCTCCAGTCCACATCTTACTGTATGCCTATTTGTCAATGAAAGTTCACAATTTCTGCCTCAAATGGTCAGTTTAGAATTCATGTTACAACAGTATCATCCCTAACCATATATCTAACATAAGTTAGTTAATATATGAACTAGAAGTGTTTAAACAAAGCCATATTTGCAAAAGGTGTATTTATGAAGATATCAGTCTGGTGCATAAATTCACTAAAAGTTTGATAGAAATGACTGCTTACATCTGATTTTTGCATAACTTCCTAGCACAGTTATTGTTTTCTGTACAAAAAACCTTTAAAATAATAAAATCATAGCATTTAGAAGTTAAATTATCTGTGTTATGACCCAGGGGGAGGCATTTTTCTGTGTTTTTTGCCCCTGGGGCCTCACATTTCCTAAATTTTTTCCCTGTTTCTAGCAATATGGAATATTTGGTATATATTTAGGATAGAACACACTATTGTAAGTTTTACTGAGGTCTTTTTGTAATTCTAGCTTGTATTTTTTATGCCGCAGTCACAAAAAAGCACATTTAGGTGTTACGGCTTACTTTTGGGTTATCGACAGGACAAAAACACCCCACCAAAAATATTTAAGAAGGATCAATGAGTTGCAATGACTGCGAAGAGTAAATATAAGCACTTCTAAACAATTTAAATTACAAATAGGCATATATTATGAATTTATTTTTAATTCAGGGCTTTAAGTAAACAATGCATACTGTAAACTGTGAATTTATGCTGACTCATCATAGTTTAGGCCCAGGATTTTCTCAATCTTCATGAAATATTTATAAAACTTCATATTTGAGTTAAATTCTTCAAAATCTCTGAGATAAACAAGATTTTGTGAAATTCTGTATGTTCTAATTTTAAACCCTATATACAAACATTTATTCAAATAGAAAACTCTCTAAAAACACTTCTTCTCACAACAATACTTATTTATCAGAATTATAGCCTTAAAGAAATCACTACATATACTCTAAGTTTCCTTTTACAGTACATTTTATACCCCTAACCCTGTTTCAATTTTTTAAAGAATTTGAAAACAAGACTTTAATTATTGCCAGCTTACCCTATGTGCATTTTTTCTGACATGAACTGTCTAAAACCTGTTTGAAACTATTCTGGTAACAAATTGAAAGCATTTTAAAATACTATAAATGTAATGTTTAGTAGTTAATCATTCCAACATTCAAGATTATACAAAGTATCCAATCCTGCCTGTGTCTCCAGTCCACATCTTACTGTATGCCTATTTGTCAATGAAAGTTCACAATTTCTGCCTCAAATGGTCAGTTTAGAATTCATGTTACAACAGTATCATCCCTAACCATATATCTAACATAAGTTAGTTAATATATGAACTAGAAGTGTTTAAACAAAGCCATATTTGCAAAAGGTGTATTTATGAAGATATCAGTCTGGTGCATAAATTCACTAAAAGTTTGATAGAAATGACTGCTTACATCTGATTTTTGCATAACTTCCTAGCACAGTTATTGTTTTCTGTACAAAAAACCTTTAAAATAATAAAATCATAGCATTTAGAAGTTAAATTATCTGTGTTATGACCCAGGGGGAGGCATTTTTCTGTGTTTTTTGCCCCTGGGGCCTCACATTTCCTAAATTTTTTCCCTGTTTCTAGCAATATGGAATATTTGGTATATATTTAGGATAGAACACACTATTGTAAGTTTTACTGAGGTCTTTTTGTAATTCTAGCTTGTATTTTTTATGCCGCAGTCACAAAAAAGCACATTTAGGTGTTACGGCTTACTTTTGGGTTATCGACAGGACAAAAACACCCCACCAAAAATATTTAAGAAGGATCAATGAGTTGCAATGACTGCGAAGAGTAAATATAAGCACTTCTAAACAATTTAAATTACAAATAGGCATATATTATGAATTTATTTTTAATTCAGGGCTTTAAGTAAACAATGCATACTGTAAACTGTGAATTTATGCTGACTCATCATAGTTTAGGCCCAGGATTTTCTCAATCTTCATGAAATATTTATAAAACTTCATATTTGAGTTAAATTCTTCAAAATCTCTGAGATAAACAAGATTTTGTGAAATTCTGTATGTTCTAATTTTAAACCCTATATACAAACATTTATTCAAATAGAAAACTCTCTAAAAACACTTCTTCTCACAACAATACTTATTTATCAGAATTATAGCCTTAAAGAAATCACTACATATACTCTAAGTTTCCTTTTACAGTACATTTTATACCCCTACCCCTGTTTCAATTTTTTAAAGAATTTGAAAACAAGACTTTAATTATTGCCAGCTTACCCTATGTGCATTTTTTCTGACATGAACTGTCTAAAACCTGTTTGAAACTATTCTGGTAACAAATTGAAAGCATTTTAAAATACTATAAATGTAATGTTTAGTAGTTAATCATTCCAACATTCAAGATTATACAAAGTATCCAATCCTGCCTGTGTCTCCAGTCCACATCTTACTGTATGCCTATTTGTCAATGAAAGTTCACAATTTCTGCCTCAAATGGTCAGTTTAGAATTCATGTTACAACAGTATCATCCCTAACCATATATCTAACATAAGTTAGTTAATATATGAACTAGAAGTGTTTAAACAAAGCCATATTTGCAAAAGGTGTATTTATGAAGATATCAGTCTGGTGCATAAATTCACTAAAAGTTTGATAGAAATGACTGCTTACATCTGATTTTTGCATAACTTCCTAGCACAGTTATTGTTTTCTGTACAAAAAACCTTTAAAATAATAAAATCATAGCATTTAGAAGTTAAATTATCTGTGTTATGACCCAGGGGGAGGCATTTTTCTGTGTTTTTTGCCCCTGGGGCCTCACATTTCCTAAATTTTTTCCCTGTTTCTAGCAATATGGAATATTTGGTATATATTTAGGATAGAACACACTATTGTAAGTTTTACTGAGGTCTTTTTGTAATTCTAGCTTGTATTTTTTATGCCGCAGTCACAAAAAAGCACATTTAGGTGTTACGGCTTACTTTTGGGTTATCGACAGGACAAAAACACCCCACCAAAAATATTTAAGAAGGATCAATGAGTTGCAATGACTGCGAAGAGTAAATATAAGCACTTCTAAACAATTTAAATTACAAATAGGCATATATTATGAATTTATTTTTAATTCAGGGCTTTAAGTAAACAATGCATACTGTAAACTGTGAATTTATGCTGACTCATCATAGTTTAGGCCCAGGATTTTCTCAATCTTCATGAAATATTTATAAAACTTCATATTTGAGTTAAATTCTTCAAAATCTCTGAGATAAACAAGATTTTGTGAAATTCTGTATGTTCTAATTTTAAACCCTATATACAAACATTTATTCAAATAGAAAACTCTCTAAAAACACTTCTTCTCACAACAATACTTATTTATCAGAATTATAGCCTTAAAGAAATCACTACATATACTCTAAGTTTCCTTTTACAGTACATTTTATACCCCTACCCCTGTTTCAATTTTTTAAAGAATTTGAAAACAAGACTTTAATTATTGCCAGCTTACCCTATGTGCATTTTTTCTAACATGAACTGTCTAAAACCTGTTTGAAACTATTCTGGTAACAAATTGAAAGCATTTTAAAATACTATAAATGTAATGTTTAGTAGTTAATCATTCCAACATTCAAGATTATACAAAGTATCCAATCCTGCCTGTGTCTCCAGTCCACATCTTACTGTATGCCTACTTGTCAATGAAAGTTCACAATTTCTGCCTCAAATGGTCAGTTTAGAATTCATGTTACAACAGTATCATCCCTAACCATATATCTAACATAAGTTAGTTAATATATGAACTAGAAGTGTTTAAACAAAGCCATATTTGCAAAAGGTGTATTTATGAAGATATCAGTCTGGTGCATAAATTCACTAAAAGTTTGATAGAAATGACTGCTTACATCTGATTTTTGCATAACTTCCTAGCACAGTTATTGTTTTCTGTACAAAAAACCTTTAAAATAATAAAATCATAGCATTTAGAAGTTAAATTATCTGTGTTATGACCCAGGGGGAGGCATTTTTCTGTGTTTTTTGCCCCTGGGGCCTCACATTTCCTAAATTTTTTCCCTGTTTCTAGCAATATGGAATATTTGGTATATATTTAGGATAGAACACACTATTGTAAGTTTTACTGAGGTCTTTTTGTAATTCTAGCTTGTATTTTTTATGCCGCAGTCACAAAAAAGCACATTTAGGTGTTACGGCTTACTTTTGGGTTATCGACAGGACAAAAACACCCCACCAAAAATATTTAAGAAGGATCAATGAGTTGCAATGACTGCGAAGAGTAAATATAAGCACTTCTAAACAATTTAAATTACAAATAGGCATATATTATGAATTTATTTTTAATTCAGGGCTTTAAGTAAACAATGCATACTGTAAACTGTGAATTTATGCTGACTCATCATAGTTTAGGCCCAGGATTTTCTCAATCTTCATGAAATATTTATAAAACTTCATATTTGAGTTAAATTCTTCAAAATCTCTGAGATAAACAAGATTTTGTGAAATTCTGTATGTTCTAATTTTAAACCCTATATACAAACATTTATTCAAATAGAAAACTCTCTAAAAACACTTCTTCTCACAACAATACTTATTTATCAGAATTATAGCCTTAAAGAAATCACTACATATACTCTAAGTTTCCTTTTACAGTACATTTTATACCCCTACCCCTGTTTCAATTTTTTAAAGAATTTGAAAACAAGACTTTAATTATTGCCAGCTTACCCTATGTGCATTTTTTCTAACATGAACTGTCTAAAACCTGTTTGAAACTATTCTGGTAACAAATTGAAAGCATTTTAAAATACTATAAATGTAATGTTTAGTAGTTAATCATTCCAACATTCAAGATTATACAAAGTATCCAATCCTGCCTGTGTCTCCAGTCCACATCTTACTGTATGCCTACTTGTCAATGAAAGTTCACAATTTCTGCCTCAAATGGTCAGTTTAGAATTCATGTTACAACAGTATCATCCCTAACCATATATCTAACATAAGTTAGTTAATATATGAACTAGAAGTGTTTAAACAAAGCCATATTTGCAAAAGGTGTATTTATGAAGATATCAGTCTGGTGCATAAATTCACTAAAAGTTTGATAGAAATGACTGCTTACATCTGATTTTTGCATAACTTCCTAGCACAGTTATTGTTTTCTGTACAAAAAACCTTTAAAATAATAAAATCATAGCATTTAGAAGTTAAATTATCTGTGTTATGACCCAGGGGGAGGCATTTTTCTGTGTTTTTTGCCCCTGGGGCCTCACATTTCCTAAATTTTTTCCCTGTTTCTAGCAATATGGAATATTTGGTATATATTTAGGATAGAACACACTATTGTAAGTTTTACTGAGGTCTTTTTGTAATTCTAGCTTGTATTTTTTATGCCGCAGTCACAAAAAAGCACATTTAGGTGTTACGGCTTACTTTTGGGTTATCGACAGGACAAAACCACCCCACCAAAAATATTTAAGAAGGATCAATGAGTTGCAATGACTGCGAAGAGTAAATATAAGCACTTCTAAACAATTTAAATTACAAATAGGCATATATTATGAATTTATTTTTAATTCAGGGCTTTAAGTAAACAATGCATACTGTAAACTGTGAATTTATGCTGACTCATCATAGTTTAGGCCCAGGATTTTCTCAATCTTCATGAAATATTTATAAAACTTCATATTTGAGTTAAATTCTTCAAAATCTCTGAGATAAACAAGATTTTGTGAAATTCTGTATGTTCTAATTTTAAACCCTATATACAAACATTTATTCAAATAGAAAACTCTCTAAAAACACTTCTTCTCACAACAATACTTATTTATCAGAATTATAGCCTTAAAGAAATCACTACATATACTCTAAGTTTCCTTTTACAGTACATTTTATACCCCTACCCCTGTTTCAATTTTTTAAAGAATTTGAAAACAAGACTTTAATTATTGCCAGCTTACCCTATGTGCATTTTTTCTGACATGAACTGTCTAAAACCTGTTTGAAACTATTCTGGTAACAAATTGAAAGCATTTTAAAATACTATAAATGTAATGTTTAGTAGTTAATCATTCCAACATTCAAGATTATACAAAGTATCCAATCCTGCCTGTGTCTCCAGTCCACATCTTACTGTATGCCTACTTGTCAATGAAAGTTCACAATTTCTGCCTCAAATGGTCAGTTTAGAATTCATGTTACAACAGTATCATCCCTAACCATATATCTAACATAAGTTAGTTAATATATGAACTAGAAGTGTTTAAACAAAGCCATATTTGCAAAAGGTGTATTTATGAAGATATCAGTCTGGTGCATAAATTCACTAAAAGTTTGATAGAAATGACTGCTTACATCTGATTTTTGCATAACTTCCTAGCACAGTTATTGTTTTCTGTACAAAAAACCTTTAAAATAATAAAATCATAGCATTTAGAAGTTAAATTATCTGTGTTATGACCCAGGGGGAGGCATTTTTCTGTGTTTTTTGCCCCTGGGGCCTCACATTTCCTAAATTTTTTCCCTGTTTCTAGCAATATGGAATATTTGGTATATATTTAGGATAGAACACACTATTGTAAGTTTTACTGAGGTCTTTTTGTAATTCTAGCTTGTATTTTTTATGCCGCAGTCACAAAAAAGCACATTTAGGTGTTACGGCTTACTTTTGGGTTATCGACAGGACAAAAACACCCCACCAAAAATATTTAAGAAGGATCAATGAGTTGCAATGACTGCGAAGAGTAAATATAAGCACTTCTAAACAATTTAAATTACAAATAGGCATATATTATGAATTTATTTTTAATTCAGGGCTTTAAGTAAACAATGCATACTGTAAACTGTGAATTTATGCTGACTCATCATAGTTTAGGCCCAGGATTTTCTCAATCTTCATGAAATATTTATAAAACTTCATATTTGAGTTAAATTCTTCAAAATCTCTGAGATAAACAAGATTTTGTGAAATTCTGTATGTTCTAATTTTAAACCCTATATACAAACATTTATTCAAATAGAAAACTCTCTAAAAACACTTCTTCTCACAACAATACTTATTTATCAGAATTATAGCCTTAAAGAAATCACTACATATACTCTAAGTTTCCTTTTACAGTACATTTTATACCCCTACCCCTGTTTCAATTTTTTAAAGAATTTGAAAACAAGACTTTAATTATTGCCAGCTTACCCTATGTGCATTTTTTCTGACATGAACTGTCTAAAACCTGTTTGAAACTATTCTGGTAACAAATTGAAAGCATTTTAAAATACTATAAATGTAATGTTTAGTAGTTAATCATTCCAACATTCAAGATTATACAAAGTATCCAATCCTGCCTGTGTCTCCAGTCCACATCTTACTGTATGCCTACTTGTCAATGAAAGTTCACAATTTCTGCCTCAAATGGTCAGTTTAGAATTCATGTTACAACAGTATCATCCCTAACCATATATCTAACATAAGTTAGTTAATATATGAACTAGAAGTGTTTAAACAAAGCCATATTTGCAAAAGGTGTATTTATGAAGATATCAGTCTGGTGCATAAATTCACTAAAAGTTTGATAGAAATGACTGCTTACATCTGATTTTTGCATAACTTCCTAGCACAGTTATTGTTTTCTGTACAAAAAACCTTTAAAATAATAAAATCATAGCATTTAGAAGTTAAATTATATGTGTTATGACCCAGGGGGAGGCATTTTTCTGTGTTTTTTGCCCCTGGGGCCTCACATTTCCTAAATTTTTTCCCTGTTTCTAGCAATATGGAATATTTGGTATATATTTAGGATAGAACACACTATTGTAAGTTTTACTGAGGTCTTTTTGTAATTCTAGCTTGTATTTTTTATGCCGCAGTCACAAAAAAGCACATTTAGGTGTTACGGCTTACTTTTGGGTTATCGACAGGACAAAAACACCCCACCAAAAATATTTAAGAAGGATCAATGAGTTGCAATGACTGCGAAGAGTAAATATAAGCACTTCTAAACAATTTAAATTACAAATAGGCATATATTATGAATTTATTTTTAATTCAGGGCTTTAAGTAAACAATGCATACTGTAAACTGTGAATTTATGCTGACTCATCATAGTTTAGGCCCAGGATTTTCTCAATCTTCATGAAATATTTATAAAACTTCATATTTGAGTTAAATTCTTCAAAATCTCTGAGATAAACAAGATTTTGTGAAATTCTGTATGTTCTAATTTTAAACCCTATATACAAACATTTATTCAAATAGAAAACTCTCTAAAAACACTTCTTCTCACAACAATACTTATTTATCAGAATTATAGCCTTAAAGAAATCACTACATATACTCTAAGTTTCCTTTTACAGTACATTTTATACCCCTACCCCTGTTTCAATTTTTTAAAGAATTTGAAAACAAGACTTTAATTATTGCCAGCTTACCCTATGTGCATTTTTTCTGACATGAACTGTCTAAAACCTGTTTGAAACTATTCTGGTAACAAATTGAAAGCATTTTAAAATACTATAAATGTAATGTTGAGTAGTTAATCATTCCAACATTCAAGATTATACAAAGTATCCAATCCTGCCTGTGTCTCCAGTCCACATCTTACTGTATGCCTACTTGTCAATGAAAGTTCACAATTTCTGCCTCAAATGGTCAGTTTAGAATTCATGTTACAACAGTATCATCCCTAACCATATATCTAACATAAGTTAGTTAATATATGAACTAGAAGTGTTTAAACAAAGCCATATTTGCAAAAGGTGTATTTATGAAGATATCAGTCTGGTGCATAAATTCACTAAAAGTTTGATAGAAATGACTGCTTACATCTGATTTTTGCATAACTTCCTAGCACAGTTATTGTTTTCTGTACAAAAAACCTTTAAAATAATAAAATCATAGCATTTAGAAGTTAAATTATCTGTGTTATGACCCAGGGGGAGGCATTTTTCTGTGTTTTTTGCCCCTGGGGCCTCACATTTCCTAAATTTTTTCCCTGTTTCTAGCAATATGGAATATTTGGTATATATTTAGGATAGAACACACTATTGTAAGTTTTACTGAGGTCTTTTTGTAATTCTAGCTTGTATTTTTTATGCCGCAGTCACAAAAAAGCACATTTAGGTGTTACGGCTTACTTTTGGGTTATCGACAGGACAAAAACACCCCACCAAAAATATTTAAGAAGGATCAATGAGTTGCAATGACTGCGAAGAGTAAATATAAGCACTTCTAAACAATTTAAATTACAAATAGGCATATATTATGAATTTATTTTTAATTCAGGGCTTTAAGTAAACAATGCATACTGTAAACTGTGAATTTATGCTGACTCATCATAGTTTAGGCCCAGGATTTTCTCAATCTTCATGAAATATTTATAAAACTTCATACTTGAGTTAAATTCTTCAAAATCTCTGAGATAAACAAGATTTTGTGAAATTCTGTATGTTCTAATTTTAAACCCTATATACAAACATTTATTCAAATAGAAAACTCTCTAAAAACACTTCTTCTCACAACAATACTTATTTATCAGAATTATAGCCTTAAAGAAATCACTACATATACTCTAAGTTTCCTTTTACAGTACATTTTATACCCCTACCCCTGTTTCAATTTTTTAAAGAATTTGAAAACAAGACTTTAATTATTGCCAGCTTACCCTATGTGCATTTTTTCTGACATGAACTGTCTAAAACCTGTTTGAAACTATTCTGGTAACAAATTGAAAGCATTTTAAAATACTATAAATGTAATGTTTAGTAGTTAATCATTCCAACATTCAAGATTATACAAAGTATCCAATCCTGCCTGTGTCTCCAGTCCACATCTTACTGTATGCCTACTTGTCAATGAAAGTTCACAATTTCTGCCTCAAATGGTCAGTTTAGAATTCATGTTACAACAGTATCATCCCTAACCATATATCTAACATAAGTTAGTTAATATATGAACTAGAAGTGTTTAAACAAAGCCATATTTGCAAAAGGTGTATTTATGAAGATATCAGTCTGGTGCATAAATTCACTAAAAGTTTGATAGAAATGACTGCTTACATCTGATTTTTGCATAACTTCCTAGCACAGTTATTGTTTTCTGTACAAAAAACCTTTAAAATAATAAAATCATAGCATTTAGAAGTTAAATTATCTGTGTTATGACCCAGGGGGAGGCATTTTTCTGTGTTTTTTGCCCCTGGGGCCTCACATTTCCTAAATTTTTTCCCTGTTTCTAGCAATATGGAATATTTGGTATATATTTAGGATAGAACACACTATTGTAAGTTTTACTGAGGTCTTTTTGTAATTCTAGCTTGTATTTTTTATGCCGCAGTCACAAAAAAGCACATTTAGGTGTTACGGCTTACTTTTGGGTTATCGACAGGACAAAAACACCCCACCAAAAATATTTAAGAAGGATCAATGAGTTGCAATGACTGCGAAGAGTAAATATAAGCACTTCTAAACAATTTAAATTACAAATAGGCATATATTATGAATTTATTTTTAATTCAGGGCTTTAAGTAAACAATGCATACTGTAAACTGTGAATTTATGCTGACTCATCATAGTTTAGGCCCAGGATTTTCTCAATCTTCATGAAATATTTATAAAACTTCATACTTGAGTTAAATTCTTCAAAATCTCTGAGATAAACAAGATTTTGTGAAATTCTGTATGTTCTAATTTTAAACCCTATATACAAACATTTATTCAAATAGAAAACTCTCTAAAAACACTTCTTCTCACAACAATACTTATTTATCAGAATTATAGCCTTAAAGAAATCACTACATATACTCTAAGTTTCCTTTTACAGTACATTTTATACCCCTACCCCTGTTTCAATTTTTTAAAGAATTTGAAAACAAGACTTTAATTATTGCCAGCTTACCCTATGTGCATTTTTTCTGACATGAACTGTCTAAAACCTGTTTGAAACTATTCTGGTAACAAATTGAAAGCATTTTAAAATACTATAAATGTAATGTTTAGTAGTTAATCATTCCAACATTCAAGATTATACAAAGTATCCAATCCTGCCTGTGTCTCCAGTCCACATCTTACTGTATGCCTACTTGTCAATGAAAGTTCACAATTTCTGCCTCAAATGGTCAGTTTAGAATTCATGTTACAACAGTATCATCCCTAACCATATATCTAACATAAGTTAGTTAATATATGAACTAGAAGTGTTTAAACAAAGCCATATTTGCAAAAGGTGTATTTATGAAGATATCAGTCTGGTGCATAAATTCACTAAAAGTTTGATAGAAATGACTGCTTACATCTGATTTTTGCATAACTTCCTAGCACAGTTATTGTTTTCTGTACAAAAAACCTTTAAAATAATAAAATCATAGCATTTAGAAGTTAAATTATCTGTGTTATGACCCAGGGGGAGGCATTTTTCTGTGTTTTTTGCCCCTGGGGCCTCACATTTCCTAAATTTTTTCCCTGTTTCTAGCAATATGGAATATTTGGTATATATTTAGGATAGAACACACTATTGTAAGTTTTACTGAGGTCTTTTTGTAATTCTAGCTTGTATTTTTTATGCCGCAGTCACAAAAAAGCACATTTAGGTGTTACGGCTTACTTTTGGGTTATCGACAGGACAAAAACACCCCACCAAAAATATTTAAGAAGGATCAATGAGTTGCAATGACTGCGAAGAGTAAATATAAGCACTTCTAAACAATTTAAATTACAAATAGGCATATATTATGAATTTATTTTTAATTCAGGGCTTTAAGTAAACAATGCATACTGTAAACTGTGAATTTATGCTGACTCATCATAGTTTAGGCCCAGGATTTTCTCAATCTTCATGAAATATTTATAAAACTTCATATTTGAGTTAAATTCTTCAAAATCTCTGAGATAAACAAGATTTTGTGAAATTCTGTATGTTCTAATTTTAAACCCTATATACAAACATTTATTCAAATAGAAAACTCTCTAAAAACACTTCTTCTCACAACAATACTTATTTATCAGAATTATAGCCTTAAAGAAATCACTACATATACTCTAAGTTTCCTTTTACAGTACATTTTATACCCCTACCCCTGTTTCAATTTTTTAAAGAATTTGAAAACAAGACTTTAATTATTGCCAGCTTACCCTATGTGCATTTTTTCTGACATGAACTGTCTAAAACCTGTTTGAAACTATTCTGGTAACAAATTGAAAGCATTTTAAAATACTATAAATGTAATGTTTAGTAGTTAATCATTCCAACATTCAAGATTATACAAAGTATCCAATCCTGCCTGTGTCTCCAGTCCACATCTTACTGTATGCCTACTTGTCAATGAAAGTTCACAATTTCTGCCTCAAATGGTCAGTTTAGAATTCATGTTACAACAGTATCATCCCTAACCATATATCTAACATAAGTTAGTTAATATATGAACTAGAAGTGTTTAAACAAAGCCATATTTGCAAAAGGTGTATTTATGAAGATATCAGTCTGGTGCATAAATTCACTAAAAGTTTGATAGAAATGACTGCTTACATCTGATTTTTGCATAACTTCCTAGCACAGTTATTGTTTTCTGTACAAAAAACCTTTAAAATAATAAAATCATAGCATTTAGAAGTTAAATTATCTGTGTTATGACCCAGGGGGAGGCATTTTTCTGTGTTTTTTGCCCCTGGGGCCTCACATTTCCTAAATTTTTTCCCTGTTTCTAGCAATATGGAATATTTGGTATATATTTAGGATAGAACACACTATTGTAAGTTTTACTGAGGTCTTTTTGTAATTCTAGCTTGTATTTTTTATGCCGCAGTCACAAAAAAGCACATTTAGGTGTTACGGCTTACTTTTGGGTTATCGACAGGACAAAAACACCCCACCAAAAATATTTAAGAAGGATCAATGAGTTGCAATGACTGCGAAGAGTAAATATAAGCACTTCTAAACAATTTAAATTACAAATAGGCATATATTATGAATTTATTTTTAATTCAGGGCTTTAAGTAAACAATGCATACTGTAAACTGTGAATTTATGCTGACTCATCATAGTTTAGGCCCAGGATTTTCTCAATCTTCATGAAATATTTATAAAACTTCATACTTGAGTTAAATTCTTCAAAATCTCTGAGATAAACAAGATTTTGTGAAATTCTGTATGTTCTAATTTTAAACCCTATATACAAACATTTATTCAAATAGAAAACTCTCTAAAAACACTTCTTCTCACAACAATACTTATTTATCAGAATTATAGCCTTAAAGAAATCACTACATATACTCTAAGTTTCCTTTTACAGTACATTTTATACCCCTACCCCTGTTTCAATTTTTTAAAGAATTTGAAAACAAGACTTTAATTATTGCCAGCTTACCCTATGTGCATTTTTTCTGACATGAACTGTCTAAAACCTGTTTGAAACTATTCTGGTAACAAATTGAAAGCATTTTAAAATACTATAAATGTAATGTTTAGTAGTTAATCATTCCAACATTCAAGATTATACAAAGTATCCAATCCTGCCTGTGTCTCCAGTCCACATCTTACTGTATGCCTACTTGTCAATGAAAGTTCACAATTTCTGCCTCAAATGGTCAGTTTAGAATTCATGTTACAACAGTATCATCCCTAACCATATATCTAACATAAGTTAGTTAATATATGAACTAGAAGTGTTTAAACAAAGCCATATTTGCAAAAGGTGTATTTATGAAGATATCAGTCTGGTGCATAAATTCACTAAAAGTTTGATAGAAATGACTGCTTACATCTGATTTTTGCATAACTTCCTAGCACAGTTATTGTTTTCTGTACAAAAAACCTTTAAAATAATAAAATCATAGCATTTAGAAGTTAAATTATCTGTGTTATGACCCAGGGGGAGGCATTTTTCTGTGTTTTTTGCCCCTGGGGCCTCACATTTCCTAAATTTTTTCCCTGTTTCTAGCAATATGGAATATTTGGTATATATTTAGGATAGAACACACTATTGTAAGTTTTACTGAGGTCTTTTTGTAATTCTAGCTTGTATTTTTTATGCCGCAGTCACAAAAAAGCACATTTAGGTGTTACGGCTTACTTTTGGGTTATCGACAGGACAAAAACACCCCACCAAAATTATTTAAGAAGGATCAATGAGTTGCAATGACTGCGAAGAGTAAATATAAGCACTTCTAAACAATTTAAATTACAAATAGGCATATATTATGAATTTATTTTTAATTCAGGGCTTTAAGTAAACAATGCATACTGTAAACTGTGAATTTATGCTGACTCATCATAGTTTAGGCCCAGGATTTTCTCAATCTTCATGAAATATTTATAAAACTTCATATTTGAGTTAAATTCTTCAAAATCTCTGAGATAAACAAGATTTTGTGAAATTCTGTATGTTCTAATTTTAAACCCTATATACAAACATTTATTCAAATAGAAAACTCTCTAAAAACA
This sequence comes from Mytilus californianus, assembly GCF_021869535.1. Taxonomy (NCBI): domain Eukaryota; kingdom Metazoa; phylum Mollusca; class Bivalvia; order Mytilida; family Mytilidae; genus Mytilus; species Mytilus californianus. The sequence goes on from NW_026262581.1 coordinate 78,158,899, forward strand.
CTTCTTCTCACAACAATACTTATTTATCAGAATTATAGCCTTAAAGAAATCACTACATATACTCTAAGTTTCCTTTTACAGTACATTTTATACCCCTACCCCTGTTTCAATTTTTTAAAGAATTTGAAAACAAGACTTTAATTATTGCCAGCTTACCCTATGTGCATTTTTTCTGACATGAACTGTCTAAAACCTGTTTGAAACTATTCTGGTAACAAATTGAAAGCATTTTAAAATACTATAAATGTAATGTTTAGTAGTTAATCATTCCAACATTCAAGATTATACAAAGTATCCAATCCTGCCTGTGTCTCCAGTCCACATCTTACTGTATGCCTACTTGTCAATGAAAGTTCACAATTTCTGCCTCAAATGGTCAGTTTAGAATTCATGTTACAACAGTATCATCCCTAACCATATATCTAACATAAGTTAGTTAATATATGAACTAGAAGTGTTTAAACAAAGCCATATTTGCAAAAGGTGTATTTATGAAGATATCAGTCTGGTGCATAAATTCACTAAAAGTTTGATAGAAATGACTGCTTACATCTGATTTTTGCATAACTTCCTAGCACAGTTATTGTTTTCTGTACAAAAAACCTTTAAAATAATAAAATCATAGCATTTAGAAGTTAAATTATCTGTGTTATGACCCAGGGGGAGGCATTTTTCTGTGTTTTTTGCCCCTGGGGCCTCACATTTCCTAAATTTTTTCCCTGTTTCTAGCAATATGGAATATTTGGTATATATTTAGGATAGAACACACTATTGTAAGTTTTACTGAGGTCTTTTTGTAATTCTAGCTTGTATTTTTTATGCCGCAGTCACAAAAAAGCACATTTAGGTGTTACGGCTTACTTTTGGGTTATCGACAGGACAAAAACACCCCACCAAAAATATTTAAGAAGGATCAATGAGTTGCAATGACTGCGAAGAGTAAATATAAGCACTTCTAAACAATTTAAATTACAAATAGGCATATATTATGAATTTATTTTTAATTCAGGGCTTTAAGTAAACAATGCATACTGTAAACTGTGAATTTATGCTGACTCATCATAGTTTAGGCCCAGGATTTTCTCAATCTTCATGAAATATTTATAAAACTTCATATTTGAGTTAAATTCTTCAAAATCTCTGAGATAAACAAGATTTTGTGAAATTCTGTATGTTCTAATTTTAAACCCTATATACAAACATTTATTCAAATAGAAAACTCTCTAAAAACACTTCTTCTCACAACAATACTTATTTATCAGAATTATAGCCTTAAAGAAATCACTACATATACTCTAAGTTTCCTTTTACAGTACATTTTATACCCCTACCCCTGTTTCAATTTTTTAAAGAATTTGAAAACAAGACTTTAATTATTGCCAGCTTACCCTATGTGCATTTTTTCTGACATGAACTGTCTAAAACCTGTTTGAAACTATTCTGGTAACAAATTGAAAGCATTTTAAAATACTATAAATGTAATGTTTAGTAGTTAATCATTCCAACATTCAAGATTATACAAAGTATCCAATCCTGCCTGTGTCTCCAGTCCACATCTTACTGTATGCCTACTTGTCAATGAAAGTTCACAATTTCTGCCTCAAATGGTCAGTTTAGAATTCATGTTACAACAGTATCATCCCTAACCATATATCTAACATAAGTTAGTTAATATATGAACTAGAAGTGTTTAAACAAAGCCATATTTGCAAAAGGTGTATTTATGAAGATATCAGTCTGGTGCATAAATTCACTAAAAGTTTGATAGAAATGACTGCTTACATCTGATTTTTGCATAACTTCTTAGCACAGTTATTGTTTTCTGTACAAAAAACCTTTAAAATAATAAAATCATAGCATTTAGAAGTTAAATTATCTGTGTTATGACCCAGGGGGAGGCATTTTTCTGTGTTTTTTGCCCCTGGGGCCTCACATTTCCTAAATTTTTTCCCTGTTTCTAGCAATATGGAATATTTGGTATATATTTAGGATAGAACACACTATTGTAAGTTTTACTGAGGTCTTTTTGTAATTCTAGCTTGTATTTTTTATGCCGCAGTCACAAAAAAGCACATTTAGGTGTTACGGCTTACTTTTGGGTTATCGACAGGACAAAAACACCCCACCAAAAATATTTAAGAAGGATCAATGAGTTGCAATGACTGCGAAGAGTAAATATAAGCACTTCTAAACAATTTAAATTACAAATAGGCATATATTATGAATTTATTTTTAATTCAGGGCTTTAAGTAAACAATGCATACCGTAAACTGTGAATTTATGCTGACTCATCATAGTTTAGGCCCAGGATTTTCTCAATCTTCATGAAATATTTATAAAACTTCATATTTGAGTTAAATTCTTCAAAATCTCTGAGATAAACAAGATTTTGTGAAATTCTGTATGTTCTAATTTTAAACCCTATATACAAACATTTATTCAAATAGAAAACTCTCTAAAAACACTTCTTCTCACAACAATACTTATTTATCAGAATTATAGCCTTAAAGAAATCACTACATATACTCTAAGTTTCCTTTTACAGTACATTTTATACCCCTACCCCTGTTTCAATTTTTTAAAGAATTTGAAAACAAGACTTTAATTATTGCCAGCTTACCCTATGTGCATTTTTTCTGACATGAACTGTCTAAAACCTGTTTGAAACTATTCTGGTAACAAATTGAAAGCATTTTAAAATACTATAAATGTAATGTTTAGTAGTTAATCATTCCAACATTCAAGATTATACAAAGTATCCAATCCTGCCTGTGTCTCCAGTCCACATCTTACTGTATGCCTACTTGTCAATGAAAGTTCACAATTTCTGCCTCAAATGGTCAGTTTAGAATTCATGTTACAACAGTATCATCCCTAACCATATATCTAACATAAGTTAGTTAATATATGAACTAGAAGTGTTTAAACAAAGCCATATTTGCAAAAGGTGTATTTATGAAGATATCAGTCTGGTGCATAAATTCACTAAAAGTTTGATAGAAATGACTGCTTACATCTGATTTTTGCATAACTTCCTAGCACAGTTATTGTTTTCTGTACAAAAAACCTTTAAAATAATAAAATCATAGCATTTAGAAGTTAAATTATCTGTGTTATGACCCAGGGGGAGGCATTTTTCTGTGTTTTTTGCCCCTGGGGCCTCACATTTCCTAAATTTTTTCCCTGTTTCTAGCAATATGGAATATTTGGTATATATTTAGGATAGAACACACTATTGTAAGTTTTACTGAGGTCTATTTGTAATTCTAGCTTGTATTTTTTATGCCGCAGTCACAAAAAAGCACATTTAGGTGTTACGGCTTACTTTTGGGTTATCGACAGGACAAAAACACCCCACCAAAAATATTTAAGAAGGATCAATGAGTTGCAATGACTGCGAAGAGTAAATATAAGCACTTCTAAACAATTTAAATTACAAATAGGCATATATTATGAATTTATTTTTAATTCAGGGCTTTAAGTAAACAATGCATACTGTAAACTGTGAATTTATGCTGACTCATCATAGTTTAGGCCCAGGATTTTCTCAATCTTCATGAAATATTTATAAAACTTCATATTTGAGTTAAATTCTTCAAAATCTCTGAGATAAACAAGATTTTGTGAAATTCTGTATGTTCTAATTTTAAACCCTATATACAAACATTTATTCAAATAGAAAACTCTCTAAAAACACTTCTTCTCACAACAATACTTATTTATCAGAATTATAGCCTTAAAGAAATCACTACATATACTCTAAGTTTCCTTTTACAGTACATTTTATACCCCTACCCCTGTTTCAATTTTTTAAAGAATTTGAAAACAAGACTTTAATTATTGCCAGCTTACCCTATGTGCATTTTTTCTGACATGAACTGTCTAAAACCTGTTTGAAACTATTCTGGTAACAAATTGAAAGCATTTTAAAATACTATAAATGTAATGTTTAGTAGTTAATCATTCCAACATTCAAGATTATACAAAGTATCCAATCCTGCCTGTGTCTCCAGTCCACATCTTACTGTATGCCTACTTGTCAATGAAAGTTCACAATTTCTGCCTCAAATGGTCAGTTTAGAATTCATGTTACAACAGTATCATCCCTAACCATATATCTAACATAAGTTAGTTAATATATGAACTAGAAGTGTTTAAACAAAGCCATATTTGCAAAAGGTGTATTTATGAAGATATCAGTCTGGTGCATAAATTCACTAAAAGTTTGATAGAAATGACTGCTTACATCTGATTTTTGCATAACTTCCTAGCACAGTTATTGTTTTCTGTACAAAAAACCTTTAAAATAATAAAATCATAGCATTTAGAAGTTAAATTATCTGTGTTATGACCCAGGGGGAGGCATTTTTCTGTGTTTTTTGCCCCTGGGGCCTCACATTTCCTAAATTTTTTCCCTGTTTCTAGCAATATGGAATATTTGGTATATATTTAGGATAGAACACACTATTGTAAGTTTTACTGAGGTCTTTTTGTAATTCTAGCTTGTATTTTTTATGCCGCAGTCACAAAAAAGCACATTTAGGTGTTACGGCTTACTTTTGGGTTATCGACAGGACAAAAACACCCCACCAAAAATATTTAAGAAGGATCAATGAGTTGCAATGACTGCGAAGAGTAAATATAAGCACTTCTAAACAATTTAAATTACAAATAGGCATATATTATGAATTTATTTTTAATTCAGGGCTTTAAGTAAACAATGCATACTGTAAACTGTGAATTTATGCTGACTCATCATAGTTTAGGCCCAGGATTTTCTCAATCTTCATGAAATATTTATAAAACTTCATATTTGAGTTAAATTCTTCAAAATCTCTGAGATAAACAAGATTTTGTGAAATTCTGTATGTTCTAATTTTAAACCCTATATACAAACATTTATTCAAATAGAAAACTCTCTAAAAACACTTCTTCTCACAACAATACTTATTTATCAGAATTATAGCCTTAAAGAAATCACTACATATACTCTAAGTTTCCTTTTACAGTACATTTTATACCCCTACCCCTGTTTCAATTTTTTAAAGAATTTGAAAACAAGACTTTAATTATTGCCAGCTTACCCTATGTGCATTTTTTCTGACATGAACTGTCTAAAACCTGTTTGAAACTATTCTGGTAACAAATTGAAAGCATTTTAAAATACTATAAATGTAATGTTTAGTAGTTAATCATTCCAACATTCAAGATTATACAAAGTATCCAATCCTGCCTGTGTCTCCAGTCCACATCTTACTGTATGCCTACTTGTCAATGAAAGTTCACAATTTCTGCCTCAAATGGTCAGTTTAGAATTCATGTTACAACAGTATCATCCCTAACCATATATCTAACATAAGTTAGTTAATATATGAACTAGAAGTGTTTAAACAAAGCCATATTTGCAAAAGGTGTATTTATGAAGATATCAGTCTGGTGCATAAATTCACTAAAAGTTTGATAGAAATGACTGCTTACATCTGATTTTTGCATAACTTCCTAGCACAGTTATTGTTTTCTGTACAAAAAACCTTTAAAATAATAAAATCATAGCATTTAGAAGTTAAATTATCTGTGTTATGACCCAGGGGGAGGCATTTTTCTGTGTTTTTTGCCCCTGGGGCCTCACATTTCCTAAATTTTTTCCCTGTTTCTAGCAATATGGAATATTTGGTATATATTTAGGATAGAACACACTATTGTAAGTTTTACTGAGGTCTTTTTGTAATTCTAGCTTGTATTTTTTATGCCGCAGTCACAAAAAAGCACATTTAGGTGTTACGGCTTACTTTTGGGTTATCGACAGGACAAAAACACCCCACCAAAAATATTTAAGAAGGATCAATGAGTTGCAATGACTGCGAAGAGTAAATATAAGCACTTCTAAACAATTTAAATTACAAATAGGCATATATTATGAATTTATTTTTAATTCAGGGCTTTAAGTAAACAATGCATACTGTAAACTGTGAATTTATGCTGACTCATCATAGTTTAGGCCCAGGATTTTCTCAATCTTCATGAAATATTTATAAAACTTCATATTTGAGTTAAATTCTTCAAAATCTCTGAGATAAACAAGATTTTGTGAAATTCTGTATGTTCTAATTTTAAACCCTATATACAAACATTTATTCAAATAGAAAACTCTCTAAAAACACTTCTTCTCACAACAATACTTATTTATCAGAATTATAGCCTTAAAGAAATCACTACATATACTCTAAGTTTCCTTTTACAGTACATTTTATACCCCTACCCCTGTTTCAATTTTTTAAAGAATTTGAAAACAAGACTTTAATTATTGCCAGCTTACCCTATGTGCATTTTTTCTGACATGAACTGTCTAAAACCTGTTTGAAACTATTCTGGTAACAAATTGAAAGCATTTTAAAATACTATAAATGTAATGTTTAGTAGTTAATCATTCCAACATTCAAGATTATACAAAGTATCCAATCCTGCCTGTGTCTCCAGTCCACATCTTACTGTATGCCTACTTGTCAATGAAAGTTCACAATTTCTGCCTCAAATGGTCAGTTTAGAATTCATGTTACAACAGTATCATCCCTAACCATATATCTAACATAAGTTAGTTAATATATGAACTAGAAGTGTTTAAACAAAGCCATATTTGCAAAAGGTGTATTTATGAAGATATCAGTCTGGTGCATAAATTCACTAAAAGTTTGATAGAAATGACTGCTTACATCTGATTTTTGCATAACTTCCTAGCACAGTTATTGTTTTCTGTACAAAAAACCTTTAAAATAATAAAATCATAGCATTTAGAAGTTAAATTATCTGTGTTATGACCCAGGGGGAGGCATTTTTCTGTGTTTTTTGCCCCTGGGGCCTCACATTTCCTAAATTTTTTCCCTGTTTCTAGCAATATGGAATATTTGGTATATATTTAGGATAGAACACACTATTGTAAGTTTTACTGAGGTCTTTTTGTAATTCTAGCTTGTATTTTTTATGCCGCAGTCACAAAAAAGCACATTTAGGTGTTACGGCTTACTTTTGGGTTATCGACAGGACAAAAACACCCCACCAAAAATATTTAAGAAGGATCAATGAGTTGCAATGACTGCGAAGAGTAAATATAAGCACTTCTAAACAATTTAAATTACAAATAGGCATATATTATGAATTTATTTTTAATTCAGGGCTTTAAGTAAACAATGCATACTGTAAACTGTGAATTTATGCTGACTCATCATAGTTTAGGCCCAGGATTTTCTCAATCTTCATGAAATATTTATAAAACTTCATATTTGAGTTAAATTCTTCAAAATCTCTGAGATAAACAAGATTTTGTGAAATTCTGTATGTTCTAATTTTAAACCCTATATACAAACATTTATTCAAATAGAAAACTCTCTAAAAACACTTCTTCTCACAACAATACTTATTTATCAGAATTATAGCCTTAAAGAAATCACTACATATACTCTAAGTTTCCTTTTACAGTACATTTTATACCCCTACCCCTGTTTCAATTTTTTAAAGAATTTGAAAACAAGACTTTAATTATTGCCAGCTTACCCTATGTGCATTTTTTCTGACATGAACTGTCTAAAACCTGTTTGAAACTATTCTGGTAACAAATTGAAAGCATTTTAAAATACTATAAATGTAATGTTTAGTAGTTAATCATTCCAACATTCAAGATTATACAAAGTATCCAATCCTGCCTGTGTCTCCAGTCCACATCTTACTGTATGCCTACTTGTCAATGAAAGTTCACAATTTCTGCCTCAAATGGTCAGTTTAGAATTCATGTTACAACAGTATCATCCCTAACCATATATCTAACATAAGTTAGTTAATATATGAACTAGAAGTGTTTAAACAAAGCCATATTTGCAAAAGGTGTATTTATGAAGATATCAGTCTGGTGCATAAATTCACTAAAAGTTTGATAGAAATGACTGCTTACATCTGATTTTTGCATAACTTCCTAGCACAGTTATTGTTTTCTGTACAAAAAACCTTTAAAATAATAAAATCATAGCATTTAGAAGTTAAATTATCTGTGTTATGACCCAGGGGGAGGCATTTTTCTGTGTTTTTTGCCCCTGGGGCCTCACATTTCCTAAATTTTTTCCCTGTTTCTAGCAATATGGAATATTTGGTATATATTTAGGATAGAACACACTATTGTAAGTTTTACTGAGGTCTTTTTGTAATTCTAGCTTGTATTTTTTATGCCGCAGTCACAAAAAAGCACATTTAGGTGTTACGGCTTACTTTTGGGTTATCGACAGGACAAAAACACCCCACCAAAAATATTTAAGAAGGATCAATGAGTTGCAATGACTGCGAAGAGTAAATATAAGCACTTCTAAACAATTTAAATTACAAATAGGCATATATTATGAATTTATTTTTAATTCAGGGCTTTAAGTAAACAATGCATACTGTAAACTGTGAATTTATGCTGACTCATCATAGTTTAGGCCCAGGATTTTCTCAATCTTCATGAAATATTTATAAAACTTCATATTTGAGTTAAATTCTTCAAAATCTCTGAGATAAACAAGATTTTGTGAAATTCTGTATGTTCTAATTTTAAACCCTATATACAAACATTTATTCAAATAGAAAACTCTCTAAAAACACTTCTTCTCACAACAATACTTATTTATCAGAATTATAGCCTTAAAGAAATCACTACATATACTCTAAGTTTCCTTTTACAGTACATTTTATACCCCTACCCCTGTTTCAATTTTTTAAAGAATTTGAAAACAAGACTTTAATTATTGCCAGCTTACCCTATGTGCATTTTTTCTGACATGAACTGTCTAAAACCTGTTTGAAACTATTCTGGTAACAAATTGAAAGCATTTTAAAATACTATAAATGTAATGTTTAGTAGTTAATCATTCCAACATTCAAGATTATACAAAGTATCCAATCCTGCCTGTGTCTCCAGTCCACATCTTACTGTATGCCTACTTGTCAATGAAAGTTCACAATTTCTGCCTCAAATGGTCAGTTTAGAATTCATGTTACAACAGTATCATCCCTAACCATATATCTAACATAAGTTAGTTAATATATGAACTAGAAGTGTTTAAACAAAGCCATATTTGCAAAAGGTGTATTTATGAAGATATCAGTCTGGTGCATAAATTCACTAAAAGTTTGATAGAAATGACTGCTTACATCTGATTTTTGCATAACTTCCTAGCACAGTTATTGTTTTCTGTACAAAAAACCTTTAAAATAATAAAATCATAGCATTTAGAAGTTAAATTATCTGTGTTATGACCAAGGGGGAGGCATTTTTCTGTGTTTTTTGCCCCTGGGGCCTCACATTTCCTAAATTTTTTCCCTGTTTCTAGCAATATGGAATATTTGGTATATATTTAGGATAGAACACACTATTGTAAGTTTTACTGAGGTCTTTTTGTAATTCTAGCTTGTATTTTTTATGCCGCAGTCACAAAAAAGCACATTTAGGTGTTACGGCTTACTTTTGGGTTATCGACAGGACAAAAACACCCCACCAAAAATATTTAAGAAGGATCAATGAGTTGCAATGACTGCGAAGAGTAAATATAAGCACTTCTAAACAATTTAAATTACAAATAGGCATATATTATGAATTTATTTTTAATTCAGGGCTTTAAGTAAACAATGCATACTGTAAACTGTGAATTTATGCTGACTCATCATAGTTTAGGCCCAGGATTTTCTCAATCTTCATGAAATATTTATAAAACTTCATATTTGAGTTAAATTCTTCAAAATCTCTGAGATAAACAAGATTTTGTGAAATTCTGTATGTTCTAATTTTAAACCCTATATACAAACATTTATTCAAATAGAAAACTCTCTAAAAACACTTCTTCTCACAACAATACTTATTTATCAGAATTATAGCCTTAAAGAAATCACTACATATACTCTAAGTTTCCTTTTACAGTACATTTTATACCCCTACCCCTGTTTCAATTTTTTAAAGAATTTGAAAACAAGACTTTAATTATTGCCAGCTTACCCTATGTGCATTTTTTCTGACATGAACTGTCTAAAACCTGTTTGAAACTATTCTGGTAACAAATTGAAAGCATTTTAAAATACTATAAATGTAATGTTTAGTAGTTAATCATTCCAACATTCAAGATTATACAAAGTATCCAATCCTGCCTGTGTCTCCAGTCCACATCTTACTGTATGCCTACTTGTCAATGAAAGTTCACAATTTCTGCCTCAAATGGTCAGTTTAGAATTCATGTTACAACAGTATCATCCCTAACCATATATCTAACATAAGTTAGTTAATATATGAACTAGAAGTGTTTAAACAAAGCCATATTTGCAAAAGGTGTATTTATGAAGATATCAGTCTGGTGCATAAATTCACTAAAAGTTTGATAGAAATGACTGCTTACATCTGATTTTTGCATAACTTCCTAGCACAGTTATTGTTTTCTGTACAAAAAACCTTTAAAATAATAAAATCATAGCATTTAGAAGTTAAATTATCTGTGTTATGACCCAGGGGGAGGCATTTTTCTGTGTTTTTTGCCCCTGGGGCCTCACATTTCCTAAATTTTTTCCCTGTTTCTAGCAATATGGAATATTTGGTATATATTTAGGATAGAACACACTATTGTAAGTTTTACTGAGGTCTTTTTGTAATTCTAGCTTGTATTTTTTATGCCGCAGTCACAAAAAAGCACATTTAGGTGTTACGGCTTACTTTTGGGTTATCGACAGGACAAAAACACCCCACCAAAAATATTTAAGAAGGATCAATGAGTTGCAATGACTGCAAAGAGTAAATATAAGCACTTCTAAACAATTTAAATTACAAATAGGCATATATTATGAATTTATTTTTAATTCAGGGCTTTAAGTAAACAATGCATACTGTAAACTGTGAATTTATGCTGACTCATCATAGTTTAGGCCCAGGATTTTCTCAATCTTCATGAAATATTTATAAAACTTCATATTTGAGTTAAATTCTTCAAAATCTCTGAGATAAACAAGATTTTGTGAAATTCTGTATGTTCTAATTTTAAACCCTATATACAAACATTTATTCAAATAGAAAACTCTCTAAAAACACTTCTTCTCACAACAATACTTATTTATCAGAATTATAGACTTAAAGAAATCACTACATATACTCTAAGTTTCCTTTTACAGTACATTTTATACCCCTACCCCTGTTTCAATTTTTTAAAGAATTTGAAAACAAGACTTTAATTATTTCCAGCTTACCCTATGTGCATTTTTTCTGACATGAACTGTCTAAAACCTGTTTGAAACTATTCTGGTAACAAATTGAAAGCATTTTAAAATACTATAAATGTAATGTTTAGTAGTTAATCATTCCAACATTCAAGATTATACAAAGTATCCAATCCTGCCTGTGTCTCCAGTCCACATCTTACTGTATGCCTACTTGTCAATGAAAGTTCACAATTTCTGCCTCAAATGGTCAGTTTAGAATTCATGTTACAACAGTATCATCCCTAACCATATATCTAACATAAGTTAGTTAATATATGAACTAGAAGTGTTTAAACAAAGCCATATTTGCAAAAGGTGTATTTATGAAGATATCAGTCTGGTGCATAAATTCACTAAAAGTTTGATAGAAATGACTGCTTACATCTGATTTTTGCATAACTTCCTAGCACAGTTATTGTTTTCTGTACAAAAAACCTTTAAAATAATAAAATCATAGCATTTAGAAGTTAAATTATCTGTGTTATGACCCAGGGGGAGGCATTTTTCTGTGTTTTTTGCCCCTGGGGCCTCACATTTCCTAAATTTTTTCCCTGTTTCTAGCAATATGGAATATTTGGTATATATTTAGGATAGAACACACTATTGTAAGTTTTACTGAGGTCTTTTTGTAATTCTAGCTTGTATTTTTTATGCCGCAGTCACAAAAAAGCACATTTAGGTGTTACGGCTTACTTTTGGGTTATCGACAGGACAAAAACACCCCACCAAAAATATTTAAGAAGGATCAATGAGTTGCAATGACTGCGAAGAGTAAATATAAGCACTTCTAAACAATTTAAATTACAAATAGGCATATATTATGAATTTATTTTTAATTCAGGGCTTTAAGTAAACAATGCATACTGTAAACTGTGAATTTATGCTGACTCATCATAGTTTAGGCCCAGGATTTTCTCAATCTTCATGAAATATTTATAAAACTTCATATTTGAGTTAAATTCTTCAAAATCTCTGAGATAAACAAGATTTTGTGAAATTCTGTATGTTCTAATTTTAAACCCTATATACAAACATTTATTCAAATAGAAAACTCTCTAAAAACACTTCTTCTCACAACAATACTTATTTATCAGAATTATAGCCTTAAAGAAATCACTACATATACTCTAAGTTTCCTTTTACAGTACATTTTATACCCCTACCCCTGTTTCAATTTTTTAAAGAATTTGAAAACAAGACTTTAATTATTGCCAGCTTACCCTATGTGCATTTTTTCTGACATGAACTGTCTAAAACCTGTTTGAAACTATTCTGGTAACAAATTGAAAGCATTTTAAAATACTATAAATGTAATGTTTAGTAGTTAATCATTCCAACATTCAAGATTATACAAAGTATCCAATCCTGCCTGTGTCTCCAGTCCACATCTTACTGTATGCCTACTTGTCAATGAAAGTTCACAATTTCTGCCTCAAATGGTCAGTTTAGAATTCATGTTACAACAGTATCATCCCTAACCATATATCTAACATAAGTTAGTTAATATATGAACTAGAAGTGTTTAAACAAAGCCATATTTGCAAAAGGTGTATTTATGAAGATATCAGTCTGGTGCATAAATTCACTAAAAGTTTGATAGAAATGACTGCTTACATCTGATTTTTGCATAACTTCCTAGCACAGTTATTGTTTTCTGTACAAAAAACCTTTAAAATAATAAAATCATAGCATTTAGAAGTTAAATTATCTGTGTTATGACCCAGGGGGAGGCATTTTTCTGTGTTTTTTGCCCCTGGGGCCTCACATTTCCTAAATTTTTTCCCTGTTTCTAGCAATATGGAATATTTGGTATATATTTAGGATAGAAAACACTATTGTAAGTTTTACTGAGGTCTTTTTGTAATTCTAGCTTGTATTTTTTATGCCGCAGTCACAAAAAAGCACATTTAGGTGTTACGGCTTACTTTTGGGTTATCGACAGGACAAAAACACCCCACCAAAAATATTTAAGAAGGATCAATGAGTTGCAATGACTGCGAAGAGTAAATATAAGCACTTCTAAACAATTTAAATTACAAATAGGCATATATTATGAATTTATTTTTAATTCAGGGCTTTAAGTAAACAATGCATACTGTAAACTGTGAATTTATGCTGACTCATCATAGTTTAGGCCCAGGATTTTCTCAATCTTCATGAAATATTTATAAAACTTCATATTTGAGTTAAATTCTTCAAAATCTCTGAGATAAACAAGATTTTGTGAAATTCTGTATGTTCTAATTTTAAACCCTATATACAAACATTTATTCAAATAGAAAACTCTCTAAAAACACTTCTTCTCACAACAATACTTATTTATCAGAATTATAGCCTTAAAGAAATCACTACATATACTCTAAGTTTCCTTTTACAGTACATTTTATACCCCTACCCCTGTTTCAATTTTTTAAAGAATTTGAAAACAAGACTTTAATTATTGCCAGCTTACCCTATGTGCATTTTTTCTGACATGAACTGTCTAAAACCTGTTTGAAACTATTCTGGTAACAAATTGAAAGCATTTTAAAATACTATAAATGTAATGTTTAGTAGTTAATCATTCCAACATTCAAGATTATACAAAGTATCCAATCCTGCCTGTGTCTCCAGTCCACATCTTACTGTATGCCTACTTGTCAATGAAAGTTCACAATTTCTGCCTCAAATGGTCAGTTTAGAATTCATGTTACAACAGTATCATCCCTAACCATATATCTAACATAAGTTAGTTAATATATGAACTAGAAGTGTTTAAACAAAGCCATATTTGCAAAAGGTGTATTTATGAAGATATCAGTCTGGTGCATAAATTCACTAAAAGTTTGATAGAAATGACTGCTTACATCTGATTTTTGCATAACTTCCTAGCACAGTTATTGTTTTCTGTACAAAAAACCTTTAAAATAATAAAATCATAGCATTTAGAAGTTAAATTATCTGTGTTATGACCCAGGGGGAGGCATTTTTCTGTGTTTTTTGCCCCTGGGGCCTCACATTTCCTAAATTTTTTCCCTGTTTCTAGCAATATGGAATATTTGGTATATATTTAGGATAGAACACACTATTGTAAGTTTTACTGAGGTCTTTTTGTAATTCTAGCTTGTATTTTTTATGCCGCAGTCACAAAAAAGCACATTTAGGTGTTACGGCTTACTTTTGGGTTATCGACAGGACAAAAACACCCCACCAAAAATATTTAAGAAGGATCAATGAGTTGCAATGACTGCGAAGAGTAAATATAAGCACTTCTAAACAATTTAAATTACAAATAGGCATATATTATGAATTTATTTTTAATTCAGGGCTTTAAGTAAACAATGCATACTGTAAACTGTGAATTTATGCTGACTCATCATAGTTTAGGCCCAGGATTTTCTCAATCTTCATGAAATATTTATAAAACTTCATATTTGAGTTAAATTCTTCAAAATCTCTGAGATAAACAAGATTTTGTGAAATTCTGTATGTTCTAATTTTAAACCCTATATACAAACATTTATTCAAATAGAAAACTCTCTAAAAACACTTCTTCTCACAACAATACTTATTTATCAGAATTATAGCCTTAAAGAAATCACTACATATACTCTAAGTTTCCTTTTACAGTACATTTTATACCCCTACCCCTGTTTCAATTTTTTAAAGAATTTGAAAACAAGACTTTAATTATTGCCAGCTTACCCTATGTGCATTTTTTCTGACATGAACTGTCTAAAACCTGTTTGAAACTATTCTGGTAACAAATTGAAAGCATTTTAAAATACTATAAATGTAATGTTTAGTAGTTAATCATTCCAACATTCAAGATTATACAAAGTATCCAATCCTGCCTGTGTCTCCAGTCCACATCTTACTGTATGCCTACTTGTCAATGAAAGTTCACAATTTCTGCCTCAAATGGTCAGTTTAGAATTCATGTTACAACAGTATCATCCCTAACCATATATCTAACATAAGTTAGTTAATATATGAACTAGAAGTGTTTAAACAAAGCCATATTTGCAAAAGGTGTATTTATGAAGATATCAGTCTGGTGCATAAATTCACTAAAAGTTTGATAGAAATGACTGCTTACATCTGATTTTTGCATAACTTCCTAGCACAGTTATTGTTTTCTGTACAAAAAACCTTTAAAATAATAAAATCATAGCATTTAGAAGTTAAATTATCTGTGTTATGACCCAGGGGGAGGCATTTTTCTGTGTTTTTTGCCCCTGGGGCCTCACATTTCCTAAATTTTTTCCCTGTTTCTAGCAATATGGAATATTTGGTATATATTTAGGATAGAACACACTATTGTAAGTTTTACTGAGGTCTTTTTGTAATTCTAGCTTGTATTTTTTATGCCGCAGTCACAAAAAAGCACATTTAGGTGTTACGGCTTACTTTTGGGTTATCGACAGGACAAAAACACCCCACCAAAAATATTTAAGAAGGATCAATGAGTTGCAATGACTGCGAAGAGTAAATATAAGCACTTCTAAACAATTTAAATTACAAATAGGCATATATTATGAATTTATTTTTAATTCAGGGCTTTAAGTAAACAATGCATACTGTAAACTGTGAATTTATGCTGACTCATCATAGTTTAGGCCCAGGATTTTCTCAATCTTCATGAAATATTTATAAAACTTCATATTTGAGTTAAATTCTTCAAAATCTCTGAGATAAACAAGATTTTGTGAAATTCTGTATGTTCTAATTTTAAACCCTATATACAAACATTTATTCAAATAGAAAACTCTCTAAAAACACTTCTTCTCACAACAATACTTATTTATCAGAATTATAGCCTTAAAGAAATCACTACATATACTCTAAGTTTCCTTTTACAGTACATTTTATACCCCTACCCCTGTTTCAATTTTTTAAAGAATTTGAAAACAAGACTTTAATTATTGCCAGCTTACCCTATGTGCATTTTTTCTGACATGAACTGTCTAAAACCTGTTTGAAACTATTCTGGTAACAAATTGAAAGCATTTTAAAATACTATAAATGTAATGTTTAGTAGTTAATCATTCCAACATTCAAGATTATACAAAGTATCCAATCCTGCCTGTGTCTCCAGTCCACATCTTACTGTATGCCTACTTGTCAATGAAAGTTCACAATTTCTGCCTCAAATGGTCAGTTTAGAATTCATGTTACAACAGTATCATCCCTAACCATATATCTAACATAAGTTAGTTAATATATGAACTAGAAGTGTTTAAACAAAGCCATATTTGCAAAAGGTGTATTTATGAAGATATCAGTCTGGTGCATAAATTCACTAAAAGTTTGATAGAAATGACTGCTTACATCTGATTTTTGCATAACTTCCTAGCACAGTTATTGTTTTCTGTACAAAAAACCTTTAAAATAATAAAATCATAGCATTTAGAAGTTAAATTATCTGTGTTATGACCCAGGGGGAGGCATTTTTCTGTGTTTTTTGCCCCTGGGGCCTCACATTTCCTAAATTTTTTCCCTGTTTCTAGCAATATGGAATATTTGGTATATATTTAGGATAGAACACACTATTGTAAGTTTTACTGAGGTCTTTTTGTAATTCTAGCTTGTATTTTTTATGCCGCAGTCACAAAAAAGCACATTTAGGTGTTACGGCTTACTTTTGGGTTATCGACAGGACAAAAACACCCCACCAAAAATATTTAAGAAGGATCAATGAGTTGCAATGACTGCGAAGAGTAAATATAAGCACTTCTAAACAATTTAAATTACAAATAGGCATATATTATGAATTTATTTTTAATTCAGGGCTTTAAGTAAACAATGCATACTGTAAACTGTGAATTTATGCTGACTCATCATAGTTTAGGCCCAGGATTTTCTCAATCTTCATGAAATATTTATAAAACTTCATATTTGAGTTAAATTCTTCAAAATCTCTGAGATAAACAAGATTTTGTGAAATTCTGTATGTTCTAATTTTAAACCCTATATACAAACATTTATTCAAATAGAAAACTCTCTAAAAACACTTCTTCTCACAACAATACTTATTTATCAGAATTATAGCCTTAAAGAAATCACTACATATACTCTAAGTTTCCTTTTACAGTACATTTTATACCCCTACCCCTGTTTCAATTTTTTAAAGAATTTGAAAACAAGACTTTAATTATTGCCAGCTTACCCTATGTGCATTTTTTCTGACATGAACTGTCTAAAACCTGTTTGAAACTATTCTGGTAACAAATTGAAAGCATTTTAAAATACTATAAATGTAATGTTTAGTAGTTAATCATTCCAACATTCAAGATTATACAAAGTATCCAATCCTGCCTGTGTCTCCAGTCCACATCTTACTGTATGCCTACTTGTCAATGAAAGTTCACAATTTCTGCCTCAAATGGTCAGTTTAGAATTCATGTTACAACAGTATCATCCCTAACCATATATCTAACATAAGTTAGTTAATATATGAACTAGAAGTGTTTAAACAAAGCCATATTTGCAAAAGGTGTATTTATGAAGATATCAGTCTGGTGCATAAATTCACTAAAAGTTTGATAGAAATGACTGCTTACATCTGATTTTTGCATAACTTCCTAGCACAGTTATTGTTTTCTGTACAAAAAACCTTTAAAATAATAAAATCATAGCATTTAGAAGTTAAATTATCTGTGTTATGACCCAGGGGGAGGCATTTTTCTGTGTTTTTTGCCCCTGGGGCCTCACATTTCCTAAATTTTTTCCCTGTTTCTAGCAATATGGAATATTTGGTATATATTTAGGATAGAACACACTATTGTAAGTTTTACTGAGGTCTTTTTGTAATTCTAGCTTGTATTTTTTATGCCGCAGTCACAAAAAAGCACATTTAGGTGTTACGGCTTACTTTTGGGTTATCGACAGGACAAAAACACCCCACCAAAAATATTTAAGAAGGATCAATGAGTTGCAATGACTGCGAAGAGTAAATATAAGCACTTCTAAACAATTTAAATTACAAATAGGCATATATTATGAATTTATTTTTAATTCAGGGCTTTAAGTAAACAATGCATACTGTAAACTGTGAATTTATGCTGACTCATCATAGTTTAGGCCCAGGATTTTCTCAATCTTCATGAAATATTTATAAAACTTCATATTTGAGTTAAATTCTTCAAAATCTCTGAGATAAACAAGATTTTGTGAAATTCTGTATGTTCTAATTTTAAACCCTATATACAAACATTTATTCAAATAGAAAACTCTCTAAAAACACTTCTTCTCACAACAATACTTATTTATCAGAATTATAGCCTTAAAGAAATCACTACATATACTCTAAGTTTCCTTTTACAGTACATTTTATACCCCTACCCCTGTTTCAATTTTTTAAAGAATTTGAAAACAAGACTTTAATTATTGCCAGCTTACCCTATGTGCATTTTTTCTGACATGAACTGTCTAAAACCTGTTTGAAACTATTCTGGTAACAAATTGAAAGCATTTTAAAATACTATAAATGTAATGTTTAGTAGTTAATCATTCCAACATTCAAGATTATACAAAGTATCCAATCCTGCCTGTGTCTCCAGTCCACATCTTACTGTATGCCTACTTGTCAATGAAAGTTCACAATTTCTGCCTCAAATGGTCAGTTTAGAATTCATGTTACAACAGTATCATCCCTAACCATATATCTAACATAAGTTAGTTAATATATGAACTAGAAGTGTTTAAACAAAGCCATATTTGCAAAAGGTGTATTTATGAAGATATCAGTCTGGTGCATAAATTCACTAAAAGTTTGATAGAAATGACTGCTTACATCTGATTTTTGCATAACTTCCTAGCACAGTTATTGTTTTCTGTACAAAAAACCTTTAAAATAATAAAATCATAGCATTTAGAAGTTAAATTATCTGTGTTATGACCCAGGGGGAGGCATTTTTCTGTGTTTTTTGCCCCTGGGGCCTCACATTTCCTAAATTTTTTCCCTGTTTCTAGCAATATGGAATATTTGGTATATATTTAGGATAGAACACACTATTGTAAGTTTTACTGAGGTCTTTTTGTAATTCTAGCTTGTATTTTTTATGCCGCAGTCACAAAAAAGCACATTTAGGTGTTACGGCTTACTTTTGGGTTATCGACAGGACAAAGACACCCCACCAAAAATATTTAAGAAGGATCAATGAGTTGCAATGACTGCGAAGAGTAAATATAAGCACTTCTAAACAATTTAAATTACAAATAGGCATATATTATGAATTTATTTTTAATTCAGGGCTTTAAGTAAACAATGCATACTGTAAACTGTGAATTTATGCTGACTCATCATAGTTTAGGCCCAGGATTTTCTCAATCTTCATGAAATATTTATAAAACTTCATATTTGAGTTAAATTCTTCAAAATCTCTGAGATAAACAAGATTTTGTGAAATTCTGTATGTTCTAATTTTAAACCCTATATACAAACATTTATTCAAATAGAAAACTCTCTAAAAACACTTCTTCTCACAACAATACTTATTTATCAGAATTATAGCCTTAAAGAAATCACTACATATACTCTAAGTTTCCTTTTACAGTACATTTTATACCCCTACCCCTGTTTCAATTTTTTAAAGAATTTGAAAACAAGACTTTAATTATTGCCAGCTTACCCTATGTGCATTTTTTCTGACATGAACTGTCTAAAACCTGTTTGAAACTATTCTGGTAACAAATTGAAAGCATTTTAAAATACTATAAATGTAATGTTTAGTAGTTAATCATTCCAACATTCAAGATTATACAAAGTATCCAATCCTGCCTGTGTCTCCAGTCCACATCTTACTGTATGCCTACTTGTCAATGAAAGTTCACAATTTCTGCCTCAAATGGTCAGTTTAGAATTCATGTTACAACAGTATCATCCCTAACCATATATCTAACATAAGTTAGTTAATATATGAACTAGAAGTGTTTAAACAAAGCCATATTTGCAAAAGGTGTATTTATGAAGATATCAGTCTGGTGCATAAATTCACTAAAAGTTTGATAGAAATGACTGCTTACATCTGATTTTTGCATAACTTCCTAGCACAGTTATTGTTTTCTGTACAAAAAACCTTTAAAATAATAAAATCATAGCATTTAGAAGTTAAATTATCTGTGTTATGACCCAGGGGGAGGCATTTTTCTGTGTTTTTTGCCCCTGGGGCCTCACATTTCCTAAATTTTTTCCCTGTTTCTAGCAATATGGAATATTTGGTATATATTTAGGATAGAACACACTATTGTAAGTTTTACTGAGGTCTTTTTGTAATTCTAGCTTGTATTTTTTATGCCGCAGTCACAAAAAAGCACATTTAGGTGTTACGGCTTACTTTTGGGTTATCGACAGGACAAAAACACCCCACCAAAAATATTTAAGAAGGATCAATGAGTTGCAATGACTGCGAAGAGTAAATATAAGCACTTCTAAACAATTTAAATTACAAATAGGCATATATTATGAATTTATTTTTAATTCAGGGCTTTAAGTAAACAATGCATACTGTAAACTGTGAATTTATGCTGACTCATCATAGTTTAGGCCCAGGATTTTCTCAATCTTCATGAAATATTTATAAAACTTCATATTTGAGTTAAATTCTTCAAAATCTCTGAGATAAACAAGATTTTGTGAAATTCTGTATGTTCTAATTTTAAACCCTATATACAAACATTTATTCAAATAGAAAACTCTCTAAAAACACTTCTTCTCACAACAATACTTATTTATCAGAATTATAGCCTTAAAGAAATCACTACATATACTCTAAGTTTCCTTTTACAGTACATTTTATACCCCTACCCCTGTTTCAATTTTTTAAAGAATTTGAAAACAAGACTTTAATTATTGCCAGCTTACCCTATGTGCATTTTTTCTGACATGAACTGTCTAAAACCTGTTTGAAACTATTCTGGTAACAAATTGAAAGCATTTTAAAATACTATAAATGTAATGTTTAGTAGTTAATCATTCCAACATTCAAGATTATACAAAGTATCCAATCCTGCCTGTGTCTCCAGTCCACATCTTACTGTATGCCTACTTGTCAATGAAAGTTCACAATTTCTGCCTCAAATGGTCAGTTTAGAATTCATGTTACAACAGTATCATCCCTAACCATATATCTAACATAAGTTAGTTAATATATGAACTAGAAGTGTTTAAACAAAGCCATATTTGCAAAAGGTGTATTTATGAAGATATCAGTCTGGTGCATAAATTCACTAAAAGTTTGATAGAAATGACTGCTTACATCTGATTTTTGCATAACTTCCTAGCACAGTTATTGTTTTCTGTACAAAAAACCTTTAAAATAATAAAATCATAGCATTTAGAAGTTAAATTATCTGTGTTATGACCCAGGGGGAGGCATTTTTCTGTGTTTTTTGCCCCTGGGGCCTCACATTTCCTAAATTTTTTCCCTGTTTCTAGCAATATGGAATATTTGGTATATATTTAGGATAGAACACACTATTGTAAGTTTTACTGAGGTCTTTTTGTAATTCTAGCTTGTATTTTTTATGCCGCAGTCACAAAAAAGCACATTTAGGTGTTACGGCTTACTTTTGGGTTATCGACAGGACAAAAACACCCCACCAAAAATATTTAAGAAGGATCAATGAGTTGCAATGACTGCGAAGAGTAAATATAAGCACTTCTAAACAATTTAAATTACAAATAGGCATATATTATGAATTTATTTTTAATTCAGGGCTTTAAGTAAACAATGCATACTGTAAACTGTGAATTTATGCTGACTCATCATAGTTTAGGCCCAGGATTTTCTCAATCTTCATGAAATATTTATAAAACTTCATATTTGAGTTAAATTCTTCAAAATCTCTGAGATAAACAAGATTTTGTGAAATTCTGTATGTTCTAATTTTAAACCCTATATACAAACATTTATTCAAATAGAAAACTCTCTAAAAACACTTCTTCTCACAACAATACTTATTTATCAGAATTATAGCCTTAAAGAAATCACTACATATACTCTAAGTTTCCTTTTACAGTACATTTTATACCCCTACCCCTGTTTCAATTTTTTAAAGAATTTGAAAACAAGACTTTAATTATTGCCAGCTTACCCTATGTGCATTTTTTCTGACATGAACTGTCTAAAACCTGTTTGAAACTATTCTGGTAACAAATTGAAAGCATTTTAAAATACTATAAATGTAATGTTTAGTAGTTAATCATTCCAACATTCAAGATTATACAAAGTATCCAATCCTGCCTGTGTCTCCAGTCCACATCTTACTGTATGCCTACTTGTCAATGAAAGTTCACAATTTCTGCCTCAAATGGTCAGTTTAGAATTCATGTTACAACAGTATCATCCCTAACCATATATCTAACATAAGTTAGTTAATATATGAACTAGAAGTGTTTAAACAAAGCCATATTTGCAAAAGGTGTATTTATGAAGATATCAGTCTGGTGCATAAATTCACTAAAAGTTTGATAGAAATGACTGCTTACATCTGATTTTTGCATAACTTCCTAGCACAGTTATTGTTTTCTGTACAAAAAACCTTTAAAATAATAAAATCATAGCATTTAGAAGTTAAATTATCTGTGTTATGACCCAGGGGGAGGCATTTTTCTGTGTTTTTTGCCCCTGGGGCCTCACATTTCCTAAATTTTTTCCCTGTTTCTAGCAATATGGAATATTTGGTATATATTTAGGATAGAACACACTATTGTAAGTTTTACTGAGGTCTTTTTGTAATTCTAGCTTGTATTTTTTATGCCGCAGTCACAAAAAAGCACATTTAGGTGTTACGGCTTACTTTTGGGTTATCGACAGGACAAAAACACCCCACCAAAAATATTTAAGAAGGATCAATGAGTTGCAATGACTGCGAAGAGTAAATATAAGCACTTCTAAACAATTTAAATTACAAATAGGCATATATTATGAATTTATTTTTAATTCAGGGCTTTAAGTAAACAATGCATACTGTAAACTGTGAATTTATGCTGACTCATCATAGTTTAGGCCCAGGATTTTCTCAATCTTCATGAAATATTTATAAAACTTCATATTTGAGTTAAATTCTTCAAAATCTCTGAGATAAACAAGATTTTGTGAAATTCTGTATGTTCTAATTTTAAACCCTATATACAAACATTTATTCAAATAGAAAACTCTCTAAAAACACTTCTTCTCACAACAATACTTATTTATCAGAATTATAGCCTTAAAGAAATCACTACATATACTCTAAGTTTCCTTTTACAGTACATTTTATACCCCTACCCCTGTTTCAATTTTTTAAAGAATTTGAAAACAAGACTTTAATTATTGCCAGCTTACCCTATGTGCATTTTTTCTGACATGAACTGTCTAAAACCTGTTTGAAACTATTCTGGTAACAAATTGAAAGCATTTTAAAATACTATAAATGTAATGTTTAGTAGTTAATCATTCCAACATTCAAGATTATACAAAGTATCCAATCCTGCCTGTGTCTCCAGTCCACATCTTACTGTATGCCTACTTGTCAATGAAAGTTCACAATTTCTGCCTCAAATGGTCAGTTTAGAATTCATGTTACAACAGTATCATCCCTAACCATGTATCTAACATAAGTTAGTTAATATATGAACTAGAAGTGTTTAAACAAAGCCATATTTGCAAAAGGTGTATTTATGAAGATATCAGTCTGGTGCATAAATTCACTAAAAGTTTGATAGAAATGACTGCTTACATCTGATTTTTGCATAACTTCCTAGCACAGTTATTGTTTTCTGTACAAAAAACCTTTAAAATAATAAAATCATAGCATTTAGAAGTTAAATTATCTGTGTTATGACCCAGGGGGAGGCATTTTTCTGTGTTTTTTGCCCCTGGGGCCTCACATTTCCTAAATTTTTTCCCTGTTTCTAGCAATATGGAATATTTGGTATATATTTAGGATAGAACACACTATTGTAAGTTTTACTGAGGTCTTTTTGTAATTCTAGCTTGTATTTTTTATGCCGCAGTCACAAAAAAGCACATTTAGGTGTTACGGCTTACTTTTGGGTTATCGACAGGACAAAAACACCCCACCAAAAATATTTAAGAAGGATCAATGAGTTGCAATGACTGCGAAGAGTAAATATAAGCACTTCTAAACAATTTAAATTACAAATAGGCATATATTATGAATTTATTTTTAATTCAGGGCTTTAAGTAAACAATGCATACTGTAAACTGTGAATTTATGCTGACTCATCATAGTTTAGGCCCAGGATTTTCTCAATCTTCATGAAATATTTATAAAACTTCATATTTGAGTTAAATTCTTCAAAATCTCTGAGATAAACAAGATTTTGTGAAATTCTGTATGTTCTAATTTTAAACCCTATATACAAACATTTATTCAAATAGAAAACTCTCTAAAAACACTTCTTCTCACAACAATACTTATTTATCAGAATTATAGCCTTAAAGAAATCACTACATATACTCTAAGTTTCCTTTTACAGTACATTTTATACCCCTACCCCTGTTTCAATTTTTTAAAGAATTTGAAAACAAGACTTTAATTATTGCCAGCTTACCCTATGTGCATTTTTTCTGACATG
Organism: Mytilus californianus; assembly: GCF_021869535.1. Classification (NCBI taxonomy): domain Eukaryota; kingdom Metazoa; phylum Mollusca; class Bivalvia; order Mytilida; family Mytilidae; genus Mytilus; species Mytilus californianus. Next base: position 78,183,719 of record NW_026262581.1, read on the forward strand.
AACTGTCTAAAACCTGTTTGAAACTATTCTGGTAACAAATTGAAAGCATTTTAAAATACTATAAATGTAATGTTTAGTAGTTAATCATTCCAACATTCAAGATTATACAAAGTATCCAATCCTGCCTGTGTCTCCAGTCCACATCTTACTGTATGCCTACTTGTCAATGAAAGTTCACAATTTCTGCCTCAAATGGTCAGTTTAGAATTCATGTTACAACAGTATCATCCCTAACCATGTATCTAACATAAGTTAGTTAATATATGAACTAGAAGTGTTTAAACAAAGCCATATTTGCAAAAGGTGTATTTATGAAGATATCAGTCTGGTGCATAAATTCACTAAAAGTTTGATAGAAATGACTGCTTACATCTGATTTTTGCATAACTTCCTAGCACAGTTATTGTTTTCTGTACAAAAAACCTTTAAAATAATAAAATCATAGCATTTAGAAGTTAAATTATCTGTGTTATGACCCAGGGGGAGGCATTTTTCTGTGTTTTTTGCCCCTGGGGCCTCACATTTCCTAAATTTTTTCCCTGTTTCTAGCAATATGGAATATTTGGTATATATTTAGGATAGAACACACTATTGTAAGTTTTACTGAGGTCTTTTTGTAATTCTAGCTTGTATTTTTTATGCCGCAGTCACAAAAAAGCACATTTAGGTGTTACGGCTTACTTTTGGGTTATCGACAGGACAAAAACACCCCACCAAAAATATTTAAGAAGGATCAATGAGTTGCAATGACTGCGAAGAGTAAATATAAGCACTTCTAAACAATTTAAATTACAAATAGGCATATATTATGAATTTATTTTTAATTCAGGGCTTTAAGTAAACAATGCATACTGTAAACTGTGAATTTATGCTGACTCATCATAGTTTAGGCCCAGGATTTTCTCAATCTTCATGAAATATTTATAAAACTTCATATTTGAGTTAAATTCTTCAAAATCTCTGAGATAAACAAGATTTTGTGAAATTCTGTATGTTCTAATTTTAAACCCTATATACAAACATTTATTCAAATAGAAAACTCTCTAAAAACACTTCTTCTCACAACAATACTTATTTATCAGAATTATAGCCTTAAAGAAATCACTACATATACTCTAAGTTTCCTTTTACAGTACATTTTATACCCCTACCCCTGTTTCAATTTTTTAAAGAATTTGAAAACAAGACTTTAATTATTGCCAGCTTACCCTATGTGCATTTTTTCTGACATGAACTGTCTAAAACCTGTTTGAAACTATTCTGGTAACAAATTGAAAGCATTTTAAAATACTATAAATGTAATGTTTAGTAGTTAATCATTCCAACATTCAAGATTATACAAAGTATCCAATCCTGCCTGTGTCTCCAGTCCACATCTTACTGTATGCCTACTTGTCAATGAAAGTTCACAATTTCTGCCTCAAATGGTCAGTTTAGAATTCATGTTACAACAGTATCATCCCTAACCATATATCTAACATAAGTTAGTTAATATATGAACTAGAAGTGTTTAAACAAAGCCATATTTGCAAAAGGTGTATTTATGAAGATATCAGTCTGGTGCATAAATTCACTAAAAGTTTGATAGAAATGACTGCTTACATCTGATTTTTGCATAACTTCCTAGCACAGTTATTGTTTTCTGTACAAAAAACCTTTAAAATAATAAAATCATAGCATTTAGAAGTTAAATTATCTGTGTTATGACCCAGGGGGAGGCATTTTTCTGTGTTTTTTGCCCCTGGGGCCTCACATTTCCTAAATTTTTTCCCTGTTTCTAGCAATATGGAATATTTGGTATATATTTAGGATAGAACACACTATTGTAAGTTTTACTGAGGTCTTTTTGTAATTCTAGCTTGTATTTTTTATGCCGCAGTCACAAAAAAGCACATTTAGGTGTTACGGCTTACTTTTGGGTTATCGACAGGACAAAAACACCCCACCAAAAATATTTAAGAAGGATCAATGAGTTGCAATGACTGCGAAGAGTAAATATAAGCACTTCTAAACAATTTAAATTACAAATAGGCATATATTATGAATTTATTTTTAATTCAGGGCTTTAAGTAAACAATGCATACTGTAAACTGTGAATTTATGCTGACTCATCATAGTTTAGGCCCAGGATTTTCTCAATCTTCATGAAATATTTATAAAACTTCATATTTGAGTTAAATTCTTCAAAATCTCTGAGATAAACAAGATTTTGTGAAATTCTGTATGTTCTAATTTTAAACCCTATATACAAACATTTATTCAAATAGAAAACTCTCTAAAAACACTTCTTCTCACAACAATACTTATTTATCAGAATTATAGCCTTAAAGAAATCACTACATATACTCTAAGTTTCCTTTTACAGTACATTTTATACCCCTACCCCTGTTTCAATTTTTTAAAGAATTTGAAAACAAGACTTTAATTATTGCCAGCTTACCCTATGTGCATTTTTTCTGACATGAACTGTCTAAAACCTGTTTGAAACTATTCTGGTAACAAATTGAAAGCATTTTAAAATACTATAAATGTAATGTTTAGTAGTTAATCATTCCAACATTCAAGATTATACAAAGTATCCAATCCTGCCTGTGTCTCCAGTCCACATCTTACTGTATGCCTACTTGTCAATGAAAGTTCACAATTTCTGCCTCAAATGGTCAGTTTAGAATTCATGTTACAACAGTATCATCCCTAACCATATATCTAACATAAGTTAGTTAATATATGAACTAGAAGTGTTTAAACAAAGCCATATTTGCAAAAGGTGTATTTATGAAGATATCAGTCTGGTGCATAAATTCACTAAAAGTTTGATAGAAATGACTGCTTACATCTGATTTTTGCATAACTTCCTAGCACAGTTATTGTTTTCTGTACAAAAAACCTTTAAAATAATAAAATCATAGCATTTAGAAGTTAAATTATCTGTGTTATGACCCAGGGGGAGGCATTTTTCTGTGTTTTTTGCCCCTGGGGCCTCACATTTCCTAAATTTTTTCCCTGTTTCTAGCAATATGGAATATTTGGTATATATTTAGGATAGAACACACTATTGTAAGTTTTACTGAGGTCTTTTTGTAATTCTAGCTTGTATTTTTTATGCCGCAGTCACAAAAAAGCACATTTAGGTGTTACGGCTTACTTTTGGGTTATCGACAGGACAAAAACACCCCACCAAAAATATTTAAGAAGGATCAATGAGTTGCAATGACTGCGAAGAGTAAATATAAGCACTTCTAAACAATTTAAATTACAAATAGGCATATATTATGAATTTATTTTTAATTCAGGGCTTTAAGTAAACAATGCATACTGTAAACTGTGAATTTATGCTGACTCATCATAGTTTAGGCCCAGGATTTTCTCAATCTTCATGAAATATTTATAAAACTTCATATTTGAGTTAAATTCTTCAAAATCTCTGAGATAAACAAGATTTTGTGAAATTCTGTATGTTCTAATTTTAAACCCTATATACAAACATTTATTCAAATAGAAAACTCTCTAAAAACACTTCTTCTCACAACAATACTTATTTATCAGAATTATAGCCTTAAAGAAATCACTACATATACTCTAAGTTTCCTTTTACAGTACATTTTATACCCCTACCCCTGTTTCAATTTTTTAAAGAATTTGAAAACAAGACTTTAATTATTGCCAGCTTACCCTATGTGCATTTTTTCTGACATGAACTGTCTAAAACCTGTTTGAAACTATTCTGGTAACAAATTGAAAGCATTTTAAAATACTATAAATGTAATGTTTAGTAGTTAATCATTCCAACATTCAAGATTATACAAAGTATCCAATCCTGCCTGTGTCTCCAGTCCACATCTTACTGTATGCCTACTTGTCAATGAAAGTTCACAATTTCTGCCTCAAATGGTCAGTTTAGAATTCATGTTACAACAGTATCATCCCTAACCATATATCTAACATAAGTTAGTTAATATATGAACTAGAAGTGTTTAAACAAAGCCATATTTGCAAAAGGTGTATTTATGAAGATATCAGTCTGGTGCATAAATTCACTAAAAGTTTGATAGAAATGACTGCTTACATCTGATTTTTGCATAACTTCCTAGCACAGTTATTGTTTTCTGTACAAAAAACCTTTAAAATAATAAAATCATAGCATTTAGAAGTTAAATTATCTGTGTTATGACCCAGGGGGAGGCATTTTTCTGTGTTTTTTGCCCCTGGGGCCTCACATTTCCTAAATTTTTTCCCTGTTTCTAGCAATATGGAATATTTGGTATATATTTAGGATAGAACACACTATTGTAAGTTTTACTGAAGTCTTTTTGTAATTCTAGCTTGTATTTTTTATGCCGCAGTCACAAAAAAGCACATTTAGGTGTTACGGCTTACTTTTGGGTTATCGACAGGACAAAAACACCCCACCAAAAATATTTAAGAAGGATCAATGAGTTGCAATGACTGCGAAGAGTAAATATAAGCACTTCTAAACAATTTAAATTACAAATAGGCATATATTATGAATTTATTTTTAATTCAGGGCTTTAAGTAAACAATGCATACTGTAAACTGTGAATTTATGCTGACTCATCATAGTTTAGGCCCAGGATTTTCTCAATCTTCATGAAATATTTATAAAACTTCATATTTGAGTTAAATTCTTCAAAATCTCTGAGATAAACAAGATTTTGTGAAATTCTGTATGTTCTAATTTTAAACCCTATATACAAACATTTATTCAAATAGAAAACTCTCTAAAAACACTTCTTCTCACAACAATACTTATTTATCAGAATTATAGCCTTAAAGAAATCACTACATATACTCTAAGTTTCCTTTTACAGTACATTTTATACCCCTACCCCTGTTTCAATTTTTTAAAGAATTTGAAAACAAGACTTTAATTATTGCCAGCTTACCCTATGTGCATTTTTTCTGACATGAACTGTCTAAAACCTGTTTGAAACTATTCTGGTAACAAATTGAAAGCATTTTAAAATACTATAAATGTAATGTTTAGTAGTTAATCATTCCAACATTCAAGATTATACAAAGTATCCAATCCTGCCTGTGTCTCCAGTCCACATCTTACTGTATGCCTACTTGTCAATGAAAGTTCACAATTTCTGCCTCAAATGGTCAGTTTAGAATTCATGTTACAACAGTATCATCCCTAACCATATATCTAACATAAGTTAGTTAATATATGAACTAGAAGTGTTTAAACAAAGCCATATTTGCAAAAGGTGTATTTATGAAGATATCAGTCTGGTGCATAAATTCACTAAAAGTTTGATAGAAATGACTGCTTACATCTGATTTTTGCATAACTTCCTAGCACAGTTATTGTTTTCTGTACAAAAAACCTTTAAAATAATAAAATCATAGCATTTAGAAGTTAAATTATCTGTGTTATGACCCAGGGGGAGGCATTTTTCTGTGTTTTTTGCCCCTGGGGCCTCACATTTCCTAAATTTTTTCCCTGTTTCTAGCAATATGGAATATTTGGTATATATTTAGGATAGAACACACTATTGTAAGTTTTACTGAGGTCTTTTTGTAATTCTAGCTTGTATTTTTTATGCCGCAGTCACAAAAAAGCACATTTAGGTGTTACGGCTTACTTTTGGGTTATCGACAGGACAAAAACACCCCACCAAAAATATTTAAGAAGGATCAATGAGTTGCAATGACTGCGAAGAGTAAATATAAGCACTTCTAAACAATTTAAATTACAAATAGGCATATATTATGAATTTATTTTTAATTCAGGGCTTTAAGTAAACAATGCATACTGTAAACTGTGAATTTATGCTGACTCATCATAGTTTAGGCCCAGGATTTTCTCAATCTTCATGAAATATTTATAAAACTTCATATTTGAGTTAAATTCTTCAAAATCTCTGAGATAAACAAGATTTTGTGAAATTCTGTATGTTCTAATTTTAAACCCTATATACAAACATTTATTCAAATAGAAAACTCTCTAAAAACACTTCTTCTCACAACAATACTTATTTATCAGAATTATAGCCTTAAAGAAATCACTACATATACTCTAAGTTTCCTTTTACAGTACATTTTATACCCCTACCCCTGTTTCAATTTTTTAAAGAATTTGAAAACAAGACTTTAATTATTGCCAGCTTACCCTATGTGCATTTTTTCTGACATGAACTGTCTAAAACCTGTTTGAAACTATTCTGGTAACAAATTGAAAGCATTTTAAAATACTATAAATGTAATGTTTAGTAGTTAATCATTCCAACATTCAAGATTATACAAAGTATCCAATCCTGCCTGTGTCTCCAGTCCACATCTTACTGTATGCCTACTTGTCAATGAAAGTTCACAATTTCTGCCTCAAATGGTCAGTTTAGAATTCATGTTACAACAGTATCATCCCTAACCATATATCTAACATAAGTTAGTTAATATATGAACTAGAAGTGTTTAAACAAAGCCATATTTGCAAAAGGTGTATTTATGAAGATATCAGTCTGGTGCATAAATTCACTAAAAGTTTGATAGAAATGACTGCTTACATCTGATTTTTGCATAACTTCCTAGCACAGTTATTGTTTTCTGTACAAAAAACCTTTAAAATAATAAAATCATAGCATTTAGAAGTTAAATTATCTGTGTTATGACCCAGGGGGAGGCATTTTTCTGTGTTTTTTGCCCCTGGGGCCTCACATTTCCTAAATTTTTTCCCTGTTTCTAGCAATATGGAATATTTGGTATATATTTAGGATAGAACACACTATTGTAAGTTTTACTGAAGTCTTTTTGTAATTCTAGCTTGTATTTTTTATGCCGCAGTCACAAAAAAGCACATTTAGGTGTTACGGCTTACTTTTGGGTTATCGACAGGACAAAAACACCCCACCAAAAATATTTAAGAAGGATCAATGAGTTGCAATGACTGCGAAGAGTAAATATAAGCACTTCTAAACAATTTAAATTACAAATAGGCATATATTATGAATTTATTTTTAATTCAGGGCTTTAAGTAAACAATGCATACTGTAAACTGTGAATTTATGCTGACTCATCATAGTTTAGGCCCAGGATTTTCTCAATCTTCATGAAATATTTATAAAACTTCATATTTGAGTTAAATTCTTCAAAATCTCTGAGATAAACAAGATTTTGTGAAATTCTGTATGTTCTAATTTTAAACCCTATATACAAACATTTATTCAAATAGAAAACTCTCTAAAAACACTTCTTCTCACAACAATACTTATTTATCAGAATTATAGCCTTAAAGAAATCACTACATATACTCTAAGTTTCCTTTTACAGTACATTTTATACCCCTACCCCTGTTTCAATTTTTTAAAGAATTTGAAAACAAGACTTTAATTATTGCCAGCTTACCCTATGTGCATTTTTTCTGACATGAACTGTCTAAAACCTGTTTGAAACTATTCTGGTAACAAATTGAAAGCATTTTAAAATACTATAAATGTAATGTTTAGTAGTTAATCATTCCAACATTCAAGATTATACAAAGTATCCAATCCTGCCTGTGTCTCCAGTCCACATCTTACTGTATGCCTACTTGTCAATGAAAGTTCACAATTTCTGCCTCAAATGGTCAGTTTAGAATTCATGTTACAACAGTATCATCCCTAACCATATATCTAACATAAGTTAGTTAATATATGAACTAGAAGTGTTTAAACAAAGCCATATTTGCAAAAGGTGTATTTATGAAGATATCAGTCTGGTGCATAAATTCACTAAAAGTTTGATAGAAATGACTGCTTACATCTGATTTTTGCATAACTTCCTAGCACAGTTATTGTTTTCTGTACAAAAAACCTTTAAAATAATAAAATCATAGCATTTAGAAGTTAAATTATCTGTGTTATGACCCAGGGGGAGGCATTTTTCTGTGTTTTTTGCCCCTGGGGCCTCACATTTCCTAAATTTTTTCCCTGTTTCTAGCAATATGGAATATTTGGTATATATTTAGGATAGAACACACTATTGTAAGTTTTACTGAGGTCTTTTTGTAATTCTAGCTTGTATTTTTTATGCCGCAGTCACAAAAAAGCACATTTAGGTGTTACGGCTTACTTTTGGGTTATCGACAGGACAAAAACACCCCACCAAAAATATTTAAGAAGGATCAATGAGTTGCAATGACTGCGAAGAGTAAATATAAGCACTTCTAAACAATTTAAATTACAAATAGGCATATATTATGAATTTATTTTTAATTCAGGGCTTTAAGTAAACAATGCATACTGTAAACTGTGAATTTATGCTGACTCATCATAGTTTAGGCCCAGGATTTTCTCAATCTTCATGAAATATTTATAAAACTTCATATTTGAGTTAAATTCTTCAAAATCTCTGAGATAAACAAGATTTTGTGAAATTCTGTATGTTCTAATTTTAAACCCTATATACAAACATTTATTCAAATAGAAAACTCTCTAAAAACACTTCTTCTCACAACAATACTTATTTATCAGAATTATAGCCTTAAAGAAATCACTACATATACTCTAAGTTTCCTTTTACAGTACATTTTATACCCCTACCCCTGTTTCAATTTTTTAAAGAATTTGAAAACAAGACTTTAATTATTGCCAGCTTACCCTATGTGCATTTTTTCTGACATGAACTGTCTAAAACCTGTTTGAAACTATTCTGGTAACAAATTGAAAGCATTTTAAAATACTATAAATGTAATGTTTAGTAGTTAATCATTCCAACATTCAAGATTATACAAAGTATCCAATCCTGCCTGTGTCTCCAGTCCACATCTTACTGTATGCCTACTTGTCAATGAAAGTTCACAATTTCTGCCTCAAATGGTCAGTTTAGAATTCATGTTACAACAGTATCATCCCTAACCATATATCTAACATAAGTTAGTTAATATATGAACTAGAAGTGTTTAAACAAAGCCATATTTGCAAAAGGTGTATTTATGAAGATATCAGTCTGGTGCATAAATTCACTAAAAGTTTGATAGAAATGACTGCTTACATCTGATTTTTGCATAACTTCCTAGCACAGTTATTGTTTTCTGTACAAAAAACCTTTAAAATAATAAAATCATAGCATTTAGAAGTTAAATTATCTGTGTTATGACCCAGGGGGAGGCATTTTTCTGTGTTTTTTGCCCCTGGGGCCTCACATTTCCTAAATTTTTTCCCTGTTTCTAGCAATATGGAATATTTGGTATATATTTAGGATAGAACACACTATTGTAAGTTTTACTGAGGTCTTTTTGTAATTCTAGCTTGTATTTTTTATGCCGCAGTCACAAAAAAGCACATTTAGGTGTTACGGCTTACTTTTGGGTTATCGACAGGACAAAAACACCCCACCAAAAATATTTAAGAAGGATCAATGAGTTGCAATGACTGCGAAGAGTAAATATAAGCACTTCTAAACAATTTAAATTACAAATAGGCATATATTATGAATTTATTTTTAATTCAGGGCTTTAAGTAAACAATGCATACTGTAAACTGTGAATTTATGCTGACTCATCATAGTTTAGGCCCAGGATTTTCTCAATCTTCATGAAATATTTATAAAACTTCATATTTGAGTTAAATTCTTCAAAATCTCTGAGATAAACAAGATTTTGTGAAATTCTGTATGTTCTAATTTTAAACCCTATATACAAACATTTATTCAAATAGAAAACTCTCTAAAAACACTTCTTCTCACAACAATACTTATTTATCAGAATTATAGCCTTAAAGAAATCACTACATATACTCTAAGTTTCCTTTTACAGTACATTTTATACCCCTACCCCTGTTTCAATTTTTTAAAGAATTTGAAAACAAGACTTTAATTATTGCCAGCTTACCCTATGTGCATTTTTTCTGACATGAACTGTCTAAAACCTGTTTGAAACTATTCTGGTAACAAATTGAAAGCATTTTAAAATACTATAAATGTAATGTTTAGTAGTTAATCATTCCAACATTCAAGATTATACAAAGTATCCAATCCTGCCTGTGTCTCCAGTCCACATCTTACTGTATGCCTACTTGTCAATGAAAGTTCACAATTTCTGCCTCAAATGGTCAGTTTAGAATTCATGTTACAACAGTATCATCCCTAACCATATATCTAACATAAGTTAGTTAATATATGAACTAGAAGTGTTTAAACAAAGCCATATTTGCAAAAGGTGTATTTATGAAGATATCAGTCTGGTGCATAAATTCACTAAAAGTTTGATAGAAATGACTGCTTACATCTGATTTTTGCATAACTTCCTAGCACAGTTATTGTTTTCTGTACAAAAAACCTTTAAAATAATAAAATCATAGCATTTAGAAGTTAAATTATCTGTGTTATGACCCAGGGGGAGGCATTTTTCTGTGTTTTTTGCCCCTGGGGCCTCACATTTCCTAAATTTTTTCCCTGTTTCTAGCAATATGGAATATTTGGTATATATTTAGGATAGAACACACTATTGTAAGTTTTACTGAAGTCTTTTTGTAATTCTAGCTTGTATTTTTTATGCCGCAGTCACAAAAAAGCACATTTAGGTGTTACGGCTTACTTTTGGGTTATCGACAGGACAAAAACACCCCACCAAAAATATTTAAGAAGGATCAATGAGTTGCAATGACTGCGAAGAGTAAATATAAGCACTTCTAAACAATTTAAATTACAAATAGGCATATATTATGAATTTATTTTTAATTCAGGGCTTTAAGTAAACAATGCATACTGTAAACTGTGAATTTATGCTGACTCATCATAGTTTAGGCCCAGGATTTTCTCAATCTTCATGAAATATTTATAAAACTTCATATTTGAGTTAAATTCTTCAAAATCTCTGAGATAAACAAGATTTTGTGAAATTCTGTATGTTCTAATTTTAAACCCTATATACAAACATTTATTCAAATAGAAAACTCTCTAAAAACACTTCTTCTCACAACAATACTTATTTATCAGAATTATAGCCTTAAAGAAATCACTACATATACTCTAAGTTTCCTTTTACAGTACATTTTATACCCCTACCCCTGTTTCAATTTTTTAAAGAATTTGAAAACAAGACTTTAATTATTGCCAGCTTACCCTATGTGCATTTTTTCTGACATGAACTGTCTAAAACCTGTTTGAAACTATTCTGGTAACAAATTGAAAGCATTTTAAAATACTATAAATGTAATGTTTAGTAGTTAATCATTCCAACATTCAAGATTATACAAAGTATCCAATCCTGCCTGTGTCTCCAGTCCACATCTTACTGTATGCCTACTTGTCAATGAAAGTTCACAATTTCTGCCTCAAATGGTCAGTTTAGAATTCATGTTACAACAGTATCATCCCTAACCATATATCTAACATAAGTTAGTTAATATATGAACTAGAAGTGTTTAAACAAAGCCATATTTGCAAAAGGTGTATTTATGAAGATATCAGTCTGGTGCATAAATTCACTAAAAGTTTGATAGAAATGACTGCTTACATCTGATTTTTGCATAACTTCCTAGCACAGTTATTGTTTTCTGTACAAAAAACCTTTAAAATAATAAAATCATAGCATTTAGAAGTTAAATTATCTGTGTTATGACCCAGGGGGAGGCATTTTTCTGTGTTTTTTGCCCCTGGGGCCTCACATTTCCTAAATTTTTTCCCTGTTTCTAGCAATATGGAATATTTGGTATATATTTAGGATAGAACACACTATTGTAAGTTTTACTGAAGTCTTTTTGTAATTCTAGCTTGTATTTTTTATGCCGCAGTCACAAAAAAGCACATTTAGGTGTTACGGCTTACTTTTGGGTTATCGACAGGACAAAAACACCCCACCAAAAATATTTAAGAAGGATCAATGAGTTGCAATGACTGCGAAGAGTAAATATAAGCACTTCTAAACAATTTAAATTACAAATAGGCATATATTATGAATTTATTTTTAATTCAGGGCTTTAAGTAAACAATGCATACTGTAAACTGTGAATTTATGCTGACTCATCATAGTTTAGGCCCAGGATTTTCTCAATCTTCATGAAATATTTATAAAACTTCATATTTGAGTTAAATTCTTCAAAATCTCTGAGATAAACAAGATTTTGTGAAATTCTGTATGTTCTAATTTTAAACCCTATATAGGTTGCAATTCTGTAAATATAGACAATGCAATTTCCCATAGGAACTCCCTTTGCGGCTAAAACTGTGACACTTTTACTATGGAGTTTCGTGAAAAATAATATCCTAGAACGGAAAGTTTATATGCACTACTATTTTATTCAAAGGTCAAAATATAGGGCTGTGCGGCATATTTTCAACATTTATATGCCCTGAACTTCTAAGAGTTTAAACTTATACTAAAATTCTATACTACCCTTACCTCCATTTTTGGACCTCCTAAGAATTAAAATTTAGGCGCTACCATGTTTTTCTTTACTGGTTACATTCCCAAGTGATGTCTCTATGAAATGAAACACAGAGATCATACATGGGAACCAGTATGTTAACAAATTAACATATCTATGAATATTATATATCTCCCCAAAAGAGGCGTGGTTTGAGAAACAGCTGTATTTACAAAGTGCAACCTACAAAGAGTTCATATAAAATTAATTGCAGTTGCAAGACGGATGGATGGATTTGAATTGTATATAACCAATACCTCGAATATTCCTCCTACTAGTTATCTCTGTTACGAAGATACCGAAAAAGGTTATCCAAATATCACACAGACTATTTCCTGCAATCAACTTGGACAATATGTCATTTATTATGACGACAAAGTGGACATATTTGACAAAACAATAGGAGGAAGTGTTATTGAATTATGTTATGTTTCCATCAATGGTAAGTTACATCTTACTTTGTATGGAAGTTTTCTCCAGAATAATGATATAATAGAAGAGATTTCTATATCAAACCAAATGTTTAAGACAAAAGAAAAAAAAATCCTATTGACAATTTAAAGTTAATTGATTTTCAATCACAAAATACAGATCTAGTGTCCACAATTCGTTACAGTGATCTTTAAACGCTCCGTTCTACTCTCTGTTTAAACAACCTCTTGAGATCCTCAGTTTTTGCCGAAATGACACAAACCTTCAAAATTTTGGAGGCAGAAATTTATTTTCATTTGGTGATATAAAATTTAGCAGAACATAAAGTTGGACGGAACGTTGTCATATCATTGTGAACAAAGCATGGTCACAGGATCTGTATTTCAACCAGCTTGGTTGATTTTCTTTATTGTTCAACGTCCAACGGTTTAGATGAATACCATATGCTAAGAATCTTACGCCTTACGGTCTGTACTTTGCAACTACATGTAGGCTGTTAATGAAAAAATATAGGCGGTACTGAAATTTCTAAATTCTTAAAACCACATGCACTGCTATAAGCATTTGCAATCATTTATATAGCTCGTTAGAACCTTTTTTTTTAAATAATTGATATGGTTTCAGTTACATTAAGTTTTTGACAACAATCAACGTCAAATATGCTTGTTTTATTTATGTATAATAACTCAATATTTTTACATTTTTTTCCAAATTTTTCAGGTTGTCCGAAAAACTTTTGGGGAATTAATTGCGCCAATTCTTGTACAAAAAGATGTGTAGACCAACATTGCTATCCTGGAAATGGTTTGTGTGTATGGGGATGTTGCACTAAACACTGTTTGAATGATATCTGCAATAAAAACACTGCAGTTTGTACACACGGTTGTAATAAAAGACGAACTGGAACTTATTGCAACAAGTGTAAGTATTTTTACATATACATTTTGACATAACATGACAATTTGTATTGCAATCATTTAATTGATTGAAACATCTAGATTATTACTTTCACAGTCGATAGATAAATAGATCACGGGGAGCACGTTCAATCATGCATCATGTTTCATTTTATTGGACTTCCGATTGTTTTTTGACAATCAAATTACAGATTTTGCAATGTAATGAAGATATATTGAGATAGAAATATATTGATGCAAATTATACCACTGTGCTAAATGGGAACTGGCAGTTCGATATTCGGAATTGTAGGAGTGATTAGACAGAACAAGTCCAACGCAGTTCTCTTAAAGGTGTCACAACACCATTCAAAATCCCTGTCTGTTCAACAAAATTTGTCAATATTCACAACTTTCTAAATATTTTATGTTAAGTTTAACTTTATAAAAATCAGGAATATCCCGAATTGATCATGTATCACCTTTCTACATGTCAATTTTCACCCACGTTTAAAGTCTTGTAGTGAAACACGATCGTTCGGAAGGCAACTTCTACTACAAATAAACCCTGATTTTCTAGAAATCATAAATAAGTATACTTTGGAGCGCATTAATCCTCAATTCTTAATGCAAACTCATGGACATGTAAATTTTGGCTCAAAATGGTCTAAATATATTTTTCTTTCACCAAAAGTTTCATTTCTGCAAATTTGTTGGTTACTTTAAGTTAACAATGACATCGAAAGGGCTACTTTTACACGTGTCCTAAATTTGAGTGGGTAAATTGGTGGTCTTCCACTTCAAACCTCTGGCGTTTTTACACAGCAACAATGAAACAAGAAACGGATTAGTGCTACAAATACTGGATGGTGATTGCTTCTTATCAATATGATACTTCTCTATTATAGATAACATTGCAACTGATGCTTTAGTCTCACAAATTTCAAATGTTACCAAACCGACTTACCTAGCAAATGATGGGAATAAAACGTCGTGTTTTAAAACACAAGGAACTAACGTATGGATTCAGGTTGACATGAACGAAATCAGAATTGTAACAGAAATTTATCTTACAGGAAAAGGTATGTTTAATAGTTGATCAGTTTGTCAATTCGACTTCTTACATCAAATAGCAATAAACATCTATAAAATTATCATTTGCTTAAAATTACTGGACTGTCTAAATATTTTCGCGATCCAAGATCTAAATATATCTTCATACATCACTGTGCTTAATATATAAACCATGTGAAAAAACAATATACAGAAAATGTGTAGAGACAATTGTCATGGAAATCGTTTAATTTTGAAAGTTTGGACCTGACTTTATAATTCAGTTTTAATTGTTAGCTTCAGTCCTTTTGGTCTTTCTAATGTGTTGATTTTGTCTTTCCTTTTTCCTGTCATGCATTTCATTGACCCTATTTGTGCACTCTTCGTCATTAAGTTGTTGTATAAAATCTAACTGAAAAACAACGATCCTGTTACATTGTATTAATGTATATGTTTTACTCTCAGCATTTTTATATATTGTTTTATTTTGTATGCTTTACCCTGGACCTATGTAAACGTTGAGTTTGCATTAACAAGGTGTGGCATATATGTCAATGAGACAGCAACCAAATACAATAAACACCCGAAAAGACATCTAGAGGTCAACTGTTACATACAGTCATTAACATTTAAAAAAACATCCTTTACATTATATCAACCTCTAAATTCTCCAAGTGTTCACACGGGAAGAACAAATTTAGTAAAAACCATAACTGTTCTGTCATAAATTCTACATTCTCCAAATGGCAATTAAAACTTTAAAGTATGAAAAGTACAACCACTGATGAGGTTCGTCACTTAGGTTGGTCTTTAAACATATTCATCTTTTTCTTTTTCTTTGTTTTTATCTATGTTGGCCAAATGTCTTGAATTCATACTTTAATGTATGTAATATTATGATTTTTGGAGTGTTAATAGTAAAAGGCATCTATATTGGATATCTTAAGGATCATAACATATGTTCTTGTTTCCGTTAAGAAACAACTGTACCTCTTCTCAAAGCTTGCTTAAATCCGGCAATTAGACTTCTTTGGTGAGATAAGGGAAATGAATGTTCTATCTTTAATTGATGAATTAACAATACTATTTTAGCCAAACACTATAAGTTATATGGTGTGCTACAAACCCCTATGGATGGTTTGTAAAATCCATAGGGGGAGTGGCAGTAGCGAACCATATAAGGAATTTACCGAACAGGGGACTTTTTGTGCCAAGTTTTGTATACAAAGTTTAAATTAAACAATGCAATACTATAATAATAATAGAAGACATAACGCTATGATGCCCAGATGAAATCTACTGAACCACAACGGATCCATAGGGGTCACCACGTGATAGCGTTGAACCAAAAACATCGTCTCTAATTTACACAACGTACGATAAGAGTAGTTGGTTTAAGTCTTGGTTTAAATGCGATTAACTTTTTTATTTTATTTTAAAGTACATTTGTTCAACATAGGCTTAGGCACAAACGGCATTTCTTTGGGAAAAGGGGCGGGGATTTACCGAATGTCAATTGATTATGTAGCGTAGAGAGTATTATGATAAATGATATACACCAAAATACCTCCAATAAAAATTTATTACTCACACTGAGTAATTTATGATAAATCAGAGGTTTGACGTTTTTAGCGAAAAAGGAATAGATTTCAAATTTGCTTAATATTCATTTAAACAAAAAAGGCAATTCATTAGACAGAAATTCTATTTTTTTATTGTAATATGTTTAAATTATCTTATGGATATATTTTTATTTTTCTACCAAAACAGTGACATTCCGAGTTTATTTAATGATTTGCTTTCATTTAACCTAGCTACATGTATGTTTTTCTTTAAACATTTTTTTTTACAAAAACCTTCAGCTTAAAAAGCAAAGTAGCTGAAACATGATTAAAAAAATATTTGAAACAACCTGATATAAAGTACATGTTCATGGTTCTCTCGTTTAAGTTACATTACATTTTTTTCATGTCGGGACCTTTAATTGCTTATTTTACGGTGTGAGTTGTGTTCATTGTTGAAGGACAAACGGTTACCTATGGTTCAACGTTATTTGGTCTCTGGTATATATTTGTTTCATTGGCAATCATACTACATCTTCTTATCTTTATGTATTTTGATTCAGTTAGAAACAAAGTGTTCAATAAAGTTCAACGTCCCAATCTCGAACTCGTTATTTCAAAATTAACGCTAAATCACGATTTTTACACCAGCTTTACATTATCTTGTAATAAAACGAATAATTTTTTGATAGTTGTATTAGAATAAAGTCTAAAATAATCAGATTATTTTATATAGACAGTGGTAGATTTTTTTAAATGAAAAAAATATCACCAGTATTATTTCTAATTGATTTGGATAACAAATTTCCAAACAAAGAAAGAATATTTGATATACAATGTGTAATTATTTTGTAAAATATTCCTAGTGACTTTCAATTATCTATAATAAAAAAGCTCCTTGTCAATATCAATCTTTTCCATATTTAAATTATATATCATGTTTTCAGTGAACACTACAGCAAAAACCCTTGGACATACAGTTTACACTTCAAATTCTAGTCTTTACCCGGAAAAGGGAAATGTTTTATATCGAGGAGCAAGTTTACCAAATAATATCAGCACTAATTCCGCTTTCAGATACTTAACATATATACCATCTATAAAAAGTGCATTATTGGAAATTGAAATTTGTGAAATTGGGATTGTTGGTGAGTATTTAAATCAAAACGAATTATATAAAACCTGAAATGTTTAAAATGGATTAGGTTGAAGTTATTACGTTACAAACCGATAAATATTTGTCCGAAAAGATGTTCACATATAAATAGTTAGTATCTACTAGCACTAGAAAGCTGGATTTGTTTCACAAATTCCGTAATAATCGATAATGAACCGTGGTATTTGGAAATGATAACCTTTTTTCTATGCTAGTGATTCATAACATGTAAAAACTCCAGTGATACATGTTAGTCATGATCGGGGAAATAAGACAGGGATAGTGACTATGATTAAATAACAATCAAATTATGACGACACCGGTAGCACTTCGAGTAATTTCATTCTAAGACTTCAGAAATTTGATACTATCTATTATTTAATCAAATATAGTAGTGGGATTATAAGTAAGAAAAATCGGATTTTTTTTTGTATCAATATTTCAATTCTTCTCTATAAGTTTGATAAATAATAGAAAAAGTAAGATACTGCACTAATCAATTCTGAGAAAAGGCGCATTTCAGATTGTGTAAGTATTTTTTTTCTTATTTGTCATATTTTCTCCGTTTACACTAATGTGCAAAATAATGATGTCTAATGCATTGTATTGCTGACTGTCATACGGTACATGTGTATTGGACAGTGAAATGGGTACATACTGCAAAAGTATGCTGTAATTTAACCAATATGTTATATCCATCATAGTTTTACCAAATAGTCTTTTCAAATCAAAATACAATGAGCAGCAGCTTTGTTTTCTCAGTGTTACCGTTCATTAAAATATATATGGATTCCGAATAAAAAAAAAGGACTATGATTTATTTTCCAGTAGTTTTACCTGCACTTATTAATTTGAATGTTGAAGTATTATGCTTCTTGTACTTGCTTTTGTCATCTAAAAGCTGTGTCTTATTATGCCAACTTGAAAACTATGATTAAGGAAACAACTTCGACAACTTCTCAACACTATCAAAATAATGATGTCATATGCAACTATTTTATATCGGATTGTTTTGTTTGAAGGTTGTCCGTCTACAAAGTATGGCAAACTTTGTAAAGAGGCATGTCCTGAAAAATGTCATGGACCGTGTGACCTTGAAACTGGACGATGCATACTTGGCTGTTCAAATGGATGGATAGGTGACAAATGTGAAGAGGGTATCAAATATCTAATATATTAATATTTATTAACTTTCATATTTTTGCATTCATTTTACATGTAGAGAGTTAACATCGAAGAGAATCTAGAGATGTTAAGGGTACCTAACATTTGTTCAACCAATGTAACATGTATACATGAAACTCAAGTGAAATCAGTTCATGCGAGTTTCACGTGAATCCCATGTGAAACTCGCGTGAATAAAGTAATTCAAATAACATCTAAATTTTCAAATTAAATCAAAATCATGAAAGATATCAATTTGTTTTTGAAAAGTTCACGTGAAATTCATATAAAAATTATCACATGAGTTTCATGTATAAGCTCGTTTATGGTGAATCTCACATAAAAATTTTCACGTGAATTTCATGTGAGATTCATGTGAAATTCACGTGAGCAAATTTTGCCTGTGTAGATCACACAATAAACGGTTGCACCATAAATATTGATACACATCACCCTAGATCACTCAATTAACGGTTGCATAAGTATATACCATTAATATTGATATAAATCACCCTAAGATCACCCAATGGACGGTTGCATATGTAGATACCTTTAATATTTATATACATCAAAAGAAGAACAAAAAAAAAGAAAACAGTATCTTCAAATTGTTTTTACTGAAATATGCTAATTTGAATGATACATTGATTTTACAGCGTGCAATTCTAGTTTTCATGGACGCGAGTGTCTTTTAAACTGTTCAATAAACTGTTTAACGCCACCATGCGATCATACAACTGGTCAATGCATTGATGGATGTACAAGCGGATGGAAAGGATTCAATTGTACACAAGGTTATTAGATTTATGTATATTTTTGTAGAAGTCACAGAACGATAAATCTAGACATTTGAACTAATATGTAACACCACATTAAACACATGAATATTTCAATGAAGTTATGTTCATGATAACATATATAACAAAACGATAACAGTAATCTTATTTTAACCTTTGATTATGCATAAGACTTTTTTTAAATCAAAAATGTGTATAGTATCATGAGATAAATAATAAGAATCAGAAGATGAATATCAAATGCACTAGTATGAACCTACTTATCAGAATTGTGAAATCTTGGAATATATTTCAGTGGGATCTGATAAGCAAGAAGAACCTAACGGGACAGTGATAGGTGGAAGCATTGGTGCTATCATTGTAGTTATTGTGATAGTCTTAGCAGTATTTGTTATTTACAAGTAAGTTCATTATTCCTGGAAAGTACCATCTGAAAACAGAATTGATGTGCATACTTTTCTTCCCCCTGTTAAGGAAACCTGACCATTTGTGAAATATAAATCATCATAATTGTAAAGTCAATGTAATGTGCATTGCAATTATACATACATATTATATTAATCCTCGGCCAACAGCTGTTACTCGCGTTATTTGTCATATTAGCAAAGAAAAGTTCAATAAAAATGTTTTCATTTGAAAAAAAACATATCATTATGATTGGTTCTTGTAATGGACAGCTTCTTCTGTATTAATTTTACATAATACCTTACTATTTATATTGTTAAAATGGGAGAAGTTATATAGATACAATGGATAAGCGTGGATTCTTGAAAAAGAAACCATGAGCCCGGTTTTATTGTGAGATTCACCATAAACGAGCTTATACATGAAACTCATGTGACAATTTTTATATTAATTCCACAAAATGCAATCTTTATCGATCTGACAACATTATCGTAATTATATCCCCTCTGAATACGTCTGTTTAAAGGTTTGGTTAGCTTTTGAGGTGAATGACCACATTTTTGTACTTTGTATAGATCATTTCCATAAAAGATGGAATGTGAAATAACTGAACGTATAAGATGTCTGCACGTTGATTTATCATGTTATTGACCTACCGTGATTCTATTCCACAGTTCACCAAACATTAATAAGCAATTACAAGATTGTCCTTAAAATGCACAAATTTCTATTTTTTTTTCAATGTATTATACAAACCAAAATTGTCTTTCAAACAGGACTGAGAACGACAGGTTTTAATTAAATCTAATGAAAAAAATAACAGATGTTTATGTATACACATGATACCAAATATCTATTGACGATTGTGAAAACTCATTTAACATCACCTATAAGATGACTTCAAGATACAGAAGTATGATGGACTGACGAGGTGCTTGCAAAGAAAATAATTTCAAACATCTATTTGCTGAACAATCGAAACATAAAAATAACTTTTAATTTTGAGGTAACACTCGATTACATCAGAACCACAATATCAAACTTTTAAACAAGGAATAGTTGTGCTTAAATTGTGCTTAAACATGTTGTAATGTGTTATTTTATATTTTCAGACACAAATGTTGTGTGTTATTTTATATTTTCAGACGAAAATCAAAATCAACAAAAGATAAATACTCAGACAAATTAAAATCAAGTCGCAGGACTTCTTTAAGTGAGTTTAAGTAACAATATCAGATATGTATTACAAGATAGCTTTCTTATACACAAACTACAAAGAAATATCTTTGATTTATCATATACCCAAGCCAATAGTGGGTAGTATTCAGTAGCTGAATTCAACTTATATATTCTTCCATTCATAAGTTTCGTTACATAAGTATGTGGTCTGGAATTTATTTTGTTCCTTGTGAGCGATTTTCAGTTTTCCCGAGCAGTCCATTCCTATTTGACGATACCTTGAATTTTGTTTACCTAATGAGCATGGAATTGTTTCGTTACGTTTTGCTCTCCTTCTGTGTTATGAAATAATTTTATATTTGTTTTGTAATTTTATAGCCAGTTGTCTGTTGTACCGTGCATGCAGTTTATTAATCAACCGATGACTAGGATATAGAAATGTAGTCATCTTTTGCTCTTCTTCGGACAAGCAGATAATCCCTTGCCAAAGTAGTGCGTCCGTTTGGCTGTGTGGCATGTATAAATTCCCAGCCACGTCCGGTCACCATAGTAACGTGAAATTTTATGCTTCTTTATAGAGAGTGTCACAATCTCTGAACGTAAGAAACACTGAACAACTCTTTGATGAGTCCATAGGTGGACTGATGCAAGGCTTAATTTCTGTCTCTATCCAATATGCCATTACTTGACTGTGGTTATCCAAATCTCATGCCAATCATCCCGGTAGACCCCTATTGCAGGACTTATCTATTGTATTTATTTGTAATTTGTTCTGGTTCTGAACATGCACGAACTGTTGCCATCGGACGTTAAGCAAACAACAATCAATCAAACAAATAAACCGGAGAATCAACTCTTGTTTGACGTAACTTTTTTTTATAATTTCACCGGTCATAGAATTGTCAGTACCTATAACGAGTGGAGGTATACTTTGCAGGACATTGCGTGAAATTTATCGTTTAACTTTAAATGAAAGATTGTGAATACAAACGAATAGCTGTCATTTTTTTGTTAATGTTGACGTTATATACATGTATACGTCAAATAGTTAAGCTGTTTACTCAACAAGTATGGCAAAATAACAAATATCTTAGGAACACTATTTCAAGTATTTTATTACTGGTTTTAATTTTTCACCAGTGTTTTTGCATATTTGATATACTGGGATGCCTCATGAAAATTTTATCTGAATTCTTTTTCGTCTATTTTTATGAAAATAATCAACAATAATTCCATGTAAGAGGGAAAATATGCGTACCTACTGATACATTTGCTTAATTTGAGTCATGAAATTGTTAGAATGTTATTTATAGATAGGAAAAGAGAAAGCAGTAATGAACACGAATATGTAAATGCAGCCATTACATCTGATACAGGGGAGGTAACTATTCACCTTCAAAACACAGAGGAAACTGAACTACCACCTCGACGAAATGATAGCGTCTTAAAAGAATTACCGACTGATCTTTCTGTCTACAAGATAAACGTTCGAAATTTGAAGAAAGTTATTAATGAAAAACGGGGAGATGAAGGCTACAAGAACGAATACGAGGTTAGACATGCAGTATTGTATTTGAAATAATAAAATATTCTTTTTATTTTCACCGGTTTTATTTCATGCACAAGAAATTGTTGCATACTTCTATATTTATTGGTTTCATATCCATTTTGCCATTTCCAACACATCTTTTCATTGTCAAGCACCTTGTGGGTTATCAATCATGTGTTTATTACAGATTAATCATGGATCATTTACATTGCAGTGGATTGACGTGTGTACTTTTTTATTTATCCAAAATAAGAAAGCCGAGGTTCCCGTAGCTCTCGCGTGATAATAATTTTAAATGCATGATTTTGTTTTTTAGTCAACGTAGAGTACTATAATCGGACCTATGACAATAACAGAACATACTAATTCATATTTTTAGTAGTATTAACCTATTAGGGCTTTGTGGAGGACTATGTATGATAATTATTGAAAATTTGGTAATCAAATTGTAGCACAGATATGATAAGAAAGGCGGCTATGAGGGCAGAAGTAAATAAAATAACCTTTAAAACGACAAACGCATCCAGTGCAATACAGTTGGAAACGTTTAACGTGATATCAAACGAATTACTAAATCGAAGGTATTCCTGTAAATATATATGTGAAAAATCAACTTCTTTGCGGATGGACTCTAATATGAAAATGTGTGAGGCTAAATCTGATGACTACTTTATTATCATGTGATCCATGTATATTTTTTAAATGTTACCAAATATGACTCATGATCATCATCGTCTTTATATTCAGTTATACATATACGGCGCGTGTAACTACATGTAGCAAATCAGGAATTGTTAACCCTTATAAACCACGTGTGTGAGTGCGTTCTTGTTGATTCAACTAACGTTTGCATTTAGTGATTTTGATGTTGTAGTTATTTTGCTTGGGTTTTTTTTCTGTGTTTTTGTGTTGTCCATTTTTTCCACTTGTGAATGATTATGCACTTTTAGTATCTTCTCCACTTTTTTTAATACGACGTTCAAGTAGTCATTTATAATCTTCCTTTTTCATTAACCTTTATTTCATTCAAAATTAAAACATTTATCCCTATAACATGTATTTTGTTTGAATTTTTTCTAGATTTTACCTAAAGGTCTTGTCCATCCACACGTTGAAGGTTCAAAAGAAGAAAATAAAGCTAAAAACCGTTTCCTAACAACATGGCCATGTATGTTAAAATAACTCAAAATAATGGATCTGGAGTAGGGGCATTAAAGCCCGGTTTTGGCCAAAGAAAATGAAGTTTTTTGATAATTATATCAAATTTGCACATAATGTTTGGAAATGCATAAAATCAAGAAATATATTTGAAATGCATTAAGATTTTTCATGTTATGAGTTCACAATTACTTCATAATATGTACCGTTTTCATGAAAACGAAAGAAACTGCAGAATGTAAGCAGTTTTCCATCGTTATTTCTTTTGTGGAAATATCGCGCGCAGGCGAGAAACAACAAAATAATTTAAGAGAAGCTTTATCATAACTATTTTCATAATCTCACAAAAACAAAATGTTACTTGCCAGCGCACGTTCTTTTCCTATCCAATATATACTTAAACATTGATGGAAAATCAAGAAATTTTACCAAATATACAAATTTCTTCAAAGTGTGTTGCCATGGTTACTCATTTAATTTGAAAATTGTTTTTATTTTTCTGAACACATTGTACCTTAGTGTAGTTAGATCAATTTAAAAATATGTATGTTAATTTATTAATTTGCACTAATATTTGGGCCAAAAAAGGGCCTTATTGCCCCTACTCTTAACGAAATATTCAAACTTTCTAGCTGTAATCAGATACTACTAAATTTAATTCATAAACTTTAAAACTTTTTTTTTAAAAGGTAACATACATGTACGTCGGTCAAATCTTTAACATGTTTAATTTCTATTTTGTGCTGCCATATGCATTTTAGCGCTACTTCAATCTGTCTCGTCCGACTAATTCACAAATGTAATTTCACAATTAATGTTAAATATACTACAATAAGAGAAATCCAAGCACTGTGAATTTGTTTTGAAGTCGATAACAAATTATATTATCCTAATGGACACAAATGAAATTGACACAAAAGTATCAATTTTCGTCACCAGTTTTGTTTAATTTAGTATGTTATATACTTATTTGGATAATGCAAGATCTGTTTTTATATATTTTTTTATTTGTAGATGATCATTCACGTATTGTACTGAAAGGAAACAAAAAGACGGATTATATTAATGCTAATTACATTGATGTAGGTTATAAAATTATAATATTTTTAATTCTACAATGTGCATTGACCCATACCTTAAACTTACATCATAAAATGTTTCAAATAAAGTTATAGATATCTTTTGAAATCAATTAAGAAAAGAAAATTACCTTCTTAAGTATATAAATTTGACACAAAAGCATTTTTCGAAATCAATGTGTTTTCATTTTTTTCTTCCTCTTTTTTAATTCTGATTCGCTTTAGCTCGATAATATCTATGATTTTATAAGCTTGGTATCTTGGATGAGTCATTTATTGTCTTCTATTATTTCGTCATTTAAAATTTTGATGTTATAAAATAAATTCGTTTTATGATCACAGAAATATCTGTCATATGTTTTCATCTAAAAGGTAAATGTATTAGAAATACTAATATCTCTATAACATATTACCATGGATTCTTTCGCTATTCTTAATACTTAAAAGCATGTGTATTTCAGAATTACGACAATGAAAAGGCCTACATAGCATCCCAAGGTATGAGTATGCTCAACCGGTTATGTTTAAACGGTTAAATTCTTTAAAAACTGGCATGCTACAAAACATTTTAACGGTTATATTATTAAAATCAAAAGGAATAGATATAAGAAGATGTGGTATGAGTGCCAATGAGACAACTCTCCATCCAAGTCAAAATTTATAAAAGTAAACCATTATAGGTCACAGTACGGTCTTCAACACGGAGCCTTGGCTCACACCGAACAGTATGTTTATGAATTGTCTGTATTATTTATAAGGTTGTTTTCATAGACGTTAAGAAATGTTAAAATTATACTCTTATTTTCAATGAGTGCGTCTGATAGTTTGAGGGATTTACATAAATGCACTTTTTTATAATTTAGGAATATAAACTTTGTTAAATGATATTGATAACCTCAAGATGTTTTGTTGTCTTTTGTATGTGTCGATGGGTTGCTGTCTTATACATCTTAATATTTATCGTTGAAATATATTACTTGCCAAAAACAAAAATTCCGATTTCAAATATCTTGAAATAGTTATAATGATTTAATTTCCTTTAAAGTGTAGTTTAAAATATATGGATATTAAATATACAAGGAATAGAAACAAATTTTAGAGGACAGAAAATGTTTTTTGTGATTCCATATGCTCCAAACGGTAAAGGGTTCCTGTCCCGCTAAGGGTTACGACCATGTGTCATATGATCAAGGGGCGAAATATATACATTGTATTTGGTATGTCTCTCTGTGTTGCAACGATGCTTTTCTTGTATTAAAATTGTGAACATAAATTTCTTTATATTCTAATCAGAAAATCAAAAAAGGAACTACAAAAATTTTAGGTTTTAAAATTCTAACCCAACATTTAAATTATTTTGCGATGGCATTTGGCGAAAACATATTTCCATAGTTCCCTTTAATATTAATAAATTTGTATTTCTATATTTCGTTATCTAATTAAAGGTCCAAAGAATAATACCGTCAGAGATTTCTGGCAATTGATATGGCAGGAAAACGTTGGCAAAATTGTAATGGTTACACAGCTGAAAGAGGGAAGCAGGGTATCAAATTGCATTATCACATTAAATATATTAAATCAATTAAATGAAGTTATATAAATAAAGACAAATGTTGAGCATTTACATACCAACCAAGAACTCGGCTTAAGAGGCGACATACAATATTGTTAAAATAAGAAGATGTGGTATGATTGCCAATGCGACAACTTTCCATAAGAGACCGAATGTTGTAGATGATACCAATATTAGATGTTGGATGTGGTATGTGTTGTGAAAATCTTTTCCATCATACATTGCTCTACAGAACATATTGCCTTGGTTGTCTCGTGGTAGCATGCTTGCCTCCAAAGCCTTGAAAATTGATATTGGAGGATTTTCCGCCAAAACGTGATAATTTAGAGTTAGGGCAAAGGCTGGTTGCCGAAAAAAGATAAATGTGTCCAAGTAGGATGAGAGAGCCTTTTTGAACTGTTACCTAGTCAAATAGCACGTATAACCATCCGGCTAAGTGTATAGTTTTAGTGCAAAGCAAAGTTAATATGCATATCACATCAAAATATTTTCGACCTGATGTGCATGTAATATTTGCCACTGGACGTCAATTTATCATCATCATCTACGGATCATTGAAAGCCATGATTGTTCGAATTTAAAACGCGTCATGATATAATTAGAACATAGGTTAACTAGCGATTGATATGGATGTGCATATTTACAGGGTTGTTGATATTTTGAAATTTTGTTCTTATAAGATAAAAAAAAACTCCGAACTAGTACTGATTATAGGACACAACAATTATCATAATGACTACTTTTAAGACATTGCTAGTTACATTAAAAACGCCATTCTGATACTTCTGAATGAACTATTCTTGAGAGTTTCACAACAAACTCCGGAACAGTGGTGACATTGCTTCGCTAGACTATCAAAGTCAACGTAGCGTAGCAAGGAGGACGTTACCACTGTTTCGGAGTTTGGCTTCACAACTGATATAGATATGAAAAAAAAGAAATAGAAACGTAACTTTGCATGTTTAAACTAAAAATGAAAGATGTTTGTGGATGTTCGAAATAATTTTTTCTTCCGACTAGTTATTCAATGTCTTGTTTATCAGATGTTTATGAATTTTCTTCAGGAAAAATGTGTACAGTACTGGCCTGATGCAGTTAATGAATCAATAGTAGTAGACAATTATCGTCTTACAACGACAAAAGAAAAAGAACATACTCTTTATGTATACAGACTGATAACTATATCCAACAATATTGCTACGGTAATGATCACAACTTTTTTTAAATTGAGATAAACGAAATAGTTGAGAAATTAATTAAAAAAAGGTAAACCGATAATCAGAAATAATCTTTATGTACATGTATCACAAAACATCATAGATAGAATGTCTACAAAAGTAACATTTAGTTTATATTTTTTATCAATAGCTTCATGAGACAAAAAGTCGCCATTGTCATCTATAATATCATTGATGCACCTTATGCCTTTCATGTACTAAGATCTCGTATTGTCAACTTTGATAACAAGGTTGAACCAAATAAATTTTTGTCTCACATGAAATGCATCTAACGGATTAAAAAGTCCCTTGAAACGTTTCCAAGCAGATAACTCTTCATTATAAAAAAGAGGTGCTTTTAAATTTAAAACCTCAAATTCACATCTGCTCATAAATAAATCTTGTAAATCAAATAGAGGGAAATTGCTTTGGAAACATGTCATTTACAACTAATTTGTTGATACCTTGCGTTTTTCTAATGACAAGAAATATTTTGAATTTTGTCACCCCCCCCCCCCCCCCCTTATTTGATTGTTTACTTTTTGCTTTAAATCCTCTTTAACAATATCTAATTCAATCAAATGTATATTAATATCTGTATCTAAATCTGTGCGACAGAGAATTTTTTGAAATTCGTCTTGTCATTTTTTTTAAAATTGGACTCTCTATCCCGCAATTTTATGTTTTTATACTTGGAATAGTTGACGGTTGCGCCTCTTATTTCACTTTTTATGGTAGCCTTTTTCAAATTTTTATTTTCTAAATTGTGATATTTATCATCACATTCTAATTTCCACATAAATATATCTGTCAGTAAACCTGAGTAGAATTTCCAGAAACCGGGACCTCTCTCACTAAAGTTTTCACCGGACAGTGTCTATTTAGTAAGACTATGATAAGTTTTTTTATAGATGGGACAATGGACGTTTTGATTACATTAAAAATTCGAGATCAATCAAAAATATAAGCGGCATTGGTTAAACTTTCTTTGACGCCAAATGTATAATTAAGAATCAACATTTATCGTCAGTCGATATCTTATAATGATGATGTGTTATCAATCCTTGGCGTGTTGGGTATTATTTTGAAAACATCAATAGAAAGAGATAATGTGTAAGCTTTGTCAGCAGTATAAGATCTACAAATAAGTCAGCATGGTAGAAATGATCGGTCGACTCATTACAGTTGCATTGTCCTTAAATGACGGCATTTACCATTTTTTGGCGTTTTTTGTTCAATGTAAAATTTTAAAAGCTCTTAGAAATAGAGAGAAACATGTATCAACAAAAAGGATCAGCAAGTCAAGATCTACAACATGTTAAAAATTTACAGTCCCGAAATCATCAAACGATTATTATCGGAGTTAATGCGCTCCGATGGCAATGTTTCCCATATTGCGTTTTGGGGGAAATTAATAGTTGATAGAATGACCCTGTAAGCATTTCAAATCATCAATAATATAGAATCTACTAATAAGCCAAAATGATAAAAGTAGTCAGCAAACTATTGATAAGAAATACAAAAATGACGAGAAAAGCAAGATTATGGATCACTTAGTTTCCATTCAACACAAATATTCTAGTTGCATAGCCTCAGTTTTGTATAAAATTTCAGGTGAGCAGTTAAGGCTCCCAAGAACTATATTTTTTACTTATTGCGAACCTGAATCGAGCGAATAAGACCAAATTTGGTATTCGTTTATTAAAATTCAATCTTTACTATTAACCCCTCCAAAGAAAACTTATTTTGTTGAAATGTATCTTAATTGATTTCTGATTTAACTCTTAATTGATATAAAAGAGTATTCAGAACAATTATAGTGTATCAAATACAGTTAAAAGCATTTGTTATAAGTTATAACATACGCTCGAAAATATCATTCCTTTGCTGCTGTTTATGTTCCTTTCACATTCTTTTCATTGTAATCCTTCACCCCACCACTACACCCTCCAACACCAAATACCCCCCCCCCCCCCCCCCCAAAAAAAACAAACAAAAAAAACAAAAAAAAAAATTTTCTGTTTAGTCTTTTCCCGTTTTTGTGTTGTTGCTGTTGATCTCTTATATTTTAAGTGAACATTACTGCATTTGTATATTTTCATTTTTTTACAATGTCAACTTTTATTTAGAGCCAAAAAGAAAGAATCATTCACCAGTTCCATTTCACTCAATGGCCAGACCACGGTGTTCCTGATAGCATCAAGTTGGTACAATTTTACAGAAAAGTCAAAAGCGAACAGTGTGATCAGCATGGGCCAATGGTTGTACACTGCAGGTATGCATGCAACATTATGAAAAAAATGTTTTACCATTATAATGCCATACTGAAACATTGAATATTAAATAACAAAACCCTTGTTAATATAAAAATAAGTGGATGCGGTATAATTGCCAATGAGACAAATCTCCATCAGAGACAAATGACATAGAAGTTAACAACTATGTGTCACCGTACGGCCTTCAACAATGAGCAAATCCCATACCGCATAGTAAGATTTAAAGGGCCCATAAATGACAAATGTAAAACAATTCAAACGAGACTAACGGCCTGATTTATGTAAAGAAACCTTTTTGAAATATCCTCCAGTATATAGCATAAATTGGAGTATTGTATTTTAGTCTAAGTCTTATTTGTCAAGACAAGTTATAACTCAGGCGCGTAGCTACGTTTACGTCAAAACGCCCGGGCGTTCACATGGATTTAGGAGAAAAAAACTTTAATCTGGACAAATTAAAAGAACTCGTTATAAGCGCACGAATCTTGTTATTTTTCTTCAATGGCTTGTAATTGAAGATAAAAGTGACGAAATTTACTTTTTAATCAAAATTTTAATGGTGTCATAATTTTTATATATTTGTTTATTTTCTGTTAAAGTCT
The DNA here is from genome assembly GCF_021869535.1 of Mytilus californianus. Taxonomy (NCBI): domain Eukaryota; kingdom Metazoa; phylum Mollusca; class Bivalvia; order Mytilida; family Mytilidae; genus Mytilus; species Mytilus californianus. Next base: position 78,214,185 of record NW_026262581.1, read on the forward strand.
GAATCTACTGTGAATTCTACTAAGTTTTCTATTGTTTAAGGCAATTCTTTATCTGCTGAGATACGATATGCACAGTGGTTTGCATTTTAGTCGAGCCTGTGACTTTGATGTCGCGAAACAAAACTTAGCGATCCTTGATTCCGACGGCGTCGGCGTCTTCAAAATTGAGGTTCAGTTTGTGGTTAAAGCTTTTTTAAACTTCAACAACTTTGTCTAACCTTCATGGAATTTTACGAAAGTTGGACAGAAGCTTTTTATGACCAAATTAAAGACAGTATTCAGAGCAAATATTTCTTTTTATTTTACTGATTTACAGTTAATTTTTAGATACAGTCTAAGGTAAAAGTTTTTTAAACATCAATAACTTTGTCAAACCTTCATGAAATTTTACGGAAGTTGGACACATGCTTTTTATGGTCAAAAGTCACTATCCAGAGAATAATGAAAATATATTTTAATGTGTTCTGTATTTTACAGATAAAAGGACTACATATAAAAATAAGAAGATGTGGTATGATTGCCAATGAGACAACTCTCCACAAGAGACCAAATGACACAGAAATTAACAACTATAGGTCACCGTACGGCCTTCAACAATGAGCAAAACCCATACCGCATAGTCAGCTATAAAAGGCCCCGAAATGACAAAATGTAAAACAATTCATACGAGAAAAATAACGGCCTAATTTATGTACAAAATAATGAACGAAAAAAAAATATGTTACAAAGCAACAAACGACAACCATTGAATTACAGGCTCCTGACTAGGGACAGGCACATACAGAATGTGGCGGGGTTAAACTAGTTTGAAAGCGCCAACCCTCTCCTGTCCTGGGATAGTGGTGTAACAGTACAACATAAGAACAAACTATAAAAATCATTTGAAAAAGGCTTAACTCATCAGATGGATACAAATAGAAATACATATAACAAAAACACAGAGTGGACGTGGCAGGGTAATTATACATCCCCACAACAAATAGACACTAAGTACAGATCTGAGAGTAATCGCAGTTACTGACAGCTAGTTCAAAGCCAATAACAACTAATACAATTTTAATTTTTTTTTTTGCAATTAACAGACGGTCTGGGATTACTTTTTTTTACATGTTACATATGTAAACCTTCATAGATTGTTATGGAACTTGAAAATAAGCTTATCATCAAGATCAAGAAAAAACATCTATAAACAAAGTTTGATTTATTCTTAAATCCTGTATTTTACCAATAATTTGATTCACTTCTTACAGTCAACATTACACTTTTACACTGATATCAGCAATCCCAGAAGAGACACAGGGTTCCGCGGAACTCTTTACGAATTTTTATATTACAAATTGCCATCTATGAAAACTAATTATTTCATGTGTCCATTAACAGAATCTGCGCCTAAATATGGGAGATATTTAGATAATGTGAAAGTAATTGATAGAAAGACAACATTGAAATGGAGACTTGCTTTTTTACTATCTCTTAAGTTTTGGAGTTTTTGTTGATTGATTATTTTACCCACATCTCCTTTTTAACATATTTTACAGTAACTGGTTTCGACATTTTTCTCTAAGACCAATGATCTTAAGAAACCAAATTAACACAATAAATAAATCAAACATAAAAATAAACAAATTAGAGTCCAAAGAATGTTGCTATTGATTAGTTTTTAATGACAGAAATGGTATCTCTTTCTCGATAACGCGTGAGCTTCCGGGGGCTTTGCCCCCTCGAACCTCCTACTACGAGGTCCTCTGCCTGGACCCGCTGGGGACCCACAGTCCCCTTGCCGAGGTTCGGACTTACACTTAAAAATGGACTAGCAACGCCGCTGATAACATCTTTTTCTTACAAAAGTTAGATACCTGGGCAGATGAAACATAAAATATATAATAATTTCTTTGATTTGAATGTAAAAGAAGCAGATTGGAACAAACCCTTTGCTAGTACTAATTTCATATTGATCTTGTCATACGATACATCATTTTTAGCGCTGGAGTAGGAAGAACAGGGACGTTTATTGCAATAGATGCATTATATGAGCATGGAAAGAAGGTCAACTACGTTAATGTTATGGAATATGTTCAGATGATGAGAAAAGATCGAATGAATATGATTCAAACCCCGGTAGGTAACATTTTGTAGTGATAACTATTTTAAGTGCATATTTTTACATCAAGAAAAATCCGTTACGAGCCAAACAAATTCATCAACAGAGGATAAAAAGAGGAATACAACGTTTTAAGATTGCGGACTACCAGTCTCAGAGTGTATTATCCGAAAAGTTACAGAGCTTTGATATTGGTGCTCATATTGGTCTCGATCGTGTTATGAAAGAAGAGTTTTTCAGGAACGAACGCATTGATTTTTTTTTATCTTGGGACAAATTTAATAATACGATGGTCAGTGTTTTATTGATATTTACACGGATGGACAACGACAACATTAAAATATAATCTATAACAAATTCGATGATTGCAAATTTCCAATTGTCAACTTCACATTGTTCAGCAGTAACATACCCTCTTCCTCATCGTATTGCTTTTTCATATCTCAATCGAAACGTTACGGTCGTACACGTTCACGCTATACAATCTTCATTATCAAGGGTGTGCTCCAAGCGAGCTTTGAGGAAGAACGACTTAAATCGACACTATATAAGTTTTACTATCACTATCACGAATTAATTGACCGGTACGATCTGGAAGTGTCTCAACTCACTAGCGACATGTTCTTCCAGTCTTAGATATCTAGCTACCAGAAAAGTCGTTTAATATTTAATTTTCCCGATTGGTGATATTTTGACCAAGTTGGATTCGCATGGCGGCTGATGCATTCATATCAGGAGACGCTTACCCTGTCGACACACCCGGTCTCGCTTCTTTTGGAGTTTATGCGAATCCCTCAGTTTTAGTGTGTTGCTTTAACTTGTCTTCTGAATCGATTTATGATATTTGATAAACTACTGTTGGCCCGCAAAATGTATGCCTTATTCTACATGTAGTATACTTTGTTACTTATAATTACAATAAAAGATAATGACAGAAAATTGTTTGAGGAATGTCTAGTGCACCGTTAAAATTTAATTCAACATATCAGCATTATGTCTTATCATCAATTATTATAAATGATGGGATTTTTTCAAAACGTAGGCAGCTGAAGTATATAGATATTGATTTTTTGTAATAAACGTTGGAAATTGTGACATTTTTTTCCAGATCTTTTGGTTTGTTATGCTTGAAGGTATACACATTTTGATAAACGACTTTTAACAAACGTAGACATAAATTCTAGTTTTAAGAACCTTGTTCTAATGTTTAAGGGTAATGGAAATGGGTTCTATTTAATAGACTGTTGATGTTTATACTTTTTTTAATTTTTATTGATATTTTGGGTGAAAGCATTATCAGGGGTGCAATTTATTAATTAATAATTGAATACGTATACTTAAAATTCTGCAGGAACAATATGAAACAGTATTTGAAGCACTGCTAGAACTATTTACGGTACAAGAAACGAATATTCCAAAGAATGATTTCTGTAAATATATTGCGGATCAGGAAAGTACGACATTACCAACAAACCAGAAAGCGTACAAACAACAGTTTCAGGTAAGACGATTTAGCATTTACATTAATCATCAGGATCCTTTTGTATGATAATCGTTTGTTAGTTGTTACATTAAAATCTTTAAAATTATACTGAAAGAAACTTAATACTTTGGTTAAAGCAGGTCTAAATATTTAATTAAAGAAAATGACAGGTGTCTGTGCACAACTGAAATGAATTCACATCTGCAAGTTACCATAAGACTTTCAACAAAGGGTAAATAAAATTTCCAAAGGTAAAACTAGTTTAAAGGAATATGACACAATCTGTCCAATATTGTCGTAAACAAAATCAATTAAATGAAACGAAAAGACAAATAAAACGCAAAACAAAAACACAACAGGCACAAATTTACAGACAGGTAACACCTTAGTTTTTGAATCTTAAATATTAACATTAACATAGGACAGAAAAGCAGTGAACATATGATAAATATCAACAGGACCTGGTGTAAATATCTATATAAATATAATTCGCTGTGTTGAAGACCCATTGGTGGCCTTGGGCTGTTTTCTGCTCTTTGGTCGGGTTATTGTCTCTTTGACACATTCCTCGTTTCCATTCTCCATTCTATAGGTAGCTTGGTTATTTGGACAAAAGAGAATACGACCAATTTACACACGCAGACTGAAAGTTAGTTAAAAAATCTTTGTTATCAATCAGCTCACGTTTTTAATGATTTCGTCTTTAAAAAATAATTATTTTATTAAATTACACAGTCAAAATAAATGCCTTTTAGCCATACAGTTTACCAAGTAATTCTTTAGTTTTTAACATATCTTTTTGTTAGGTAACCCGAACTTTTATTTCATTGATTGTCTACATCAATGTTTTATTCAATATCTTTTTTTTAAAATAGACATTAGAAACTCTGCGGCCATCGTATACTGCATCTAATTTTTCCGCTGCAAACTTGAGGGAAAATATATCGAAAAATTCGGTAAAGAATATTCTCCCACGTAAGTACATACGTTTTCGTTTTGTTTAGAGATCTTTCTTAACAATATATACTTTTAGTTTGTTGTTTATTGAAAACAAAATATTCAATGAAGTTGGATATGAATTGCCGTATCAACACTACAACGTATTTATGTACTTATCTTTCAAACGACATCGGTAAACCGTCTCCACAGGTATCTCTTTTTAATGCACAATATGGCAAAAAAACAAAATTAAAAAGAGAGGCGAAAGATACCAAAGGGACATTCAAACTCAAAGTCGAAAATAAACTGACAACGCCATGGCTAAAAAAAAAAATACCAACAGACAAACAGTAGTACACAAAACACAACATAAAAAACTAAAGACTGAGCAACACGAACCCCGAAAAAAAGGGAGGGGATAACCGGTGCTCCGGAAGGGTAAGCAGATCCTGCTCCACATTTGGCACCCGTCGTGTTGCTCATCTTAGTACAAACCCGGTTATAAGTATAATAAAAAAATCATGTATTTAAGACTACAATTATATCAACCATTAAAAATCCACCATCCAATGGATTTAGTGTAAAAACGTCATTAACAGTCAGAAAAAAAAGACCTTGTGCAATGCCAAATTACAGGTATCGACAGATTGTAGAACCAACCGTGAATGTGTATTTGTATATAACAATAATATTTAGTTTGGTTTTAATTTACTGATAACAAAATAAAATGAATATTTACTTAGTATACCAATAAAAACATTATTCAAAGATTTCATTACAGTGTTGAATTGGTAACCTTTTAAATAGAGTTTATTTAAAGGATCGATAAGTTTAAAGGATCGATGTTCATTTCCTTCATCTGAACAATAAGAATGAAAATTCAAAGATATTTACTTTTCTTATTGATTGACGAAGCAGTCGTAATGGACTCTAGAGTGCTCTGGTATACAAAAAACTATCCATTTCTGCACACAAAATACGATTTTTCCTTTTATCAAAGATCTAAACGAACTTGCTATTTTTTTTTCTCGCATAGTCCAAAATTGCCTCCATCACAAGCCTGAGGTACTTGTTCATGACAATGAGTTGATAAATTCGAAATGTTTGGTCTTTGGCTAACAACGTCCATTGTCGACATAACCAAGGTTTAGGATACAACATGGCCCGAAGACTATATATGCAATAGAACAAGCTAGAGACTTTGATTTTATACATGTATCCCTTAAATGAAATGTCTCTTAAATTAAAACTTTTTCTTAAAATATTAGACATAAAGCTAAAGATTCAGCAACTCGAACCCAGGTAAAAACAGAGGTGAATTCAGGTTCTTAAGAAGTTCTCGTTCTTATTTTGGCATTCATCGTGTGACTTATTGCAAATAGAATTGGATATAAGTCGCATTCGGTGATGTAACAATTGAGGAAAAGGAGGCCGTGATTGTGACAACAACATGTGGAACATATTCGTGTGATTGCGATATTCCATAAAAATCAACCAATTCATGATGGCGTCCGTAAAATGTTTGAATTTATAACCTCATGTATATCATTTGAAACCCTTGTTATAATAGATTCCTTTTAGACAGTAACTCTCGATCTAGAAAATAATGATAGGAATTCAAACCTTTGAATATCATTTCCAACTCTCCGTGAAAATACCAACCTTTTAAACATAAAAATAGAGAGATTTGGTAGGATTGGCAATGAGACAACTATCAGACTAAATGACTTGGGTGTAAGCAACTTTTGTTAACCGTACGTCCTTCAACAAAGAGCAAAACAAATACCGTATAGTCAGCTTTGATATTTGTCTGATATCATAACAGTTAATGGGATTTTTATATTTTCACCCCTTAACTAAACGTCTGAGCCGTTGCCATAACTTGGCGCGTGCAATTCGATACAAATAGCCAGTTGATACATTTTATAATTAGGAGTGTTCTACTTTGAAAATGCGACATTTTCATGTATTCCATTCCAAAAAGGCTGTCCTAGCAATATATATAGCATACACATAAATTTAACAAAATTGTAATATTTTTTTTATAAAATAATACCAAAATAGGCAACAATTTGTGACAGATATTATCTTGGTTTCGTTCGAAAATATTGGGATGTTTAAAATTTGCTATAATGACTTAGTCTAGTATAACTTCGTTCGTGGTATTTGTCACTGTGCATAAACAATGGACATCTATAGTAGTATGTACATGTACGTCCTTGTCATCAATTTAGAAATATAAATCTATAATACATGAAATTATTAATTTCTCTTTTTTTTTAAATTAATTATGAGTATGTATATTCTTCAGGTTCAATTGTTACACTATAACCAAATCAATACTTCTCAGAGCGTGAAAAAAAATTAAGACCAGTTCGTATTTTGTAGCTTTAAATTTTTTAATACGATCGAATAAGTCGGAAGAAGACATTCCCAAGTCAGGAGCCTGTAGTTCAGTGGTTGTCGTTGGTTCATGTCTGTCATATTTGTTTTTTCGTTAATTGTTTTGTTATAAATTAGGCCGTTAGTTTTCTCAATTGAATTGTTTCATATTTTTCATGTCGAGGCCTTTTATAGCCGACTATACGATATGGTTTTTTTCTCATTTTTGAAGGCCGTACGCTTGCCTATAATTGCTTACATCCCTTTTATTTGAACTTTGGTGGATAGTTGTCTCATTGGCAATCATACCTGATCTCCTTATTTTTATATTAACATATTCATATTGGATATTGCTCTTTCTGCCTGTTTTGTGTTGTTCATCATTTTGACATTCATAATTCTTATGTTCAAAATACCAAAATAACAAACAAACAGTAACTGTTCATATAATTGGGAAAAAAACATAACAATTTGAAATCGAAAATCGTGTACATGACAAGTAGAACACATCATGTCCCTTTTTGTCATTGAATATGGAATAATAACGAAGATGTAAGATGAAGACGAAAGAAATTTTATAATTTAAAGAACGAATGCATATTACTGAATATACTAATTCAGGAAACCCAAATATGATAAGCATGCAGAGAATATACGTGTAATTACCGGTTATATAGAGTAATAAAATACAACTCAGAGAGCATGCAAAGCTTTGGAAAACTTACAATTCTACTTGAAACATCGAAGTCAAATACCAATAGATTTGCATTTTTCGCAACCTTAGCTTCGTCATTTGAGATATTCAAGTTCTATAAAAAATAAGCTGATATTAACGTAAGATTCTACCAACTCTCGTGCGATTTTATTCAACCTTTGCTAGGTCTTCACTGTTCCGAAGTACACAATACATCTAACTATATCGTAACAACCCTTTTAATAGCCTTTGTGGTCTTGAGTCTGCTTCCATCAAGTGTAAGAGGTCGTGGGTTCGATCCATGTTAGGGTTTCTATCTACTAATGAGAATTGTTCATCTATACCCACATTCGCATTATCTTGTCCTGAGTATGAAAGTGCTGTTAGGCTTTGGACTTATCAGTTATGCAATTATCAGATGATCAATTAATCAATAACTCATTTCTCAACATGAATACATTACATTTTGTAGATGACAATTTTAGGCCATACCTTATGTCATACGGAAAAAAAAGAAATGATTACATAAATGCAGTGATAATACCTGTAAGTGTTATTGTTATAAGTCCATTTGCAAGTATGGGGTGTTGAAAAAAAAACATATTGACACAACGGAAAACAAATAAATTATAATTTTTTAATTACTAAGAATTATTTTATATATTGACTATTCCATTAGAAATGACCAGATCGTTGCAACAAACAATATGAGGTTTTTTTCTTCAATTTCGATTATTACTGTTTATGGTTGCTAAAATGAATAAAACAGTAGTTATGTTGCCTTTCTTTGTCTTACCATGTATAGCAATGGTTTTTGTTTTGTTTTGTTTTGTTTTGTTTTTTTGCTTGGGCACGCATATCCTACTTGTAATCAAAGCAAAATCGGATGGATTTCCTACAATAGCTCTTTTGAATAATTATGCTTTTTATTCATTTTCAGGGATATAGAGATGAAAGCCGATTCTTCGTAACACAATGTCCTGTGAAAGACACTGTTGTGGATTTCTACACAATGATATATGACCACAATTCCAGAATCATTGTGTTGTTGGACCAAGTTAACAAAGTAAGTTTGTTTAAAATCTCATGTCAGCGAACGTTTGTTTTGTCAGACCATTTTTTGAAGATTTTCTAAATCTAGTTTTATGTACGGTACTTGTAAATGTCTGGGATTTGAAAGACCTAATAAATATAACGATAATTGTAAAACATAATCTGTTTTTAAAAATTCGGCTTTAAGCGTTCCTGATGAAGGTAGATACAGAAAACCGCGTCGGATGCATTAAATTTAAAAATATTTTTTTTCATTTTTTTCCATATCCTTGCCAAAGCAGCTACATGCACATATAGACATTGTTTTTATCATTGCTTGTTCTTTCGCCCCGTCATTATCACATCCTTTCTTTTATAATTTATGTTTATCATTTCAAAAATGAAAATCTTACGAAAGTTGAACACAGGTTAATTTCGACCATAGGACACGACACCTTATTTGTGCATTTTCTCAGTTTTAGGATTTTTATTTTAAGTCTTCATAAATCCATGTGGAAAATAACAAACGCTATGTCTGTGATGTCCTTTCCATAATAAAGAGATGCATTCATATTGTAAATTGGTGGTTTATGATTATGTTATCTTACATGGGTTATTATTACAGCTGTCCGGGTATGTTGACCGTGGCAGTTCTGTTTATGTTTTAGTATGCTGTGCATTGTTTACGTAATATGGTTCGTAACCTTTGGAATCAAACCACTGAAGAAGCTTACTATAGTATTCCTGTTTCATTCATGTAAACTGACCGATATCATGCATTTGTATTGACTTGACACATTAATCAACAAAAAAACACAATAAATATGTGTATTTTTTTTAATATTATCAAAAATATTTTTTATATTTTTTATTTTTTGTTGTTGAAGGGGTGGTATTTTTAACAAATAAATAACACACCATCCTTTTGATAATATGTTATAATTAAGATTGCATGCATGGTATTAATAAACATTTTAGATGAGCATATGTTGCTCTCTTAAGCTTCTCCTTTGGTAGAATTGGTTAAAGAAAAGGAAGTCAACCTTCCTTCTATACATGTACATTGGATATCGTAGTTACACAAGAATCCATATAAACAACGTCACATACATTTGCAAAGTATAGGTTCTCCACTAAACTCTTTTTCAGAGATGTATACAATTATTCTTCTTACAGTTTGACAGTAACAAGAAAGTCTAGACCATTTTAATCTACCAAACATATCAATTCTAATTGCTATGAGCCACTATGGGAACCCAAAGTATAACAGGAGGTGCATACCGTTCCGGAGCAACTGACTTCAACCTCAGTTTCTAGTGGGGTTCTCGTTGTTCAAATCTTAGTTTTCAAGTCTACTGATTTATGTACTGATTTTTTGTCGGTTTTGTCTCGTCTGCGACGAAAGACAGAAGGTGAGACATATTATGACCATGATTTGTCTGTTTTTAGTGGACTAATGTGCTTATTGTCGCATTTTTTGTATCGTCATTCCCTATTTTCATTCATGATATAAAACGTATTATAGGGAATGGTGAAAAGATATGCTGATCCTGTAAACGCACCGTCTGCACAGCTATCCCCAATGTTTTTATTCTTTACATATTTGTATGTCATCTGTTCTAACATTTTTATATTTGAAATTGCTTGGAACTGTACTTTTATACTCTTGTTTATATTAGAACGCAAAGTTGTGGTTAGGAAGACCAGAAATGTTAGTGATTGATGACTTTAGCATACTACTAGAAGAAGACCATAATATGAATAAACTGAAGATTTCTTTGAATTATAAGGTACGTAAACGATAAAATTATGTAGGTTTGAAATTTAAACGTTTCTATTTGAGCGACTGTTCAATTTTAAATGTATAAAAATAATTAATTGTAATATAAGCTTAAATGTGTCCCTTTGTTTTAAAATTCTCGTTGGATATTAAAATAAAGAGATGTGGAATAATTAACCATGAAACAAGTATCCACCAGAGTCCAAACGTAGGCTATTTCTTTTTAACCTTTTTCACAAGTTCTTATACTGTACATGTAAGTGAGCGTTGTCACGGTATAGAGTGTTTTAGTACAAAATTATCCAGTCTGTTATCATTTCACTGTTGCCTGAATTAAATAAAACCCAACCCAACCCTTTTTCGTATGAAATGTAATGTTTGAAAATATCCTAATAAGATATATCAAACAATTAATTATTCATTACAGTTTGGTTGGGTTAAAGGGCGGGAAATTTGGGCTTCCACCTGAGATTATATATTGGACAGGGAAAGACATACTTTTTAATGATGAAATACAAATGATGTTAATTTTGTCAATATATTCTGTGAGGCATCATATTTTGTTTTATTTCACAGCGTCATGTGCACAATAATCCAAAATGGAATTTACTGGAAACAGATACATGTATACTATACACATGTAGCCCTATTCTGAAATCAATTCAATTATTTCATATAATTAGCTGTATAATTCATATATATATTCTGACATCGGACTAGGACTTCTTTTAAACTGAGTTTTACTGTGTTTATTGCTATGTGTTTGTATATCCTACATTGGCTAGAGGTATTAGGGGAGGGTTGAGATATCACAAAACATGTTAAACCCCGCCGCATTTTTGCGCCTGTCCCAAGTCAGGAACATCTGGCCTTTGTTAATCTTGTATGTTTTTTTAATTTTAGTTCATTTATATGTTTTGGAGTTTAGTGTGACGTCCATTTTCACTGAACTAGTACACATTTTTGTTTGGGGGCCAGCAGAAGCCCGCATCCGGGTGTAGGATTTACTCGTTGTGTTGAAGACCCATTGGTGAACTTGGGCTGTTTTCTGCTCTTTAGTTGGGTTGTTGTCTCTTTGACACATTCCCCATTTCCATTCTCAATTTTATATGTTAATCCGTTCATCAAATTGAGATGGTTTTGATAAGGACTTTCGTTTGAATGAAAGTTTTCAATGATAAAAAAAAATTGTATTTTCTATTTTGATAATTCTTACCAAGATAAAATCACAAAATGAGTAAAGCGAAGAAACTCTGATCCAATGCAAGCGCAACAGGGTGTGTTGACGGCGTATGCTATAAAAGAATATTACAGTTGTTTTCCGGTCAATCTGTTGGTTGATATTGTAGAGCGTTTGAATTTTTCGTGTTTTATAGACTTACCCTTTAAGATAACTTTAATTTAGGTATATTTGTTAATACATTTTATACAAGCATCGATCGTCCAATAAATCTAGAAGCAGTCAAAAAGTAAAAGTGTAAGGAATATGACTTCTACTTCAGACGACCTTTTGATATCTTATCATGTAAGACCTCGAAACATGTTTCTAGTGATTCGTTAGGTAAAGATACATCATATCGGTCAACCAAGTGGCAATAGTAACAGAAGAAAAATTGTGTCGATTTCAGTCGTTCTTCTTCTTTAACTAGCTAGAGAAGTTTTTGTGATAGGAGTGCATCTCTGTTAATGTTTGTGGAAAGTTTGTTAATTACACTTTTTCAAGACTTTTCACTTTGATAATTTGTTCTAAACTTCAGGTATAAATATTTTAAAATGCCCAACTAGGATCAGAATTTTAGAAAAGTCGTGTACGTCACAGTCAAATAAATAATTTTAACATCACAATTTATATCCCTTTTTCCTTCCAGAAACAACAGGATAAAAAAATGATAAATGTTTTTACGACAAATGACTGGCAGGGTTCCACACTACCGTCACCAAAACTGATGTTGGATCTTCTGAAAAGTGTGGTTAATTGTTGGAAATCACTAAAATGTCCAATTACGGTCGTATGCAGGTACACATATTTAAGATATCAAAATATACTCAATTCCACAATAAGATTGAATGTATCATACACAATCATTTACTTTAAATACAAGAACTCCAAATAAAACAAACCATTTGCGTCGATGCTGTAAACAGCTGCTTGTATATTTTTGCAAGTTAGAAGTAAACCTCTGTTAGAAAATAAAAAAAGGCATATTGTAGTTTAATGTCGATATTATATTTCAATTTCTGCATTATTTTGAGATTTCGATGATTCCATTGCCTAATATCGCTTAATTACTCAACAGTCAATAATATTTCTTTCATGACGTTCACTTTCACGTTCACATTTTGAAGGGAATTTTAAGGCGAATGCATCACAGAATTATTCATACTTAGTCTAGTAGAAAAGAGGTCGATGGTCTTTAGTAATAAATAATATTCAAACTAAGACAACCGGAATTTTAGATTTGTTCACATGGGTAGAAAACAAACAGTCAAAATCAGCGTAGGTTTATACTCTTAACGTACCGAATCTGTCTTTATACTAAATCAGCGTAGGTTTATACTCTTAACGTACCGAATCTGTCTTTATACTAAATCAGCGTAGGTTTATACTCTTAACGTACCGAATCTGTCTTTATACTAAATCAGCGTAGGTTTGTTCTCTTAACGTACCGAATCTGTCTTTATACTAAATCAGCGTAGGTTTATACTCTTAACGTACCGAATCTGTCTTTATACTAAATCAGCGTAGGTTTATACTCTTAACGTACCGAATCTGTCTTTATACTAAATCAGCGTAGGTTTATACTCTTAACGTACCGAATCTGTCTTTATACTAAATCAGCGTAGGTTTGTTCTCTTAACGTACCGAATCTGTCTTTATACTAAATCAGCGTAGGTTTATACTCTTAACGTACCGAATCTGTCTTTATACTAAATCAGCGTAGGTTTATACTCTTAACGTACCGAATCTGTCTTTATACTAAATCAGCGTAGGTTTATACTCTTAACGTACCGAATCTGTCTTTATACTAAATCAGCGTAGGTTTGTTCTCTTAACGTACCGAATCTGTCTTTATACTAAATCAGCGTAGGTTTATACTCTTAACGTACCGAATCTGTCTTTATACTAAATCAGCGTAGGTTTATACTCTTAACGTACCGAATCTGTCTTTATACTAAATCAGCGTAGGTTTATACTCTTAACGTACCGAATCTGTCTTTATACTAAATCAGCGTAGGTTTATACTCTTAACGTACCGAATCTGTCTTTATACTAAATCAGCGTAGGTTTATACTCTTAACGTACCGAATCTGTCTTTATACTAAATCAGCGTAGGTTTATACTCTTAACGTACCGAATCTGTCTTTATACTAAATCAGCGTAGGTTTATACTCTTAACGTACCGAATCTGTCTTTATACTAAATCAGCGTAGGTTTATACTCTTAACGTACCGAATCTGTCTTTATACTAAATCAGCGTAGGTTTATACTCTTAACGTACCGAATCTGTCTTTATACTAAATCAGCGTAGGTTTATACTCTTAACGTACCGAATCTGTCTTTATACTAAATCAGCGTAGGTTTGTTCTCTTAACGTACCGAATCTGTCTTTATACTAAATCAGCGTAGGTTTGTTCTCTTAACGTACCGAATCTGTCTTTATACTAAATCATTTATTACCTTTTCTGTAACATTTTTAGAGATGGTTGCACTAAAAGTGGGCTGTTTGTTGCACTTTATCTACTTTTGGATAAAATGGAAATAGATGAAGAGGTCGATGTCTTTCAAGTTGTAAGGAATATTCAAACTAGACGTCCAGAATTCTTGAAGAACTGTGTAAGTGTATGCTCGACATATTATCATGAAACGTTTAATGCACGTATCCAAAAACACTTGTTCAAAAGTGGGGTTGTTTGAAAACATAATCACTCGGCAGTACATTTATAAGAAATGTTCATTTTCAATATTTATGTTGACCTCACAGTTATTAAGTCAATTTACATCGGTATGCTCTTCAAAAAATGTCGGTAGGATATAGTCATCGCATTGATCGTCTGTCCTTCCTTTTGTCATTTTTCCCGCCCTTGGGTCCAAATCAAATGGCGTATGGGAGGTAACTTGTGAGTGCATTGATTGATCAAAATTAAACTTATACAGATTGAACTCAAAGGAACGGGAAAGAAGTCTTTCAATATTAAGGATCAATAGGTCAAAAGTTAAGGTCTTGGTTATTAGAAATAGAACTTTATGAAAAATGGTTTCCAGTTGTTTCCCTTGCTAGATTAAAATCGAACTTATACATATGGAAGATATAGGAAGGAGGAGGCTATTTCTTTTATAGTCGAAGTTCAAAGGTCACTGATACTAAAAATAGGATTTTATTGAAAAATGTTTCTTGGAGGGAGACTTGAGTTCCCTTGCATCATTGGAACGAAATTTAAAAAATGGCAAGCTCCAGATCCCTGTTACTTCAAAATATTTGCTTTTGGAAAAAAGCTCGTTTCCATTGAAATGTAAAACAGAGGCAAAAGATGCCAAAGGGATTATCAAACTCGTAAGTCGAAAACAAACTCACAGTGCCATGGTCAAAAAACGAAAAATGACCAAAAGATAACAGTCAACAAAACACAACATGTTAACTGTGTTTATCTATTTTAGCAATATCATTGGTCATATTTTCCTGAGTGTTATAAAAAAACCTGTTCAACTTAATTCTAGTGGGAGTGGATGCCTAAAAAAAGTATTTGTAACAATTTTGGTTTCAAGCTACATGAGTTATGTGCAGTTGAGGGAGCATCTGATGGCAGTGACAACTTTCCACATGTTAATTTTGTAATATTCAAGTGGACAGGAAACGTTTTTCTGAAATAACGTCAATTTGTTTACATCTACAACAAAAGCAGAGTGGAAAGCAAAAATACACTACAGATTTAAGCTTTTAACCAAAAAAAAAATCTTTATAAAATTATATCAATTTTACATAAGTATAAACATGTAAATTGATTTTAAAAAATTGGAAAGAAAAGTACATAATTTTTTTCAAAAACTAGCACATATAAAAGGAAAAAAAAACACTTTATCAAATTCGTCTGTAAAGTTTCTAAGGTGTTATCTTTACTCTCGGTTCAATGTTGTTTTAACTTGCAATTCACTTTTTTATTCTTTCGTTTGCAGGATCAGTATGAATACTGCTACAAGTGTGTCAAAGAACTACTGGAGGGAGAATCAATGTATGCAAATACTTAATGATGCATATACCATTTAAGTCTTCTTTTTTTTAACAATTTGAATAAAGTTATTGTTGTACATATAATAAGAATATTAGATGGTAGCCATGGATTTTGTTAAAGCTGACACATTTTCAAATTGTCACGACTGATCATGAAGTAGCAGAGCTCTTGAATGAAAAAAGTAAGCATTGTCAAAATAAACATTGAGTGAATATTTCACAAAGACATAAGAAAAGAAACACCAATTGCCATATGACGTACCCAGACGGGCGAGGACAACGGTATACCATAATACGTCCAGTTTTAACTATGAAACAAGTTATTTGAAGATGAAAACAATTAATTATTACATTACTTTTCATTCAACACAGCTATGAACAACGGATACGACAATGAAAGACAATCTATCTTCCCATAGATAATTCTATTAATGACATCAAATGACATAGCTATACTATGATGACTTCATGGCGCTGCTATATTCGTTGACGGTATTTGTATTATATGAGTATAATTTATTTTAAGTATCCACGGGTATATTTGTAATGCAATGCTATACATAGTTTTCTACTGCAATCGTTCTTTTTGAGCAGTCAAAATTCGCTAGGCCACGCTTAACAATTTATTTGAAATAAAGTGTGCACATTTCCGTGAGGCGGTCACCGACATAAACTCATTTATCCACATTTATCCTACAAAATTATACCAAAAAATATTTTCTTTTCGGATAAAAAAAAGTCATAATAGATATAATAAAACAATTGTTGACTTTTGATATTAGTTGATACATATAAAATAATGGCATTTTTGTTTTTGATACTGACTTTTTCAACAAGTATACATGTATCAAGCGAGCCCGCTAGGGCGAGCTAATATTCGAGTTGATGAAGTCGAATATCAAAAATTAAAATGCCATTATTCTTTTTATTGGTAATTTGTCTTAATTGTATGTTTTTTGGTTGAGAAAATAACTTGAAGGTAAAATAAAATAGCAAGTAAAACTACTTTTACGCGTACAAAATGTTTAGATAGTTGTTTGGTTGTTTGAATGAAGTCGCGTGCATTTCATTGATAAATTGACGCGGATGGACTTGAGCACGTGATGTTGCTGCACCGGTACCTCACATCTTTTAAAAATGATCCTTAAAATGTAAAGCTTTACAAATGTATTGTCTTTTTTTTAATATCTTGTCTATTCATTGTAGTTGGACTGCAATGTGGAATGCCAAACGCCTGTTTTTCTATATTTGAATAATGAGTATTCTTACAATTATATGTTTCTCTTTTGAGATTATTTGGTTTTATTGGACTTTTGAAAAAAAATATACTCAAAATGGTAATGTGTTATACAAGACCTATTGTAAGCGCTTGAAATTCAAAAGATAGTAGTTTCGCCATTCTTTTTCAAATTATCATATTATTATAATGTCATTTGCTATTAAGAAGGTGATAAGTTCTGCAATGATATTTTAGATTCACTATAAGGCTATCAACATAACAGAATCAACAAACTTTACCAAAAAACTTTATTAAGCATGCAGTTTGATACTGTATCGTTTGTTATTGTTTTACTTGTACATGTCTTCATATTTATTTATTATGCCATTTAATGTTGGGCGACGAATAAGGCCTTTATCGTACTTGCCCTTCAAAGCTTGGCATACTTGATTGACATAACCTTTTATGGGAGACTGTTCGTATGTTGGTATATAATTTTTTTTTATTATGATCATAGTATATGTATGTTTATAAAGTTTGTTTTTTATGTTTTTTTATACTGATAAATGGACTCAATTTTAAGTCAACATTACACTTTTGCACTGATAGCAGCAATCGCAGGCGAGACACAGGGTTCCGCGGAACCCCTTACGAATTTTTGGCTATTGATATTTTTTACATGTATTCACAACTATGTTATATATTAACGCTAGACTTGGGAGGATAATTTAAAAATTTAAAATAATGTAATGACATGTCCATTGTAAAAGACCGTATGTTTAGAAGTATATTGTTTTTGTTGGTGTTGTTTAATTGGGTTGCTTTCTAAATACATTATGTATACTTCACATCTCCTTTTGAATCATGCATACATATTAAATATTGCTTAAAATATGCTAGCATACATGTATAATTGCTTTACTCGTCTGAGAGTAGTTTTTTTTTTTTTGTTCTTCTTATATTCCCCTTTGGAGTTTTTTTTTGTTGTTGACTGTTCTTCAACGTCTGCTATCTTGATAGGAAGAGCTAGGTAGAGCAAGACAACGGATCCCCTAGAGATCTTGAGGTATTGGAGGGGGCACTTATTATAATGAGTGGAAGAGATGAGCCGCTGGTAGAGAAATTTAGGTGAAATATATAAGAAGGTTGATGATTGTGAATCTGAAATTAATCAGGTGTCGATATTTTTTTACAGATGCAATTAAAATTACTGTCGTTAATGCTTAAGACATTTGTCAACTCTATTTACCTCCCCATGAAAAGCGTAACAATGATAGCTATATGTAGGTATAATTATTGTAAAAAGTATGATAGCTATAATGGTATGTTATTTTGTTATTCAAAATATATGAAAAGGGTGGGATATTGGATGTCTCAGCTAGTCATCCCTTCCATAAAAAGGTCGAAGTGCCGCCGTCCCCTGAGATAAAGATTCCATTGTAAACTAATATTAATTGAAAATATCGGGAAATTATTTGGATATCTCCGTTTTCAATGTTTTCGCTGCCTTTTGATTATCTTACTAAGAAAAAATATCGGTAACCAAAGAAAGAAGCATGCGCGGTGTTATCCTATGTTTTCATGTATAAACTTTCCGTATAACTTGGCAGTGCGACTGGAGTGAATGTGAAATAATCACGTGTGTTTACAAAATTTTAGGAGTTTCGGCTATTTATAGATAATTGTTACCTGTGTATGGTAAACAAGCAAAATCTAATTGCTAAAATAAAGAGTTCAAATCCGACACTCTACGGGATTAACAGACATTGTCTAGGTTATGATTGTCCCAACCAATCAACGAACTTCACTATTATAGAGTCTGTAATTATCTTCCAATCAGATAGTAAGAAGCATTCAGCCCGTAGACTGTGCATCGTTCAACTCTTAAGACCGTCTCCGCGGAGACGGCAATGATTTCAATTTCACATTTTAAAACGAAACAATTTTACTCAGCCAAAGAAAGAGGCTTTTTCGAGAGTGAACCTTTTTTTCCGTTTCTAAGCATTATCCTTATATCGTTATTATGCCTAGTCACTAAACTATTATTGTCTAACTGTAAGACGGATAATCGGCTGTTTTATTCAAGTTTTTAAAGTTACAATGTACATTTGCCATTTTTCCTGTTTTAAATACTATTGAAATTTTATACATAACTATATCAGTAATAATGATGTTCGATTGGATTCCAAATATAAATGGCTGCTGATATTTGTGCGCATATTATTTCGCTACACCTAGTCAAATATCAATAAGAATATTGGAAATTAAAAATGGCAACCAATACGATAATGGCAATTCAAAATTTTCTCAGAATGTCAAAAATTATTTCCATGGAAACAATGTTAAAAAAATATACACTATAAATTCAAGCAAGAATTGAAATTTCTGCAAGTAATTATCATAATTTAAAAACTTAAATGTGGCTCATTCTTGTTTTTAGCTGAAAAAATTGATCTAACTTATAATTAATATGATTCTTATGATTATATTTCATATACATGTCATGAACAGATTGGTTAAAGAACATTATACACCCAATTTAATTTTCGTATAAGTTTTATATTGCATATAGATGATGTTTACATCTCACGATTTTTGGTTTGACAAGTTACTTGTATATAATCTTTACTGTTTTGTAATATACCTTGTATATATGCACTATTTGAATTAAAACATTTTCTTAGCTTGTACCATTTAGTTTTGTGCATAATTACTATAGATTACGTGGGTATGATCTGTAAAAGAGATCAGAAAATAGAAGACGTACAAAAAAATCATTTAACATTTAGACATACACTTTAACCCCAATTACACAATGAGAAATTACATGATATACTTTGGACATGGAAGAAGACATAAACACTCTGATTCTATTATTCACATATATCTTCTGCTTATTATTTTTGACTTCATATACTGCTCTCCCTTATTTATGCGCAAATTTGGACATATGAAACAATAAATTTTCATAGATTGTTAGGTAAAATGTAAAAATGCAAACCACATATCGTATATGATTCTCCGCTTCCATATATAGAATTAAGAAAACTTCAGTCAAAATAAGTACATTCATCAAACAATTAAATGTAAAGAATTGTACAAAATTGTAAATAAAAGTTACCAGAGTTGTATATTACACTGCACATGCAGTGTAATGCTTGAACCAAAGACTCGGAGCATTAATATCGGCAGTCAATACTTCAGAAATAAAATATATTCTAAGTACAAAGTCAGTATTAGTACAGCAGACACATTTGAGAATGTCTTTGCGTGAACTTGGGTAGATTCAGACATTGACAGAAAAAGAACAAATATATAATATGGTCCCGTTTGATTAGAAAGTAAATTTCGTCTCCTTTACCTTTAATATACATGTAATCACAAGTCACTAAAAAATAGTTACAAGGCTCGTGTGCTTTATCCAATTCTTCACAAGTTTAATTTATCTAAGAATTGAATGCTTCTTTTTGTAAATTTATTGGGGTGTAAAAGCGTTGACCGAAGTACATTTTGTATGAAGCGCAGAAGCGCGGAAGCGCTTCATTCTAAAAATTTGCGCACGGTCAACGCTTTTATAACCCTATAAAATTACTAAAAGAAGCATTCAATACTTATAATTACATTTTTGCTAGGATCATGAAAACACGATTTCTATCAAGTTTTTCTTTTATTTACCTGTGCAATTTATTGTAGAATGACGCGAGATTGCTGTTAGCCAATCAAAATAACGTTTTATAATGAAACATACATGTAATGTAATTATCAAGATTTTAAAAAGTCATGTGGACGCCCAGGCGTTTTGACGCAAACATAGCTACGCGCCAGGACTATTTGATTCATGTAACAACATTGCAACATTTGTCTTTTTATTAGACTTCCATAACTAATAGTTTTGATTAAATTTCAAATTGACAACCCTACATACAATAAAGTCAGTTCAGCTTTTGTGGTCTCGGTCTTACCCTCCTCATCCAGCAAATTAAGTAAATAATACCGTTGTTAAAAATAGACTTTTGATCACAGTCACGACCTCCAATAATCAAGGTGCTTGAGTAACTGAATCAAAGTTAAGTCTTTTTGAATAATTATTAAACAATGTCATAGAATTAAGGACCAACTTAAAGTGAGGTCTCGCTCCTATCTACATGTACATCGAAAGGTATTATAACCCGGTTAATATTTAATAAACATCTGAAATACTCAAAATTCACGATTTTTTAACTATTTAACATTTTCTGATCATTATTTAAAAAAAACTATTAGCATAAAATAAGTATTACGTGAACAGAAGACTTACTGTTAATTTACTCTTAATTGAAGATATTGTTCTTTACTTATTTTTGTTCTTTATGTGTATTTTATTTCTTTAAAAACCTCATTCTTTGAAACTGTTAAAAATATTTAAAACCACACTTGATCTAAATGGTCCTTAGAGTGTTGGAATTTCATTATATCGATAAATATTTGTTCTATAAACCGACGTGGCCGTAGTGACTAATTAGAGAACATAGGGATTGCATGCGAATAGTGGTCTAATAAATCGAAAACTGTAGTAGATTTTGCAAGGACCAAACATATCTGTTACTGCTACTGTTACATGTCATCCTTCAAACTTGTTTGGAAATTCCTGATAAGATTTATTGTCCTTCATGATATGTGAAAAAGAGTATAACAAAAATACCGAATTTCTGACTTGGTACAGGCATTTTCCGAAAAAAATGGTGGATTAAACCTGGTTTTATAGCTAGTTAAAACTCCCACTTTATGACAGTTGTTTATAGTTCCGTTATATTTACAACTTGTGTGAGCAACCCAAACAGACATTATAGGTAAATGTGACAATAATTGGGACCCAGCAGCCAAAATTGGGTCAATATGAATACAAGGGTAAACAAAATGGAAACAAAACTGTGAAAAAAACCCTATTGCGTCTAATTCGCTCCTCAGAACCCACCTGCACCAGGAACGCCAAAAGTCAAAAACCCGATAGCGGGATGCATAAATACCAAGTCACATCAAAAGTCATATTAAGACCAAAGGAAACACAATAGCACGAAGACAAACAAAGGGAAAACTGTAAAGCAAATAAAAAACACACAACTTCAGCACCCAGTTTCTATAACTCAAGACCATCTTGTATTATTTGTGTAACAGACACTGAATAGTTATATATTAGGTCTTGGTACTTTCCGATGAACTTTTAAATAACGAAATTACGAAACGTTCTTTGACAAAACCTTGGCTCATTAATTTTTTTCGCAGACACCGATGACGTTTTACAAAGTCTGAGTAGCAGCTGCAAGCTTTTCAATGTCGTATGAGTTGAGAAATGTATACTCCATACGCGGATAAAGATCTTATATTGCTGCTAAGGTGAGGAAAATTTATTTCTTTAAAACTGAAAGCTTTTCGTTTGCCATAGATTCTGGTACTGAGATGACCGCTATTGTCAAATTCGAGGTAAATGTCTAGAAATGAGGCGGGGAAGCTGTATCTGTTGTTTCCTTAATCTCTAGTTCAGAAGGATATACTAATGAAACCGAAACAGAAGTTTGGATTGTTAATGGAAAGAACATCATCAGTATACGTGTGTTTGAAATTAAATGATCTTCTTGTTTTTTAAAAGTGTCTAAAGGAACTCATATGAAAATAAGAAAAGTTCGTTCAGGAGAGGTTGGTTCCCATAGGAATGACGACAACCTGCTGGAAAATTCTACCTACAAATTCAATAAATGTGTTGTCAATGAGAAACTCTACCATACTGATCACTTGTCTTTAGGTGAAGCATTTTTTTTTTGGGGGGGGGGGGGCAATTTTTTTTAACAAAATATGTAGAGGATCATATCCCAAAACAATACTTTTGTAGGGTATGGTACCATTTTTATGGAGGAAAGTATTGTGGATTATTTCTTTAAGACGGGTTTTTGATTTTTCATGTGGTATGTTGGTGTAATGAGTGGAAAAATTGAAGGTTTCGATAAAATTTTTTCAGAGAATGACCGAGATTTAAACTTTTTCAGAACTTCTTATGATTTTTTAGATTCCACATATGGTTAATGCCACTACGTGAGTGAACAGTGTCACAGTATTTCTGTAATCCCTCTTTCACTGCGGTCAAAATTTTGGTTAATCTAACAGACAACTCCTTTGTAGAACATGCAGATGAGCCGGCAATGTACAGTTGTTTGTACAGACCTTTGTGAAGTTTAGGTATCCAATATACAAACAAGGTAAGTCCTCAGATTTGTTGCTCATTGAAATATTCAATGAAGCCATGAAGGACTTGTGGTTTGCCAAGATCTCATTTTTATCAAAGGATATGTTTGTGTACGTAGGATAACTCGAGTGCAGATTTATCATTTCACAGCCTCTTTGTCTCTGAATACGGAATTAGGTCGAACCTTTACACAGTTTTTCAACTTGTTGATCCTGCGATCTATCAACAACCTAATTGCTTTAACGAAATTATAACCTGTTGGTGTGATAATATATTATTTTAAGAACCTGATGAAAGAATATGGACCGAGGACATATTCAGAAGTCAATTCACTTTCCTCGGTTCTTTAAATTTTTAAAATATTTATCAACAAATATTGAAAGGTACAATTGCTTGATCATAAAAGACTTTTTTTGCTTCTATCAACCTTACAAAAAAGCAACATTTGAATATATTCATTACATGTACTAAAAGTAACTCGATAACTAAAAAATGTATAGATATCTAATATGTATAACCTATTTTTTATTTCAATTTATTATTTATTTATTTTATTGGTGTGTGTGGGGGGGGGGGTTGTAATCATTACCAGCAACAATATGACGAGGTTCGAATAGAAAATGTATCTACATATAATAATCTCAAGACACATCCAACATCAAATGAATATGATCAGATAAATACAGCATATGTCAAACCGTACGGCCTTCAACAATCAGGAAAACTCATACTGTATAGTCAGCTGTATAAAACATGAAACAATTCAATTGAGAAAACTAACGGCCTAATTCATAACAAAACAATTTACAAAAAACAAATATGACAGAGATGAACCAAAGACAACCACTGAACCACAGGCACGTGGACAGGTGCATAAAGAATGTGGCGGGGTTAAATATGTTTGTGAGCGCCCAACCCTCTCCCTATCCTGGGACGGTGGTGTTACAGCAAACATAAGAACAAACTATAAAAATCAGTCGAAAAGGGCTTACCTCATCAGATCGATACAAACAGAAAAACATAAAAGTATTGCTTCCAATTTTTCATCAGCTTTATTAGAAACGTTTACATTAATTCAGTAAAAGCGAATAGTATTGCACTTTTAGGCATATTCTACGGAAGCCGGTAATTGCCAAATTGATTTTTTTTCATATCGTTATTACGACAAACCATGTCGTAATAACAACATAACTGTGTCATAATAACGACATAACTGTGTCGTAATAACAACATAACTGTGTCGTAATAACGACATAACTGTGTCGTAATAACAACATAACTGTGTCGTAATAAAAACATAACTTCTTCGAACTATAAAAATCAGTCGAAAAGGGCTTAACTCATCAGATCGACACAAACAGAAAAACATAAAAGTATTGCTTCCAACTTTTCATCAGCTTTATTAGAAACGTTTACATTAATTCATAAAAGGCGAATAGTATTGCACTTTTAGGCATATTCTACGGAAGCCGGTAATGACCAAATTGAATTTTTTTTTTTATATCGTTATTTCGACAAACCATGTCGTAATAACAACATAACTGTGTCGTAATAACGACATAACTGTGTCGTAATAACAACATAACTGTGTCGTAATAACAACATAACTGTGTCGTAACAACGACAACTAGCTTTGTCGTGAGAACGACATCGATACATCTAGGTAAATTCTAACAAGATTTATTGCCATTAAAGGACTATAAATACGCGTTTAACATTTTTCAATTCTATCTTAAAAACTACAAAAAAAATTATACAGCAGGAATCTTCAACAAAAGAATATTTACAAAAAGGCGAAGATAGCTGAAATTGTAACAAAAATTTGTAGGACTAAATGTTTTTAAATGACAATAGATGACGAATTTTAACCTACTTTGCAATTATCTCAATGTCTTTTTTTAACAGTTGAAAATTAAACTAGAGGCTCTAAATAGAGGCCCTAAAGAGCCTGTGTCGCTCACCTTGGTCTATGTGCATATTCAACAAAGGACACTCTCCAACATTGTAGACAGGAATAGAATTCATGACAAAAATCTGTTTTGTTGATCTTTTATTGCTGATAATTTAGCCTTTTTAGTTTCTATCTATCTTCTTTAGATTTTGCTCAAAACACAAAAGAGGATAAAAAAAATCCTAGTTTAAGGGCAATCACTCCTATAAAGAGTGACAGTCTAGCAAACTATATCGGCAAAATTTGACTTGTTAGTAGATCTTGACTTGCTGATCATTTTTGGATTTAACGTGTATTTTTATCTATTATAATTTTCTATCATATATGGCAAAACGCAAAAAAAAAGGTGAAAATCGTCTTTAAAGGGCAATAATTCCAATAAGGAGTCGTCTGACCATTTCCTCCATATTGTCTTCATTGTAGATTTTGTTTTGCTGATCATTTTTGCCAAGCTAAGTTTCTATCTGTCTATTATAATTTTAAAATATAAGGCAAAATCGCAAAAAAAAATGGTCAAAATCATCTTCAAAGGGCAATAACTCTAATAAGGAGTCAATTGACTATTTCGACAAGTTGACCTATTTGTAGAACTTTTCTTGCTGATCATTTTAAAGCTTCTCTGTATCTATTATAGTTTTCAAGATAGTAGGCAAAAATGTAAAAAAAATGGTAAAATTTGTCATTTATGGGCAATAACTCCTATAAGAAGTCATCTGACAGTTTTGGCATGTACGGACAATTGGTAGAGCTCAACATTCTGAACATGTTTCCTCTTATCAGATTTTCTCTCTTTATAATGGTTTTCAAAATAATAGAAAAAAACTGGCATTTTACTCCTATGTTCTATTTTTAGCCATGTTGGTTTGCAGGCACAATTTTTAACTAGATACCCCAATGATGATTATGGCCAAGTTTGGTTAAATTTGTCTCTGTAGTTTCAGAGGAGAACATTTTTGTAAAAGATTACAAAAATTTACGAAAAATTGTTAAAAATTTACTATAAAGGGCAATATCTCCTTAAGGGGACAATTGACAATTTTGGTCATGTTGATTTATTTGTAGATCTTACTTTGCAAAACATTAGTGCTGTTTAAAGTTTATCTCTATCTATAATAATATTCAAGATAATAACCAAAAACTGCAAATTTACTTAAAATTACCAATTTAGGGGCAGCAACCCAACAACGGGTTGTCTAATTCGTCTGACAATTTCAAGGCAGATAGACACTAAGCTGATGAACATTTTTATCCCATTTCAGATTTGCTCTAAATGCTTTAATTTCAGAGATATAAGCCAAAAACTGCATTTTACCCCTATGTTCTATTTTTAGCCATGTCGGCCATGTTGGTTTGCAAGCGGGGTCATCGGACACATTTTTAAACCTAGAAACCCCAAACCCAAGTAGTTTCAGAGGAGAAGATTTTTATCAAAGTTAACGACGGACGACGGACGCCAAGTGATGATTGAGAAAAGCTCACTTGGCCCTTTGTGCCAGGTGAGCTAAAAAGGAATAGGACTTGCCCATAAATAATATACTGTACAACTAACTACATCAGCCACCAAAACCCAAACCTTTTGAAAAAAAGTATACATAAACAATAAAACAAAAATGTTCAGATAGAAAATATCTTGCTCGCAATATCATTAATAATATTTTCCATGGTTCAGTTTACTTTGAAATTGAACTAAAACTGTAATTTGGTATATAAGTTATAGATAGTTCATATCTTTTGGATAGTTTTGTGGTGTTTCGTAAATTATGAGACCGAAGGTCGAGTGAGGTTGCCGGGGGTTTCAACAAAAACTATGGTATAATTTTCGAAACGCCACAAAACTATCCAAAAGATATGAAATATCTGTTTTAACCTATAGCATCTTTTCATGTTTAAAATTTTATACTTCATTTTTTTTGTATGTTTAATTTAAAAATAATTTTGATAAAAATCAGCTAAATAACCCTTTTCTGGCCTTACACACAAAGCTCCGCCTACTTTCTTAAATAAGCACGGGATTCTGAAACCGCGGGAATATCAGTTAGACCTGAATTTTCGACATCGAAGGATGCACAATTACATTGGTGGCGGATAACGTTACAGATCTAGACGAAAACATGGCGAAGGAATTAGATTTTCTGGATATGGACGCAAGATAAGTCACAGATTTTCTGATATTTGGAAGCTCTCTTGAATCCCAGATTTAGGGTTAGTTTTTATACGCCCGTCAAATTTTTGACGGGACGTATTATGTTATACAAATGTCCGGCGTCTGTCCGTCTGTCTGTCTGTCTGTCCGTCTGTCTGTCCGTCTGTCCGTCTGTCTGTCCGGCGTAAACATGTCGCACCGTAACTTGAGAATGACTTGTCCAAATTTCATGAAACTTAACATAGTTGTTTCTTGTGATGGTCAAACGATCTGTATACTTTTTGGTGAAAATAAGATTAAAACTTTTTTGAGTTACGGGACTTAGTAACTAAAACAGGTGTGTGCTTTTTTTCACATGTCGCGCCGTACCTCAAAAACAATTTATGATTATTGCTTAAAACTTTACACACTTCTTAGTTATATTAACGTTAAGATCTGTATACTTTTTGGTGATGATTCAAAATTTTATTTTTGAGTTATTGAGTATTTTGTAAAATAGGGGAGGGGTTTTTCACATGTCGCGCCGTATCTCTAAAACGATTTATGATTATTGCTTAAAATTTTACACACTTCTTAGTTATATTAATCTAAAGATCTGTATACTTTTTGGTTTTGATTCAAAATTTTATTTTTGAGATATTGATTTTTTTTTTTAAAAGGGGGGGTTTTCACATGTCGCGCCGTATCTCAAAAACGATTTATGATTATTGCTTAAAATTTTACACACTTCTTGGTTATATTAATCTAAAGATCTGTATACTTTTTGGTTTTGATTCAAAATTTTATTTTAGAGATATTGAGTTTTTTGTAAAAAAAAAAAGGGGGGTTTTCGCATGTCACGCCGTATGTCAGAAACTATTTATGCTTATTGCATAAAAATTCACACACAAGACGACGGGCGTATCATGCGCTCATGGCGCAGCTGTTTATTATTTATTTCATCTCAACGTTCGAAATGTTAAATTGTTTTTATTATTAAGGATTATGTACCCTTGTGTTGATTCAATGCTAAACATATGGAAATGTTATAGAAAATCCAGTCTTTCCACTTGTACTCTCATATTTGGCAATTCGGTGCTTGATAGAAAGAGGATTATTGCATGGAGTGCTAGCAATGATTTCCTTAAAACAAGTTGATAAATTTAGATATTGGTTAAAACAAATATAAATATGGACCAATTCAAGTACACCTTCTAGGGTGCGCCCGACTTTATTGACTCTGCACGAGTTTTTTTTTAATTTAAAGATTGTTGAGGACTTTTTGTAAACAATTAACGCTAGAACATCATAGAAAAACATGTGAGTAATCTATGTTTAAAATTTTATATCAAAAATCTCTGTATTAAAGTCTGTGGATTTTTTACAAAAATCTTGGTTTTATTTTCCACAAAATCCTCTTTTTCTATTAAATGCAATGAAACAATAAATAATAATGCTTTGCACAAAGTTACCCCTTAGTATATGTACAATATGACCCATCTCTATTATTCATTATCTTTGCTGTTTTGAGACTATTGCAGTTTGAAAATTTCGTAATTCACATGACTACAGAAGGGGTCATAAACCTTAATTTTTAATAACGAGGAAATTAATTTCACCAGAGCTTTTAAAGTCATACATTAATTAAAAGGGATTTCAAAATTATCACGATTATAATCATGCACATGTTGATTATAGGTAATTCAGTGGCGAATCCAGAGGGGGGGGGGTTGGAACCCCCCCCCCCCCTTTTTTTTTGGACGATCAATGCATTTGAATGGGGACATATAGTTGGAACCCCCCCTTTTATCCTGGGTTGGGACCCCCCCCCCCCCTTTAAAAATGGCTGGATCCGCCCCTGTTATTTATACAAAAAGTTGAGCATTTTGAGTAACCAGTTGCTATCTAATTTTAACGGTCCAACATTATTGTTATAAAAAGTCTAATGTATTTATCATATATATGAAGCTGCTTAAAAGGGGCGTGCCATTTTTTCCATCCCTCTTAAAAAAAAAGCCTCGGCAAATTTAAATCTAGACACGTAGCTGTACAATGGAACCTATGATGATACAATCTAAGTGTATATTTCAATAACTGAAAATCAGCTGATATTTTCAAGTAATATAGATTATATATATTTTTTAAACTGTTCGTTTCGTTGTTTTGAGAGGGAATTTTTGTTTATTTTAAAATATAGGACAACGGAGTTGGTGTACGTGGGTTCGATTCCCACCCTAGGCATTCATTTAAATCGGCTGGTGCAAAGTGGGCAGTTTAGCTTAGTGGCCCCGCACTGACTCTGTTGTTCTTGTGTCAAAAAATTCAAGAGACCAACGCCAGGTCTCCCTACCTTTCTTTTTCTTTTCGAAGACCATATCCAACAAAACCATGGTATAATTGTGAAAATTATACCATAGATAGCTATGGTATAATTTTCAGTTATTGGGATTTATACTCTTGTTGCATTCCCATAGGTTGCATTGTACAGCTATAGGTTAATAAAAAGAAAATGTCACAGCATAATTCAAATTTGTACTAAGTTTCAAGTTGATGTCACTTAAACTTCATCATACAATACCTTAAACAAAAACTTGAACCTTATACGGAACGAACAAACAGACGAACGGACGAACAGACGAACAGACACACAGGCCAGAGAACATAAAGACCTTCTCCTACCATAGGGAGGTAATCAAATTAAAAGAAAGTAAAAAAATAAATTTACTCCTAATTTGATTTATTGTCTGAATTACTTCAACTTTTTAAAACTTGATCAGGTCAAAACGGGTCCTTTTCTTAATTCTTGTGTAAAAGACGGCTGTCACTGTTGCCTTTAATTTTTAATGTTGCGTATATCATTTTGCACAAAATAAATTTATTCGACTTCCATTTTTTGCATAAAACATTCTTTCTTTTGGGGTGAAAACGTTCATCAATCCACCCATCGGTACTTAGCCAACAAAGTTATTGAATTTGTAAGAAAGATAACAAAACTAGGATTTTGAATTATCCACATGAAATTTTTGTATCAGAAAAATGGTTCCTAGCTTTGAAGCTTAAGTGACATCAACTAGAAATCTTGTACATATGTGCATTATGATGTGAACTTTTTACAGGTTAACTGAACAAGGAATTTATATCTTTTTTTTTTTTTTTTTTTAACAGTATATTATTTTGGACAGTATCTATAATCCCTTTTTTTAATCATGGATATCTTGCTGATCATTTTAAACTGCTAACAGTTTCTGTCTTTTAAATATAAATATTGAGATAATTGCAAAGCAAGCTGAAATTCGTCAACAATTTTCGTCCTATAAATTTTTATTGCAAATTCAGCTATCTTCACCTTTTTGTCAATACTAGTATATTTATATTGAGGATGATTTCTGCTGTTTACAGTTTCTTTCTTTTTGTAGTTCTTAAGATTGAAGTGAAAAGTGCAAAACACGTATTTATAGTCCTTTAAGGGCAATAACTCTGATTAGAATTTACCTACACGATGCATCGATGTCGTTATTACGACAAATTCAGATATCGTTATCCCAATCATGTCGTATTTACGACATCGTTTTTTTTCATTGTGGCCCCAACCGGCTTCCGTAATATTCAGGTTATCAGTTCATATTATCTCATTGTTAAAATCATGTTCAACTGTTCAATATTCAACACAAAGTTTCGATGTATAACAATGAGTCCGATAGACAAGAATAGCACGAAAACAGTCTTTCTACAATAATAATTAAAACTATTTGTGCTCTGCTAGAAGATGGAGGTAACTTTGTACAAACTTTAGTTACTGCTAACTTGTATAAGTAAATTTATCTTACCTTCAATATAGATTAATGGGGATATGATTGGTAAATCGACTACACGTGGTGACCATATATATTTCATATAGGGTGTCCTAAAAAATACATGGTTAGTTACCATATACGGTTAGCAACCATATGGGGTTAGTAAGGGGTTACTTCCCTTTTAAAACAAAAATGACATCTGAAAGGTTTAAACAGACGAAGAAACTGGTAATAAACGATTGAAATACATTCATAAAACAAATTTAAAGCTGACATGTTGTTATTGTTGGCATTTGTTTTTTGTATAGACAAATGGAAGTAGGTTCTTAAACATGTTAAAATTAAGTATTGAAGTCTTTTAAATCACTTTGATAGGCCGCTAGTCTTAATACCACATGGGAAGATAGTCGGTAAGATAAATTCGTTACACGGTGTGCTAGTGACCTAATACGATATATATGGGGTCAGTAAATTCCATATGGGGATTCGAGCTTCGCTCTCAACCCATATGGAATTTACTGACCCCATATATATCGTATTCGAGCTTCGCTCTGACCCCATATGGAATTTACTGACCCCATATATATCGTATTAGGTCACTAACACACCATGTAACTAATAGTATAATTCATTTATCCTGACTATCGTGCTAAATTCCTGTGAAAAATTTATACAATCATAATTGAACGTTTTTTGTATACCATTTCAATTTCAATGGAACAGAATTTTAAATGTAGGATAATGACTTATATCTCCGTTTCATGTTTAAAATAAGTTTTTTAACAGGCAGGTAAATCACTGTCCTTGTAAATATTGAGTAGCCTTAACACCTGATTTCTCCTTTCAATACATTGTGTTTACTTTTAAAATGCACTACTGTAATAGTGTGTCTGCAGATTACAAATGTTAACATATTCGAGCCACGAATAAACTGAAAAAAACTGCATAAAATGAATTTACACTCTTCAACTTCTTTAATGTCTGTACCAAGTCAGGATTATGACATTTGTTTTCCATTCGTTTGATGTGTTTGAGTTTTGATTTTGCCATTTGATAAAGTACTTTCCGTTTGAATTTTCCTTGGAGTTCGGTATTTTTGTTATTTTACTTCTTACTTAATTTGATATTTTTTTTATTCGAGCGTCACTGGTGAGTCTTTTGTGGACCAAACCCGCGTCTGGCGTACAAAATTTCAATCCTGGTCTCTATGATGAATATATTTAGTATAAAGACGTCATATCTAAGCGGTCCGAGGAAACCTTGACACAACTTTTTCCAAAGGCAAACTATTATAATATAGATGAGAGAATTACGCGTCATCCAATGCTGCATCACAAATTAATAATGACCTTTTCAGAGGTGCGTCAGATTAATATAGAGTTGTTACTTAAATACTTTTTAGGCATGCTACTGTAAAAACTGAAGAAAGACAACTTCTGCAGTTGAAAATTCTTTCATCTAAATTCAAGTTAAATGTTCATGTATTTTAAGGTCTGAACTTTGTACAATAATCTTTAAATCATGGATTTGAACTAGAAACATAATAAACTAAACATTTAAAAAATATGAGATCAAATACACGGACAAAGATTGCATGACAATTATTGAAACTCAGCCCAATAAAAATGCTCTGATAACTAGTAAACACGTATGTATTACCGTCTTCAATTACAGAAGTACATAAGGTAGAATGGAGGGGAATCTACTAAAATACTTTTTAGTGGCTACAGACGCATAAAAGAATGCATTTTAATTATGTGAACAAATTATAAAGATGTATCTATACAAATGGCATAAATGGTCGATGAAAATCAGACTCAACATAATGTATTTTATTGTCCATCAACATTTCAATATTATAAAGTTGAAGGGTTATCTATGCTGAAACAAGAAAACAAATAATCTATATTCTATTTTGGAAAAGAACCGATAGTAGTAAAACTATCAAATAATTAAAATCGACATCAAATTGTGTAATTGACAAAACACTTTGGTATTAACATGAACCATTGGCGATTTATTAATTGAAACATGAATGTGAAAGAGAGGCGAAAGGACATTCAAACTCATAAGTCGAAAATAAACTGACAACGCCATGGCTAAAGAAAAAGACCAATAGAAAAACAACAGTACACAAAACACAACATAGAAGACTAAAGACGGAGCAACACGAACTCCATCAAAACTGGGGGTGATCTCAGGTGCTCCGGATGGGTAAACAGATCCTGTCCCACATGTGGCACCCGTCGTGTTGTTCATGCAAGTATAAACCCGGTGATAAGTCTAACTCGGTATGTCACATTCGGGGAAAAGGGGACGGGATTGTAGTTACGACAATTGGAACATATCCGTCGTCATCTGTGAAAAAGATATTCCATACCGGTCAACGTGTTAAAGGGGCAAACATGTCTACGAATTCGACAAAAAAATATTTTTTATTGCTTTGAAACATTTATAAAAGCGGAATTAACTTAAAAAAAACCATCACTGGTGTATTATTGACTTGCTAGTTTATAATTCTACTCACTTAAATCTGTTTTCACGTAACCTTTAATTTAACATATAGAAGAGATGGGTTGTGCATGTATTCAGCATATTGTGGTCAGCATGCTCATTCATTAAAAAGAAAGTATGTCAACATTGAAAAGTCAAACAAGGGAGACACTAGGAATAACCATTTTGTTTACTGATCCGGTCCACAAAAAAATCATTCTTAAACAGGTGAAACGTTGACTTACATATATAGTTAACCTATAACATGAAATCAAACAGACATGAAACAATTCGATTTTACGTGATCGCTATCTACTAAGTATTTATATCTATATTTATGTTCATATCGGGTTATATGATCGTCGACAGTCTTCGGAGGTCATCTCGATGGATAATGAATTGGCGTCTGGTCTGAAATGCTGATACATTATAACAAGTCCATGCATTGTTAATTGTTTCTTTTGGACTTTTGGACTTTTTGTAATTTTGATATATGTTTTAGTAAGTTATGAATAAAATGTGAGAATTTTGATTAAATCGGTGAGCAAGAACTTGACAGCCAATGCCTCTTTAGGGGAACGAACATATCTCAGTATAGGTATGAACTTACAAATACTTATTAAAACTGTGTCAGGAAGAAGCTGAAATTTAGCTAAAAGACATTTATCCTGCTATCTATGGTGCGTTTAATTACGCATATTATACTTGGGACATTAAATCGTAAATTTTTCTAATAAATGTTGTCGTTATACAAAATATCTATATGAATATAAATGTATCGTGTAACAGTAAGCATCGAACAAAAAGTATATTGTTCCTCGTTTCTCGTTTTTTATATAGATTAGACCATTGGTTTTCCTGTTTGAATTGTTTTACACTAGTCATTTTGGGGTCCTTTATAGCTTGCTGTTCGGTGTGAGCCAAGGCTCCGTGTTGAAGGCCGTACTTTGACCTATAATTATTAACTTTTTATACATTGTGACTTGGATGGCGAGTTTTCTCATTGGCACTCATACCACATCTTTTTATTTATATTCCATTAAAAGTCGCATCGATCAAAAAAACTCGTTTGAGATTGTTGCATGTGATAATCTTCTACCAGTACATGCGTTCAGTCACAACTTTGGACATTTTTCTAATGGCAAAGTCCAAAACTGTGATTATTAGTTCATAACATTGCATTTTCATATTGGCACTAAAACAGTCCATCGATCCATAATGAGACTTTAGGCTAAGCCCAATGTCCAATATAGGAGTCTCAAGATGATGTTATGTTAATTATTATCTATAATTATGATACTGTATGTGTTCCTAGTGAGAAGTAGAATAACAATGAATTAAAATGTATTTTAACCGATACAATTTGTCTTTTTAAAATTGTATTGCTTGATTTCTTAGCTTATCGTTCAGAGGCAAATATTTCATATATCTTCAGGACAAGAACACATGAACCGTTAATCCATTAATCTGAAAACGAATCGACCTTTTCAAAGAGCGGGAATTTTGACTACATTTGAACAATGGGTGTTACTGTCGAATTGGTGAAGCGATGACATAAAATTGTATAACCCAATCAACCTTGTCGTTTTTCAATTGAACAAAAATATTTTACAGACCAACGTGAGTCTAAAATCTCTAGCAGAAATGCTGTCTGATTGATTTAAGTGTTAAAGAAAAATGTATATTAATTATCATTCAACATAATTCACAAACCAATGTCAGGTTAAGAACAATTCTGGCTATAGATTCTGTCGGGACTTGTTTAAATCCATTTAATAATGCCTTACTTTTCCCAAACTACTATCCGGATTAATGTAGTAAATATGATTGGCCTTATACTAACGTTAAGTAACTTCGGAAAAACTGAGGTTGGTATATTATGTCAAATGTCATTAACTAATTTTTGTTATGCAAAGTACCGATTTGAAGACTCTATTCACTGTTTTCCTTATGTTTACAGAGAGACAAAAGATACAAAAGGGACATTCAAACTCATAGGTCGACAACACCATGGCTACATAAAAAAAAAACAACAGACAAACAACATTACATAAAACAAAACATAGAAAACTAAACACTGAGCAACACGAGCCCCAACAAAACTGGGGGTGATCTCAGGTGCTCCGGAAGGGTAAGCAGATCCTGTTCCATATGTGGCACCCGTCGTGTTGTTTATGGTAATACAAATCCAGTGATAAGTCTAATTCGGTAGGTAACATTCGGGAACGGGAATGTAGTTACGAAAATTTTAACATAATCGTTGTCATCTGTGAAACATATATTCCATAACGGTCAACCAACTCGTGATGGCGTCCGTAAAATTCGCAAAGGGATGATTTCAACTTCACCACTTGAAACTCTTGGTTCAAAAGCTTCTTTGTGAGCAGCAACCCTCTATCAAGGAAATCATACAAGGAAATACAAGCCTTGGAATATCGTATCAACTGGGAGATCACTACAATTGTTTCTATTGTTGTGTTCATATACCACTGTAAAAGGCTATATATTATTTAACTTTTTACAAGTCAGGAGCTGGGTTTCCAGTGATTGACGATGGTCTGCCATAATTGTCTGTCGTATATTGTTTTTAGCAGCGAAGTCATTTGGCTTTTCCTTTGAATAGCTTCATAGTTTGTTATTCGCAGGTCTTTTAAAATAGCTTTCTATAGGTTTTGCACATTGTAAATTATTTACGATCCTATATTGTCTTTGGCATAAAG
The DNA here is from genome assembly GCF_021869535.1 of Mytilus californianus. Classification (NCBI taxonomy): domain Eukaryota; kingdom Metazoa; phylum Mollusca; class Bivalvia; order Mytilida; family Mytilidae; genus Mytilus; species Mytilus californianus. The sequence goes on from NW_026262581.1 coordinate 78,250,340, forward strand.
TTATCCAACCGGCATTCATACCACATCTTCTTGTTATTTTATTTTAAGAATGTTGTGAAACTGAAGTTTTAAACCTGCTTACATTTTACGTTAATGTTTTTACAATCGGATTTAATACATGATAAAATGTCAGGTTTAGATGCAGAGATATAGTATAACATGTAATTTATAAATTTAAATCGCATTGCGGCTTTTAACAGTAGGTATACACTTGAAAAAAGTATTGTTGTCAAAATTGTCACACGAGTCCGATATCTTTAAAGAAGGTAAATTGATATAATTGCGTATTTAACACAAGATAGAAGGGGTTAAAATACCTATAATAACTAGTAATCACAACCCTGTGCAGTGTCAGTTTTCCTAAGGATGTTTTTAACCTGTTTTAAAACTTCCCGTTTCTTTTTTGCTGATGTGTGTACAATTTGATTTTTATGACGCGAGTTTACTTTCTGACAAATTTTAAGAAAAAATTAAAGCAATACTAGTAGTGATTTTTTAAATGAGAAAATGTACTGCTATTTGGTTAATGATGACCATAAAACTACAACTTCATCATTTATTTCCATCGATGAGTTTTTCTTGTCATAATTTCGCTAAGTCATTCTTAAATATTAACGTTGTAATATGATAGTAAAACCATTGAACAGTGTCTTTATCGTTACTAACCTAGTTTTTTTTATAATTTAATGCATAGTGATAGAAAAATTTCATTTCTGTTTTTGATACTAACTTAAATGCAAGATTATCAAGCGCGTCAAAAAGGCGGAGTGAAATTCATCCAAACATTATATTATTCCTCTTATCGGCAATTTGTCTTAATTATGTGCTTCATGGGGTAAAATTTGAAATTATATGAAGAAGTTGAAAAAGTATTTCAGCGCGTTGCATTATTTATTCGGTTGTTTGTATGACTTCGCGTGCATTTCACTGATAATTCGGCAAATATGAATATGCAAAATGTCCTGTCCGCGATCTAAAAACAATATTAAACATAAGGAAAATGGACAAATGGTCTATTACTTAACATGTTGCTATCCAGTTATTATCACCTACAGCCTGTTGTCATTGCAAAGTTTCGTGCTTTTCTGAGACTACCTATGACTTAAATCCGTAGAGTATGTACTGATTGACATTATGTCCGGAAAAAAACGGATCTTTTTTTTTATAATGTTATTAGGTTGAAAACTCCGGGCTTTGAATTACTTTTTATAACTGCGAGTACCCAAAAATCAAAATCTGTATCCTTTGTAAATTTGCTAGTTGTTGTACTTTACACCGATTAGTGGACCATTCTCAACAGTTTCGTCTAAGGCTATGACAGTGTATGTATGGAGCACCGTCCAATGTCAATGAAGATGTTGAGAGATAATAAACATGTTTTACCTCGCAACTTGCCTCTTGGTCAAAACCTTGTATCACTAAGTATGCCTAAAAATATCCTATATGGTCTAAACATGCAGAAAAATAATCACTGGTCCATTGCAGTTTATGTGGGGGTGATGAGTGACTCTATCTGAATTTATAGATGATAACTTTTCAACTAAATCATACTTTCACATAATGCAATGTAGTTATTCAAATATACACTTCACTGGTTTAGGTTAGAATGTTTTCCGATTTAAATTTAGATTACTTGGAAAAAGTACATTTTGTACGTCCGCTTATTATTTGTGTGATGTGGGAGAATTCATAACACAAGGTACGTCTTTTTTTTTAAATCGCCGAATTTGTCATTTGATAAATCTTAAACATCTTAACGGCATATAGTTTGTAAAGTTGTCGTTATATATCGACACAAAAAAACTATTAAACTGATAATCTCTTTTGTAATAGATACATGTATGTGTTAAAATACTAAAATTCGTTATGAAAATATACTTCAAACGTATTGAATAACAATTGTGTTACACGACCGTGAAATAATGTAATAGTAGTAATTTGTTGTCGTATATAATTTTACAATTAATTTTTCTTATGGGGAAACCTTGAACTGAAGAAACCCTAAAGGCTTCCGACATATAAAAGTGCAAATTCATTGTTGATCTTCTGTATGTTAACTTTATCATGTAAGTCCGATTCTTATGCATGTTGTTTTCTTTGAAAAGGGGAGGCATGTTTAACTTCTTATGATATTACTTGTGAACTTTTTTCATTCAGATTTATATTGAAATCGATATTTTTCCAGTTGGTTTCTCTTGATACATGTAGGAGTTTTTGATATAAACACAGGAAATCAGCATTGTGGTAGGGTTATATTAGTTTTCTGAGACTTTGACCCTCCACATTATAACCGAAAAGTCTAGACCAATTAAATAATAAGACGTATTAAGAGAGTCCTCAACTTCATTGTTACCAGTTAAGGCTAAAGAAGGTACCAACTCAAATTGCACATTCACGTCTTTATTATATTTAGTATACTTGTGTATGCGAGTGTTTGATACCGCATATATTTAGTTATAACTATTTCTTCAGCACTTACACAGGCGAGGATACAGCTTTCTTTTTTTTTTTAAGAATTTCAATAAATATCTTAACAAGAGTAAACATGCTGTGATGTCTCGAGTGCTTCACTGATCGTGATTGAATTTTATATTGAATGTCTTAACGATAAAAGTTTTACTACCGGTATCACATGAACTTTACATAGTCAGCAATGCCTGAAAATGATGTCCTGGACAGACAAACCCTGTAAGATTAATATGTTTACCTAACAATCATTCCATACACAGTATATAGTAGACCAACTGATTATAATATCGTACGTACATGCACATAACCACGGAAATAACCATGAACACGTAATGTGACCAATCATCCATGAACCATGTCAATTAAGTCCCACCAGTCATCTACACCGTACTCATTGGAAATTCAAACTTTAGCACATACTTACAACTTCTCGTCCAATCAAATTGCTTATATTTGCCTTCTAATTTTCATAGTACATACTTTTCCTGTGTACTAAGTAACTACGCATGAATGACCACAAGGGTAAGATTTCATTGTATCGTAATCAAGATATTTAAAACAAAAAATGCGATGTCATGAATTGAAAAACTGTGATTATGTCTAAAGATAATGTGCCACCTATATATATATATAAACATATTCTGATAAATCTTTTAGTTTTTACTTTGAACTAATAATAAAAAAAAAACACAAAACCTATAATCTCTGATCTATTTGTAGTTGCTTTTTAATGCCTATCTGCTAGACTATATCTTTGGGGACAAACTATCTATATGTTTCAAATTTATTATAGCTTTAGTTTTACTGTGAAATTAAAAAATGTTTTCAAAACATGTAAAGCTTCCACTGTAATTTAATTATTGCCTGCTTTTGGTCAATTTATTTCGTCATCTTACCTTGTAAGAAGAACATGTATAGTAAAACACCGCTTTATATCAGTAAACATACTTACACCAGCAGCTACATGTACCATCTTTTCATTCTGGAGTGAAGGGCCTTTTGAAATCACATATTTTACAATGATACTAGTGAGTAGATTTACAAAATTCGTTAATGAGCTCCGTTTTACAAACACCTGTGATACAAGTAGTCAGCCAAAATAAACTATCAATAGACCAATTAAAAGATTACTCGAGTTGTAAATATGTGCTAAATAGGATAGTCTATGGAAAGGTATATACTATGAAATTAAGAGCTCGGGGCAAGCCCCTCGCTCTAAATTTCATAGTATATACCTTTCCATAGACTAACCTAGACATAGTTGGCCTTCTGCATATAATATACGAGAAACAAAAAAACATTCAACAAAACTATTTAACGTTGACCAATGAACCATGAATAAGAGGTCAAGATAAAATAAATCTCCCTACAGACACATATAGCCAACAATCCTTTAACACACCAGATATACACTGTGTCTAAACTACCCCGGTAAAAAACGTTTGGACTCGATGTTATCTAATATTCGGCACGGTGACGGAACATCAAAAGACAGAGAAAAGGTAGTTTTCAGTTTATTCATTTGTTATTGTTATGATATCGAACAATATTTATACATATATAACTATTTTCTATTGTGAGATGTAATATTTTCTACAACCGTTCTAGATTAACGGGGAAATAAGTAAAAATGCACGTCAAAATGACGAATTGAGTGAACCTTGCTTCTAATTTGTTTAACTTTCTCCTTAAATTGTTCACATGGTACGGAAAGAAAGGTACGGAAAGAAAGATATTGACATGGAGATTGCAAAACTGATCACTTTGAGCACCTCAATCCTTGTATTTCTGCGTATGGAACGAAAGAAATGGGTCATGTCAAAATGGAAGCACCCGGTTTTGTCAATGTTGTTTACTACACAATGACCCGATTTTGCCTTTGTATAGAACCCGGTTTTGTTTATTTTATGAAAAGCAACGTTAACACTGGTACCCTGAAACAAAAAATAAATTTACAAATGGCTGACCATGTGGGTTTTCAAACCAGATACCTCAATAAAGCGTGTGGCCAAGTTTGATTAAATTGTTAAAGACGAGAAGATTTTTGTAAGATAATTGGCAAAAACGCATAGAAATGGTAAAAATCGTAATTAAAGATCAATAATTCTTACAAGGATATCGACCAAGTCGACTTATTTGTATATATTGTCTTGCTGATCATTTTTGCTATATAACTTTTATATATTTCAAGATAATAGACAAAACTGGAAAAAAGGAGAAATTTGTGAACATATCTGCCCCTGTTTTCTCTATCTATAGCTGTTTTCAAATAATAGACAAAACTTGCATCCCCCTATGTTCTATTTTAAGCCATGTCGGCCATCTTTGTTGACAAGCGGGGTACCCCAATGATGATGAAAAACAGTTAAACATAAGTTCGTTAGACCTTTTAAACCCGACATAAGATTGTGGATAAGGTAGCAATACACAGTTAGGAATTTGGTTTCGTATTTTGGCCCCGGTGGATTTTTCAAATATGAAAGTTATTGTGCAATAAAATTCATTTGTTGACAGCTGAGTACTAATTTAGCCTTCAAAGATGGTTTAGAACATAAAAATAATTTTCTTTTTGCATGTTTTATGCACTATTTTCTGTTTGACTCTCCGTATTTTCATAGCTAGACCGGCCATAGGTCCAGAAATTAATGTAATGTTTACGAACACTTTTTTTCTACACGAAGTTTTTGACGCAATTTTACAAAAAAATGAGATAAAAGACATGATTTTTATTGGATTTCTTTATAGATATATGTAAACAGTTTCAGAAAAGGTACTACTCAAAGTGATTAAAATTCTACTTCTGGCCAAATTTTGGGGAAATATGTGACATCTCCCCCCCCCCCCCCCCCTCCCCCTCCTTTTTGCAATATTTTATAACAAATAAATGCAGATTGTTGCCATGAATACACCAAAAAGAAATTATATTTTACCATTTTAACTACTAGATATAAAATCTATGGAAGATTCTGATTACATACATATGCATATATATGACACAAGCAGTAAGCTTTATTTGCAAGAAAGCAATGAAAAGGGGATGGTAAAATTTATGATGGTAAATTTTAATATTTTTTCCTAACTGTTTATTGCTATCTAAAGTTTTTTAAATGTATTGTAGCCCAGTAATTTCAGAGGAGAAGATTATGTAAAAAATTACGGAAGACGACGGACGACGGGGGCCAAGTGATGAAAAAAGCTCACTTTTCCCTTGGGGTCAGGTGAGCTAAAACCAACCAAGAATTTCAAACAAGATTGCACCGTTCTTGAATTAAAAAAAAAGTATAACAATTCATAATTAAGGCTTACACGAACGAGATAAACTAATCAGACATGGCAAAACAACTTCAATTGCGTTTTTTTTTAACAAAAATAAATACTACGTATTATTTATACAAGAGTGACTGTACGCACTGACATGTGTCGACTGCTGGAATGATCGTTATCGAATTGATTTTGAAGGTCTGTAAGATAAATAATTTTATAAAAGTATCTCATAAAATTAACATTGTTCATGGAACCATAAAAAAAGTTAAGGTCTGATGAAACCTGCCAGACGGACATGAACACATTACAATCATTAAAACCAACCAAAAAAAATGAACATTTACCAATTAATCAAGAAAATAAGTTCAAGGTCACTTAAATAGTCATATGCGTACGAGCAAATATAGTTGACATATTACTTATGGTATTAGAGATACGGACTTCAACACGAAATGTTAACCTTGATCATAGATATCAACCATTATCAGCTATTCATTTTGTTAGGAATTCGCTGAACCATGAAAATGAGGCCAAGGGCAATGGACATATGACAAATAGAAACATCGTTACATAACAGATCTGTGTGCGAGGCATATTGCAATCAGGCCTTCTAACTTCTAACATATGAAGCTTCATACAAATAGTTCAAGCCGCCACGAATTTGCATCCCTTGGTCTCGCATTCCGACAATTCCAAAATATCAATGTGAATTTTTAGAATAAACATGATAATCCTACTCACATACATCCAATTTCGCGGGTGTCCCTGCTTTCTTATTTCTTATAAAATTTTAAGTTGGTACACGATTTAGTTATATAACATCAGTGGCGAATCCAGGCGAATCCAGGCGGCGTATACATATACAGATGGGTGCGGTCCTAACCTGTACACAAGTTAACTTAAAGCAGTCCTTACGACTGCTCTATAGGTTAACTTTGGAAAATTTTAGCAGACCTGTAAGTTAACTTTATCCCTAGCAGACCAGACCTCATGTCTGCTTTAATAGGACTGCTGCAGACCAGACCTAAGGACAAGTTTGCTAGAGCAGACCTGTTCCCAGGACAGGTCAGCTCGACCAGACAAGACAAGACCTGAGGACAGGACTGCTTGACCGAACCAGACCAGACCTGTAGACAGGTCTGCTTGACCAGTCCAGACCTTTGGACAGGTCTGCTTGACCAGACCAGACCTGTGGACAGGTCTGCTTGACCAGACCAGACCAGTGGACAGGTCTGCTTGACCAGACCAGACCTGTGGACAGGTCTGCTTGACCAGACCAGACCTGTGGACAGGTCTGCTTGACCAGACCAGACCTGTGGACAGGTCTGCTTGACCGGACCAGACCAGACCTGTGGACAAGTTTGGTATTTAACAGAGCAGTCTTGTCAGTCATGGGGACAGGTCTGCTTTTTAATCGGTCCTATGGATATTCTTTACCACGTTGATACATACAATAAAAGCAGTCCTGTTTACAAGTTAACTTTGGATCATGTTAACTTTATTTTGGAAGAGCAGACCAGACCAAAGTTAACTTGAGATCAAGTTAACTTTATCTTAGAGGAGCAGACCAGACCAAAGTTAACTTTGGATCATGTTAACTTTATCATGGACCAAACCAAAGTTAACTTTTATAAGAACAGGTCTGGTTTGACTTTTGATAGCAGACATGGTCATAAGTTAACTTGTGTGTAGGACTGCTTGTGGCAAAGTTAACTTCGTCCAAAGTTAACTTCAATTCTGGACATGGACCTGTCCTGAAGTTAACTTTTCGGGCAATCATTAAACAGTCATAGGACCAAGTCTGCTTTTTAAGTTAACACAAATTCTGTCCTAGGACCGGTCACAGCAGTCATAAAACCGGCCCTAAGTTAACTTTAACCAGTCATAAAGTTTGCTTATTAAGTTAACTAGCTGTACAGGTTAGGACTGCACCCATCTGTGTGTAGGTCACAGTGTTTACAGATTCAAATAAATAATAAGTTGTCCTCTGTAAGAAATCGTTTTCCAACCAGCCACCAAACTCCTTTTAATTGCTGAAGTTCAATTATGTTATGCGATTATGCCTTTTTTATCTTTGACAAAACCGGATTCTGCCTTGTGAAATCTAGGACAAAACCGTGTTGTACACATTGACAAAACCGGGTGCTTCCATTTTGACATGACCCATTTCTTTCGTTCCATACGCAGAAATACAAGTATTGAGGTGCTCAAAGTGACTAGCTTTGCAATCGCCATGTCAATATCTTTCTTTCCGTACCTTTCTTCCCGTACCATGTGAACAATTTAAGGAGAAATTAAACAAATTCGAGGCATGGTTCACTCAATTCTCCATTTTGACGTGCATTTTTACTTATTTCTCCGTTAATCTAGAACGGTTGTAGAAAATATTACATCTCACAATAGAAAATAGTTGTTATATATGTATAAATATTCTTCGATATCATAACAATAACAAATAAATAAACAGAAAACTACCTTTTCTCTATCTATTGATGTTCCGTCACCGTGCCGAATATTAGATACCATCGAGTCCAAACATGTTTTGCCGGGGTAGTTTAGACACAGTGATATAGTTGACTTGCTGCTGATATTATTTGAGAAACGGACCTAACAGCGAACATTTAACCGTGACCAAAATGAACCCTGAAAATGAGACCAAGGACAGATGAACCCTGTCCGACAGATATTAACTACTAACAATAACTCCATACGCAAACTAAAGTTGACGTATTGCTTATAGTATGGGTTGAAGGGACCAATGGACCATGAAAATTGGGTTGAGGTCAGATAAACCCTACGTGAACACCGCACAGTAATTTTATACACGAACGGTGGTTGACCTGCCTATAGTATATGTAAAACGCATTTTACCAAAACACTAAGCGTTTACCAATGCACCTCGAAAATAAGAGTAAGGGAAAATTAACCCTGCCAAACGGACATGCATTACTAAAAATCATTTCATACAACAAATATAATTGATGTATCGGGAATATTATCCGAAAAACGGACTTAACCACGAAAATGTGACCTAGATTACTGTTACATTGAATGAGGTCAAGGATGGAGGAACACTGTCTGAGTGACATGTAAACTGTACAATGATTCCATATATCAATATTGAGATATGATAAATTATAGTTGCGGCCTTCAACAATGAGCAACAATCAATACCGTAAAGTAAGCTATAAATGCCCATGCTATGACAAAATGTAAAACATTATATCAAACAACAGCATTATGACCTGAATTTTTTAAAGGCTTCAGACTTGGAACTGACAAATATAAGATGTGGCGGGGATCAGCACGTTTTCTAGCGATCAACCAACTCCTTAATTACAGCGGTGTAACGGAATATAACATAAGAACAAACTCTAAAAATCAGTTGGAAAGTGAAAGAATTATCAGATCGGCACAAAGCATAAAAACAACTAACAAAAAAACAAAAAATAAAATAAACAAACAGAAAATTGAAACAACTTAGCGATATAAGATTACACAAAGTTACTGAAAAACAGTTCAAATACAAACATAAGAAGATGTGGTATGCTTGCCAATGAGACAACTCTCTACAACTGACCAAATGACATAAAAGATAACAACTATATATCACCGTACAGCCTTCAACAATGAGAAAAACCCATTCCACATAATCAGCTATAAAAGGACCGAACATGACAAATGTTACACCATTCAAACGAGAAAACTAACGGCCTGTACTAATGTCAAAACAATGAAGGAAAAAAAAAATATGATAAACAGCAACAAACGACAACAACTGGATTACAGGCTCGTGACTTGGGACAGGCACATACAGAATGTGGCGGGGTTAAACATGTTTACAGGCGCGCCAATCCTTTCCCTAAGCTAGGACAGTGGTGTAAAGTTCAACATAAGAACAAACTATAGAAATCAATAACAGGTTATAGATAAATAATATTTTCCCAGAACTTATGCAATGCCAAAATAGAAGTATCGACCGGATAATACCCAAATACTTATGAAAAAAAATGTCGCAGGCCAGACAAACTAGAGTGGGTGGCGCATATTCGCCTTGGACACATTTTCGCCGTTTAGCTATTTTTTCTGTCCTGTCAAATGTGTGTGCCTTTACCCAATACTTGCCTAAATAGATGGTAAAGGCTGATTGTAATGTTACAACTGTTGATATTCCTCTTAACCCCATTTCCAAGGTTATTCTCACACATTGAGAAATACACAGGTGTTTTTAAATGATTTTGGCAATTATGTAAGATTTATATGGCAATCGTGCGCAGTCTTAAAGTAAATATTTGTGAAAAAAATCGTATAGGAATGATCTCTCAAGCTAATTCATGTAATTGCAAACATTCTTTTTTGTAATATATCAGGATAATGAGTATGGTCATATCATACATTGCGTCGAAAATGTGTCCTCCATGGTACACGAACCACTTGATTTCCTCTCGAGTTTGCGTTCGTTTTTAGAACAATTTATCAATGTTTTGTAGATAATTTCTTTATCAAACATTTTTTTTCATATAGTTAAATTACTGAAACCTTCATAAAAAGTTCCAAATATTCGAATGTAGGTCAGATGTAATTGGAAATGAACGATTTATGCGGCGAATATGGGTCTCTCACTCTATTTATTTTAAGATCAAACAATTTAACAGATCAAAATGTATTGTAAAAAAGATGTAGGAAAGTTGGCAGTCTGAATCAATCATTTTCAATGCAATAGTAAATTTTAAAAAATCGCTCATTGAAAAGTGTTGAATAGTGAACTTATCTCACGGATGAAATATGACCTAAGGATGAATGTAAATATTATACTATAATTTTAATAGTTTTCTGAGGTTCAGATGTTTGTAAAAGCGTAAAAAAAGTTTTTTTTATACCTTTAAAAGACATTGTTTGCATTCCTTTAAAATTGTTTCACGAAACACGAAATAGTTTCCTTACAGAAAATATAACTATCATTGGGATTGGTATTGAATTAAAATTCACACTTTTTCAACGTTTTACGTTGAAATTTTATAGAGTTTATGAATTCAAAAGTCCAACAGTTTATTTTGAAATAAATGCAATCTATTTACTCCAGAGATCTTACATCTCGCATTTAAAAACAAACAAATGCGAGCAAAAGAAAAGAAAAGAAGATAAAAATATAAATCAATTGCTTTAAAAAAGCAATTGTAAACGGTCTTTCCCCCCTTCTGAAACATGATTGATTGATATGTTTGTTTGTTTGTTTGTTTGTTTGTTTGTTTCTTTCTTTAAAGGGTCCATATTAGTGTGTTGGTTAAGTTTCTATATTTAGCTAGTTGGAAAGTTTTTATTCTATTTCAGGTCCCGCGCGCGTATTTGTCTCGCGCCAGATTGTGTCGTCACGTGACGAAGCTTTTATAATAGCGAAAACAGCATTTTTATTTCTTTTTAGGTGGAGACGTTGGACAGACAACATGTAAAGTGACGGAATACACACAATGTATTTCTTTTGTCATTCTAGGTATTTGATGTTTTGATCACAGTTCACGAGCAGTGCATGCTTTGGATTTAATTGATCCTGTGTAACTTTCAAACACGTTTATCGATTATTTTCATACAATGTACATTTTTCAGCACCAGTTTGTATTTTAATCTAGGAGCAGACATTTTATTGTAGGATTTCCCTGAGATGTACGGAGCTAGCAAGCGATTTTTACGGCATTGCAATTTCTTTTCTCAACGAAAATTCTTGGGAGGTAGCTGCACCACGTTATTCTATAAAGATGTAATACATGCATACCCTGCTGACTGCAAATTTTGAGGTCAATTGGACATGTAGTTTCAGAGTTGATCAGACAACAAGCATGTGGATTTTTTTTTTCTGAAGAGATGTAAATACAATATTAAAAACCAATTGTTCAGAGAACAATTGAAGGTCTTTCCACCCGAAACGATATATTTTGATGTGAAAAATATTAAAACTCGGTTAGAAATGTAATTTTCAGCGCCAAATGATTATTATACGCTGAATTTAAAAATATATGGTTTCTATACATTTTTGTTTGCAATAAGGGAGATAATTTGTAACTTCCGGTTTGAAAAAGGTCACTTCCGGTATCATTTGATAGTTTACTTGACACTGATTCCAAAAACACTCTAGGTCTCTACTATATATTGTAAATGAGTTATATTACCATACAGCTAATATTAGATATAAAAGGGGCGAAAACTCCCATTAAATGTCTACGCACCCTTTCAACTAAAATTTACGTGTTACGACATGTCTCAACTAACAATTCTGTAAAAATATTTTGTCGATATCTTATTCAGTCTCTGAAAATAAGTGATAACAAGCCAAAATCAAAATTTAGAATATGACCTTGACCTTTGACCTTGACTTTATTTTCTTTTTTTTTTGGACAGAGGACCTCAAATCAAAAGACCTCAGGTCTCTATAAGTTATGGTTTTTCAGTTAAGAATGCACATCACTTTTATCAAATGCATAAGGGAAAATAATTCTCATATGGAGTCTCCGGATAGCTTCGGTCAAAATTGATCAAATCATCCGGAGGATATAGTGAGCAATTTGGTAAAATAAATTAGTCGGTTTCTTGTGCGGTTGCGACGTATAAGTAATAACAAGAAAAACAGTGTTCAGGGAGTAAACTCTTATATGGGAAAGTATTCGATTACGCGGTGTCAGTTTCAAAAGCGTATTAACTGTTTGATATCATATACCATATGTCTAAGTCACATCTTGCGAAACAAAAAAACAGCGAAGTAAAAAAATTAGGCGGAAGAAAAAAAAATAATAATTAAAAACCAATTGTTCAGAGAACAATTGAAGGTCTTTCCACATCAATGTTCTAAATTATTGATGAGAAGCTACATCCAGTTTACTCAAAATTACTATTGGCGTCCAAGCTTTGGTTTCTTCATACTGATTCAATTAATATATGGTTTATATATACTTTTGCCTGAAATAAGGGAGATAATTGCCAACTTCCGGTTTAGAAAATGTTACTTCCGGTCTCATATGATAGCTTTATTTATACTGATTCCAAAAATATATAGTTTATATATCCTTTTCCATGTAAAAAGGGAGATACTTAGCTACTTCCGGTTTAGAAAATGTCACTTCCGGTCTCATATGATAGCTTTATTCACACTGATTCCAAAAATATATAGTTTGTATATACTTATGGCTGTAATAAGGAAGATAATATGCTACTTCCGGTTTATAAAATGTTACTTCCGGTCTCAAAAGATAGGTTAACCTATGGTCATTCAAAAAATATATGGTTTCTAGGTACTTTTCCATGAAATAAGTGCAAAAAATACTACTTCCGGTTCACTCAAGGTCACTTCCGGTTGACATTTTTCAAGGTCATAGGTCAACCAACAGTTTGCAAAAGACCTTATGGCTTTATCATGTAACAAGTTGGAGTAATAATCAATTAACCTTAAATTGAATCATTTCAGGGACAATAACTCCTATAAGATGTCATTGGATTGTTTCAGACCAAATGTATCATATCTTAATCACAATTAGGCAAACATTTTGCACTTGATCTTTAATTTGTATCTTTAAAAGTGACAGAGGAGATCAAATAACAAGGAAAAGTCAAAATTTAGAATATGACCTTGACGTTTGACCTTGGCCTCAATTTTATTTAAATGAACCAAGGAACTCAAATCAATATACCTTAGGTCTCTATCACTTACCATTCATGCTATACATTTATATATCCCTTATGTCAAATACAGAAGGGGAAATAACTCTCATATGGAGTTTACGTACCGCCTCGGTCAAAATTGGACAAAACATCCTGAGGATATAACGAGCAATTTGGTAAAATAAGTTTGTCGCTTCCTTTAACGGTTATGGAGGAGATGCAGTAACAAGGAAAACAGTGTTCGGGGAGATAACTCCTACAAAGAAAATTGTTCGGCTTAGAATGGGTGAAAATAAAAAGCGCATAAACTGTATGATATTGTATAAGAAATATCTAAGCGACATCTTGCGAAACAAAAATTTTACGTGAGAACAAAATTAGGCGGAAGAAAAATAATAATGATAATAATCAGAACAAATACAATAGGTCTTTCCACAGAAAAGTGGAAAGACCTAATCAGAAGAAAACCAATAGGTCTTTCCACGGAAAAGTGGAAAGACCTAATTACAGAAATGGAAGCATTAATATTAATCAGATAGGAATAGAATGAAAATTGAACTGAATACGCCATAATATATTTTCATTCGATTTTTTCATTTTTAGATTTTCCAGATGAAAACTAAATTCCTATTTTGTTTACGTAACTTTAAATATCCTATACATTTTGCAATGGAATGGTCGGCAACTTACTAAATTACGTCATATAATTTGAATATGTGTAAGAACTTTTAAATTACTTAATTATATAGAAAGTTAAATTAGTTAAAAAGTTTAAATACGCGTGTTTTTTTTTTTTTTTTTTTTGATTAGCTGGACATAAAACCCTTAATAACTTAAACAGTTTTAAACTGTAGGGACACAATAGATTATAATTACGTAAAGGTGTGCTTACTTTATGCCTCTTTATGCTGTCATGATTTCCTATATGCATCAAATTTACTTTTGTTAAAAAGGCGGAAGATACAAAAGAGAGAATCAAACGCATCATTGAAGAGAGACCCTCTAAATCGTGGCAAAAATTGAAAAAAAAATGACAACTGCCAACTTTCCTACATCTTTTTTACAATACATTTTGATCTGTTAAATTGTTTGATCTTAAAATAAACAGTTTGTCTGGCCTGAATATAAAGAACTAAATACTGGGCAACACAAACCGCACAAAATTTCTGTTGTGAAAGGGTGTTGTGCTTTTGTGTGAAATTATTTTTTGTAGCATTAGCCGTTTTATTCAATGTTAACCTTAACTTGAAAATGTAAAACAAATTTCTGCTAAAACCATTTTAAATATGCGAATAATTATGACTTATATTAATTTTACATTTTTCATTGCATTTTCTTTTTTTAAATCATCGTCAGCCATTATTTACCATTTGTTTCGCTTTTTGGGGCTATTTGTAGAATTTTCCAGTCAGCAAGGTTGGTGGTAATATAAGTTATTTTGGCACTTTTCAAGATAAGTTAGCACATCAGTTAAACGGTTACATGTAAAACCCTTACTATATACATTTATGTAGTGAAAGCAGTTAACCATATGATATGGCTGTACATGTCATAGACACCAATAACAAAACAAGTAAAACAATACCAAAAAAAGATCATATACACGAATATTTGTTGGTAACTGCCTCATTGGAGTCTTTACAAAGAATACGTAAATATGAAATACGAAAAAATAGCGTGAACTTGATCCTAGTTTATCAAGTATATGTTATTCGTTCATTTCGAGCAAAAAACGTTCAACATTAATTACATGTTTCGTGATGCTGATTATCTATATATTAATATTGTTAAATTTCATCTCGAAACATCATTTTAGATGCATTCAATTATTCTTTGATTATTTATTTCAGCATAATATTTGTTCCGAATGTATTTCCTGAAAGCAAAAACAGAAAATATGTTTTTAGTATTTCTAATACAGACAGCTGATCTGTTGACCGTTATAGCACAACGTAAGATGATGTAATGTAATATTCAAAGTTTTGTCGACTATATGCCAAATGTATACAATTGTTCATAAACAATGAGAATCTGTTGTGATTCCTGATGAGACAACAATCCAAATGAAGCGCACTGAAGCAACGATAGATGACCGCATGACCTTCAACAATGAGCAAAACCCATACCGTATGGTCCGTTTTAGAGGCCCGACATAGTGAAACAATTCAAACGGAAAAAACGAACTGCATTATTTATGACAAGGCAATAAACGAAAAACAAATATACCAGACAGATGCTCTTGCTCATATAGAATGTGGCGAGGTTAAATATGTTGTGACTTCTCACCCTTCTCTAACTTTTGACAGTGGTGTAACAGCATAACATAAGAAAAAACTGTAAAATCAAGTTAGAAATAAGTCAGATGGACTCGAAACATAAAAAAAAAAAAAATAATTTAAAGCACCGATCTTAGTGTACTCGTAGTTTTTGAAAGCGCAGTTAAGGTCAATAATAACTAATAAATAGCTCTTGTTCTCTAAGACTAAATTCTTTTCTTCCTTACATTGACCGCATGATCTTCAACAATGTGCTCTTACCTAGCGTTATGTTGACTATCTTTCAAAGATAAGAAGGGTCTAGTAGATTCCTTGGAAAAGTGTGAAATACTTTGTAAATTAGCATCGCTTTTCTGTAATTACCTTCTTCAGGAAGACTCAAAGCCAAATATATTAAAGCTAAGGATGTACATTAATAAGATCTAAATTAATTGAAGAGCTATATGACAAAAGAGAAATTAGAAATGGAATATTTTGTACAAGCCCTATTTTTACCTTGAAAATTATACAAATTATAAAATTTTCATTTTGAAAACCCTTTGAATTGCATGTGTCGTTCTAAACAAAATAACATATCAAACGGTATGAAGAACCTTCAACTAAGCTTTTCTCGTCAAAGAAGTAATTACGAGGATGCATTTTTACACTTCTGTAAGCATTACACAAACTAACTTTGTAAGGAAGTCTTCTAGTTTTTTTAGCTTACATTCATCGTTCAAAAAAAGTTCAAGTCCATACTTTTATGCACAATTAAAGTTCAATAATGTACTCGTCAAATTGAAACCATTAGTAACAACATGCATGATAAAGGTGTAATCACACATTAAAATTTGGTTTTGGCAATATTTCGGCTCTTGCGGGCGAATTTTGAAGAAAAAAATTGAAGTAACAAAATATAATTCTTAAAATTTGAATAAGAAATAGAAAAATATCAAGGAACAAACATGTAAGTGTAGCAGGTTGGCCTGCAATTGAGATTAAGATCTTTGATCTAAAATTGTGAGAAACATATTTTGTTGGCTTTTTTGGCATGAGTATCTTACATCTTGTCATCTATTTTAATCAACTTACTTCATTAATTACTTGAAATCCAACATGTTGTTGTTTTATTAACTAAATAAAAAAAACTACCAAGCACAAACCTACATACAATTTTCCTAGTAAACGAATTTAAGTCTGAAACGGTTATTTTGATCTTTATCTCAAAAATTAATTAAATTATCAAGTTATGTTCAGTCTTTCAGTCAATTTTCAGATTAATTGACTGCGGTAAATTCAGTATCGTTCAGACGACTCGCTTGTAGTAAATTTAGTATTGTTCAGTAGCTTTCCGTAAAATGCAGAATGTTGTTGATCTGTACAGGTAAGTAACAACTACTGAACAGTCGGAATTTAGACTGAACAGATCTTAATTGACTGCACGCGAATGGTTTGAACAGTACATAATTGACTGCATTGGAAAAAACTAAAATTCTTTTACTAGTGTTTGACAAATGATGAAAAATCTATACAATAGACCGTTTCGAGTACGTTGCATTTCTGTCAAAAACTTTAGTTTTAGTGAACATCATTCGTGCGTTCAGGGGCATCGTCACTTCTTTCCCATGTTGAGCGAGCGATGGATAACATATGATTCTATATTGCACGAATTATTCGGCAAATTAAGTTTTATAATTGATTATCAGCACTGCTGTCATTAGGGAATTGTGATTAAGTACCTATGGAACAAACATTATTTCTAGTTTATCCTGCATAATGACGACCACGAGGACGCTTTATGAACTTTAATAGTGCAGGAATACAGGCGATCCCCTCTATCTGGTAAATGACGTCATAAAGGCAGGTATAAACGACGAACTTTTCCAGTAAAGAACATAAGTCGAAAGTTGTTTTTATTGAGACTCTTCCTACATCTTTTTTGTTACTACATGTAACATCTATGTTATATAGGCACCTACGTTTTAATATTGTATTTATATTGTGTCATAGATCATACTTATTCGTTCAGTGTATGATCACTTTTTTTTGTTTAATGTGTTTTATATCGAGTTTAGCCATTTCAATTGATATTTTATAGTGTGTCTTTTTATTTTGTAATGTTACACTACTGTCTCAGGTTAGAGTGAAGGTTGGCGCCTGTTAAAACGTTTAATCCCGCTGCATTTTTATACACCTGTCCTAAGTCAGGAGCATGTTGTTCAGTAGTTGTCGTTTGTTGGTGTTGTTCATTGGTGTTTCTTGTTTCTCATATAGATTAGACCGTTGGTTTTCCTGTTTGAATTGTTCTACACTAGTCATTTTGGAGCCCTTAATAGCTTGCTGTTCGGTCTGAGCCAAGTTTCCGTGTTGAAGGCAATACTTTGATCTATAATTGTTAACTTTTAATACATTTGACTCGGATGGAGAGTTGTTTCATTGGCACTCATACCACATCTTCTTATTTATATTAGAAGCAAGTTGATAATTTATAATATTATTGTTAATTCAAATAAAAAATACAAATGTTAAGAGTAACGTAACCTGATAGAGTTATGGGCCACGTCTATACATTTATTATAATTTTAGAATTACTACTGAATAATGATACATTTTACAATCTATTAATGTATAATCTAAAACATTTGATGTGGTATCATTATCATGTTTATATCGGGTGCATATATTACAGATAACCTTACACCATTTGGCACAGCTACGCAAAGTTCTCACTTCGGAGGCGATTATGGTAAACCAGAAAATGCTATAAAACCACCTATATCAAATAAATGGGGTTTGTATATATGTACCCATACACATGTAGACCGTTATAGAACACCAGCAGATTGGTGGATGTTTCAATTTTCATTCGGATCTGCATACATCACAGACATAACTATTTACTATAGAGAAGGCTGTAAGTATACACACAAATACATCATTATTAATACCATAGACATTTTTATGCTAAAGTAACTTGGAAAAGGGAGGCAAAAGATACAAAAGGGATATTCAAACTCATAAGTCGAAAATAAATTGACAACGCTATGTCTAAAAAAAAAAGACCAACAGACAAACAATTGTACACAAAAAACAACATAGAAAACTAAAGACTGAGCGACACAAACCCTACCAAAAACTGGAGGTCATCTCAGGTACTCTGGAAGGGTAAGCAGATCCTCCTCTACATGTGGCACCCGTTATATTGCTCATGTTGGTACAAACCCGGCAATAAGTCTAATTTGGTAGGTCACATTCGGGCAAAGGGGACGGCTATCATCCGTTAAACGGATATTCCATAACAGTCAACCAACTCGTGATGGCGTCCGTAAAATTAACGAAAGGATGATTTCAACTTCACCACTTGGAATTCTTGGTTTAATAACTTCCTTGTGAGCAGCAACCCTCTATCAATGATAGCAAATACAAGGCCTTGAATATCATATCTACTGGGAGATATATACTCCGTATGCAGGCGCTGCTGGAATGTTAATACATATAAATTGAAAGTTCACAATTGGGAAGATGAAATAATCTCTTTTGTCGTAAAGTTTGGTTTTCAACCGGCCCTTATTGTCAATCTCTAGATGTAAGTTGAACACTCTTCTGACAAAACCTACAAAACCTTCAAGGTATTGTAAATGTATCATTAAACTAAATATTTCGATTCAACGAGATATATGTATGTTAGATATGAATATAATGTCAACGGATTTTTAAAAAATATGACAGGTTTTTTAAATACTCGGTTGGAGACAACATACTCGGCAGTTTTAAACAACTATTACCACTTCATTATTCTCTACTGGTAAAATGTCCGCTAACATTTATGTTTTGTAATTGCTTATTCATAGTTGCATCAATAAAGTATGCTGGTGATAAAAAATGAAAACAATACTTTTTAAATTGGATACACCAAAAACGCTTTCTTGGATTTACCTTCACCAGGAACTTTCAAACAAAATATTTGATTGTCAAGGATGTATAAGAACCGAAATAATTGAAGAGCTATATGACCAAAAAGTACCTAAACATATAAACATAATAGCCAAATTCATCTAAGGTCAACTTTACTATCAAAGATCTGCTATCGTTACATTGCTAACGTTAAAATCTAAACCTGGATTATTTTTTGTGTTACAGTTGCTCGTCGTATGGATGGATTTAAATTATGTGTGACCAATACATCATCTATTCCACATGACAGTGATTCCTGTTATGAAGATCCCGATTCAGGTCTTCCAAATATCACTCAGACTTTTTCTTGGAATCAACTTGGAAAGTATGTCACTTATTACGATAACAAAGGATCAACAGAGGAAAATGGTCGCTACGATGGACCTGTTGTAGAGTTATGTTACGTTGCCATTAATGGTAGGTTCATCACTATTGTGTAAAGAATTTTCATATTTTCCACTATAATAATTTGTCCCTTTCTTAACTTGGTTTTTAATTTCTTCCACATATTTAGCTTTTAACAATAAGTATGATTACAGCTTCTAAATTTTCGGCTTAGCTGCATTTTACGCATATCCTGGATCATGGAGAGAGAGAGAGACAGAAAAATTAATTAAGTGAGCTCAACCTTGCAAATATAAGTTTAAATCACACTTTAAACAACTAGAACTAAAAATGTATAATGAGTATAACTAATGAAACATTCTAATCAAGGTTTATACTAACGAAAGCAAACATTTTGTATAACAGATAAATTTTAATGATCGACAAAAAACTGTGCAATTTTATAATTAATTTTGAATATAGTTCTAAATGAATCAGCGATTAATTCTTTTAGTCGTTTAAACTATTATTCTTTTCAGGATGTCAAAAAAGTTTCTGGGGAAGTAATTGTGAGACAAAGTGTGCCGAAAATTGCATCGAAGGTAATTGTTTCCCAGAAAATGGTTCTTGTGTTTGGGGATGTGACCCTACAAACTGTTTAAATGATGTTTGCAATAAAGATACGGCAGTTTGTACTGACGGTTGTAAGAAAAGAAGAACCGGAAGCCATTGTTACAAATGTAAGTGATTATGTAACAATATTATATATAGATGGTATGTAATAATATAAAGTTAAGCTTCTTTATGTCATAATCGTATACTATCAACGTGAACAAAATATAACAGCCTTATTGTAACTTATAAACCTACTAAAATGAGCAAATAAGCAGTGCCCAGTATACGTACGTTAATGTATTAAATAACACAATTGTAATGTGGCTCTATTTAGATATTTTATGAATGATGTTATATACTGAAACTACAGTCGAAACTACAGTCGAAATTCACTTAGACAAATTTCAATAGGACACTTTTGACTATGTTGTTCTTGTCTTTTTGATTTTAATGATCAGAAACGAAAAACTTATAGCACCATTTATGTATAGTGCCAGCATGTCATTTTAGAATTAATTTCAGTACGCTTGTTAACAAAAATTTATAAATTTGGAAAGTCATCGATATGGTTTTCCAAACTTTTGTTCGCCAGCTATCTAAAATTATTGAAATACGACTTGCGAGTATTATAAATCATTTGAAAAAAAACTTATCCGAATAGAAATCGGTATTAAACTGTGCATATTTGCCAGATCTGTATATTAACAAACGTGTTTTGATAAATGGTTTGTTGACATATACACACAGCTTTTTATTCCAAGTATTCGTTACAAATATTTTCTGCAATGGAAACATATTAACTACATCTTTTGTCACAGATAACCTGGCTTCAGACAGTTTGGTCACACAGAAGCCAAGCGGTAGTCTAGCGGCCAGTTTAGCTATTGACGGAAGTAAAATTTCATGTTCCAGAACTCAAGGATCTACTGTAACATTTCATGTTGATCTCATGAAAGCAAGCATTGTAACAGGAATATTTATAACATTTGGTGGTATGTAAGATAACAGATAATAATTACTATAATGAATACTATAAACATCAACTTTAAAAACCACATTAATCTAATGACAGGATAATTTATCAATACACGTGGAACGAGTATTTAAAGTTTTAAAAATATCAACGTACTCTTCATTGTGGGATGGACCATCTGTATGTGCGATTTCGAGTTTTCAGTAATTGTTACAAGGGCAATTAAATATTTGCTGATTCTTCCACTTGAATATTAATATGTAAGGTTTTTTTCATGTCGTCTGATATCTTTTTTCTGTAAATACACGTCAAACTGTTATTATACATGTTATAAAGGTAAACTTTTTCATAAATATTGATATTCAGGCAATCTATATGATCAAAGCAGTAAAGACTACATATTCAGCTGTTTCATTGTGAATTCTCTTTTTCATCCCTTCATTAGTTTATTGTTTTATCATCATAATTTTAAAATATCTTAGCATAAAGGACATATGTACATCTTTACAACTCTGTATAAAATTAGGAAGAATCCCTATAAAATAAAATCATTATATATTTAGATACATGATTGAACGATTATTAACAAATACATTCATTGTTAGATTTGCCAATCGAAATATTGACCAAGGTTTAGTGTTATTGATTTGTTATTCACTCTTTACTACATCCAGAAAGGCATTTAAACTCTCTCTCATACAAAGTTGACTTAAGATGGATTTGGTCATTATTTTAGTCCCTTTTTGATCATATAGCTCTTCAACTGGTTCGATTCTTATGCATCCTTGGCTTTCAAATATTCGGTTTTGAGCGTTCCTAATGAAAGTAAATCCGGAAAAGCACTCCAGACGCATGAAAGTTATAAAGTGTTGTTGTCAGTTTTTACTATTGTTATATATACCGTATATCGGCTTGTTTTCGCGTGTGTTTAATTTTTGCTTTGTTCGCGGCAGCTAAAGAAACGCAAGCATTTGACACCGCGTAAATTTACCTGCATATGCCCAGATTTACTGCTGTTGCATACATTATACTGTATATTATCGAGTATTCACGAATATGATACGTATAGACTGTTCTCAACTAAAGAAGAAATAACTTTATATATAAAATCAGTCTTTTGTGTTAACCGACAGATCACAAGAATATACATATTTAATCAAAATTTAATTAAAATCTCTCGTTTCATAATAATTAAATTGGCTTATTATACATGTCATACCTTTGAAAACACAGCAATCAGTGACAAGTTCCAAATGTTTATTAGCGACGATCTATTCAATGTTGTTTTACACCGAATATTTTGCATATTAGATGTAAAAAAAATGAAAAATCATATGGAAATTTGCAAAAATACATGCTTTAAAATGTTAAAACTGTTAAACCATCGCAACTTCCAATTTCAGAATGTCACAATGTACATTATTTACTTTCTTGAAAGATCTCCGAATTATGTGTATTTAAGATTGTAGTACTCGTATTCATTTGTAACCGATAATCTGTCAGTTAATAAAGTTTATGTCGTTTACATCTCTATCAATACGGTACAGTGATTTTTTCGTATGTGCTTTCCCATTCAGCAAAAATTATACACATCGAAAATGCAAACTGCCCCATTTTATCATCAAATCACGAAAAAGAGCAGACGCGAAAAAAAACCAGATATACGGTATTAGGGAAAATATTTGGTTCATTTTTTGACAGGTTAGATTTATTTTTCGAAACATATGTAAATTAAGACCTGTAGATGTTTTCACATGTAAAATTCACCTAAATGTATTTTTAGATCTGTATTGGTTGTGAATGTAATAGGATACAATGTACTCCTATGTTTGCCCTTTAGCATTATGGTAGACTTAAATGCTCTGAAGCATATTTAAAAAATACTATAATGAAAATTATAAATGCTTATTTGATGACAAAATGAAATGCTCAATGGGTCAATCAGACAATAAAATATAAAAGAACAGTCATAATCAGAATGTCAAACATTATGACCGGCAGGACGGCTTTTTGTTTCTTGTGTCGCCGATTTTTATATTCGTTTTTTTTGTAGTGTCTAGTTAACTAGTTCTTTTTAAGGAAGTATTTTCAGCTCGGTCAATATGCACGTAGTTACAGTATCGGATCAATTTCAATGAATACTACTGTTTCAAAACACACAATAAACATCAGGATAAAATATTTGCATCAACAGTGAAGTCTTTTCCAGAGAACGTCATTAGAATGTAGTACTTGCAACCTTAGGCGTTACTATTTTAGCGATCAGTCAGCAGTCATCGATCAGTCACCGATCAGTCAGGTCGCGTCAAACTCACGTCACCAATCCGTCAGAAGCCTAGTGAAAACCTTTGACTGATCGAACGGATCGAACGGATTAAAATTTATGGCGGACTGAACTGTTCTTCTATAAGTCATATGTTGAACTCATACAAATTACGGAATCTTACCTTCGTTTCTTTAATTCTGTATCTGTATGTTACTCGAGGCAGGATTCGATCGTGGATATATGCGCACAGGAAGGAGAGCTCGATGGGTAGTCCAACTGCCGTGAATCCCTCAACTGTCATTTGGGCTATTGTTTTCGGAAAGAGGAGTTCTTTCGGGTTGTCTGATTTGCAATCTTTCATTTTGAATGATCTTCTATTTCGGATTTCTTGTCTTTCTACGATGTTCGTGTCTAGGAATTCACTTTAGTTTTTTTGCATTGACTTGGCGTAATTAAAATGGCATCACGGAACTATACGAAATACGGAGGCCCGACATTTTATCATTGATCATTCAGCAAAGATTTCAACACTAAAATTTTATGTTTGTAAGAAGACAACAGAAGTATGCAGATTAAACTAAAAATTAAATCTCAAAGAATTGAGATGGTCGTAAATATATAGCCATATTTTTCAAACCCAATGAGTGTTAAACACGATGTTTATTGCGATTGGGTAATCTTCGAAATTGGACGAAAATGCTCTTAAAATCAATTGATCAAATATTATAAATTTCTGTGAATTAAGTTCAATGGAATAAAGAAATATACAAGTGGCACACATTAAAACATGCAAACACAATATAAAGTTTAAGTATCTTTTACATTATATTATTTAAGAAATAATTCATGGCAGCCGTAGATTTGTTTTCATTTAACCATGGGTTATGCATTTATATTCTATTATTTTATCCCGAGCAATAGCCGGAAGCATACATATGACGTCATCTTGTTTAGTTGCCGAAGACGATAACATCATTTCGCGGAATTTTCATTTTATGAAATTTTACAACGAAAAATAATGAAAATGGACTGATTTGTTTATTTTGCTTTAGAATAGGGATAACTGTATTGTATCTGAATATTGGCCTACGTAAACCATGGGTTTTTGCAGTGGAAAATTGAGTATACCTGGTAGTATAAATAAGTTGGGCGTAACGCGGAACAGCCAGTTTTGTGTATTTATGCGCTTGCGCTAAAAGTAGATATACTGTGATTATACTGGTTGACGATATATAGGTCGTCATATTAGAATCAAATTTTATAAAACATAACTTATTCAGAGGCATTTTAAATGACTGATTGCAAACACCAGTGCGTTATTGCCATTAATAAACAAGACGAACAACCTTTTATTATCTTTCCTCTGATATTCGTCATATTTTATGGGGAAAACATCCTGATGTTCATAAAAAAAACTAATACCAAAAGGCAGTTCTTAATTTCAATTAAAATAAAGAATATAACTTCTTACTTATTAAACACAAACAAAATTTTATTTTATTTTCTGTGATAATCATCATATTTTATGAAACAACAACCCATCCAGATGTATAAAAGGTACTATAATCCAACGGCGGTTCATGATTTCTATTACTGTGCTTATTCAGTTGCCTTTGGGGTATCATAACAGCAATGGCTAAAATAGTTTACCAAATTGCAGTTTGAATTCTTCTCCAACAAACTGGTAAAATATTTTAACAAATTGATTCAGTGAAAGTTTGTTAGTATGAAGTGATTGCAGTGAAATAAAAGGTAATACTTACCATCCGGCTCCAGTTAGTTGATGTCTATGTCATGAATTTCAAACAAAATATAAATGACTGACTATAATATGAGTAACTGGTTTCAAAAGGTCTAACTTTGAAATGAAAACTTCTATCCTAAATAAATTTTATAAATAAATAGTTCAAAACAATATTTTGTAGGTCAATAATGTATAGCTCTGTTTTTTCTAACAGCAAGTAAGTGCGTAATTGTAATTTGGATAATATTTTCTAAAGCAATTACTAATCTGCTAATATTAAAGGGAAATAATTTACATAACTGTAAAATCAGCAAAATTTTGTTCTGTCAAATGTCAACTTCCTTCATTTTATAAGTAATTTGTTTTTAACATTATTTCCATGATTATTCAACTATTATCCTCTGTTTTGAAAAGAACACTGAAATTTATTTTAAGACGATTAACATTTTGAAAAAAAAACAATTGTTAAAAACATACTATGGAACACATTCAAAGTTCTATAAATCATACAGATTCCTCTGTAAATTAAGAAGGTATCACCAGCCCATTAATCAGCAATTCTGTGTTGACATGATTCTTCATTGATATGGTCAAAATTATAGATTAATTGTTTTGCAAAACTTTGAATTGTTCAAAGTACTAATGATTTTTTACCACCCAGGATGAGATTACTTATAAGGAGTATTTAGCAAAACCTTTAGGAATTTCATTTCCTCAATACTCTCCAACTTCGTACTAATTTGGCATTTCAATATTGTTGATTCGAGTCGTATTGATGAATCTTTTGTAGGCAAAATCATAAGCCTGGTATCTTTGATTCAATTTTTAATATACAATGACTCAATAAAAATGATTTCCCATTTAATGCCAGCAGATCAGTAATTCTTATAGAAAATATTTTCCAAATCACAATTACACAATAATTTCCTCTTAGAAAACAAAGCCATAAATTATTGACCTACTAAACAATGTTTTGAACTATTTATTTATAAAATGTATTTACAATGTAGGCTAGAAGTTTTCATGTGTCAAAGTAAGACCTTTTTAAATCAGTTACTCATATTATAGTCATTATTTTGTTTGAAATTCATGAAATAGACATCAACTAACTGGAGCTGGATGGTAAGTATTACATTTTACTTCACTGCACTCACTTCATACTAACAAACTTTCACTGAAGCAATTTGTTGAAATATTTTACCAGTTGATCAGTTTGTGGGAGAAGAGTTCAAACTGCAAATTGGTAAACTGTTTTAGCCATTGCTCTTGTGATACCCCAAAGTCTACTGAATAAGCACAGTAAAATAAAGAAACAACTGCATTCTTATTCAATTCAAACACAATGTTAAGTATTTTTATCCCTATGTTATTAAAATTCTATAACAAATATTTTATCCAGAAGCAATAAAAATATCTGATGTCAAACACCAGTGCTTTATTTTTGTTTAAAAGTAGTAATATATATATATCTAAACAATGTGAACAGTATTTTAATATCTTTTCACTGATATCCATCATATTTTATGAAATAAAACCCATCCTGATGTTCAAAAAATACTTTTACCCAATGTCGGTTCATGATTTCTATTAAAATAAAGAAATAATTGCACAACAAAAACAAAGTTGAAGCATCTTTATCGTTATATTATTCACATTTTATAAAAAAAATAGCTTATCCATAGGCATTTATTATGACTGATTGCAAGTAATATTGTATTATTTTGGAAAAAAAAAAGAAACATTGGAATTTTTCAAACAATGCGAATAAAATGTTTATATTTTTTCACTGATAATCATCATATTTTATGAAAAACAACCCATCTGATGTATAAAAAGAATTAAATCCAATGGTGGGTCAGGCCTGTACCAAGTCAGGAATATGACAGTTGTTATCCATTCGTGTGATGTGTTTCAGCTTTTGATTTTGCCATTTGATTAGGGACTTTCCGTTTTGAATTTTTCGGAGTTCGGTATTTTTGTTATTTTACTTTTCATTTCCATTAGAATAAAGATACAGCTACTATCCCATTCAACACAAACAACAGTTTTAGTATATGTTACCTTATATCATTCAAATTTAATTAAAAAAAAATTTATGCAGAGGCATTTAAAATGACTGATTGCAAACAGCAGTTCTATATGTTTGATTAAAAAAAGAAATAAAGGTATATCTAAACAATGCGAATAGTATTTTAGTATCTTTTCTTATTCTATGAAAAACAAATCTCCCTGGTGTACAAAAAGTACTAATATCAAATTGTTGTTATAATTTCCATGAGAATAAAGAAATAATTGCATTCTTGTAAACCTGATAAAACAAAAACAAAAACAAAATTTTAAGCATCGTTATCCTTATATTATTCATATTTTATAAACATAGCTTATCCAGAGGTATTTTTTGATAAAAAGAAGAAACAAGGGTATTTTCATCAAAAGAAGAAACATGGGCATTTTCATAAAAAGAAGAAAGACGGGCATTTTCATAAAAAGAAGAAACATGGGCATTTTTAAACAATGCGAACAAACTTTTATCGATGGGGGTTCATGATTTCTATTTGAATAAAGAAATAATTTGTACATTCTTATTCAACAAACACAAATGTTTTTAAGAATCTTTATCCTTATATAAGTCAAATATTATTTAAAAAATAAATACTTATTCAGAGTCAAAGATTCATTTGAAATAACGGTTGCAAACAGTGCATTATTTAAAAAAAAAAGAAATCTAGGCATTTTTAAACCATGCGAACAAAATTTATGTATCTTTTCTTTGATATTCATCCTATCTCACGGAAAACAATCCGTCCTGATATTCTAAAAGTGCCAATTATCAATAACGTTGAATGACATCCATTTAAATGAAACAATTATTGGACAATTATTCAACACACATATAGGTATTAAGCATTTTTATCCTTAAGATATTTAAATTTTATACAAAATTAACTTATTCAGAAGCCATACAAATGACTGATTGCAAATAGCATTGCATTTTTCCGGATAAAAAAAGAAATCTTGACATTTTCAAACAATTCAAACACAATTTTAGTATCTTTCTCTTATATTCATCATATTTTATAAAAACAAAAAAACAATCCTGATGTACAAAAAATACTAAACACTTATGACGGTTTATGATTTCCATTAAAATAACGAAATAATTGCATTCTTTGTTAAAACTCACATAAGTTTAGGCATCGTTATCCTTAGATTATTCAAATGTTATAAAAAAAAAACACGCATCCAGGGGCATTTGAAAAGACTGGTTGCACTTAAAAGTGCATTGATTTTTATGATAAGAAGACATATTGGCTTTTTTTTTGTAAATGTGAACAAAATGTTGTAACTTATCTCATATGTCTAGCATATTTTATGAAAAAGAAACCATCCTGGTGTAAAGAAAAGTGCTAAAAACCAATGGTGGTTTATATTTTTCATTAAACTAAAGAAATAATTGCACTCTTAATCGACACAAACAAAGTTTTAGGTATCTTTACTATTTCATTATTTACTTTTATCAAAACTAACTCATCTAGTGGCCTAAAAATGCAGGTTTGCTAAATAGGGTACTTATTTCAAATGAGAACATTGTATCTCTTTGTGTTGATACAGAAAAAAAAGCATGACATTATTCGGTAATTATGCTATTTATATAGAAGAAAAATAAAGAAATAAAACAATAAGGAAAAAATAACATAAAATGCGTTAAATGTTATTAATTTATATATTTTTGATATTATTGCGATAGGTGTCTTCGTAGAGGTCTGCGTTTGTCGCACGTTATTAATGGGGATTTCGTTTCACATACGAATATTAATCATATATGCTTCCGTCCGATTATTTGACTGATCGATCGCTGAATGTTGTCACGGTAACTCTCACGTAGCTTATTTGACGTATCTGACAGATTCTATGAATCATCGATCACCGATCGTTCATCGATCAGTCAAACATCCGTCACCGATCATTCACCGATCAGTCAAGTAACCGTCAAACACAGAGTAACGCCTAAGGTTGCAAAAACTAAAACAGCTCCAAATGAGTCTTAATGAAGCGGATTTAAACAACTATAGTACGACCTTCAACAATGAGCAAACATCATACCGTATGAATGTAGTCAGCTATAAAAGGCACGATAAATACCATCATTTAGGACAAAACACATAACATATTTTCAAGCGAATAATTTGCATTTTGTATGTACGTTTTATATTTAAGTAACACTCTGCACCAACGCTTTTAAAATTCGAACTATTCATTTCATTTTTGGAACTATTTAAGAAGAGCTTATACTTTGTTTATCAAAAAGTAAAGTGCACGGATAAATTTCGTTATCTGTTTTTGACGTACAAAATGTAAATAAATTCTTCATAGATACCAGGATTAAACATTACGCCAGACGCGCGTTTCGTCTACAAAAGACTCATCAGTGACTGTCGAAACAAAAAAAGTTAAGAAGGTCAAATAAATTAAAAGCTTCATGCTAAGGTATATATTGTGTTGTATTTGGAGTAACCATTATTTTTCATGAACAGCAAATACAAAGGCACAACTTTTTAATACCCAAACTTCAAATCAAAGTTTGCAAGCAAGTTCAAAGTACTGACACAGATGACATAGAAATCATGACATGTACTATGGACAGCTGTGATAAAGAATATATTTCATTCAGTAAAGGCATGCCCAGTGCAGAAACACTGGATGTTGTGCAATAATTTGTGAACTGCATGTGTTTTAATCTAAATTTCGCCATGGTGTTGTCTTTTCCCTCCACGACTTTTGATTTATATAATTTCTTTATTATTTTATTTTCAATTATCTTCTCACATAACAGTGGTAAACTTTAAATGAACTCTCTCAATCACATTAAAATTAAAATATAACATAGGAAAACGTTTTAAAAGTCCCATTATTAGCGGTAAAGAGGACAGCCTGTGCTTTACACTTCTATTTCCCATAATCAATCGAAAGATCGCCTACATTGTCCCAATAAAAACAGCCTGTTGTAAAAATCAAAATTAATTCCCAAAACAAATGCAACTAAGACGATATTATCAAAATGCTGGACTTTTTTATCCACAAATATTAATAAAAAAATTATGAGATACCTATCCACCAGAGTTCATATTTAAGTAATTATAGGTCACCGTACGGCCTTCAACAATGAGAAACATATATACCATAGAGTCAATTTTAAAGGGCCCGAACATGTATCAAATGTAAAATAATTCAAACGAAAAAACTAACGACCTAATTTATAACAAAAAAAGTACGAAAAACAAATATTACAGTGATGAAACAATAACAATCACTGCATATCAGAATTTTTGGAGTACGGTTGATGAATAATTCAGCAAACAGTCCGTTCCGATTGGTATTAATTGTCTGCCGACTTGTTTTTGTACGCATATGAAGTAGAATTTTTTAACGGACCCGTCTCTAAGACAAAACGTCTTTTTCAAAGTTCCTTAATTTCACTCGTTCTGGTATATTTATCATGTTCTGTCACTTGATAGCCCACATTTCAATGGGTGCTTACATCTCATATTTCCTGGTGAACTTGAGATTGACACGGATGGACCAACCAAATTAGAATTTATGACTAAATGATTTTTTCAACTTTCAAAGTGTCAAATTCAAATTTCTACTCTATCGTATGGCGTTTACATACCTCTGTTAACACGTTACACACGTGAATGTTCACGCTATATATACTTTAGTAACAGAAGGGCGTTGCTCACACAAACTGCTTTAATAGAGTTACGAGGAAGAACGATTAAAATTAATAATACATATGTTTTACGGTCGACATCACACGTTAGGTTGACCAATATGATGTGTCCGTCACTCACTAGCGACATGTTTTTTTGTGGTCTAGGATCTTCAGATACATGTACAAGTTTAGTGGTCTGATCTGTAATTTTACCGATTACGTCCTATTCCCAATTGTGAAATTTTGTCAGAGTGAATTCGAATTGCGGTGATGAATGCATAGCAGTGTTGCTAGCCACGTAGACACACCCGGTCTCTTCCTACTCACATTACGAGGTTTTAACATCGATAGATCATAACAACTAGTTAACCGATTTTGATCTAAAACGG
Organism: Mytilus californianus; assembly: GCF_021869535.1. Taxonomy (NCBI): domain Eukaryota; kingdom Metazoa; phylum Mollusca; class Bivalvia; order Mytilida; family Mytilidae; genus Mytilus; species Mytilus californianus. The sequence goes on from NW_026262581.1 coordinate 78,281,953, forward strand.
TATTTGTTTTCTGAAGAGCTCTTATAGAACTGATTAATAAATAATTAAGTAGTGTCCGAATTCAGTCTTTCAGTTAAATTTCAGACTAAACCATTGCTCAAAAAGTAGAAATGCATTAGGATAGTCATATATTTTGGTAAATCGGAGTTTCGTGTAATCAATCAATGTTCCTCTGATATAAGAAAAATATAAGAAAAATAAAGCAGCTCGTATTATTTTCTACACTTTTAAAGGGGCACTACCTACGAGATATGTAAAAAATTCAAAAAATGTTTTTTTTTGTTCAATCATTAATGAAAGTGAAATAGTAAAAAAAAAATATTCTTTTAGCAGTCAGTATGGCTCAATTTTGTCAAAATAAGCTAAGAAACATAGATGATGAATTATTCACTTGCAAGTGAATAATTCGACCTCATTGAATCCGTATTTATGTGCCCTTCAATTTAACCACTTAGCTAGAAATGGATTTCACATGAACTATGCGTGTCCAGTTATTAAAAGGAAAATAATGTCAACATTGAAAGTGAAACATTACAGTACGCCAGATGCGCGTTTCGTCTACAAAAGACTAATCAGTGACACTTGATTAAAAAATGTTAAAACGACTAAATAAATACGAAGTTGAAGATCACTGAGGACCCAAAACTCCGATAGGTTTTGCCAAAAACTGCTAAGATAATCAAACCTGGGATAGAACATAATTAGTAGTTACAAAAATTGGAATTGAGACGAAAAAAACGAAAGCATAGTTTACAGCCAGCTTTTTTAATTTTCCATACTCAAACATAAAAACAAAAACATAAACCTACTACTCGACCGAAAGCAACGTTTGACAGCAAACCAATACTAGCATACGATGACAACAATTTACCATGATAAACAGTCCATCTTTGAGAAAGAAAAAAAAACAGTACTTAAACAGAAACGTATGTATCACTACATTCATATACCATCACATAGCTTGTGTTTTCTATCATGGTTTTCACTTGATCATATTGCAGTGAGCAACAAATATGTCATTTGTGCAACAGGAATTACCACCTGAGTTCCTCTCTTGTTTAAAAGCCGACCGTGCTAGACCCTCATGTGTAATCAAGGTCGCTAAACACCCCCTAGTAGTTGTTTAAAAGAGGTGGTAAAATATGTTTGTGTCTCAACACACTAGCAATAGATCTTTAGATATCAGACCACTTTTTTATTACCGATCCTTACCCTGTCGACGCACTAGATCCTACTTCTTTAAGAGTTCATGCGATTCATTCAGTTTTTTACAGTTTCCTTCAGTATCTTGATTTGCATCTTCTCAATTGCTTAATTAGACATAAAACATTGGTAAACTACTATTCCCTTGTGTTTGTTTTTTGTCTTTGGTTTTAACCGTTTTCGAGTCAATATTTGTATTGTCCCCTTTGTGTCAGCTTTGTTCTAAAGATCATTACCGTATTCTGTCGTCTGACTGCGAATCTGTAGCGATACCAAGTTATCACTTCTGTTGTCTTGGGCGTCTGTAGCAACAAACTTTGCTACAACTTGGTGTGATATAATATTTCCATGCGCCTACTGTGTTTTCCCCTCTCTCTCTAATGATTATCCTTTAATGTATGATTAATAAAATTGTTGCAATCAAAAACAAAGCAGAATTTAATTGTTTTTTAACTGACCAATATGTGATTTATTGTATTCTTATTCCCCCCCCCCCAAACGAATCAATACGTATTATCAGTTCATATGTACTGTTAGTCTATAGTAATGATCTCATTTTAGAACACACTCCAACAGAGGATAATCATACCGTTTATGCTTCGAATACTAGCTCTTCCTGGGAAACTGGAACTGTTTTATACGATGGAAAAACGTTGCCTACTGAAATCAACTTCTTTGCTGTTTTAAGATTCTTGACTTATGTACCTCCAACTCAGGATCCATTTTTTGTGCTTGAAATATGTGAAATTGGGGTTATTGGTGAGTGTTTTATCAAAGCAGAACATTAAGATTTGACGATGTTTACATATCAAATGTATATATACTCGTCAATAAAAGTAACGATACACAAGTTTGAACTCCAATTTATCATAAAATATAATAAATAGGAAAAACTGTTAAATCATCCAATGAAAAACATACATTTGCAAAGCAAATGCATATGAATAAAAAAATCTGACCAAATTGGAAAGTGAGAAAATACTGTGTTATTGAACACAGAGGTCAAATTTATTTTGCGAAAAACGATGACAAAAGTCGACACTTAATTTCGAAGATGAGAATTAAGTATGCAAATATCAGCAAAGGCAATCAAAATTTTAGGCAGACCATGTTTAGGTTTAAAGTTTTAGTTCGAATATCGATTTTTTAATTTTTGGGTGAAAATACGTTTTTTGAAATAACAAAAATTGAAGAAAAAAAGTACGCGTATTTGTCTTAAATTGATGGTTTTGATAAGAAAATAACACTCTGTAGATATTAGAACAATTTGCCAATTATTAACCTTTGTACAGTGTATCATATTTTATCAAATATGGAATATACATTGCCTTGTATCGTTTCTTTTGTTGACTAGTATATGTCACTTATGCACTAAGGAAATTCTACATTGTTTCAAAAGTCAAAACACAACCTTTTAGTTGAATGCCTCCCCCCCCCCCCCAAAAAAAAAAAAACAATGCATTGACACCGCGACAATATTCACGTTAATAGTATGCTGATGAATTATTTAACAAGTGATGGTTGGTTAGTTGATGAATCGAATGTCGTTTTCTTCGAAAGAACGAATATACTTTTTATTTCTATAATATCAGATATAAAGTTTGATAATTTGTACAATAACATAAACAATATTTATTTGCATTAATGAAATATTGACCTTTGGAGTATGCTTTGTCAAACATATCAACTAAAACTACATATATGTCTAACTCGAAATATTTAAAAGTTAAACTACTTAAACAACAATTCCTTTGATGAACAGCTAGTTAGAAAATTTTATCTAATTAAGTACGATGAATTATTTTGACTACTTTTTAGGTTGTCCGCCTACACACTATGGTCCTGTTTGTACTTACTCTTGTCCGCAAAACTGTCAAGGACCATGTAACCTTGAATCCGGGAATTGTACATTTGGATGTTCAAACGGGTGGACTGGTAATAAATGTGAACAAGGTATAAAACATATATTTACATAATAATAATTATATTGGATTTTTGATCGCATTGATTCAGTTATTTTACAATTTAGGAAAACAACATCAATTAAATTTTAATCTTTTTACAACACTAAGGTATTCTAGCAGCTGCGACAATGAAAAAAGTATTAATCAGTAGAAACAAAAATCAAATAACATGGCAACAAATTTTTAACCGGAAAGTAAAAGATTGGGCAGCACGAAACCCTTGACAATAAGATAAGAATGATAACAATATCCAATAACGCTGGCTCATGACAGGTTAACGTCTTTAGGGCCTAAATGTTCATTAAAAGGTTTTAGGTAGTAAGCAAAATTAAATATGACTGTTCCTACAACATACAATCTTGGATCATCTTCCGCCAGAACAGTTATCTACAAGCGTTTTGGCAAATATATAGAAGTTACAGCAATCTCCACTACCAGGGTTAAAATTTGGATATAATACATTTTAAGACAATTTGTAAGACAACGAGCATTACGCAAAGCTAGCAAAATTAAGACCTTGAATTCTCTCAGAAAGCGTTGTGTGTTATTATCCGATGACAAAGAGATCAACAACGTTATCTCAGTTTGACATAGTACTATAAAGGAGAGGTGAAAGATACAAAAGAGACATTCAGACTAATAAGTCAAAAAAGAACTGACAACGTCATGGTACCGATATATAAAAATGGATTAAGATCACACATCCAATTATTCATACCTTCATTGTATAAATAATACTCCAGAAAATATCTTATATAACACGTTTGAAAACCGACTGATTTACAGGCTTCAACTGAACATATCAAAGTTTCAGCTGTGTCCTGTCTTCTCAAATCACACAAAACACATTGCAAATTTCGTTCTATTTCTGCATAAACTAATTATTCAACTAAGAATAATTCTACCAGACATTTTCTATTAAATAAAATGGTTATTCGATATATGTACGGCATCTCTATTGTTGTCGGTGTATTGATTCTTTTTCAATTATGAAACTAACAAAAAATCCATTCATTTTTTATGAGGTTTTCATCGATTATAATCGTATTGGTTTGGAGATAGAGCATATCGTGAAGTAATCGGTATTCTGAAAGTCTAAGTCTTTGCACAGTCAATATTTCATAAATATGCATGCTTATATTGGTGATTTCGAATCTGTTCAAAGTTTTGATTTTTCTACCCTATATACCACTTTGCCTCATAATCTTATTACGAAAAAATTCAGAATGCGAATAGATATGTTCAAACTCTTTTAGGTCATTTTTTTTGTCACAACAAACAAAAGAACTATGTCAATTGGACCTGCTTTGATACTATAACTGCCCTTGAATTTTTATTACATAACATTTTTGTTCGCTATGGAGATTCCGTATATCGTTAAGTTATCCGAATTTCAATGGGGACTAACTGTGCAACACTTATTGCGGACTTGTTTCTGTATTGTTATGAGTTACAATTTATGACTAAAATCAGCAAAGACCCATCAAACCTATCAAAACAACTGATACAAAAATTTAATAACACTTTTAGATATTTGGATGATATTTTGGCTCTCAATAGTGACGACTTGAGTATGTGCCCTAAATGGATTTATCCTGCTGAACTGACTTTGAATAAAGCTAATACTAACAATGAATACTGCCCTTTCCTGGATCTTGATATTTATATCTTCAACGGGAAGCTTAATACCAAAACTTATGATAAAAGAGATGATTTTTCATTTCCTATTGTTAATTATCCATTTTTAGATGGTAACTTTCCCTTGTCACCATCTAATGGTGTTTACATATCTCAACTTGTTCGATTCGCTAGTGTATGTTACAACGTATTTGATTTTAACGAAATAAATCTCTGTATTACTGAAAAATTATTACACCAGGGTTTTCGACATCTTCGATATCAAAAACTAGTCAAAAACATTTACTAAATTTTATCATCGGTACAAGGACATCATTCGTAAATATAAATCAACATGCAGACATCTTATACGTTCAGGTATTTCAGATCCAATCTTTTATGGTAATATTCTTTACAAAGCACAACAGTATCTGCATTCACCCATAAAGCTAACCAAACCTTTAAACAGACTTATTCAGAATGCATATAGGTACGATACTGTTGTCAGGTCATTAAAGATGGCATATTTAGGTATTAATATTGATTCACTCATAGGGCCTTTGCATCGGATATAAACACATTTATTCTAAAACCAGTTGTTGGCATGATACGGGTTATGTTCTTCTCATATATTTTATGATGGTATGATACTAAACCCCTAACGCGAGGGATTGTACTTGATTTTCATATGATGAAGACATACTCTTTCAATCAGTTTAATTGAGGTCTGGAGCTGGCATGTCAGTAACTGCTAGTAGTCCTTTGTTAATTTATGTATCATTGACATTTTGCTTAGTTTCTTTTGTTACCTATTCTGACATCGGACTCGGACTTCTTTTATACTGAGTTTTACTGTGCGTATTGTTGTGTGTTTGTTTTTTTCTACATTGGATAGAGGTATAGGGGGAGGGTTGAAATCTCACAAAACATTTTTAACCCCGCCGCATTATTGCGCCTGTCCCAAGTCAGGAGCCTCTTGCCTTTGTTAGTCTTGTATGATTTTTAATTTTAGTTCATTTATATGTTTTGGAATTTAGTATGACATCCATTTTCACTGAACTAGTACACAATTTTTTTTAGGGGCAAGCTGAAGCCCGCCTCTGGGGGCGGGATTTTCTCGCTGTGTTGAAGACCCATTGGTGGCCTTCGGCTGTTTTCTGATCGGGTTGTTGTCTCTTTGACACATTCCCCATTTCCATTCTCAATTCTATATCCAAATCTAATTAGTCCCAACTCACGCTTTTAAGAAAAGAGTGCGGATTTCCGTTTACTAAAATGCCCTATTACACTTCCTACCAAACGGAAAATTTAGTTTTTGCTTTCCTATTATACAATTTCATTTTCTCGGTGACAATGATCTGTTGTTTGAGATGCATATGTAAACTGTGATGTCTTAGATGGCAACAAACCTATTAGTTTTGTTATTAAAACCCTTTTATATCAGGAATACAGATTTTGAAAATTTGTTTATAAAGTTTATTTCATTTAATCAAACATATACGACTAATAGTTATCATGGAAGTTGAATTCATTCTGCAGGAATAATTTTTTTTCAAATTGGCATTTAACACCCGGCATTTAAAGAATAGAATATTGTCAAAGCCAACAATAACATGGTCGATTACACGACTTTTAGCTTTATAAACTTTCTGGTAAAGATAAGAATTATATTGCGTTTGGGTTGTTGACAATAACCGCGTCCGTTATTCAGTGTGATGAACACCAATTGACGAGATATTTACTGTTATATACACTCACCGATATAAAAATAAGTGACGGCATAATTTCATGACCGCAGGCTGAGTACATTAGACATTCAATAACCTGAAAACATTCTTTGATACTGTGCATATATATGTATTCATAATAATGTAACTTTAACACGCTATTGAGTGTTATAAAAAATGTTGCTTTATTTTAAATATTCAAGCAATCTTTCCCTAAACAAAGTTGTATTCTTAGGCATAATATAATTTAATGAGTAACTGCATCAGTTTATTTTCAAACTGATCCACGCCTAGATAGATTGACTGTTGATTGTTGCTATTTTTAGACATTTATATATACGTCTAAATATGTGACAACTTTACGACACACGTTCCCTATCGGATAATCTGTGGTTATACAGGGCTAACACCATAATTAATATATACTAAGTCTCAAATTTAGCCCAACAAGGTTAGATCCGCAAATTACCATTAGCATATTTCGATTCGAACCCCTGCATCTGAGACATGGTTAAAACACTGCCAGTACTGTGTGTAGCGCCCTAACCCACTCAACCAATTAGGCTATTAAGATATAGCGTTCGATAGTCGAGTAATGCCTTTCCTTGTTGGCTTTATCTAGGTTTGTAACACAGTATATGATGTAAAGTGGCAAGTAGATGGTATACCTTGCAGATCAGCTATTGTTTGTCTGTCGTAAAAGATCATTTTACCTGTCATGCCGTCTCATCAAATCTTTATTTTATAATGTTCGTCTTAATATGTGACAACTTTTCGACAGACGTTCTCCATCGGAAAACCTGTGGTTATACATGGCTAACACCATAATTAATATGTATATATAAGTGCCAATAAATAGCAACACATGAAATACAAATCTATTTGAGTGTGGATTAATCAGTACACAGATTAATACGATTACACAAATGCCTAATAATGTAATTTTAACACACTATTTAGTATGTAAATATTAAAATGTAAAACATATTTACAATGCAATAAAAAAATAAACGTAATGTTTCACTAGACAAACTAGCTTCATCAAGCGTGCATCTATCCATGTGAAATCGGATGAAGATAAGAAACTTTTGAAGCTCATTGTACATGGAAGCTGCGTTGTAAATAATTCAAAGTTTAATTATTTATCAAATTACAAAATTTCTGGTTGAAGTTTGCAACGTCCGTTTGCTAATATTACAGAGATATAAAGGACGATGCTGTATAATTGATTATTCTTTATCTTACCTGTATCTTTTTTCGTTTTTTTCATTAAGCCTATCAGGTTCTAGAGTATGCAGCTGGTGGATCAAACAATTTTCTCTTCTCCTTCTTGCCGTGGTGTTCCTCTCAGTGTTCACTTCTATGATTTGGATAGTAACATTATCAAAAAGATGTTTCTTTGAGCGAAGATGTCTTGTGAGGGGGCAGTATTTGTTTGGTTTGTATCACGATCGAGGGTTTCTTAGCCGAATAATAAATTTGTCCATTGTTTCTCCCTTTTTGATGATTTTTTTTCATATATAAACACGTTCTGTTCGCATATATATATATTTAAAAAAGGTAAATGTTCTTCCTTTAAGCATATTATAAACATGTGTACGTAATCTTTTTTGCTATTTTTAACGATTGTATATTACAGCATGTGATGTCGGCAAGTACGGCAAAGACTGTCTCGAGGAATGTTCAGAAAACTGTTTAAATCAACAATGTAATCATGTGACTGGTGAATGCAGCATTGGATGTACAGACGGATGGCAAGGATTCAATTGTACTCAAAGTTTGTTTCTTTTTTTCCATTTAACATCTTTTTATCTATCAAATTTCTGTTTTGTTACTTAACGAAATTTTTGATAATGAGATCAATGAATTGCATAACATTAACTTTAATTGGACTATAAAAAAGAGAGTTATGTTGTTAATCAGAATGTGCTAAAAGATTTTCCGGTAGATAAGTAATATAATTAAGCAATTTCAGGAAATTATGGGCAAAGAACAGTAAAGAGGCTATATCCCTGATTTTGGTAAAATTTTGCATACATCTTTGGCTCGTTGAACTATAACTGAAAATCGAAAAAATAATACATTTTTCTAGCTCTTTTATTGTCTGAAATATTTCCGTATTCGTGTAAAATAGGTGAGCATTTGTATAGAAAGCACATAAAATAAGCGAAAATCGTTCTTAAATTTGTCTTTATACCATCAAATCTCCGATTTCAAATACATAGATTTTTCTTAAAAAACTATATGTTGTTGATTCATAAATTTCCGTTTTAATGATATGAAATAATCAAATGGTCACCGACTATGACATAGCCTATATACTGTAACTTGACCTAACGGTATTTCGAGAACTTATATAAAATAAATGATATGAAAAAAAACAAATATGAAATGGAAAGATTTAAATATTGTAAAAACCCGGAAAATGTAGTGTTCCATGACTTGAAAACATGCTCTTTTTTTATATGTACTGATTTTACATTTCATCAATTTTCAGAATGTCGTAAAGGTCAATTTGGGACCAACTGTTCGGAGTTTTGTGGAGGATGTTTATCTCATATGTGTGATCATGTTGATGGTTTATGTGATAACACAACGGTCTGTAACCCTGGTTATGAATACATGAAATATTGCAATAAAGGTACGTAAAGTGCGGTATTAAAATTGTGATATACATGTGCTTGAGCAATTTACGTCAACGAGATGAAAACACTTATTTCAGAAAAAGATACCGCAAGTGATTATAAGTGTTTCATGATTGTCTGATGCCCAACTATTAGGTAAGTTTTAAGTTGTATTGAAACTTGACGGATTGGTCATATATTCACTAAACTGAAACAGCCTGAACCGGAAATAAAAATTACATGGCTTTGAATATTATAAACTGTTCTATTTTTTTTTTTTTTGCGTCTCTGTTAGATTAATCTGTACATGCTGTATGTTTGTTTGATTTTTTTTAGCCAGTTCAGTTGTGTGTCTGTGATGTATGTTTACACAGTTTTGGCTGGTGGGTCCCAATTATTGTCACATTGACCTATGATGTTTGTTTGGGTTGCTCTTCCAATTTTTCAATATAACGGAACTTTAAACAACTGCCATACAAGTTGGAGGTTTAGCTAGCTATACACCAGATTTAAACCAACATTTCTTCGGAAAATACATGTACATGTACCAAGTTAGGAATATTGCAGTTGTTTTTCACGTGTTCCATATGCATTGATTGATAACGTTTGATTTGTCATATTCCTGTTTTGGTACAAGCATTTTCCGAAGAAAATGGTGGGTTAAACCTGATTTATAGCTAAATAAACCTCCCATTTGTATAACAGTTGTTTGCAGTATACAAATGATAAACTATTAGTTAGTACGTTGAGATACTTCTTAAATTTCAAATAAGTCTTTAAATTCTGTAACATATGCATTTATGTAAACTATCTTTTTGTGACAAACATAGTTGTGTGAACTGATCTTTAAGTTTTTGTTCAAAATATTTTAAACCCATTTGTCAGCAAACTGCATATCCAATATATTTGATATCATACAGTTATCTAAACATTTTTTATATAAATAAACCATTTACTTTCAAAATCATTGTTATTTAAGTTTATAAATGATAAATCATAAAGATGATCAGAAATTGTTAACTCTTTACCTTTTTTTATAATTCAGCCCCAGAAAGTTATCATACGAACTTTTGCATAAAGAAAAACTGGTAAAATGCCAAATATATCAGAAACTATACAGTCTGTGATTGGTTGCTTCAAATGTAAAATGGGTCTGCAAAATTTTAGGTGCACCCGCTCTAATAATTCCAAAATTTAAACCCCACAAATCTTGGACCCATATAAAATAAAATAGGTACATCATCCTTATCAAAAAATCGTGTTGACATTTAATACATAGATTATCAATTCTACTCTTCTTCAAGATATAAAACATAGACTTTATTCCCTGGTCTCTGAAGTGTCTTTATTCCTTGGTCTCGTAAGTATTACTGTTTCTACTTTGTGGAAATGAACCACTTTTTGTGTAAAATATTCCAAAATATTTATAATTTTTAACAATCTCAATTTCAGAAACTTTGATATCTACCGTTTAAAAACCAGATCTTTTGTTGTATCAACATTAATCTTTAATTGCCATGTGTTACAATATATGACAAAGTTTAGCATATTTTGTGGTACAGTGTTACTATCTGCTAATAAAATAGTATCATTATCGCATAAAAGTAGGAAAATCTTCAAATATAAACCAATTTCAATTTGTAGGTCAGTACTTAGTGACTGCTAGACTTTTGTATCTAACTCTTCTATAAATGCTTTCAAATCATTCAGATATACAGAAAAAAAGCAGGAGATGCATTTTCACCTTGACGTAAACCCATTTCACGACGCTCGTTCTTCCTATTAAGTTTGATGAAAAGAATTGATAAAAAATCCCTTCATACAATATTGGTTTTCTTAATATTTTTTCGTATGAATATTACATTTAGGCACAGTTACAAAATTTCAATATAAAGAATTGATTTTAAAATTTTGTAGTTTTAGTTTTGCTAAAAAGCAAGTAATAGGTTATTGAATTATTCCCCTTTGAATAGTCATGAATTTTTGAAGATTTATGATTGGCCAGCTGATTTTTCTATCCTGTATTATATTATTTACTATCTAATCGTTACAAGTCTTTCTGTACAAAAAATATTTCCTTGATTAGCTCATTGTAATATACACTGCGTAAGCCGACCCTGTAAACACCAAATACCGGTTTCATAGTAAAGTCATCTAAAGACTCTTAATGCGTGTTGTATGTTGTAATAAACTCTCTTAAGAACATAGCAATGCTGATAAAGAAAATGTTAACAGAATGCATTTCGAGTGTTTGCACATTTTTCACCATCGACATTTATTACCACAGTGTATGCATTGAGTTCTATACGGATCCTTTTTAACTTTTACACAAACGTTGAAATTGCATGAATAATAAGTAAATTAATAGATAAGACAATTATTAGTATCTAATATCTTAAGACAAAAAAAAAAAACGTTTCTCACTTGATTATGACTGCAGAACTAATGTCGATTTTAGACCTTCTTCCCCGTACTGTATCAATTTTGCTTATGGAGCACAACCCGATGCCGAAATGGACTTGACTTGAATTAGGAGACTCTGTTTGAATTTCAATTAAATGCAAGAAATGTTTTCTTGTAAAAGAAAGCAGACCTCTGCAGACACAATTTCAAGACTTAATGTTAACTAGAAGTTGATGTCAAGAAAGACATTTTATGACCATTATACAAACTCATCTCGAATAACAGTTCATTACAGTCTAAGTTTGATCAAGAAACTTGTCTAATGTTATTACACAAAAACGGGGAACGTTATTTTGGGCATTGTTATGTTTGTAAGACATGTGGCAAGCAACAATTTTGCTTGGATAAGTTGATGTTGCATCATTGTTGATAAATAAAACCAATGTAGGTATGGTATATAGAAGACCGGATCGGCTACGTTCTTTACCTAATTTCAAGTTGCTGTTTCATCATTCCTTGATTTACCCGTCATTGAGTCGGGGGGGGGGGGGGGGGGGGGGGGGGGGTATTTATGTTTCAAACAGACTTTCGATAACATATCATATGGTATATATAATTATCATTTATGATTGAAAACTATATTTTTTCGTCTATCAGAATGTGACAATTGGTATTTTGGTAAAAATTGTTCAATGGAATGTAACTGTCTAGTCGAAACATGCAACAAAACAGATGGAATATGTCCAATTGAAGGTTGTAAAAAAGGATGGCATGGTGAATCATGTGACCAAAGTAAGTTGGTTATTTTTGTCGCAGTAAGCGAAAAAGTCATGAATAATTAATTCAACCAATTAAATTTATGTAAGATAAAGCTCTTCAAATTCAATCTTTTTCAAATATATATTTATTGTGGAAATCTAAGACACATTGTTTGATTGCTTTATTTGTACTGTAAGCATTTTACTATTTATCTATTGACATTTCCAACCAGCACCGCAAGACTATGTACCTCAATAAAACCAATAAACAAAGACGGAAAAACAAAACGTTAAAAACGATCGACTAAATTAAAAATTTATCAAGAGAGAGGTATGAAGATGATTTAATATTGGCAGTTATTTAAATTAAATGAAACTTCAAATGTTTGGGCAAAAAGATTCGCATCAGAAAAATTGAAAGCAATATCTTAACTGATTTTATCAGACGGAATTTTGCGTTATCTAAAGATTTCTTTTGAAATTGGCTACAAATTAAACTAAACCTTTTACCATTTAAAAATATATGCGTTAAAATGTTTAGAGGGAAATAAATCTATTAAATTCTTCACCGCAAGTAAAATGTTATTCCAATGGAAAATGATAATCGATAATAAATGTTGATACATGCATATGTGACCAAATAGAAATCTATACATATACCATTTCTTTTCAGATTTGCAATTTTTTTAGAGATAAAATATTAGGATCGAGAAATGATCCCTGATAAAAATCAAATTAAATTAACACATGAATAAACAATGAAAAACTTAAAACATAATTACAATATTCAATATAAATCATATCATAATATCAATTAGATTATATAAACTTTTTCTTTTCCCTGATTACAAAAAAGTTGGTAGGACAAAACAAATAATAAGTTGTTAAGCTTTAATCATGTTAAATACCAAAAAAAAACGGCAAAGGAGTACAATAACCTTAATCAGGCTGATATCCAGTTGAAATTATAGAAAAGAATACAACTGCCTATTATAGAAGGTATTAATGGTCAAGTTGTGTATATTTGAAATGTTTACATCTGTTTCTATGGGCTTTTAAAGTTTAATTTAGGTGAATGATTTATGATTTTTTGCATCTTATATACGTGTTCATAGTCATTTGTAGTATTGCGCTTCGACAAATTTTCAAATAAAGACAAATTTTCACAAAACCGTCGATTATGGCAGGTGCATATACATGTAGATCTTTTGTGTGCTCAGCATAAATTTAAAAATAAAAAGTTAAATGATTGATCTTTTTGAAATATTAATTTGCATCTCTGACCGTGGCAACAGTTTTTTTTTGAGAATAAAACCCTAAAAATTGGCAATAATCTCATCAAAAAGAGAAAGTCGGGCACTTCCTTTTTTGTGTGTTTTATCTAGGATAATTCGTCGTCAATCTCTGAAAATGTTTTTAAACTTTCGAAAATTCTCCCTGACAACCGATCAGACAATAGTTTAAAGTTGACAAATGGCATAAAACTACATTACGTGATGCTTAATAGCTAGTAGATACATTTGTCTTTTAAAACAAACTGTCATGTAAGAATGGTCATGATGCTTTGTGGATAAATTAACCGGTTTTCAGGAGCTAATTTTACAGCGCGTCATCCCTACAATGGTTTCCATTTTGAAAAAAAAAATAAGTTGCGTCGTGGGGATATAATTTTGATGAAGTAGAATCCTGACTGTAATATTTCGAATAATTCAACACTTAATATACAGTAAATCTGTAGAAAATGATCATATCGTTGATATTTCATGTCAACACAAAAGTTTAAGACATGACAAAATTTTGGTACAATCTTGCTGTACTATAATCTGAGGCATGTCAGTTGTGCAATAACTATCTCAGACATACTGCACAGTTCAAATGCACTCTTGCCTTATAATACCCACACTGTTCATTGATCAATTACATCTTTGTACAACACTCATCGTTGCCAAATATGAAATGAAATGAACTTAACAGTGTAAAAATGTATGGGAAGGAACAGAAGAAAGGCTTTTTCAACAACAACAAATATGACTTTTGTACAATGTCAATGTTAATCCAAAATTAATCCACAAACTAGGTAAGTCCGATAGATTATTATTTTTTTGTAAAAGCAATTAAAAAAAAGAATGTTAAGGAATTATTTCGTGACCGAATTAAATGGCATGATATCTACAAAATGTGTTTAAATAGATAAGATAATGATCAGGTGCAAATTTATTGAATGCGTTCAGGTGCGTCATGTCTTCAAAATTGGTTGTCGAATACAACTGAAAAAGGGTGCGATTAACTAATGAAAGCAGTATTACATTTTTCCATTTTACTTCATCCAAAAACTTTTTGCAGATCTTTCTTCAATTAAACTTCCTTTAAATTCAAAATAAAAACACTTAATGTATGCTCAATAACCAAATTAAGTTATTACTTTAGAATTTTCTACAGTTCTACGATGTCGCAAATAATCATACTAATTATAAGTATTTGTCCATCGACCATGTAACTTCCGTATGGAATATTTAAAATGCAATATTGGATATTTTAATGAAGGATTTATCTCCTATCGTTCAATAGTGTAGTGTGTTACGACCAAAATGGCCCCATAAAAATATAACAAATACTGTCATTATTTGACCAAAAATTTCACAACACCGAGCCATAAACGAGTTTGAAACAAGTTTAATTGAATTTTTGAACATTAACTATAAAGTATCAATGCGTTAGTTTTGAAAACACTTGACGCTATTAATGGTTTTATGAATACATAATTGAAAACGTGTCAAACAAATGATCATTTTTTATTTCAATGATGTAAACAGTATAACGTATGCATGTTTCACAAGAGGATGTACATATGCAATATATTGTGAAAAGAAGACAGAAAATGTCAGACGATTTGAGCGGGTAATTAAAGTAATAAGTCTAAGACAAAGATTTGGTCTAATTGAATTGAACAATACTTATTTAGTCAAAATTAACGAACATTTCAGGATGTAATAATGGTCGTTTCGGACGAAACTGTAATCGTTCATGTGATGGATGTTTATCAAATAGTTGCGAAGCCACTAATGGATTATGTTATAACACCACTGGCTGTGAGCCAGGTTATTACGTTGAGGAATACTGCAACAACAGTAAGTACAATATGGTGTTATACATTATTTCTCTTTCACTTTCCTGTATGTCAGTCCATCAATCTGTCTACGTCGTTATACTTTCGTTGTAAGACGTTTCACTATCCACTTCTTAGAATGGTCGAGGAAAAGAAGATAAGTTGTAGAATATTTCTCTATGCACGATTTTACAACATTTTGTTGTTTTTCTTTTTCCATGTTTTTGAAATTACAAAAACTTTTTGCTGCCATTCCCAATAATAAGGTCTTCAATATGAACTTGATGTCAGATAAGCCCAAGCTTAATATAACTTTATATGATTAATATAATTAACGATTTTCTTAAGAATAATATTCATATTGTATGCAATGTTCTTTGGATTCAGATTTGTGATTTCCCCACTGAAGGCTTGCTTATATTGTTGTTGGTGCCTTTCAACAGATCCTCTAACGTATAGCGTAAAAACAAAATGATTTATAACAGAGAGATTTCTAAAACAATACTTCAATATTGTGTTACGAAAGGGTCGATTGGTCAAACAATATTGCATCGAACAGCGGAACTAAATGTTGAGTTTTGGAAAATGCTAGACACCAAGTATAACCGATGATCTTAATTATAAGTGGCAATTCCGTGCTGCCTACAAAAAAGGTCAAGCAATGCAGCTAGTTTTTTATGACACAGTTTACGGAAAATATGAAGAAAATTTCATACTTGATAATTATAGAACACAATGAACCAATATGATTGCTGCTTTTGATGAGACTAGCATCTACTCAGTAAAATATTTATGTATGAAATTGGAAAGATCATGTTGTTTTACTATCACTTGGTCAATATTTCGTCACTGAAAATATCATAAAAATGCATACAAATATGATGTTTATTGATTTCAAATAACTAAATCCTCAAAATAAACATCCATCATGTAGAACTTTTAATAACAGAAATCAATAATTTGAGTTTCTTTTCGTTGATCTATATCCCGACCAGTTACATACACAAGCAGAGTGTAATTATCTAAATGCAGATTGTTAACTGCAGAAAAATATACAAATAAAAATTTCTCTATTTTTCATTTCATCTTTTTCATGTCATCAAGTAAGAGGCAACAGTAGTACACTGATGTTCAAATCTCGCATATTAAATTTCGATTAACAAATCTTGTTTTCTAAATACCTTAGGGAAATTGCATGAACTTCAAACGGTGAGAACCCAGGTTCGTCATCATGGTAAGCATCACTTGATTTGCATGTATCACTCATCAAGCGAATCCTCATTCAGTTAAAATGTCTAAATAGGCAATGGATTCAATAGGTACATTTGCATATCAAAAAACTATTCTGGTATTAAGATGCATGTATAAGACCGCGAACACATGTCGCTCATGTGTTAACACAAGAACATCGTTTCGGTTATGGTGACCATATATCATTTATAAAAATGCTTTGTCGATTTCAGTCTTTTTTCTTAATAATCATGTTGAAGCAGTTGCTGTGTCAGAAGTACACCCTCATATTAAATGAACATGCACGAGCGTTAAAAATCAATTTACATATATAAACTATATAATGTAGCAAGTGGTATTTCGAAAAGCGGTTTTAACATTGATATACTTTAATAAAATTTCTATTTTATAGCCTGCGATGATTGGTATTTCGGTACAAACTGTACAAGGAATTGTAATTGTTTGAATGAGCCATGCAACATGTTTACAGGAAAGTGTCCTATTGGTGGTTGTCAAAAGGGATGGCAAGGCCAATCATGTGAAGAAGGTAGGAAATTGGTTTTCACTTGTTCGACTTAACAAATATATTTATGGCATATTACAGACATAATCATTTGTTTGACCTGGCATACTTTTAGATTTGCAATCGAATTTACTGTCATGAATAAGATCATAGGAACCACATATTAACTTCTAATTCCAAATATCTCCGCCGACTTTTATCGATATATAACATTGTAGATGGCATGTCATTACAACTTAGCAAGAACAAGTGTGTGCCTTATTTTATAAAAAAAATACATGTATAAGATGATCTAAATCATTGAAAGTCTAAATCTATTCCTTAATATATACTTCGACAGAAGAAAGATTTCGATCGGGTATTCAAAGTTATTAGTCGAAGACAAAGAGTTGGTTTACTTTGACTTGAACAAAAGAGAACAAATACTAATTTGGACTAATATAACGAACATTTCAGGATGTAATGACGGTAATTTTGGACGAAACTGTAATCGTTCATGTGATGGATGTATATCACACAGTTGTGAAGCCATCAATGGATTATGTTATAATACCACTGGATGTGAACCTGGTTATTTGTTTGATGAATACTGCAACAACAGTACGTACAATATGGTATTCTTATAATTTTCAGTTTTAATTCCATTCAACTCCGTATTTGATTTGACCTTTCCATCGTTTTGGTTCAAGTGCCACTGATGAGTTTGATGTAGACGACGCGCGCGTCCGGATTGGTAAATTGTAAGCCGTGTATCTTTGGTTAGTTTTCAATATGTATTTCTTCTGTTACGTCTTTCTGTATTTCAGTACATCGAACCTTTTTAAATCCCTTTTCCATTCTCATACAGTAACTCTTTCGACTTTTTTCGAACGGTCAAGGAAAATCAGAATTAATTTTTAAATATTTGTTATTTCAAAAACGTTTTTAATTGTTATTTTCTAAATAATAATAAAAAAAACTCTTTGTTTCCATTCCCCAAAAACATAAGGCTGTCTGATATGAATACTATTTCAGATTTTCCATTCAATGCTTTAATCGATATTAATAATATTGTAAATGCAAGCTGTGTTTCTTCATCAACATATCATCATAAGCATAGCTTAAAAATAAAAATACATTCTGATAGAAAGGTAATTAACGATACTTTAAAGATATTGTCCGATTTGTAAAACAATATTGTGTTGGACATAAATAAAGGCAACAGTAGTATACCAGTGTTCAAAAGTCATAAATCGATTAAGAGAAAACATATCCGGGTTACAGGATTTTAAGAGGAAAACAAAGGAACAACAGGAACACCGAAGTTCAACAAAGACAAACGCCAACACACATAGAAACGAACTATTTGATAACATCTGCCATATTTCTGACTAGGTACAGGATATTTTAAGACAAAATGGTGGGTTGAACCTGGTTTCAAGCATGCCAAACCTCCCGCTTTATGACAATGTTAAAAAAGATCGTTAAAACGCTACGTGACAGAAATACAGCACAAACACACGCAAGAACATTCATAACAGAGAAACGCACAAACAAATAATATAATAGTCGACATAACATGCAAACCACAGAACAACAACGAACATATTCCAACAACAAAAAACACCACAGGATATCAAAAATGTGACGCGCTTACGTAACTAGCATGCAATCTCGAACTTTATACAATTATTTTCACAATATTCGTCCAAACAATTTTCATGACAATGATGGTATGGAAAGGCAATTTTATAATTATTTGGACTACAAACGATAAGACATAACAGATTATCCAAACGAAACCATAACAGAAACATCAAAATAAATCAATGAATGTTGGATGTACAAAACACCGAGACACGCCGCACAGCAATGCAAATTCACATTCAGTATAACAGTCATATTTGGGAATATGACAATGATGGTATTGAAAGGCAATTTTATAATTATTTAGACAACAAACAATACGACATAACACATTATTCAACCGAAACCATAACAAAAAACATCAAAAAATAAATACATGAATGTTGGATGTACAAAATACCGAGACACGTCGTATAGCAATGTAAATTCACTCTCGGTATAACAGTCATATTCGGGAATAGGTCACGTTCGGTACTTTGCAGACAGACGACATAGATGTTAAACCACAATCTAAGAGGTGGTAGAAATGTCATTAGTTAGTTTAGACACAGACACATCGTATAGATCAACCAATTCGTGATGGTGTCCATAAAATTTACGGAGTGTCATTTTTAATCTTTCCTCCTCATAACTCTGTTGGAGCAGTTTCTGCGTAAGAAGCACACTCCTGTATATGAAGTCAGTATAGTGTGAACATGCACGAGAATAACGTATCAATTGAGATATGTACACACCATACGACGGAGCAGAGGGTATGTTACTGCAGAGAAATGGGAAAGTGATAATTGGGAAGTTCCATAAGAAATGTACATGTAATGTTGAATTTTATCAACCGCTAAATATTTAAAAAAAATCTTCCTGAGAACTCTTTCCTTCTTTTTATCAAATATTACACGAAAGTTCCTTATATGAAACTACTGTGTGTTAGATCCTTGCTACTAAAATTGTCAAGTTTGTCCACTTTGCCAATGTCAACACTGCTCGACATTACCTCCTATTGAAAATTTCAGGCCCGGTATCAAATACAGACATTACTTTAAGAACCTCACTCGAACTTACTGCTAACTTGATGTGTCTATTGGTTGACATGATATTCTTGAGACCCGCATACCATAGGTAGCATGTAGAAATATATTCAGTTTTATATTACCGTTCTGTCAGTTCAATGCTGGTGAACATCTTTTTCCTCTATAACATAATCTCTTCAATATTATACACATGCATAATTTTACACTTCTACTTGTTGAAGTAACTTCTGACGAATATCATACACAATCATGTAAGATCTATTTTATGATTTACCTTTTCCATGATGGTAATTACGGTTGATGTTGACTGAAGTAGCATCTGGTACGTGCACATTTGAAAATACAGAAAATGGTAAAAAAAATTACATTTCAAATGGCTTTTTTAGCAAGAATAGCTATTGTTTTATTAAGATACTTTATATTTGCTATTTTGTAGCCTGTGACGATTGGTATTTTGGTAATAACTGCACATGGAAGTGTTATTGTTTAACTGGGCCATGCAGTCGGTTTACAGGAAAATGTCCATCTGGTGGATGCCAAAAGGGGTGGCATGGCGAATCATGCGAAGAAGGTAGGAAATTGATCTTCATGTGGTCGTCGTTATTTTTAAGTTACATAGCTCATTTATTGTTGTTTGCTGTGCATTAATTCTATGCTTTTTGCCCTTCATTAATTCGATTCATATTCATATTTTACCAGAGTATTAAAGGCTTGCCATACATTCTAAATTTTCAATAATACTGCTTCTTTTTTCTGTATGCAATATATTCTGAACCATTTTAAAAGGACGTGATGCTCTATTGTTTGTTGTCACAACAAAAAAGACACAAAATATAGACCTGAGAGTAGTTACAGCTACTGACAGCTAGTGCAAAGGCAATAACAACTTATTAAAAATCATGTATTAAACACTTAAAAATTAATCAGTACACGTTCAACATCCAATGGATTTAACCCCTTTCAGTAGGCAAATATTGGGACTTTGGCTCTACCTCTTTTCTAAAACAGTACTAAAACAATCGGCATTCTTTTCTGGTCCAATCTTAGTTACTTGTATGTTATTTTACGTTTGATGAAAATAATGTGGATTTGTTTTTGGTTTTATGGATTTGTGTGTATTTAAATGACAACTTAAAAAGCATTTAAACTTAAAATAAGGTCTTCTTTTTTAGGTATAATTTGACAAAAAGTCAGGATACTCGAGCTGTATTAGTACATATGAAAACAAAATGTTAATTTTAATTTCACGGCTTTTCCTCTCAAAATCTGAAAACATAAATCACCATCAAAAGGGTTACATTTAAGAATTGTATGGTATTCGCGTATGCAATGTTAGTGGTAAGTTACATATTTTGTCCGGATTTTAATGCGATATATAAACAAAAATGATATCATTTGGGGATTTCCCTATGTGGATAATACCAAATCTGTCATGGAAATAGGTCAACACAGGGAAATAAATGAACTTTGTTATACGAGTGTTCAAAGACCAATTAAGAGTTTTTATTACGATTTTTATCAACGAACTAACGTTATTTAACACTTGAAAATGATAAATATGTCTTTCTTTGTAGGTTTTGCCTTTTATCTGGCATAATTCTTGTATGAATCCATACGTGTAGTTGTATTTTTCTGCTTACGGATTCTGGCTCATGGTATTTTGGCGCTTCGGCTAACACATTTTGTAGAAATGTGTTGTGGCAATGTTAATGTCAAGAGTTATAAATTTATATTAATGGGACACTTCACGGGTGCGATCAGGTGGTTTATACTTGAAGTCGTCAATATTGAAATGCTGCCACAGTAACCAATGTCTGTATATCAAATGTATGTTCACAGTACATTAAGTATGGGTGAACAAATTTATCGCTGAAGATGGAAGTATTTTAGACTTTGGACGCTGCAAAATTATTGCTATTTTTCATTCACCGCAAATCAATCATCTGTGTAAATGGCTTGACATTTTTGGGTTGTTTTTTTTTTTTTTTTTGCTTCAAAATGTTCAAGTGACTGACTATTTACTTTATTTTTAAGCGATATCTGAATTACAAAAGGAAGATCCTCCTTATGCTGCCGCAATCGGTGGAAGTGCTGCTGCAGTCATACTTATTCTGCTTATAGTTGTGGTATTCATCATTTACAGGTTAGCTGTATTGTTCTTTAAAGATATCCTACTTTTCCGTTGAAAAGCATTTATTACTAACATCAATCATTTATTATTGTTATTGTTCAAAGTACTGTCTTGAAGTCGATAGACAAGATGCAAAACCTCGTGGAACAGTATCGGGTTTATTCATCATTATTTTCTTTGAACAAAATAAAGACAACGCTTTATAAATTTCATACGTTTAAAGTGCATTTCTTGATATTGGGATTGCAATTTAAAAGAATTGCTATTTATTTAGAATCAGATCAGTTGGTATCGCTCTTCATGAGCATTATAGGCAGCAATGTAGGTATCCAGTCGACTAAAATGTTTCAATTCTTATTTCTTTAGTTATTGACCAGTTGAAACTTCATTATATCAAACAGATCCCATGAATAAATGGACCTATAAAAACCCAACATAACATATTGACTATAAAGATTTATTTAAAGAAACAAATGTATTGTGTTTATATACGGTCACAACTATATATGAGTGCTATAAACTAGCTCAAACGAAAAATAGTAACTGTCCAATTTCATTGATTTGATATTTTAAACTTGACTTAAAAAATATAGGAAACAGTACTTTTCCGATGTTCAGTACTCCATAATGAACATAATGAACATAAATAAATCAAGTGACATCTTAAAGTACAGTAATCGTAGTACCGTTAGATTAATTACCCAGATCGATACCTCTGATAGTAGAATGTTAGTTCCAAAGGGTAACAGTTCAGTTTATTTAAACTGCTGTCATGGTTTTGTCTGTTCTCTTCCAGACATAGATTTTGATTGTCCCTTTGATATCTTTTGTATCTTTTAAGGAATATTTTCAGTCAAGTTTCCATGTGCCCCTTCTGGGTATGCTTTTGTCCCTTTTTGGTAATATCAACTCGTTAATGTTTTGTATAAGGTTATGTGTTTTCTCGATCAACTATGTAAATATCTAATTGGCGTCATATATATCGGATGCAGTGAATGCTAGTATCGTATAATTATTCATATGTTTTGACAAAGGATATTTAAATAGAATTAGTCCATCTTTTAAAACTTGTTTATTTTCTTTTTCCATGTACCATTCTACCAGCCAAAGTACGTATAACTTTTGCAAAACATAAGACGATTCTTAGTAATATTATTTTTAATTGTTATTTTCTTAATTAATTGATTAAACATTATAACGTATACTCTATAGTTAAAAATATTGTACATAATATGCAACATACCACACAGTTTCTTGAATACATGCTTTCAAATCGGGTCAAATTCGGGTGTCATTCTAGTAAACTTTCTACGTCGTTTATATATTCGATTCATAGAAGAATATTAACCGTTGGAATTTATCTAATCGTATTTATGTACTTTTTGGTTTTATCAGCTCTTCAATGTTTGCAGTGCGGGATGTATCAAGTACGCAGCCACGTCCGGTCAGACTGGGGTCGATAAAATCCAATGCCTCGTGTAGAGAGAGTGCCAAGCTCTCTGCACGTTAACAACCCTTGTAAAAACTCTTTGAGGGGTCCTTAGGTGGCCTGTTGCAAGGCAACATTTCTGTCAATATACAATATACCCTCGGTTTCCAGTGGCCTCTGTTACAAGACCTACCTATTGTATATATATAGGTCTTTATTGTTAGTTTATTTTGTCCTGAACATGTATGAAATATTTGCCACTGGACGATGGGCAACCAACAATGAATCAATGTTTGTAATATGTTTCGGATTTTTTATTATTTTGTACTCAAGCATTCTTGGAGAGACATTAATTGTCAGAATGGCATCAGGTACCATAAAATTGTAACCGTTTATGTTATTACACAAGGATTTCATTATCAAACTAGTATTCAATAATATATATGTACAATCCTTGTTCATTTAAGAACAAAACTAAAGTTTTCGCCTAGCACAATACATTGTACATACTTCCATCAGGTCCTTTCGAGACAAAACGTTGCTTATTTGAAAACCTTTAGTTTAATGTATATTGACAATTGAATTAGAATTTATTCATGGCTAGGTATACTTTAGGTAATTTGTTCCTCATACTTGAATGCATAGACATGTCTTTTTTATTTCAAAAAGGGAATGATACCATCTTAAAATTTGGAAAAGAAACAAAGACAGAAATGATTTCGTAGAATATTGATCCTGTATATGAGTTTGGAAATTTAAATTCAAATTATACTTTGGCTTCCTATCTTAATTATGTTGTATCCTCTGAAATTTCTTGACAATATTTACGTGTGTGCAAAACTTTACGGGTGACATTTTACAAGTGTTTCATTTAACGTGAGCATAACATTGCTATTGACATAATAACTTACCTTAAGTGTCTTTTACTAATGGTATGTTATAAATATAAAAAATATTTTGACAAAACAGCTCAACCATTTATTGAGACGATATTTACATTGTCAGGAACAGTTTTATCAATTGTCTTTTCCATCTCTACGTTTCTATGAATTTATGGCAGGCGTATGTTTTTCCATTATTCCTTGACATTCACAACTTCACCAATACTTATAGTTCATTTGGGTTTTTTTTTATTAACAGACGCAGGTTAATATCGACAAAAGATAGAAAATTACACCGGAAATCATCAAGAACTGAGACTGCATTCGGTGAGCAAACACATAATAATTCACTTTTAAATCTTACTATCTTCACCTTGAACCACAAAACACTAATCATTTGCATTTGATAACCATGAATACTGTAGTGCATTCAATGTAAAACTCTTGTTCCGTTAATCACACCCATGGTTGTGAAGTATGCATAAATAAACTCATCATAGATACCAGGATATATCGAGCATGATATATACCGGGGCACCATCCTGTTTGTGGTTCATGTCTGTTATGGTTATGTTGTATATTGTAAAAAGAATTTCAACGTTTATTATTCACGTTACGATCCTATTCGTTCTTGGTATTAGTAACTGGATTTAAATGATTTTGTTAGTGTCTGTTGGTTTTAAAAGAGACCTTAACATATCCATTGTATAACATGTATAATGAAGTCTTATCAAAGAATTGTTACATGTACATAACCTGATGAATGAGAACTATTCATTTAACATTTTATATAGATACAAGCAAGAAAAACAGTAGTGAACATAACTACGCTAATATAAATAGTATAGCAAAAGCAGAAGATGTTACTACTTCCTTGACAGAGAACGGGGAAACTGAATCACAAAAAGTCAAAAACGATGATGTGAACGTGTACAGTAATGTACTAAGCGTTTCTAAATACAAGATAATGATTGGAGATCTGAAGGCGGCTGTACATGAAAAACAAAAAGGCGAAGATTTCAAGAAAGAGTATGAGGTGAGTTATGCATATTTTAACACGTTTGATTAAATGGTTTTATTATTGTCTGTTAATTCAAAAGTGATCCGCTACAAGATCATGACTTGCGTTTTATAAAAGTAATGTTTTGGGGTTTTTTTAATTTGGTATTCAGAAATATAAAAGCTGGTATTCTTCACCATACTCTTCATGGTAAATCAATTACTGAGTTATTTTCTAGAGTTGAATAACGATGAACATTCAATAAGGCTGAAATATTTTACTTACTCAATTTATAAAAGCTTATCATAGATACCCAGAATAAAAAGACTCATTAGTAACTCTCGAATCAAAAGAGTTAACAGGGCCAAATAAAGTACGAAGTTGAAGAGCATTTATGAACCGAAATTCCGAATTTTCTTGTCAAATACATTAAAAGGTAATCTAATTCTTGGGTAGAAAATCCTTAGTATTTCGAAGAATCCAAATTTTTACAAACAGTTGAATTATAACTCTGACCATATCATTGATAATTCATGTCAACACAGAAGTGATGTAATATAACGGATTTTTATTTTTTCATTTTTAGGTTTTACAAAAAGGACTTCTTTATGCACATGTTGAAGGTTCAAAAGAAGGAAATAAAGTCAAAAACCGTTTTCTGTCTCTATGGCCTTGTATGTAAAATAGCATAAATATTCTGCTATGTGAAAGCTCTATAGATTATATGACTTAAAAGATATATATAGATCTTAAAAACAAATCCTACAATTCATAAAAATTCTCATATTTTATTTGCTTACACGGATGAACTAATATGTTTTGTGTGCTCAAAATGTTTCATTTTAAAAAAAAAGTCAATTTCTACATGTACGCATTACGAGGAGTAGTACGAGCTAGTTCCATATTAAAACTTTAATCAAATGAACATCTAACTATCCCTGATTTAAAGAATCATTGGCTTTATATTTAATTTTTACTTCATATATATTGTTGTTTTATTTCATGATATACTGTTTTAATGCATTATACATGTTATATACCCGTCAAGAGACAGTAAACTCAGTAAATGACGAGAAACTGTTGTTATTTTGGTAGAATGTGCTAATATTCAAGACTTCTGAAAGTTTTCTTCTTTTGAAGTTTGAAAACCTGAAAGAAGTTATATACTATCATGCATTTTATAAATGGAGAATTAACAAGGCCAAACGAATCCCAAACTGTATCTTCTTTCAAACAAAAATATTTAATTGCAAATCGTGAGTAAGATTATACATTCTTGAATCGGCAACATAAAGTTAAAATATGACTGTTTAACATTTGTATTCTAACAAAGCATTTAAGGATGTATTCTTCTGACGTTTCAGTCTCGTTGAAATCTCGTTTTGGAATTATTTCCAAAACATGTGATACAAGTGGAAAATATCAATGAATTTAAAAAATAATAATAATCAAACTTAACTCTGTGAACAAATTGTGTATTTACAATAAGCAGTTTTTGAGTAATAAAATTTTCAAATTTTATAACCAGTCAAGTCAGTCTCATTAGCCAAAATGTTGAGAAAATAGGTGAGGGGTACAAGAAATGATTTTACCAGATGCATGTACATCCCATATCAATTTCTTCTTTTCAAATTTCTTAGATATGTATTTTTTCAGTCATTTATAACAAAGAAGTTGAAATAATATGCTTCTCTAAAAAAAGAGAAAAATCACAAATTCACAAAATTGGCAACATGGTACATGTAAATTTGACACGAAAAAGCAAAAAAATTTTATAAAACTTTCTTATATTAACACCTACCCATAGTTCTTTAAGTTAAATTTATTCAGATTGGTCCACTTCATCTTTAGTGAAAATATGAAAAAAAGTTTAATTCTGAAACTGATTTTTTTCATAATAATAGCCCAAAAATGGGTAAAAATTGATGAAAAATGGGAAAAACATCAAAATTAGGTACTTTCAAATGGCTGTAGAAAAAAATAAGTACACCACCATATGATTTTTTTTTCATCAATTATTTGTTTACAGTCATATAAACCCAAAAATCAGGTTAAGAAAAAAAGTTTAATAATTTTTGGCTACTCAGAGGTGTACATCCTTAATCATACCAATGACAGATTGGTATCAATTTATAATACTGATATCATAACTATATGTATTCATTATAGATGATCATTCACGTGTTGTTTTGAAGGGGGACACGACGCACGATTATATAAATGCTAGTTATATTGATGTAAGTTTTAACAGATATATGTACATTCTTTTATATTCTAATATTCTAATATTGTCAACGGTGTATGTTGTCGACTTGAATTTAGAGATATTCAAAAGTCTAAGTCTCAATGACAATATTGCTACGATTTGAAATATAGTGGAAATGCATATGCAACTCCTGTTGGGAAAAGAACACAAAAACCAGTATTTCCAATTATTTCTATATCACTAAACCAGTAATAAAACTAGTACAATATTGTTTTCCTGTTTTCCAAAACGTTAACGACTACTCCAATCTAATTAAAATTAGTTCTCCGCACTTGCTCCTCGTTGTTTATATGTCGCGCGACTTATAGACAACGCGGAGCAAGTGCGAAAAACTAATTTTAATTAGATTGCGACTACTCATGAATAGTTTTGGTATGTAAATATAACCATGGTGTTCTTTCATTGTTACATTTAGTATGTGTTCTATTAGTAAACAAACAATGATAATTAAATAAGCAGGACGAAAAAAGGGGAGACCAAACTAACAAAAAAAAACAGCACAGACAACAAAGTTGCCAACTGTAAATAGATTGATTAATTGATGTTTTGTTTCCGTCCAAATATTGCATACAAAATACTGAAATCAACAAATAAACAAATATTTCAATAAGTAGATTCTGGAAACGTAGATTGACCGGTGATAAAAGGGCAAAACAATGTTTACAACTACTGGAAAATGAGGGAAAGGGGTAACCTACAGTCTAGGGACTGTGCAGATAGTTTCAAGGGTTCACAAACATGGAGAAAGATTGCCACTTTTGATAAATGAGACATCAGTTTAAATACTCCGGTTGGACTTTGCTACGTATTGACACATATCGTACAATTAAACGCATGCCGGTCGCGGGCATTTATATCAGTCTAACATAACAAGGGACAAAACACAAGGCAAATAGATATAGAATAATGGCATTTTTTGGTTTGATACTGACTTTATCAGCAAGAATATCAGGCGAGCTCGCTAGGTCGAGCTGATGAAGTTAGTATCGAATAAATGACATGCGATTATTCTATTTATCGGTAATTTGTTTTACAAAAAGGACTTCTTTATGCACATGTTGAAGGTTCAAAAGAAGGAAATAAAGTCAAAAACCGTTTTCTGTCTCTATGGCCTTGTATGTAAAATAGCATAAATATTCTGCTATGTGAAAGCTCTATAGATTATATGACTTAAAAGATATATATAGATCTTAAAAACAAATCCTACAATTCATAAAAATTCTCATATTTTATTTGCTTACACGGATGAACTAATATGTTTTTTGTGCTCAAAATGTTTCATTTTTAAAAAAGTCAATTCCTACATGTACGCATTACGAGGAGTAGTACGAGCTAGTTCCATATTAAAACTTTAATCAAATGAACATCAAATTATCCCTGATTTAAAGAATCATTTGCTTTATATTTAATTTTTACTTCATATAAATTGTTGTTTTATTTCATGATTTCGAGCTGATTTTCGAGCTGATGAAGTTAGTATCGAATAAATGACACGCGAGTATTGTATTTGGGGGGAGGGAGGGGGGTTGATAGTTGATAATATGAACTAAAACGAAATATTTAGTAAAACTACTTTTACGCGTACAAAACGTTGGGATAGTGGTTCGGTTGCATGAATGAACGTGCGTGTATTTCATTGATATATTGATGCGGATTGACTTGAGCCGTGACGACGTGCACTGATACATGACATCATTGCCTAATAATTTCGAGTATCAGGTTATACATCCTCGACTTTTAAATATTCGGCTTTCAGGGTTCCCGATGAAAGTAAATCCAGAAAAGCCCTTCGGAAGCATGAAATTATTTAACGTGTTGTTTTAAATTTTTTTCATTTCCTTGATTTTAACAATTGTAGATAGTTAGATCAAAGGGAAAATGTATAAATTGCCGATAACAGTCATTATCAGTCAGGAAAACAAACACACACTGATAATGTGTTCATTTGATGCAAGTTCGGACCAAACATTTCCACTGTACTGGTGATACAAATCGTATTGCTCTTGACCAGTAAGAAGTTGTTGCATGTAATCAATTTGGTACGATTTTCAAATTTGTAGTGTAACTATGACAAATAAAACTAAGTAGTATATTCAAAATACCCTCCTTGTACAATTTCAGAACTATGAAAAAGAAAAAGCATACATAGCAGCACAAGGTTTGTATACTATTTCCTATGTTTGATGGTTGTATTTTGTATAAAATCGATAATCGAAAGTCATTTGGTTTAAAAAGTGGGTTCTGTTATAAAAATAGTATTCGACATTCATATATTTCTGTCTATGTGTATAGAATATTTTTCATAGGTGTGTAACATGTATTCAAGAAAGGTAGAGAAACTTCTGCATTCATTTCAGAGCCTAGTTACATGCCACCACGAACTTGATTCAAGATGTAAAGTGATCTTTATAAATTTGGTGTGTCCGAATCTTTGCTCATGATTTACCTTTATTGAAAACGTTCAAACCTAATAATTTAAAAGCCAAGGATGTATAAGTACTTGAACACGTGAAGATCTGTATGACCAAAAGAGACATAAAAGGATTACTAGTAGTCAAATTCGTTTGTCGTAGCTTGATGATAGTCGTCTTTTTTATATTTTAGGAAGAGAGATTGTTCCCATTGTCTTTAAAGTATAAAGAACTACTAAAATGTATATCCTCAACGTTTGTTGTTTTTTTCTTTTCTTGTACATTTGACTGCCTTCTCTGGATTATTCATAAAAGATTTGAAAGTTTTTTATTTGGGCCTGTTACACAATCTAGGTGACTTATCGCAAGCGAAACATAATTAAAAAAAAACAGCGCATAGATTACAACTAATCTCTTTATCTAGATGACAGTCTTTTTGTTCTTATTGATAACCTACAAATCTTAATATTATCATTTTCCTAACATGAAGGTCCGAAAAACGAAACATTGAGAGATTTTTGGCATATGATCTGGCAAGAAAAGGTTGGGAAAATAGTGATGGTCACACAGCTAAAAGAAAATCACAAGGTAACAAACTACCTTAACACATTTTTTCTTCATGTTACATTTGTCTTATTATTTAGTCTATCGAAAAATGTGCTACGATATTTGAATTTTATTTGTATGTAATTGTTCATTGAATTGTTGAGTAAAAACATAACTAAATAAATACTCAAAACTAAAACATGTACAATGCCTATTTGATAACTAAAATTTAATTATGTTTAACTCATATAATTACGAGGCAACAACTATATTATCTGATGGTAAAAGAGAGGCGAAAAATACTAAAGGGACATTCAAACTCATAAGTCGAAAATGAACTAACAACGCCATGTCAAAAAAAAGATAAAAAGACAAACAACACTACACAAAGCACAACACAACACAGAGAACTGTAGCTTGATCAATACGAACCCAAACCATAAACCGGGGCGATCGCAGGTGCTCCGAAATGGTACGTAATTTCTGCTCCACATACGGCATTCGTGTTGTTGCTCATGTAAGTACAAACCCGGCGATAAGTCTAATTCGGTAGGTCATATTCGGGGAAAAGTGGACGGGATTGCGATCACTACAAATGGAAGATGTCCGTCATCAACTGTGAAACAGATATTCCATAACGGTCAACTAATTCGTGATGGCGTCCGTAAAATTTACGAAGTGATTATTGCAACTTCACCACTTAGTAAAGTGATTATCAAACTCTTCTATTACGTCGCTCTGAGATTGTATGTTAACTTATATCGATTTCATACGTTTTCCAGATAAAATGTGCAAAATACTGGCCTAAATCAGTCACAAAACCATTGGCAGTAAACAACTATATAGTAACCATGAAGGAAGAAAGAGAACATACAGTTTATGTGTACAGGTTGCTAACAGTGTTGAACAAAAACGACACGGTAATTTCATTATTAAAGAATATGGCTCGATAACAAAATATTCAGTTAAAAAACATCTATGATATGACGAATCAGCATTAATATGTTTGTTAAATTCCCCCCTTTGATTCATGTATGCTTAGAAATGAGCTGCGTCGGATAGAAATCGACCATATGCAAATCAATATCATTACATCTGTTATCCTATTTCGGGTTTAAAAAATATCTATGCAAAGTCTGTAACGGGTTGAAAACTGATTTGTTAAAAGAACTCTACAAAACAGACCAAAATTCATCTTTTATTTTGTATTTGAATGTTCCAAAATCAATGAAAGTGACTGTTTTAATGAGTGTGAAACGCATTGCTATAAGACGTTTCACGGTACTTTTCTATCCCAAATTCATGTATTTAATTTTGATGTTATATTTGTTATTCTCGTCGGATTTTTTCAAATGTCTTAACGTCTTTTCTGTTATATTCGTGTGTTATGGTAAATATAATTAATCACCCCTTCATTTATTAGATTTTAGTTTGGTTCAACGAAATTTATACGATATATTTGGTTTACAGTTTGATTCAGAAGAAACACCGACATAGCTAGATAATACAATTAATTATCTTATTACTACCACAATTTGATATTAATAAGTATTGTAATTTTCATTGTTATTAATAAATGTAATGTCAGTATTACAAATCTAATCTTGAATCAATCCTAATCCTATCTTATTTTTGGGAAATATTTTTACAAATTCAAATGTGACGTCACTTTGTGTGTTTTTTTAGAATTTCAAATGTGACGTCACTTTGTGCGTTGAGGCTTTGGCTAACTCGGCTGTGTATTTTTATGTGTTGGATTAAGTTGTTTTATGTAATGTATCCGTTTTAATTCTGTAGTTAGTCCCCACTTCGGTTTAATCATGTATATCTATTATATAGTCATTTAATAAAATTTACTGTTTGCTATATTATAAATTATTCTAAATAATAAGGATGTTCTTGTCCCAGGCAGAAAACCCTGGCCGTGTTAGGCGCAATTTTTTGGAAGTTTTGGTCCTCGGTGCTCTTCAGCTTTGTACTTGTTTTGGCTTTCAAACTGTTTTCATCTGAGCGTCAATGGTTGGTCTTGTGTGGACGAGACGCACGTCCGGCGTATTGAATTTTAAGCCTAGTACCTTTTGTTAGCTATTATTCGTGTGTTTCTTTGTCCTATGTGTTCTCCCATTTATTTGTATTGTGGTCCTCTCATGTGATGTTGTCGTTTTGGTGTTGTGTTTGACGTTGCCATAAAAGCGGGAGGTTTGGCATGCCACAAAACCAGGTTCAACCCACCATTTGTTTCTTAAAATGTCCTGTACAAAGTCAGGAAAATGGCCATTGTTATATTATAGTTCGTTTCTGTGTGTGTTACATTTTAATGTTGTGTTTTTGTTGTGTCGTTGTTCTCCTCTTATATTTGATGCGTTTCCCTCAGTTTTAGTTTGTAACCCGGATTTGTTTTTATCTCTATCGATTTATGAGTTTCGAACAGCGGTATACTACTGTTGCCTTTATTTATACATGTACATGTATATGTGATTTGAATGTTCCAAAATCAATACAAGTCTTATCAATGTACATGCATATGTGATTTGAATAGTCCAAAATCAATGAAAGTCTTATAAATATACATGTATATGTGCACTTACAAAAGGTTGAATTCTATTCGACGCAGCTCAAATGTCAACGAAATACAAGAAACTACGAAACATACTATAGACAAAAGTTCGCGAAACCATTGTGTATAAGATTTATCGCTCTTGACATTGACCGATAAAAGAGGGCAATCGTTAAATATTCAAAGTTAGTAATAGATAAACATGTTTTGTTTCAAGTATCAGATGGAAAGTCGATAGGACATTAATATCCGATCAGATATATGATATATGATATATACACGCTGAGTACATTTTGGATGGGAACCCGAGCTATGTTTTCGTCTCATATTGATTTACTGAACGTGTTCAGTTCATATAACGTCACAGATAGACAATGTTATATGTAGTTTTGATATGACAAATGGAGGGAAAATTGATGTCTGCCTTGAAAATTGATTTAATCAGTGTAATCGAGCGGAGGCATTAAAAAAAATCAGTTGTTGGTTATATATTTTTCTAATCTTCTAGTCTTCTTTAAAATCCTGTAAACTTTTCAATTTCTGACTCTCAAATTGCGTAGAACTTCAATATATCTAGGTCTTGACAGGCCTTAAAACATTTTCGAGTAGCAAAGCAAAAGTTGTCTGTACTAAGATTGAACTCTGGAGATTTTACAATGTTTATTGAACCTTTAAACTACAATTTTATTTAAATAGGTTTACCAAATTGCCTATTCCTCCTTAAAGTCCAGTGTTTCTTACTCAGTTTGTTTTGTTTGTATTTTTTTGTCATGCTTTGCTTTCTTGCTCTTTATTTTCGGACACTTTCGGCTTTTATATTAGGAAACCCGGGAGCTGTTTATATTGATTCTATAGTTTATATGTATTTTGCAGCTCCAATAACATCAATGTTTCCTATTTTAGAATGTACAGGAAAGAACAATTCACCATTTTCATTTCACTCAGTGGCCAGACCACGGTGTTCCTGACAGTATCAAATTAGTCAGTTTTTACAGGAAAGTTAAGATTGAAAAATGTTACCAAAATGGTCCGATGGTTGTACATTGTAGGTATGTGTATGAAAAGCAGATATCGTAATTAAAAGTTCAAAATTGCTTCATTAAATATCCTAGAAAAGGTATTATAATGCAATGTACACTACTTAGTCTAAAGCACTGTCTCTTTATAAATAAATTGTATAAACAACTAGAATAATGTTTACAATTTGATATCGAAAACTATCACAAAATATTTTCAATTAATCCTTCGTCTGAATTCGTAAAATTAAAAGGGAAAACGTTCTTTTTATGTTTTATTTCCGGTATAAAATGTTCTTCAGTTATACAAGGACATTGTAGTAAACAATTACTTTAAATTATTTAAACTATTCTAAAGCGCTGGAGTTGGAAGAACTGGAACATTTATAGCTATAGATGCTTTATATGAAATTGGCAAAAACGTTGGTTACGTAAATGTTATGGAATGTATCGAGATAATGAGGAAAGACAGAATGAATATGGTCCAAACATATGTAGGTATAACTGTTGTAGATAGACCGATATATGTACTAAAGTTTGAAAGACACTCCAAGAATCCCATATTGCTACAGTCCTTTGCTATTGATTCGTTTAATGACGACATGTTACATCGAAATCACATTCACTATGGAGTTATGAACGTACATGAATTGAGCATAAGTATTCCACGTTTATAATTTAAGAAATATTACAATAGACTTTTATCTCATCGAAACAAAATTTGGAGGCATTTATAACATTCTAAGCATTAATCCTGTCTTATTTGGCGTGCTGTTTAAAACAAATGTCTAATTGTAATGTATTGTTAATGGGTTTTTTTTTGTCCGCACAGGGTTACGATTAAGTGGGGTACTATAAATCACATAAAACAATTGATAGAAAAATAAGATGTGCAATCTTTAACTATGACAATGTACGTACTTAATAAAAACAGGGAAAATAAAAAAACAGTGACGCAGAAAAATGTCTTAAAATAATTTCTGAACCACACAGCAAAAGACTGGAACACATTCAGTCAAACGTGCGATCTATATTGGATATGAAGTATTGAGGCTAAATCATAAATGAATGCTTTGAAAGCAACCAACAGGTGCCTCATCTAACTCAATTTGGTATAAACTACAAATGTAATACTACTCTATCAAGCATTCATGAAGATTATTCTTAAATGGTCTTAATCAATTGTCCTTTAATCCACAAGATCTGGAAGTAGATAAAACGTCATAGAGCCAAAAAAAAAACTAAACATAATGTGAACTGACAAGCATGAATCATAAATAATAAAATTTAGTTACTGTGTTGTGTTTTCCGAATTAAACTGCTATCGATCAAATGTGCACCGGACAGGAATGTGAATTTATATACATTTGCACTTTATAAATAAATAACGTAAGAGGTGGGATTAACCAAATTTACCTTTTTGGGTCAAGTTACGGTTTATAATGGTTTTCTTCCATCTAAGGTGGTTACAGAAAACAATCGGTCTAAATTTTAAAGAAATATTCAAATTTTGTGGCCACAATGCAATTTATTTGTACTTCTATTCAACGAAAGAAGATAACAATGTAATTTTATCTAAATATATCAGTTTTAAATCATTTCTAATACAAACATAGTTGAAGATACATTAACTGTCGAAATGCGTATCTGGTGCAATACAAGTGTATAAGTACCGTTAATGTTATTACTACTGTCTTTAGAAAAACAGAATATTTCAGATTGATTAAAATGAAGGAACTCTGCCTGATAAGACATGGTATTATTTTGGTTGCAGTCTTAAACAAGAAACGCGTATTCATCGTAATGCTCTAATGCATAATCACCTAGAAATCCTTTTTAGCTCACCTGGCATAAAGTGCCAAGTGAGCTTTTCTCATGACTTGTCGTCCGTCGTCTGTCGTCCATCGTCGTCCGTTAATTTTTACAAAATATTCTCCTCTGAAACTACTGGGCCAAATTTAACCAAACTTGGCCACAATCATCATTGGGGTATCTAGTTTTAGAAATGTGTCCAATGACCCCGCCTGCCGACTAAGATGGTCGACATGGCTAAAAATAGAACTAATATTTTGAAAACCGTTATAAATAGAGAAATTCTGACGGGGGACAAAAATTTTCAGAATGTTGAGCTCAACCAATTGTCTTTATACTTCTTTTAGGAGTTATTGCCCTTAAATGACAAATTTTACAATTTTTTTCATGTTTGTCTATTATCTTGAAAACTATACTAAATAAAGAGAAACTTGAAAATGCAAAAATGATCAGCAAGATAAGTTCTATAAATAAGTAAAATGGTCCAAATCGTCAGTCGAGAGTTATTGCCCTTTGATGACGATTTTCATCAATTTTTTGCGTTTTTTGCCTTATATCTTAAAAATTATAATACATAATTTGTCATAGATAGAAACTTAACTAAGCAAAAATGATCAGCAAGACAAGATCTACATTAAAGACAGATGGAGGAAATCGTCCGACGTCTCCTTATTGGAGTAATTGCCCTTTATTTTCACCATTTGTGATGTATTTTGCTGATATGACAAACATTATAATAGATAAACAGAAACTTTGAATCACAAAAATGATCAGCAAGTCAAATTTTGCCGATATAGTAAGTAGACTGTCACTCTTTATAGGAGTGATTGCCCTTAAATGAGGATTTTTGTTTACCCTCTTTTGTGTTTTAAGCAAAAACTAAAGAAGATAGAGAGAAAGTAAACACACTAAATGGTCAACAATACAAGATCAACAAAACAGATTTTTGTCATGAATTCTTTTCTCGTCTACAATGTTGGAGAGTGTCCTTTGTTGAATATGCACATAGACAAAGGTGAGCGACACATGTTCTTTAGAGCTTCTAGTTTATATAGTGAGCAATGATTGTAAAAAGACAAATTACATTACTGAAAAAACATATACGTAAATAAAGGGTTCATTCATTAAGGTTTCTAATTGAATAAGTATGTTCTCCTAATTTTTCGTTTGCCAGAAGAAAAATCAAATTTAACAATTGTACAAGTGTATGCGCGCACAAATAACGTCATAAACAAAATCATTAAAACACCTTTTCAATGTAACAGCCATTACACATGATACTTTTGAAATGGTTGTGTTTAAATCTGTTCAATTTAAATTGCAGGAACAATATGAAGCAGTCTTTGAAGCCTTATTAGAACTTTTTACTGTACCAGAAACGTCAATTCCGAAGAATGATTTCTGTAAATACATTTCGGATCAAGAACATAAAACTTTACCACGAAATCAGAATATGTATAAACTACAATTCCAGGTATACTCCTTCATTTTGAGTGAATAAGCAAAAGTATGTTGAATTGATTAAAAATTTGCTACGGTATTTAAAATAGGATTGAAGAAACGATCGGTGACTATGAATTATTTTTACCAGAATCAACTTTTAATATTAATCAAGAATCGCATCACTGGAGGAGATGCATTAAGTGTCAAAATGCGCATTTAGTGCAATAAAAATTGGTATTGTTAATATTATTCTATAATATATATTAAAACCATTTTTTTTTCCAAATTTAAATCAAGCAGTTATGGTGTCCACTTAAACTTACGACTTAATAATCTACGGGCATTGCGTGTATGTACTGTTCTTTATCAGAACTTTCGACCATATATCTCTTCTTTCAAAACTAATTGTCATTTACGTATATGTTAATTTTAGAGATTGGAAGCCTTGCGACCCTTGAATCCTCAATCAGCATATACTGCTGGAACATCAAAAGAAAATATTCACAAAAATTCTGTAAAGAAAATATTTCCACGTAAGTAATCGTAATTTCTTTTAATCCAATAATTATTGTTGGCGCGGAAATATGTTTAACATGTAGTATGAAATATAAAGACAGTTTATGTATATGTGACTTCAAACGACGTAAGTCGATATACATAAAGTATAAGGCTACAAATATATGGACTGCCTATTCAACATGTGACTGATGCTTCCCAATGAGAAAACGTTCATCCTATTGCAATATGCATAACATTGCATATATCAAACTTGCGTCAACAAAAGATTTGTTTGTTCCACATGACAAATGAATGTTTCAGCATAATTGTTATTATTTGGTCAGATTCCTGAATACAATTGGTTTGCATATGAACGTTTTAATTTTCATCGAGTTTGTCTGTGTGTTTCCATGAAAATAAGAGTTGATGAATTTGTATTTGAAAAGAAAGATATGGTGTATCAATTCACCCTACAATATTACTTTGCATAAATGAAAATACGAAACCCAAACAGAGCTTTTATTATCTTTATTGTTGTTGTTTATAGTACAGTAAGGCTTTCAATATGCACCAACAAATTTAACCTCAATGCAAAGTCAAGACGTCCCCTCGCACCGGTTTGAACGGATTGTTTTTTGTTATGTTTTGTTTTTCATTTGCAACTCACTCGTGCAAAATTGACTATATATATAAATGAGAATTTGCGGTTCTTTTCAGAATTCTTTGGACGATATAAATTCCTAAGTATTTCAGTAAACATCTATTGCTCATATTTTGAATAAGAACCAATAAACTTATACCTTTCGTATGTTTTACCGTTAAAATAAAGAGAGAAAATACAAAAACAGATAAATTCAAGCATAACGGATTTTTTTTTAAATTAAGATGTAATGGTTATATTTTATTTTGTTTAGATGACAGGTATAGACCGTATTTAATGTCATATGGTAAAACACGTAATGATTACATTAACGCAGTGATTATTCCAGTAAGTTCTAATTTTGTCACACTTTATATCAATACTCGATATCCAAGTTATCAAAAAATGAAAGGCTGAATAACACTTTGTAATGAAAAGGTTTAAAACAATTTATCATCACCTCATAAACATTTTGTGAATTGACTCTTTAATAATGCATTCTTTTTTTTCTCATACCCACCATTATGTTGTATTGTTTGTATACATGTAAATATTTTATTCCTCTTGTTACACGTATGTAAAGTGTCTGAGTGATCAAAAAGAGTTGTTGTTCAATAGTTGTAAGATTCCAGAACATATCATACTTACATATAGAAATAAAAAAATCCGAAATGAATATTAATAACTGTTACATTGTACTAAAAAAGTGTTTTCAAAAAACCAAACCCTTAGGTAAATTCAAAAATGGGGAAGTCTTTAAAAACTGACAAAATCAAACGTTAGACTATTTCAACCAACGGAACGAATGAAAAAGAATTGTAATAGTCCTGGCTTTGTACAGGCATTTTCATAAGATAATGGTGGGACAAAACTGTTTGTATAGCTAGCTAAACATCCTACTTTTATGACAGTTAATTATAGTCTCCTTATATTGACAAATTTGGCTTAGTAACCCTGGTAGGCATAATTGATAAATGCGTCAATAATTGGGATTTGTCAGCCAAAATTGCTTTAACATACATCATACATGTATACATACAACACAACTGAAAAATGCAAACAAATATACAAATAAATCTGACAAAGAGGCCAACAGAAACGTTATTGTAGTTGATTGTGAATCTTACAAAATATTCCACGAATGGTTATTTCAATCGTAATTTCAGTTGAATATACCAACAAGTATTTCTTTTGTTTAAATATTTATCATGGTATTCATGCTGATATTAGTTCACTGAAAGTGCTCGAAGAATCGCCCAGAACATGGTATATATAGGCTGATATGTATATCACATAGTTATATGACGATAGCAATTTCTGGAATTTAAGAAAAACAGCACTATACAGTTATATCATAAAAATAAATATTTCGTTTTTCTAATCTGTGCATTTTTAAAGTGAAATACGGTATTTTGTTGGCATAAAATTGTAGGAAAACACACATAAGTTTACATGTTCTTTAATATTTGTAACTGAAGTCTGCTTGATTTCTTGAATCAAATCAAACTTGAATTTTACTTACATTTCTTCACAAACATGGTCTGTTCCTTGTTTAAAATCTATTAAAAACGTTGTTTGTTTTTTCACAGGGATACGAAGAGAAGAGTAAGCTTTTAGTTACACAATGTCCTCTAGAGGAAACTGTTGTTGATTTTTGGACAATGGTATATGACCATGAATCTGAAATAGTTGTTTTATTGGACCAGTTTAACAGGGTATGCTAATCTTACTTGACTAGGGGATATATATATAGGCATATAGAATACTACAATGTAAGGATAACTTTTTGGATATTTTATCAAGAGTAAAATAAACAATTATGAAATATCTTTTTCTGTTCTTACATAAGTCAATCTGGTCACATATCACAAATGTATTACCAGGAAAATAACCAGTAAAGATATAATTTAAATCAAACATTTGGAAAGTTTTTGAAAATATTATCAAAGATATTAAAAATAATCTTTTTTCGGTGTATATGCTTTAAAAAATAAGGAGATGTGGTACAATTGCTAATGAGACAACTATACATTAAAGTTAAAATGAAGTGGATGTAAGCAATTATAGGCAACCATACGGCCTTCAACAATGAGAAAACCCATACCGTACAGTCGGCTATAAACGCCCCGACATGACAAATATGAAACAAATTCAATTGCAAAAACTGACGGCCTAATTTATAACAAAACAACACTA
Source organism: Mytilus californianus (assembly GCF_021869535.1). Lineage (NCBI taxonomy): Eukaryota > Metazoa > Mollusca > Bivalvia > Mytilida > Mytilidae > Mytilus > Mytilus californianus. The sequence continues at coordinate 78,322,588 of NW_026262581.1, forward strand.
TTTCAGTTCGATAATTCTTTCATGAGTTAATACAATTTTTCAATAATATAATATTATCAATATTTAGTTGATTGTGGATTAAATAAAAAAAAATGGTTTAAAATTTAAATTGTATTTCTGTTAGAATGCTCCTTTGTGGTTAGGACGCCAGAAAGTGCTGGGGTTTGAGCAATTCACTATTGTGCAAGACAACGCATCCAATTCAGATGAGCTGCAGCTTACGTTGAAGCATGAGGTGAATATATATTTACATATAGTTAATTGATGGTCCACAATTACACAAAATGATAATAAAAACAATGATAAATTCATAACAACTGGAAAGAGTTACACAAAGTGCTTGCCATAGTAGGCATTTTCTGCAATGTACTTATCAGTTGTGATACAATTAAACGCCAAATATTTCCGTGGTATTACACATGCATATAAAAAATTGTTACGAAGGTTATTTGAAGCACCATATGCACACATTGGTTAATAATTTCATGACAAAAACAAATCACTACATATCAAAATAAAGAGTAGGCAACAAGAACCCTGAACATTAAAGTCTATCCTCTTAACTGGTCAACGGTTAATTCTTTGTTAGACTGGTTTGTTCTATCATTGATGCTTTTGAAAAAAATGTCATGTTGTCCAACTTGAAAAAAATATATAGGAGATGTTTGAATAACATCATTGAGGCAAATAACAAAACCAGTCACAAATCGCAAGGACTCCTAGGAGTCAGTTGCGATATTGGCATCACTTTTTTAACATCTTCATTTCGTGTAAAATCCAATAATCATTCAGGAAAAAACCATAACCACATAATTAAAAACAAGCACTTACAGATTCCGGATGTTGGACAATCAAATGAACATATGGCGAGGTTAGACATTTTTATTTTGGTATCAAAGGTGCATAGACAAATGATCATGATTGTCATTACTAGTGGTATAACACCAATAAAGTGGAATGAAGGAATGGAGAATAAATTAACAATGTCTCTTTTAATCATGGAAAATTTTACTTATATATTTTACTTCTTGTTTTTATTCTTATATTATTTCCTAAATATTGATATCTTGTTCTACAGAAGTAATTTTTATGAACAATATTCAAAGTTAGTTCATAGTTGGAACAGGTATATAAATTCAATGTTTAAGTGAAACAAATGTTCAGAAGAAAAAACTGTGATCAGACCAAGACTCTCTCTCTCTCTCTCTCTCTCTCTCTCTCTCTCTCTCTCTCTCTCTCATTAAATTTACCTTGACCTTAGATGAATGGCTATTCTTTTTATGTCCCTTTTGGTCAAAAAGCTCCTGACGTTGTAACGTATTTATAAATCCATGGCTTTCAGATACTTACGTGTGAGCAAAACTGATGAATTTAAATCCAGAAAAATGAAATTTATAAAGTGTTATTTTCATTTATCACAAACATTACATTACTTCGGAAAATGTCTGTATAAAGTTAAGAATATGAAAGTCGTTTTTTCACTCGTTTCGTTGGTTATTGATGTTCGAATTTGTCTTTTTCATTGACTATTCTTTTTTTATTTACCTTGGAAATTGGTATTTTGTTATACATTTTTTTACTATCATGATACTTTGTTTTTACTTGGACCTCAATATTTTACTTCAGCAATATAATTATATTTTCTTCAGAATCAAGGTGAGAGGAAAACAACTGTTTTTACAACAAACAAATCAAACACCACAAGTGATGCAATGCTTTCAACAAACATTCTACTAGATCTTTTAAAAAATGTAAAAGATTGCTGGGAAGAACACAAAGGACCTATTACTGTTGTTTGCAGGTACGTAATAAAATACATATCTTCAAGTAAGACTTCGCATATTGTGTCTGGTCGTTCATTGGTTTGTCACATGATTTTCTAATTCTTTCAAATAATCAAGGTACTTATGTAAGCATTTTTTAGCAAAACTTTTTAAAGAAACTTACGTACTCGGAACGGTAAAATACACAATTGATTATTTTTTACACTCTTTTAATTTAAAGTCAAGACTTGTTAAGAAATGTTGCGTTTTGATATTATATTAAAATACTTATATGCCGTATATAACTTATGATCTGTTCTGTGATATATTATCAAGTTCATATTAACAAAAAAAGTGTAAATTTTAGTAATTTAGTAAAACAACAATTAAACTGACTTAATATAACCGTGGTATCACTTGTTGCGTCTTCGATATTAAAGTGTGTGCATGTATTCAATAAATTGAGCTCTGTGTGGACGGTTTGGTTGTTATCAATCTATTACAGTTGAATCACTTTTAGACAATTTATCATTCATCGTATAGTAAATAACTTAAATATGTGTCTAACATATATAACTACATATGGAGGGCACTTAAGGTGTCAAACAGTACTGAATGAACTACAGAAAATATGCTAGGACAGATGACTGATTATGACATATTGGTTTATTTTTAAGTCTGAGATCAATAATAACTTTCTTGTTAACCTATGACAACATATTTCCCGCTATTGGTATAAATTTATAATAAATACCAGGATTAAAATTTTGTACGCCAGACGCGCGTTTCGTCTACAAAAGACGCATCAGTGACGCTCAAATCAAAGAAGATAAAAGGCCAAATACATTTCGAAGTGGAAGATCGTTGAGGACTCTAAATTCGGAAAGGTTTAGCCAAATACAGCCAAGGAAATCTATTCCTGGTGTAGAAAATCCTTAGTATTTCGACAAATTGTAACTTGTAGTTAATTTATAACTATGATCATATCAATGATATATCATGTAAACACAGAAGGGCTGACTACTGGCCATAAGCTTGTTATATAGGTCTACTGCACAAAAGGCCATCAACACAACACTATCACATATGACTGTTTGAGATGGATTTATAGTCTCTAAAACCAGCGAGCGTTGATTATACGTGTCTAGCTGTATAGCACCAAAGTCTTTGAAAAACTATTAAAATACAGTTTGAATAGTTTAATAATCATCATTTCCACATAATGGAATATTGGTTGTTTCGTGAAAAGTGTAAAGAATATTCAAATACAAACTGATATTGTTATAATTTAATATACAGCTATCGCGATGCGAATCCTTACTCGTCCGGTAGGTGAAGAAGTTGTTTTCAAGTTCTTGTTACTTTAATAGTTTTTATGATAGTGACATTGTAGGTTTCAAAGTGAAACACCCCCTTTATATTTCAGCGATGGCTGCAGTAAAAGTGGGATATTTGTTGCTTTAAAACTTATCTTAGAAAAACTATCGATAGATGATGAGATTGATGTTTTTCAAGTGGTTAGATCAATACAAGTTAGACGACCCGAATTTCTCTTGGAATTTGTAAGTTTTCTATAGGTTATTATTATGTAAGCGTATCTAAAATGCCAAAAGTGTGTAAAGGGAGGTAGAGTTTCACATTTAACTATTCAAACATTTATCTTTGTTCAGATTTCCTGTATATGTAAGCTTTTTCCCATATTCAATATATTCAAATTTCTCACTGCTTTCTTTTAATTTTTTTTTTAATTCTTTAAAATTGTAAAATATGTCTACGCTGGAGTAAATTCACTTGCAGGTTTTTTAATCAGTGATTTCTGAAATGATAACGAACCAAAAAGAAATTGAAATGTCTTTTTTTAATGTAACTATAGTCTAACAAAATCTTATCAAATGCATTTAGTCAAGGTTGAAGTTAAATTATAAATGAAAGCATTTGGACATGGTATGATATTAAGGGTTACTATTTCGTGCTCCGTATGCATTTATCCTATTTTGGAAATCAAATTTGTTGTCAAGTAATAAGTGTTAAATTGTTCAGTTCTTTAATTTACCCCATGTTTACTAAGGACAAAAAGACAAAAATAACTCAAATGTAAAACATGTTCTGTCGCACTTTTTAATCAATGCATTAAACATTTAAATTTATCTGATTAGTCTGATAATTAATCTTCACTTCCATTATTTTGATAACCGCAGAGGTTATTGGCCCCTCAAATTACTACTTCAATTTTTTTATAAATGTCTCAGGTTTAGGTGTGATCTTTAAAAAAATGTAAAATAAAATCGTTCATGTTTTGGGGTTACTAGATGCTAATAACGTTAACATTAAGTTGTTCCTGTCAAATTGTTGTAAGTTGCAAACAAATTTTATGTTGTTTTTGGACCTGTTTTTAATAATAAATGTTCATACTTTTTAAAGCTAATTCAAATGTAAAAAGCATGTATAACAGTGTATATTTTCAATGGAACTCAAACGATGTACTTTAAGGCTAATTCAAAAATTGTAACGTTGCTTATTTTTTGTTTGAATACCAATGATGATGTACGGAAACATTAAATGACGTCTCCTGCCAAATGTTATTTTCAGTGCACATGGTAGACAAAAACTAATAAATATAATGTATCTGTTACATTTGGACAAAAACATTTTTTTTCAGTGTTCTATAAAATGTTTCTAAAGCCCTGCATCAATAAAATATGATTTCTTTAATGGCTGATAATTTCTTTTCTCACAGGAGCAGTATGAAAATTGCTACAGGTGTATCAAGGACCATATAGAAAACGACTCGTTGTATGCAAATCTATAGTGTTTTATTTAATGATGGCAGAGTCAGTATTTTCGACAATAGAATACACTTTAATACAGATATGATTTGCTTACTGTTCTTAGGAAATAAGAATAAGACGCAAATAACAATGCAAAAAGCAATAACAATAGCATTAATTTATTGGGACAAATATAACTGCTCTTCATGAATAGGTCATACAACATGCAAAATATTTATAATAAGTATATAGATAAGTTTGATATCAGAACAGATTATACATGTAGATAGATTTTTTTATTAATGATGACGAAGTTCAGCAGTAAATTTAGTCACTTGTAACATTTTGAAAAATACTGACCAAAGATAAAATTTCATTGAAATACTTTATAACAAGAATTGTATGTTATTTTAGTAGAATACTGGTTTAAATGTTCATAAAACCTATAAAAATATCTGATGTCATTGTTTTTATATTGCCATTTTTCTCAAGCTATATTTTGATTTGCACAGGTTTTTACTATAACCTGAATTTTATTTTTGATATACGTGATATTAATTTTGCTCATTTAAATTTCTGTATGCTACTTATGTATATATGTGCTAAATCGTTTATTTAATTATGAAAATGGGATGTATATTCCCTACAAATGTACAAGTATAAATAGAGAAAGTGTAAAAAGTGCATATCATACATAAAGTAATATTCCTTTGTTTTAAATATTTAAGTGCAGGGTAACTCTCTAAAATGAACTTTACACAGAAATCGAGAGGCTTGTTTTTCAGACATTAAAAGGACCTGTCAGAATCTTTTGTCATTTATGAAGATGATGGTGGATGGCTATTTAACGTTCAGTGCTAAATTAAATGCATATTCAGGTCGAGACTATGTAAATGTAATATGAAGATTAATTATTTTCGTTTTAAACAGGCTTAATCAGATTGTTCACCTGCTAGCTCACAATGTAACACACGAAGACATGTCACTTAACTCAGATATTATTATTCTGTGTTCTGGTCAACCGGTCTTTGCTCTAACTCCTAAATGCTCGGCGTTTGACAAAACAGCTGCATATTCCAATTTTTAAATCTTTCCATTTACCAGACCGGGTTTGAACATATGACCTCGCGCACCCGAGGCGTTCTCGAAATAATAAATCACCGAGGCCATTTTTTTAATATTAAGCAAAAGTTACAAATTGGTATTCTTTTTCGAATACATTTGTCAATGTGGAAATAAATGTCCCTGTCCAATGTTTATTGTGGTAGTACGTCAAGGGAAACTATATGAAAACAGATCTGCGGTAATGATGGCAGAAAGTTCGTGGTCCGAAGGAGAGATAAAGAAACCATTATATGTAAAAAGCAATTATCTTTTAATTGAACTAGCTTTCAGTAACTGCCAGTACTCTTAGATAGATACTTTGTGCTTTTGGTCTATTGGTTACGTTATGTGTTAACGTTATGTTTCTTGTCGATCAGATTCGTTGATTTCTTTCCATCTGATTTTTACAGTCTTTTCTTCTTTTGTCGTGCTTTTAAAACAATTTCACAGATAAGGGAAGAGTTGAGCAATCACAAACATGTTGAAGCCTGCAACATTCTTAATGTGCCTGTCCAGAGCAAGAAACCTGTTACTTAGTGGTTGTCCTCGGTTGCTTTTTTTCAGCATACATCAGGCCATTGATTTTCCTCTTTGAATTGTTTAATTTTTTTCATGCTGGGGCCTTCTATTTCATACTATGCAGAAGGATTTTTGCTTATTATAGCATGCCATACGGGGACCTTTGGTCTCTGTAAGCAATACTGCTACATCTCCTTAGTTTGTTTCCTTCAAATATAGGTATGGTTACAAAATAAAACAAGGTGCACTATGATCCAAAAGAGGACAGACTTTATTATTTATTTAGTGCGATGAAATTTGGATGAGGATTCAAATGCTTCATATATGAATGTTTTTTTATTTTTAATTTTATCATATTCATGTCAAGTATGATTTTAAAATTGTACATTTACCGTGAAAGAGGATTTTTATCTGGCAAGGGTATATCATTTTATTCATTACTGTTATCATTATCATTTTAATATATTGTTATTATTTTTATTACTTTGATGATTTTTCTATTCTTTAATAATTTCTATGCGAAGTCTAAGTTATTAAGAATGTGCTGAACAGTGTTGAAGTAAAATTAAATAAAAACTGAAAATATTCGTTTTACCCGTTCCTATTCATAGCATGTGATCACGTCTGATGTGGTTCATAGGTTTTCCAGTGAAGTAAGAATAATAAAGTATTAGTATGGTTAAAAAGAGCACCAATGAAGTGGATTTAATTTATATTTACCGAAACTATGCTTTACTAGAAACAGTTTTAACCAACTACAATATTTTCAAAATCTTGAAAAACATATAATATAATAATGCTACTATTTTAATGCTTCTAGACATTATTACTATTATCATTAATGGTGTGATGATTATAATAAAGTCCACTTAGATTCTATAAATCATTAAAAGGTGATTAATTAAATAGGTTCATACTTAGTAGCTGCTTTTATATCCCGTTATTTTCTTATTGCTATATCTTTTCCAACATTGTTGGTCAAATTACAAAAGTTGCTCGTTAGGTCTCTATAGTAATTTCGTATTTCACAAACCATCTTAATCAGAGGGATGTACATTGTATTACCACAACATCTATGCTACTGTCACTAACAGTATCATTTATTAAAATACAAGTGATATACACTTGACCAGGACGACACCCTTTAATATTTAAGTTTTATTGTGTAGAATTGTAAAAATAACACCTGACAAGTTGCTTTCAAGTTCAGTCCATTACTCATTGTAATATACTTATTTTTATAATTTAAACATTAGACTTAATGACAACTTTTTATTACTAGTGCAAAAAGTCTTACAATTAATTGTCATAGTTCGAATACTTTACAGGTAGCGAAACATTGCAAAAGATATCATATCTTTCAAAAATCAAATTTTTTATAATTTATTTTTGAAAATTTATAGCAATCAAAAGGAGTATAACTATTGCGGTTAAAGATATCCTTAACCACATAAGGATTACAACTTGAAATCATTTGCAAACCAAATTTTCAAAGAACAGTTGTGGAACTTTCCACCATCTATTTCTCGTTTGCTGATCATTAAAATTGAAACGAACTTGATAGATATTAAAAAATGTATTCTTTTATTAAACACATGAAACAGTGGAACAAAATAGTTACATGCAGTTAGTCATTTTAAGAGCAAAAGAAATCTTATCTTGGACTAATTCCAAAAACATATATGTTATTGAATCTTTTTCTGAAATAAGAGAGATAATCAGATACTTCCGGATTCAAATGATGGGGTTTGTGTTGTTCAGTCCTTATTTTTCTATGTTTTTATGTAAACAGTTGTTTGTCTTTTGGTCGGTTTTTTTTTGCCATGGAGTTGTCTGTTTGTCATCGACTTATGGGTTTGATTATACTTTTGGTATCTTCCACCTCTCATTTTTATTACGTTGATTCCAACAATAAATGGTTTCGTTATATTTTTATGTGAAACAAAAGATAATTTGCTACTACCTATTTTTAATGACACTTCGGGTGTCATATGATAACTTACATTACAATGATTTCAAACAAAATATGTTTTCTATGTATTTTTGCTATAAATATGAGGGATAATTTGCTACTTCCTGTTAACACATTGGTACTTCATTGGCTACATTATACTGATTCCAAAAATATATTGTTTATATGTACTTTGCATTTTAGTAGTTCAAAAATAGACTTTTTTCGGTTAAAACAAGGTAAATTCGAGCTGACATCTTTCAGGGTCATATGTCTCAATCTCATATAAAAGACCACATGACTTTATCGTATAACAGTATTCAGCTATAAAATAAGTTATCCCATGTACAATAACTCCTTTAAAGGAGAAGGTCAGGAAAGGGCTTATTTTGGCCTAAAAAATGAAGTACATCTGATAGGTTTTTGACATTTAAAAACGTAAATGCCTTCTTCATTCGATTAATGTAGTTTATGTAAAAGATTTGAACTGATTTGGTCATTAAACACGCCTTAATTCATGCTTAAATATGAAAAATTTATCAAAAATACCTCAAAATGTCACTTTTCAGATGGTTTTGTCTAAAATGGAAGTGGCCGTATTCGTGTTCAGTCTCAACCTTTATATATGTTATGTATCATCTTCAAATACAACATATATTTAATATTAAGACTGAACAAAAGTGCGGCCACTTCCATTCTAGACAAAAACCATCTAAAAATAAGCACTAATGCTAAAATTGTGAAGATTTCAGTAATTTTGCATTAATTAATGATGCTTGTACCTGATGCATGTGCAGTGATAAATTATGTCAAAAACAAGCCCATATTTATGTAACAAACGCATTCTTCTTTCCAATAAATAGCTAAAAGTTTACATTTTAAACAAATTTTTGAAATGCTATATTTTGGGGCCAAAAAGGGGTCTTACCGGACCTCCTCGTTTCATCGGACTGTTTTGTGCAAATGTATTAAATATTCGCCATTATGTCAAAAACATTTTGTATACTTCTATTGTTTTGTGTTTTTCTCACCGTTTCAAAGGAAGTAGAAAAAACCCGCAGTTTAGATTAGTTTGTAAGTTCTTCTTCCATAGGAGTTTGAATGTCCAATTAGTAGCCTCTGTCTCGGTGTTACACAGGTGCTCCTAGAACGGAGAAAATAACTCAGAGAAGAAGAAGACAACCTAGAACACTGATGATTAAAACATTTCTCAGTGGTGCTAGTTTGTAGTATTTCTTTCTTTTTTTTCGAAATGTGCAAGTCAAGTTCTGTCTCTGTGTGATACAGGTGCTCCAAGAACGAAGGAAATAACTAAAAGAAGACAATCTAGAACTCTCTGATGATTTAAAACATTTCTTCAATGGTGCGAGTTTGCAGTATTTTGTTTTTCGAGTGGTGCGAGTTCTGTCTCTGTGTGACACGGGTGCTCCGAAAAAGGAGGAATTTGCTAAGAGAAAAACAAAACAATCAAATGATTAAACACATTTCTTCGAGTTTGTTATATTTTTTCTTTCCCTTTTTTTTTTTTTTTTTTTTTTGTGAATGGTGCGAGTTTGATAAAGTGATGCAAGTTGTAACAATTAGTGAGAGTGTTGGAGTTCGGCGAGTTGGCCGTGGGCCGAGTTGTCATAAATTCAAGACAAATTGAATACAAAACCATTTCCGCCTGCTTGCAAAACGTAGACGGTAAGGAACCAGCTACGGAACTTTATTTGGGGTTTAATGAATTAAGCTACGCTAATTAAAGCAATTACTATATGAAGTTATAAAGTACATTACATACACTAACTATTTATTATTATAAAACACTTCAGATGATTTTCGGCTCGGAAACAAACCGGCTAAAAAAGTTTGGTCTCCAAATTTAATAGTATACAGATTCTTATAGTTTGTTATATTTCTTTTTTCTTTTTTTGAGTGGTGCGAGTTTGATAAAGTGATGTAAGTTGTAATAATTAGTGAGAGTGTTTGAGTTGGGCGAGTTTGCCGTGGGCCGAGTTGTCATAAATTTAAGACAAATTGAACCCGCCTGCTTACAAAACGTAGACTGTAAGGAACCAGCTACTGAACTCTTTTTGGGATTTAATTAATTTAGCTTCGCTAATTAAAGCAATTACTGTATGAAGTTATAAAGTACATTACATACACTAACTATTTATTATTATATAGTACTTCAGACGATCGTCGGCTCGGAGACAAACCGGCTGAAAAAGGTCAAATCCGAAATGTCAAATCGGCGTTTGACCTTGACCTCAATTTCAAAGTCAAAGGCCATGCATTCAAATAAAAAATTCCAGGTCCTAAAATGTGTGATAATGGAGTTATCCTACTAAACAACTAAATTTGAATATTGAAGTGTAGAAAAGTCCTTTAAGTGTCACGACATCATTTCGCGATCGACTCAAATAAATTTGCGTTGCCTCATGTCATACCAAGGAGCGTTCCAAATTTTTGACATAAACTTGACCATTGACCTTGACCGTAATTTCCTGTTTGTGGACCAATGTCTCATATCAAATTGTATCATTGATTTAGAGTTTATGAGTAACACCGACATACCACTTATGTCAAAAAAAAAGGTGGCTAACCTTATTAGATGTAACCGAATCGCTACGGTCAAAATTGAACAAATCATCCTAAGGAAGTAACGAACATTTTGGAGAAAATATTTGAGAGATATCTTTCCCAGTTGTTAAAAACACGAAAAACAGCGTAATGGGAAATGACCGCCACAGAGTTTTTTATTGAATAACTGCTCGATTTCATATACAAACTATCTTATCGGAATGGTATGAAACAAAAGCGACATTTCAGTAATAAAAATGGCAGAAAACCCAAATTAATCTGAACAAAATAAAAATATCTTTCCAAGGAAAGGTTGAAAACCTAAAGATTTCTTTAATTTTGTCAATGATGATACTATGAAAATGAAATGAAAACTGATCTAGATTCATATAATCTATTACATGGTAAAATCGTTAAAACAAATGTTGGTGAAATACTACCGAGTGAAAACTGCAGTTATATAATAAAAAGAATATGCAGCCTTCTACTATTCTACATCAGGTACGTTTACATTAAAACCAAAGAAGTGAACGATGAAATTCAAATAGTCATCTTGAATTTCGATTATTTGTATTTTTCGATTTCATATAGCTTTTCGTTTTAATATCAAGGTGCCTCGTTGATCGAATGGTCTTAGAAGTTCATCTGAGTGATCTCTAGTGTGTAAATACTAAGTTTGTGAGTACGAACCCCGTTCAATTTCGATCTTAATCGACTGGGATTGTCATTTTTCCTACAGAAGGTCAGTTCTCTCTGGACAATGCAGGTTCCGCCACCAATAAAGAATTGTCCCCACGGTATAGCAAAATAGTGGTGAAAGTGGCGTTAAACACTAACAACCAATTAATGCATCAATATCATTCAGTTTTTGCACCCATTGATATGCAATATTAATATGCAATTGGTACATGTATTCAGGTATACGACATTCAGCTTTTTAGAAAATAGGGCCCTAAAATGATTTTTACACCAGTCATTATTATCTTAAGTTTTTAATCAATACTAAAATTCATAGATTCATTTGTTACCTTTAAGACTTTATTTTTAAATGTAATGTATTGATCTCTTTATAAATTATCTTCCTGACAATGACGTTATACATCAATACGCCTAGAAAGTTCGTAGCATGTTAAATATATTATGTGAAACTTGCAAAACGTTCAGTACTGAATGTTTACTAAAGGCAATTTAATTTTAGGTTAAGCACACCTACGTATTTTGAATGTTTGAATACAAATATATGCTTCACTGGTTTAAATTATTATATTGTGCATTTGGGGTTTAGATTACTTGGAAATACTAAAAAAATAAAATATACATCCGCATATTTTTTGTCTGGAGAAATTTCTATAATAAGGCACGTTGTCTTTTACCATGTAATGAACTATCATTTGAGAGACTTTAGGGCATACCCATATAATTTATAAAGCTTCTTTATTTATCGCCAAATAAAGATAATTTCTTTTGTTCTGAATTCATCAGAGTTAAATAGAAAAATTGCATACATGTGTTAAAAGTTAATTTGTAATTTAAAACTACCTGCTTATGTGTATAATTACCATTTTAAAGTTTCCTGTTTTACACAACGGTAAATGTTGAACAGGTAAGTTGTATTTTGGTAATGTTAACCGTCAATAAATCATTTGTTTTCTAAACAAAATAGTAAATAAATTTTGATTGAAGCAAGGCAATCATAAAAAAAAAAGATCCATCCTCTGTTTAAACTGTATGATGTAAGTTCGATTTCTATTATATGATAAAAATTATCCGATTTCTATGCTGTTTTTTTTTTTTTTTTTTTTGTCTTTTGTCTATGATGGGAGACTCTTATATTCGCGTTTTTCAAATAAATTCGTTTTGATACGAGTAAAGCAGTATAAAACAGGGATATACACAAATAAGGAGATACAAGTACACTACACTATTGCAGGGCTGATACTAATTTTTACACAACTCAGTCTTTTTCGTAGTCTTGATCAATTGAATAATAAAGTAAAAATCCAGATCACAAATAAAGGCACTTAACTCTTTGGTATTTTTAAGATAGACAATACAAAGATACAAGGAAAACAATACTTAAATACAAAAAAATTACAATAAAGAGTACTTAGCAAATCCAGACTTAATACAGAAACATATTTCAATTGATTTATTTCAAATAAACAACTGGTCAGAAACCTGGTTAATTTCATTCAATCCAAATATATTTTGCAAACATGCAACTAGATATAGGAAGATGTGGTATGAGTGCCAATGAGACAACTCTCCATCCAAGTAACAATTTATAAAAGTAAACCATTGTAGGTCAAGGTACGGCCTTCAACACGGAGCATTGGCTCACACCGAACAGCAAGCTATAAAGGGCCCCAAAAATTACTAGTGTAAAACCATTCAAACGGGAAAACCAACGGTCTAATCTATATAAAAACGAGAAACGAGAAACACGTATGAACTACATAAACAGACGACAACTACTGTACATCAGATTCCTGACTTAGGACAGGTGCAAACATTTGCAGCGGGATTAAACGTTTTAATGGTACCAAACCTTCTCCCTTTTCTGAAACAATAGTATAACATCACAACATAGAAAGACACACTATAAAATATCAATTGGAAGGCTTAACTCAATCAAAAAACGTAAATTAACACACAATGAACGAATAAATTTGATCTGTGATACCTGAATGCAAATACATAGTTAATAAAAATTATAAGGGATAAATAATTAAGGTCAAAAGTAAATAAACAGGTTTAAACAAAGTTAAAGTATGATACCACTGTGAAATATTAAACATTTTTTAGAAAATCATCACTTTTGAGAAAACCTGCGTCATATTATACACAGTGAATGAAAATAATTTTGTTGTTAAGTATACTTCATCTGTGTGTATAAAATCTTCCGTTTTGGAATACCAAGAAATTTCTTTAATATCAATAAAACTAATCTAACACTTGGTACATATGGGGTGAATATCAACAATAAAACTACAATTAGTGCTAGATAAAACTTCCTGTGCAGGTGCAAGAACAGTATCTAAGGAGAAATGAATTAATTTTGATGTTCATAGTACGAAGAAGTGAAAACTTATAGTAATTTCAAATAATCAAAGCTGGTATATAAGATCCATGTTAACATTAAATAACAAAAAAAGCATAACAAATAGTTTCAACAGGTCAAATTAACAAGAAAGTACGATTTGAGAGTACTCGCAGTTACTGACAGCTAGTTAAAAGCCAAAACAATTAGTAATAAAAAATCATGCATCAGAGACTGAAATCAACTAAAACACATCCCCAGGGATTTAGTATTTTAACGTCATGAACAGTTAAAGAAGACATGACTTGTGCAATGCCAAAAATAAATGTATCGACAGGTAGTAGGATAGTTAGGAGTGACTTCTTTATAGATAAAAATGAACGTGTGTGTGTCTCTATACATCCCGTATGAAAAGAAAATACAAATTTAGTTATGTTTTAATTTGCTAATGACAAAATCGATATTAGTGCGAATATAAACTATATTCAGAGATCTAATAACAACATTGGTACGATAACCCTTACTAATAAATTTGTTTAAAGGTTCGATGAGTTTACACGGATCACGTACAGGAACAGCCAAATTTACTAATCAAATATTTGTATCTATGAAAGAATTTAGTAAAAGTTTTAATTTATGGTAACGAAATCCCTGACTTAATAATTTACCAGTGATGTTCGTTAAAATCTATGACATCACTACACACACGGGCATACCGAACGAGTTGAGATATATATAAACACCGTATGATAGAGCCAAAGGCACATCGCCGTCTAAAAAAGGAAAATTAACAATAGGGAATGAAAAATCGTTTCTTTTGTCGTAAATTTTAGTATGGAGTTTCCCTTTAGAAATTGAAATGTCTAAATCTAGAAAAGGACAACTGCTGCTGTTTATTTTAGATTTAGTTAAAGTAAGTTCTTTTGGATAAATTTCGGTAGTATATTTAGAGAACTCTGGATTATTTAACGAAAAAATATCATCCAGATAACGGTAGGTATTGTTGAATGTATCAACCGAATGTAACAATGATGTGTCTTTACTGAGTTTGGTCATAAACTGAGATTCATAGCAATACAGGAATAAATCTGCTATTAAAGGGGCGCAGAAAACGTTTTATTTCGACTACATTATTAAGTTATAAAGATAGTCGATAAAACACTTGGGAATTTGAGTGGTGAAAATAAATGGAACGATCAGGTTTTAAAACAAAATTAAAAATATATCTAAACAGCTAGGTTTTATTACGAAAGTTAAAATATAATCTCACTCTTTCAAATTCAGAAAGACTATATTTATCTGATATAAGACCATTATTTGAGTATTGTTGCAATGTATGAGATAATTGTGTTGTCGCCAACACTGAACCGTCAGAAAAACTGCAGCTTGAAGCTGTAAGAATTGATACAGGTCTCTATTGTTATTGCAAAAATGAGATGTAATATTTTAAAATGGTCTTAGATAGAAGAAACCGAAGGCAACTTCAGTCATTTTACAATATCTATCATGAACAACCTCCTTATTATTTACGAACACTAATACCACCTACTAAATCAACTATTTTTGGATACAATTTTCGAAACAACACTAATAAATTATCAAACCTGTTGATGAGGCAGTCCGACTAAAAGAAAGGCGAAAGATACCAAATGGACATTCAAACTCATAAGTAGAAAACAAACTGACAACGCCATGGCTAAAAAAAAAACAATAAAAACAGACAAACAAAAGTACCCAAACATAACATAGAAAACTAAAGCCTGAGCAACACGAACCCCACCAAAAACTGGGGGTGATCTCGGGTTCTCCGGAAGGGTAAGCAGATTCTGCTCCACATGTGGTAGCCGTCTTTCTGCTCATGTTAGTACAAACCCGTTAATAATTCGGTATGTCACATTCGGGAAAAAGTGGACGGGATTGTAGTTACGACAATTGGAACATATCTGCTGTCATCTGTGAAACGGATATTCCATAACGGTCAACCAACTTGTAATGGCGTCCGTAAAATTTACGAAGTGATGAACTTCAACAATTGGAACTCTTTGTTTAATAGCTTCCTTATCAGCAGCAATCCTCTATCAAGGAAATCATGAGAGGAAATTCAAGCCCTGGAACATCGTATCAATTGTGAGATATATACTCCATATGCAGGCGCTGCTGGAATGTTGCTACATAAAAATAGAAAATTCACAATTGGGAAGCTGAAATCATCTCTTTTGTTTTCAAACGACCCTCACTGACACTTTCTAGATGTTAGTCAAGATATGAGTCGTTCTAAACTGTATCGGCTGTATCCTTTCTCAAGTTCGATGGGATAGATGCTTTCAACATAGTCACCAAATTTTTAAGACAGGTCTTAATTTTTTCTTTGAATGCCCGTTTTATGTTAAAATCAGAACTCATTTTTTTGGAAAAATTCCCTTTTGTCCCGTCTTTAGATTTCGTTTCTTTACTAAATCGATAGGAAAATATAACCTTAATCTGAATACGTCCTCAGTGAAATAGGAAAATATTCAAAAAAGTGAACGTTTTAACCCTTAGATATTTTTCTTTCTTCCTTATGAATTTATATAGTTTAGTATGTCGGTGAATAATTTTTGTGGCCTAGGAATATTACTTATTATGGAAATTTGAGAAATTTCGTTCTTCTTTGTGTAACTGTTGTGCAAATTTTTAATTGTTAAATGTTGTTGTTTCATGTCTTTATATTCATAAATTATAGCTTATTGTATAGCTTATTATATTTAGGAAAGGGCTATCTAAGTTGTGATGGCAAGCGTTTTTGATGTAGCTCTATAAGTTAAGTAGGAAGGGACCAAGTAGCTGAAAGATGCACTCTTACATGGTGCGCAAAATTGTTTCACTCTTCATGAGAGATTTAACACTGTTACAGGTTAAAAAGCTTGATCGTTTCCTTACGCTTTGTACACGAAATGACATGTCAACTACTTTGTTAAGCAAGATACGGTATTCACAAATGCTTTTGAATTTTTTACCGATATTTACATACTTTTAACGTTTCCATGTAAAAAAAAGTTGACGTATAATGTTATGCTCAACGTGATTCTTGTATATTTTACAAACTTTTGATTATATTGCAGGTATAGTGTCTGACAAGATTTTGTGACTTAAGAATTATCAAATTGAATTGTTATGTTACAGAAAGACAAGTCTGTCATATTATGACTTCGTTTTCTCAGTACTTTCATTTGGGTTAAATTGGAATGATAAAAGAAAAGTCTGACTAAAACTTGCTATCTTTTTTTAGAACACACAAACGTCTTACCTTATGTAGACGTGCGTTAAATATGTTAAAATGTTGGGTTTTTTTTCTTTAACAAAGTAACTTTCAAAGATGAAAACGAATGGTCTGTAGTATTTCTACATTTTCTAAAGAGTGCGTTTTAAATATTCTGTGTTTAAGAATATTTTGTGGAAAGGTGTGAATTTGCAAATCAAATCTTTTTCACATTTTGTTTCATTGATAACAATAACACGAACTTGTTTAGTGTCCAGTTTGCATTGCAGAATTTTGAAATTGTTTTACAAGAGCATGGAAAAGATGCAAATTAACCAGTTTTCGGATAAGAAGTTGTTCCTATATAGGATAATTTTAAATTCTAATGGCTTATTGTCTTCAGATTTTGAATTCTTAACAAAGATGTTTATGACATTTAATTTTTGAAATTATTTTGAGTTAGGGAATATATTTCCTTCATGCAAAGCTCTGGTTCCTTGTCCAGCTTTGGCTTTTCTTTTTGTCCTTTTCGTTTTATAAGCTCTTCAGTTTAGAATTTTTAAATAGTTTCATTTAGAGACATTTATTGTCGAAATGCACATCTGGTGCAGTAAAATTGGTACCTTTAATTTTATTCAGTTTAAATTTTTTTCGCTTAATTCTTATTGTAAAAATCCACGATGGTTGTATAGACTTGCACATTTTATTGAAGAAAAACAGACAAATCTAATCCTACGTATATTTGTATATCCACAAACAAAAGTAATTCTATTATTTGTTTTAAAGTTTAAACTTCAGAAATGCAATCAATGTCTTTATAATCAACTGTTTGTATACAATTAAAATTAAATAACTGACGCAACACACCAAGGAAACATTTTAACATGTAAATGTGAAGCAATAATAACTACATCCAATCGAATTGCTATTATTTTTCAATTATAATGACTAATTTATATCAAAATAAGCGTTAGGGGTAAATTGAGTAGAGGGAAAATAATATATATTTTTTTAAATAACGACCAAACCTTAAGCAACCAAATTTTTGCCAGAATTACAAAACCCATATGTTTGTATCAGCATAGTTTTTCGATATCTCACTACCATAATTAAAGCTATAAAACGTTACTACACAAATACATAGCAAAATCAATTTTTGAAATACTACAAAAAAGCTCTTTCCCGAAATCTACATATCTTATTAGATGCAGTTTTATATAAAGAAGTAGGTCCGTATAAACCATGGTATAGAGAAAGAGTGTGTTTCAATGAACAGTGGCATAGCACACTCGGAATTCCCTTACACAATCTTATCACACGCTATTAAGGTGCAAATGTACATCATTATAACTTCGTCGCAAATGCATGACTTTTTATTTATTTAAACATAACATTTGTTTTAACTAAACACTTTAAATATAATAACACCTCACATGGCACACTGTAATTTACTTCCAAGAACTGATATAGTCAGATTTTATCGACTTCCCTTTTTCTGAATTGACCTTGGAGTTCGGTATTATAGTTAATACTTTTCTTCAGTGATGCTCCAGGTCAAAATATTTGAAAACCAAAAACGTAAAACATACGTCGATTAAACAAAAAAAAATCTAAAGCATAGCCTAATCCAGACAAGGAATCAGAGCTTTCCATAATGGAGATCTAGTCCTTAATTCCAAATATTTCAGATATTTTATACCAGCAAATTTTAATCAAACAGGTATTTTCAACCTAGTACCGAAGGAACTGGCTACTGGCCTAATGATACCTTCAATTACTTTAGTAAACCAGTAGAGTTATCAACCCAGTGAAAGAAATAACAATAACGGTCCCAATTTTACTGCACCATATGCGCATTTCGACAATAAATGTCTCTTTAGTTATGATCGAGGCCAAAATATTTGAACATCAAAACCGTAATACAAACGTTGAAGAGCTGATTAAACCAAAAAGGACCTAAACAATAGTTGAATGCGGACAAGGAATCAGAGCTAGACACAAGGGAGATATATTTCTTAATCAAAAATGATTTCAAAACATTTTATAGCACCATTTTCAATCAAGTACATGTATATACTCCTATTTCATGCCAGTACCGAAGTATGAAGTACATAAATTTCAATGCTGAAATTTCATTGCGAAACATTCAAAACTGTATGTACCACAGATGCTTACTTTTCCTTTAATACTAAAATTATTATGTTTATACTTCATATTTTGAAATAATTCAGACTGTAAATTCGTTACAGTAATAGTTATCTATACTATTAAATGAAAAGACCTCATTTTGTGTGTCGCTTCTCTTCCTTCCACAATAAATTAATCATCATGCCTCTGTGTCCTATAGGTACCATGCATAGTCGCATTTGTCATCCTCGCTTATGATTATTCAGTTTGGGTTATTTTGGGAAGAAAACGAAAATAAAGGCGTCCGGATATTGTTTCCGTCATCGGACGGACTTTTAGGTCATGGACAAGACTTCCGTTTAGGACTGTTTTAAAATTAAACATAATTTTCATAAATACCTGGGGACAGGACAATTATTTTCGCGTTTTTTCTGTATACTATGAAAATGCATATACTATAAATAAAGTGTATTTGCTATTTACTATCAATTCCAAGTTTACTCTCTACGGCGGTCACTGATATATTATATAGAGAGCAGTGGATAGTAAACTTGGAATTGATAGTAATAGCAAATACACTTTACTTATAGTATATGTATGTTCATAGTATACAGAAAAAAGCGAAAATAATTGAAATTAACAGAAAACAAAAAATAAGGGACTTTGGAAAAAAGGGGGAGGGCTAAAAAAAATTGGCCTGTCCCCAACATGCCCAAGTACATATGACTTTTGATACCTTTCCTGAATTTCTCCAGTCATAAAATCTTTTACAAAAAATCATCATACAACAGTTTACATACTTCAACCACGCTCTAAATGCCCGCGATTTCGCGGGTGTGTTCTAGTATACTAGTATATACAATAATGTATAATGATTTATACTACATTTTTGTTTATTGTAATCATAACAAAATTGGTCACGCTCCATCGATTTTGTCTGTATGAACTTTTTCACATAATGTCAGATTTTACCAAATCTTATTTTACATGAGTGTTGTGATAGAATAATGGAAAAGTTGCAGAAGTTTCTAGCTCAAGATCATCGTTTTCTCAAATTGAAATTCTAGAACTTTCTGTTTTGGTTAGTATGTGTAGAACCCATTCCAGATATTTTTCAGTGCTATTACCTTGTTGATTGGAAATATTCATCAAGAGATTGAGATCAACCCTGGGTTTTTGGTGGGATTCGTGTTGCTCAGTCTTTAGTTTTTGTTTGTTGTGTTTTGTATAATGTTATTTGTCTTTTGGTTGTTATTTTGTTTTTTGTCATGGCATTGTCGGTTTGTTTTCGACTTATGCGTTTTCTCTTACTAACTCTAGACATAGTTACTGACATGCAAGAGTTTTATCTGATACAGTGGGATTTATTTGTTATTGCTGGTGGACTGTATACGCCTGAAACTATCATATCGTGTCGTTTATATTAGTGAGCTTGTCAAAACGTTCCCATTATGTACTTAGTTAACAAATTATCAATTGTCATGTAAAATTCATTTATCTATAGTACAAAGTTTGTATACAAAATAATGCTTATCTGATGTCAAATGAGATATTAAAAAGTGTCTGATTTAAGTTCAGATTACTTGGAAAATTGTTGTTGTAAATAAATGCTTCCGCTTTTTCATAATATGGTGGATTTTCTGACACAAGGTACGTCGTCTTTTTACTGTTGTTAATAATTTGAAATGTCATTAAGACACATGATTTATAAATATAAAAAGGAAAATATAACACAAATGTTGTAGATATAAGTTTAAATTTAATTTGAATCGAATTGTAAACTATATATATACTGTCCACATGCTGATTTGAAGTGTTGAAAAGTTTCCTGTTTTTATACGACCACAAAATATTATATTATTGTATGGTGTTATAGTCGTTATGTTTTAAAATTCTTTGGAAAAAAATTCGTATGAAGATTCCAATTTGGTTCCTCCTATGAATCATGTAATACAGTTTTAATTAATTTTAACCTTCAATAAGAAATGGCTACTTATTGTTGATATAAATTATTGTTCTTATAAAAAAAAAGATGTGGTATGATTGCCAATGAGACAACTCTCCACAAGAGACCAAATGACACGGAAATTAACAACTATAGGTCACCGTACGGCCTTCATCAATGAAAAAATCCCATACCGCATAGTCAGCAATAAAAGGCCCCGAAATGACAAATGTAAAAAAAATTCAAAAGAGAAAACAAACGGCTTAATTTATGTACAAAATAATGAACGAAAAACAAATATGTAACACAGCAACAAACGACAACCACTGAATTACAGGCTCCTGACTTGGGACAGGCACATACAGAATGTGGTATGTTTCATTTAGATTTACGATAGCTTTTCAAATTATGGCATTGCTGAGAAACAAGGAAAATTGACCTCACCTCTAAATCTTTTAACGATTGTTTAAATTGTGTTTTGACATTTTTACCTGTTATTTTCTATATGTATTTGTGTGGGTTATTTTATATCCTCGAACTATTTGAATGATAGTCTTGGCCTTCAGTAGTGTTGATAGATCAAGATATCTGTTAAACGTATATGAATGCTGAGAAAGAGAGAACCAAACAATCCGAACTTTACATTTAGTCTGAATCGATTCTTTTCATCGTGTTTTTCTGGATGACATATGTCTTTAGATGAGAACAAGTACACTACATTGTTGCAGGGTAATAATAGGTTTCTTTAAACTTAAGCCTACTTCATATAATCTCGATCTAAGGAATAATATAACGTGCAACGGAGAACTGTTAATACAAATGCACTTCTAAAATCAAAACAGTTTTAAAAATTTATGATATGTGTAAAATTGACATAAAAAAAGTAAGAAAATGAACAATACTGAACAATATTGCATTATTGCATATATATATGTACTACAAAGGATTAATCATGTGCATTCAAGATAGTTTGGTTTACTTCCTCGATAATTTTTATCTAAAAGAACTGTTGTTAATGCAAACGATCATCCCTTATTTATTAATTTTAGGATGACATTAGTTCCGACTGATGGATAATATAAACGCTGATATATTATTAGTGCTACTAATCCAAACAACTGTTCTATTGACAGTTACAGCACAACGTAAGTTAATGTTGTTTTTTTTTTAAATTCAAAGTATGTTGATTTATGTCAACTATACATTGTATATATTTTGATCTTTATTGATTTAGTTCACGCATTCCCTCTGCATTTTTAGTACACGTCGTTACCTAAAAGTACATGAGTTCATGATCTCCCAAAACATGTTTAACCCCGCCGCATTTTTGCGCCTGTACCAATTCAGGAGCCTCTGGCTTTTGTTAGTCTTGTATGTTTTGTAATTTTAGTTCATTTATATGATTTGGAGTTTAGTGTGACGTCTATTTTCACTGAACTAGTACACAATTTTATTTAGGGGCCAGCTGAGGACCACCTCAGGGTGCGGGATTTTCTCGCTGCGTTGAAGACCCATTGGTGGTCTTCGGCTGTTGTCTGCTCTTTGGTCGGGTTGTTGTCTCTTTGACATATTCCCCATTTCCATTCTCAATTTTATCCTTGTGTTTAGATATTTGTTTTTTTGCTCTTAACATTTCCTACTTACACTTTTTATAATGTATTATTGTAAAAAAAATCATTTTGAATCGTATGTCTCCTTAAGGGCATACGATTCAGTTTCGATCCCACGGTGATTTTTTTATGAAAATTTGCATACAGGCTATTTTTCACCTGGTCAATTCCAATATGTTATAAAAAATATACCTTCATGTGCTGAATTTAGAGATAAATGCGGTCGAAATTTTTGACATTTACCTAATATTTCGGTTTCTTGGACATTTCTATCCTATGGATAGACATACTTACCTGGCGCAAATGGCCATGTGAGCTTATGCCATCACTTGGCGTCCGTCGTTTGTCGTCGTCGTCGTAAACAATTTCAAGAATCTTCTCCTCTGAAACTACCAGGCCAAATACCTTCAAACTTTAACTGAATGTTCCTTAGGGTACTATCTAGTTTATAATTTGTTTCCGAAGTTTTGATCCATCAACAAACATGGCTGCCATGGTTAAAAATAGAACATAGGGGTCAAATGCAGTTTTTGGCTTATATCTTAAAAATTAAATCATTTAGAGCGAATTTGACAGGGATAAATATGTTCAATAGGTCAAGATCTATCAGCCCTGAAATTTTCAGACGAACCGAATAACCCATTGTTGGGCTGCTGCCACTAAATTGTTAATTTGAAGGAAATTTTGCAGTTTTTGGTTATTATCTTGAATATTATAAGATAAAGATAAACTGTAATTACAAAATTGTTCAGCAAAGTAAGATCTAGGATGACCAAAATTGTCAATTGACCCCTTAAGGAGTTATGCCCTTTATAGACAATTTTACACAATTTGTTCATCATGTTTGCTAACATTTAAAAAATCTTCTCCTCTGAAACTACTGGGCCTTATACTTCTAAACTTTTAATGAATGTTCTTTAGGGTAACTGGTTTATAAATTGTATCCGAAGTTTTGATCAATTAACAAACATGGTCGCCATGGCTAAAAATAGAACATAGGGGTCAAATGCAGTTTTTGGATTTTATCTCAAAAACTATAGCAGTTAGAGCAAAAGTGACGGAGTTAAAGTGATGAATAAGTCAACATCTATCTGCTATAAAATTTTCATACCAATTTGACCACCCATTGACCACCCATTGTAGGGTTACTGTCCGAGTAATTGCCCTTAAAACGTTGTTTTTTACATTTTTTTTGAAAGTCTAATTACTTTTGCAAAAATCTTCTTCTCTGAAACTACTTGGCCAAATACTTAAAAACTTAACTAGAATGTTACTTAGGGTATCTAGTTTATAGATTGTATTCGGGGATTTGATTCATTTAAAAACATGGCGGCAGTTTCTAAAAAGAGAACATAGGGGTCAAATGAAGTTTTTGGCTTTCATCTCAAAAACTAAAACAGTAAGAGCAAAACTGACATAGGTGAAAGTGTTAAACATGTTTAGATTTACCTTTAAAGTAATCTTCAGACCAATAGGACAACTTATTGTTGGGTTACTGTCCAGAAATATTTAATTTTTAGGAAATTTAACAGCTTTGGGTTATGTAATATCTTCAATATTATTATAGAAAGAGAGAAAGTGTAAATGACAAAATTGTTCAGCAAAGTAAGATCTACAAATAAGTCAAATTCCTGAAACTGAAATTACAGGTGTGCGATATCAGGCTCTCGTGAGCCTCTTGTCTGTTTCGAAAGGTAAACCCATGCGGGTTTTTGTAAAACGATTTTGAATACCTTCTTTACAAAAGTATTCTCTTAAGTTGTGAAACAATTATTGGAAATAATTCATTCTTATTAAATTTTCAAGATTTTAGAAAAAAAAACGACATTTTTTGCGGTATATTTATCTAATTTAAAAAATATCATCGGTGGTTTTTCACTAAAATTTGACTAAATAATCTCCATACAGTATCAAGTCAAATGTCATTTTAAAAAAGAGGGGTCTATGTACTCGTTTTCAAGCTATGGATTCAAATCACTCGAAAAATGCATGTTTCCCCAATATGTCGCAGTTTGACGTCGCGAAAAATAACATTTTACGTTAGCAACGTCATTACCTCCCCTGTAACAGCATCGTATGCCCTTAAGCTTTGAATATCACTTTGATGTCTACTTAAGCAATAGTTTAAACAAGAAACAATGTGACTTTTTTCTATTATTTATTGTTTGTCGAGGCATTAGAGTAACATTTTAGATATTTTCTATTCATGTATACTTAACAACAGAAGTTATGCTTCCCAAACGTTTTACTTTGTAATTAAATACTCAATTTCATATAAAGTACGAATAAACAAGAATTGGTTTTGACATCAAGGGTATAACTATTTGTTAATTTGCAGAATTTTATAAAAACAAAAACAAAATTTTATCAAAAATTTGTTTTTAAAATAATTTAAAGAAAATTGAAACCTCATCAAAATCCTTACAAAGAAAGAATGACACTGTGATTGCGTTCTGATTTCTAGTCGCATTTCTTTCTTACACACATTGCTAAAAGTTGTTTTATCTCAAATTTTTATTATCAACTTTTTTGTTGGGAAATGAGATGCTGGATAAGAAATGACGAGTTCTACTTAAACTTTAAAATAATTTTAATTTAATGTTTATTTGTTTTCAAACTGATGCCAAAAAAAGTAAAACCCTTCAAATGACAGAAAACGGACATCATAAAGGATGTGGTTTCTTTTTGCGTATATGATTAAATATTTATAAATAAGAAGATGTGGTTTGAGTGCCAATGAGACAACTCTCCGTCCAAGTCACATGGTATAAAAAGTTAGAGGTCAAAGTACGGCCTTCAACACGGAGCCTTGGCTCACACCGAACAGCAAGCTATAAATGGCCCCAAAATGACTAGTCTTAAACATTTCAAACAGGAAAATTAGGTCTAATCTATATAAAAAAACGAGAAACGAGAAACACCTATGAACCACACCAACAAACGACAACCACTGAACAACAGGCTCCTGACTTAGGACAGGTGCAAACAAATGCAGCGAGTTTAAACGTTTAAACAGGCGCCAACCTTCACCCTAACCTAATACAGTAGTGTAACATTACAACATAAAAAAACACACTATAAAATAAGTACATATGAAACTCTCTGCTCGTAAAATGTAAAATATATAAAATAAGGAACATAAATATGAAAAACATTATTTAGCCGAAGCGAATAAATTCAATTTAAAATCTTCCTTACTAACTAAATTTCGATTTAGGTCTTTATTATCTGGTTTCAAACGATCGTTGTTGTAATTGTGCAATATTAATACATTTAATTAGACCTACGACAAGGATAACTACGGTTTCGAGAACATCACACATTCAACAACACCCCTTAAACAACTATTTTCTTTTCTGATCGTCTAGAATCCTGGGCTTGATATTGTGATACATGTAGCCTTATATAGAGATACATCACGCTTTCTTTTTTAATGAACTTTTTTGACAACATTGCGCTTGAATGTAGACAGTTTTGACTGGTACAGTTGCCTTTAAAAATACGTTATTTTGTTCAATAGACTTGACATCTATGTCCCTTTTATGTACCCTATAAGTTTCCTCCAAGAAGGCAGTATCATTTAATCACACAAAACACTGTAAAAATAGGTTTTTTGCAAATTTGCCTATATATTTCGTCGATGATAAACCAACTGCAATACTCGAGTAAGAAAAAAATCCGGTAGTTTAGTCAATCAAAGTACTTATGCACTATATATTGTTCGATCGAATGATCCTAAGATGGCTAGCGAATCTCAGAACGTTTGTTGTGTGTTTAACTTCAAGTGGAAAATATTTCGTTCAGTAAATTTTCATGACCTTTATAACTTTAACTTTAGCAAAGTAAGCCGATGGGCGGAAAGATTTGAGATGTCCAACGGAGAAGTAGTTATGTTGTACATGGATACAAATATTGCCTTCAGCAAGTTATTGACGAATAATTTAAAGAGTTGTGTCAAGGGTTTCGGTATGTGCAGAGCGTGTTGCATTTTTCCTGCCCCGCAATGGATTTTACTTTCCATTCTGTTCGAACGTGGCTGCGTATTTATACATCCTACAGAGGCAATTCAATTAAGCTCTTTCTTTCGGCAAGGTGGTTGATAGATACTAGAGTATGCTGGGTTTTTCAATTTTGCCTTGCAACACGATCTCTAAAATATGTTTAACGTTCAAAGTGCACTGTACTCTCCGAACATAGGACATTGAATTAAATTAATTTCACCATTCCGATCGGACATTCATGAAAGAACGCACCAACAGAAAAAACAGACCCTTTCTCCCATTCAGAATTAGCCGTAAGACAGGGGACTACAGTATAATCAACTCAATCTTGCTGTGATGCTTACAGTATGCAATGGTTCTCTAATATCCGAGCTTATCATTTTCTTTTACCCATAAACATTCATACCGTAGATCTTAGGAATTTTCAGACAGTTAGATACTGTTGTACGCTTTATTTCAAATATATTACAGTTAATTTCATATCTTACCATTCTTCCGATTGGTCTAAGTAGTTCAACTACTGTATTGCTAGCCTGTCAACACTGATGTTGTGAGTTCGAACCCCGCCCGTGGCAGGTGCGTTTGACTCCAATCTAGATTGACTATGATTGTCAGTTTTCCTGTCGAAGGTCTTTGGTTCTCTGCGGGCATTCCGGCTTCCTCAATCAATAAAAACTGAACACCACGATGTATCCAATAGTGCTGATAATGGCGTTAAAACTCCAACAACCAATTTATCATTATGGGGTTTTCATTGTTTTTAAATGTGACAATGAAATGTAAGGAGTTTATCGAAAAGACAGCTCCGCTTGCAGGACTTCTAAAATTTGAGAGGAATTAACCTGCCTGAACCCTATCGTTGGACTGAAAGAAAATATTTCCCATTTGAACCTCTTTGTGCATGATTTGAAGCATATCTTGTTTAGAAACCCAATGAACTGGATCAAAATTTATAGACTTGAAATATATGTTCTATAAGTCTTGATTAATTATACGTCGGCTGTTACAGCTGTATCTGCTCTTTGGTCGGGTTGTTGTCTCTTTGACATATTCTCCATTTCCATTCTCAATTTTACGATACGAAATCGTAAAATAAAACAATGTTCAAAACAATTGACATGAATTTGCTTTTCAGTGGCATAATGAGTGAGCAGCGTTTTTTTATATATATATATATAATGAATTTACCGTTTATGCACACATTTATTTGAAGATCAATTACATCAAGATTGATAAAACGATGTTTTTCTTTTCAAATTATATCATGGTCAGATGTGTATTGAATGTTTGTGTATATATTAGTAATAGTCTATTATCATCAAGGTACTACCAGTATTATACATGTTATATGTTCATTAATTGAAGAACAAACAATTATCATTTTGTGTTTTGAGAATATAATGCAAATATTTAGTAAAATAATATCAAAAAAGAAAACTCGTGAAAAAATTTACAGATGCACATTGAGAAAAAAATGATGAAACGATATTCATTGTGAATATTATAACACAAAAACTCATGTATTTTGATTTGATTAATTATAATGAGTTTTATCTTACCTCCTATACATTTCTAGTTATATGATTGGTTAAAAGCAACCGCGTGGAGACCGTGTATATTTCATATTAGGTTAGTAGGCGGGGCTTATTTCAATACACGGTTAGTAGTGGTGTTACATGTACGTCCCTTTATTAAAACAACACGGTGTTGAAGAAAAATCTGAAAGGTTTCAACAGACGATGAAATTGATGATGAACGATTGAAATAAATTCACAAAACACATTTAAAGCTAAGAAGTTGTTTTTGTTGGCATTTGTTTTTGTATAGACAAATGGAAGTAGGTTCTTAATACTAAGTTTTGAAGACTAAATCACTTTGATAGGCCACTAGTCTAAATACAACATGTTAAGATAGTCGGTAAGATAAATTCGTTACACAGTGTGCTAGTGACCTAATACGATATATATGGGGTCAGTAAATTCCATATGGGGATTCGAGCTTCGCTCTCACCCCATATGGAATTAACTGACCCCATATATATCGTATCAGGTCACTAGCACACTTAGTCTATGTAACTAATAATATCAGTTTGGTGTTATCACCCACTTACCCTGATACTTATTATCCTGTTTTATCAATCGATAATGTGACATTCAAATTGCAAAATTAAAATACTAATTTGATATTTATATAGAATGTGGCCAGTATAATTTGAATGTCCCATTAAGGCTCTACTTTTAACATCTTATTTACAAAATAATGCACTTTTACTATTTTTATGTGTTTATTCAATCAGTGATCTATATGTGCATTTAAGGCTCTATTGAACCTCTGGTTGTTATTGGTAAAGAAAAATGTTTGCTCTAAATAAAACAAGTCAGCCTTTCACAATTTAATTCGCTATAATTTTTATGCTTACATTATTTTGCTTTTTATACCAAAGTTCCAGTGATAAAAAGTACTCCGGTGAGCCTGAAATATTTGTGGAAAATTGGCGGACAAAATGTATCATGGTTATGGTCATTGGGAACACTCTGAAAAGAAAAAAATACCGTAAATTTCGTGTTATCTGGATATACATTTTTTACCTTCATCGGAAACGCTCGATCCTTTAATTTGTAAAACCAGGGATGACAAAAATACGTAGCCACGTTAGGAGTTATATGACCAAAAGGGACATAAAAATAATAGATGTAGGCACTGTATGTTCATATTCCAAAGGAGAATGTTAAAAATAATGTTTAAAAATACTTTTCCGATTTTATAACAACTTACAATAGATATGGTTACCAAAATATACAAGCGTTTGACTTTTAAGCCTTGATGGCGAGAAGAGATATTTTGTTTTTGATTCCCTCCCCTGGTTTGTCAAGGAATTAATGGAGGACGTTGGGGAAATTCAATGGAGTTAGTTGTTTATCTAGATGAATTAATCAGGAGGCGAAAATTTCATATAACAGCCTGTAAAATAAATAAATCTACCACTTAAAATAATGTCAATTTAGGAGTTTTAAGGCTCTAAAATTTAAAAAAAATATACGTTCATCAACAAAACTTACTTAACTTGCATGTATTTTTGATTAAACAAATCAGAAGAACGTGAACTATTCATAAAGCTGAGGGATTAACACACTTTCCATATTTTTTAAATTTTATGTTTGAAGTCATATGATACTTCAAATTTAAAAAAAAAGTTGCATATGTTTTATGTACTTGAATGGCTAAGTTTTACTATAAAACAAGTGTACGTGGACCTTCTTTTAATAGAAAATCCTTTATCTTATCAAAATCTTCAGAAATGTACATTTGTACTGCTATTAAATTATCGTCTCCCCGTAATCGAATACAACGACATTTTCCCGTATACAGTAAAAGAGAGACAAACGATACAAAAGAGATATTCAAATTCATGAGTCGAAAACAAACTGACAAAGCCATGGCATTAACTACGAGACCTCTCGTTAGAACTTTGGCCACTGCATTGCACAGTGCAAGTGCGAGGAAAAACTCTGTTGAAAGAATGTAAACAAACGTGCACTGGAAAGTAAATAGTAATAATTGATTCTTACCGAACAAATTAAATACATCATATCATTTAACAACTGTAGTGGAAAAGTTTTATCAACAAATGTTGTATACCTATATGGAGTTAAGTCCTTTCAGAACGATAGGTCATTTTTTTTTAAAGAATCAACCCAGACGATACCAAGTTTCAATGAAATGTGCTGCAAGGCATAAAATAATGACCTGTGTAAGGTCAATTTTTTTCTTTATTAAAATGCAAACTACAAATTGTTAAAACATTTAATTCATTTGATAGTAATCGTGTGTTATTGCCAATTACAGTTTTACTGTACAATTTTCCCACTTTGATATTAGACTAAAATACCAACAACAACAAAACGTTGTAGTTTAGTTTAAGCATAGTTAAATTATTTTTGAAATAATTGGCCACCAAGGGTGACTGGGCCATGAAAATATGGTCATTCTTGGACTTTTTCCGAAGTAAGACCCTATCAGAGTGGAGCGTCTGTTTGGCTGTGTAAGATGTTCAAGTACGCAGCGACGTCCGGTAAGAATGGGATTCCGAAATCCAATGTCTTTTGTAGATAGAATGCCACGCTCTCGGATTATGAACCCTTGCAGAAACTCTGGGTGGTCTGTAGGTGGATTGTTACGAGGCAAAACTTCTGTTCCTATCCAATATACCCTCATTTTCTAGTGGCAGTCCAAATTTCCCCGACCTTCATCCCGCACTGCCTCCATTACAGGACCTACTAATTGTATTTATCATTGTTGATTTGTGCGTTCTGATGCATCAAATATTTGCCACTGGACGTTAAACAACTAATAACCAATCAATCAATCAATCAATCAATTAGTCAGAAGGGTTGTTAATTTATTGCTACAATAAACGGACATAATGTAAGATAAATTTAATATACAAAACTTTTTATAACAATTTTAAAACAAGCCAAATTGTAGCACAAATATGTTTCGGACTATTGAAAAAGTATACAATCGTGTTGACCCACACCGTATTAAAAATCGGACTCTGACCAATAAATGTCCATTTTAGTACATAAACATTGTGTGCTCTTTGAGCCATTTCGGAAATTTTTACAAGGGTATATGCCTTTTTCTTTTACACAATCAAATTCAAATACTCTTATTTTATAAAGGTGAACAGCCACGTACTTTAATTGAGGGCGGGGAATAATATTATCCTGGGACCTGGTTTTCGAAAGTATCTTGTGACTAAGACATGCCTTACGGTGGTCTTAGGACATGTCATAGTCGTAAGATATGTTTTCGAAAGTGTCTAAAGTTACGATATGTCATTACTTTTATCGTATACTTAAGACACCTCGCGACATGACTTATGATGGTCTTATGATTATCATAAAAGTTAAGACATCACTTTCACTGATTAGTGCCATTTACTATATTTATCTTTGCACATGCAGCCTCCCCTGCTATTTTTTCACCTTTTTTGGTTTTGTTGCTCATTCTGCTAAATAGTAAATATTTATTCTTTTCCACTTCGCCAATTAAAATTTTAATCACCTGCGACTTAAAATTTTGACTCCTTTTCTTACTCATGATTATGTATAATAAATATATATATACATATATATATCATTTCTTTCCTTATATAGTAGTTTGTTAACGTATTTGCACGAGCATTTAGCTTAGCGGGTACCCGATTTACCAAATCTTAAAAGTATTCACTATTAAATAACACTTCATGTATAATAATACATGACTAGAAGTTCTAGAATTTCAATATATATATATATATATAGAAACTTAAACAAATTGTCAACTCAGATTTTAATATATATTGTTCATATATACTTTATTGTTCATTTTAATAATAAAAAAAATATTTGTTGATAATAAGAATGGTAAAAACAAATATTTTAATACTTATTATTTTCATAGTAATTTTATCATTTTTTAGATCATTATTTAAAATAAAAGAAAATATTTTCACTTATGACAGTCATAAGAGCATCATGGGTATGACTATCTTAGGACAGCTTTGATTTACATTCTATGACATATCATATGATAGTCATAAGATGGTCATAAAATCAGTCCTAATATATATTTTATGACATATCTTAGGATACTTTCGAAAACCAGGCTCTTGATTCTCAGACAAACATAAGGGAGAAAACAATTCTTCTGAATAAATCCGTATAAAATTGTTAAAAAATTATCTGCTTTTCTGAGGTAAAAATGTCACGAAACAAGAGGACAAAAAACTTTTATAACTAGTTATGATTTGATAAGATAATTACCAAATGACTTGTATTTTTCATACACCGTAACAATTCATTTATTTCTTGCTTCATGCATTTACTGTAACATTTTTAATGTAACTGGACAGTGACTACTTACAATGTACGCTTATATCTAGATCAATGAGTAGTATTTCACCCTATAATTGAGCCCTTGGGCGCAGTTATACCTAATACAGGGGTGTTATACAACCTTAAAATATGCATTATCTTCAACTTACACCCCAGTTCTATTGTTATGCTTCATAGTTTCTATTTATGAAACAAGTGTAAATTGAATAGATCTATTGTTACGAATAACAATTGATTTTGACCACAGGGTGTGACGAGCGGGGTTTCTGGAAACCCCTGCTTCTACATCCCGAAAACACAGTCCATTGTTATTCATAACAATAGAAATTGTTTTTAATAACATGAACAAAAGAGATTACTAATAGTGTTCACTAAAAGTTGTTTCAAGACATATTAAAAAAACATATTTTCGGAAATTCCAACAGCGAAAAAAATATTTAGCATCTATTTTGAATAAAAAAAATCATTTAAATAATCCTTTGCTTGAAGCTAAAATTTTAATCCCATTATGGCAATGACTTAAAGAACATACATGTATAGAACTTTTATTTGAATTATACATTAAAAACATAAGTATATTATAGTATTCATTTGACTAAGTTTTAATCATAAAATAAATATTAATGTTTGGATAGTTGAAGACAAATGATGGCACCCAGGGGCGGATCCAGCCATTTTTAAAAGGCGGTTTCAACCCAGGATAAAAGGAGGGGGGTTTCCAACCATATGTCTCCATTCAAAAGCATTGATCGTCAAAAAAGGAGGGTTCGAACCCCCGGATCCCCCCCTCCCAAACCCCCCCGGTGTTCCTACATATGCAGTCTGTAAGTTAAGTGTGTCCGGTCGTCGGGTTTCTAATCCAGTCACATCTATCCTTCAGTATGTTCGAATATGAATGTTTGTTTAATGTTGAGAAAGGGGGGAGGCTTTTTTTTATAAAACCGTAGTATGTAAAATACATTTATGATTACCTCAATTAAACTGATACATGTAAGTACTTTGGGTTATAAATATTGCGTTATCTTCAGACTCTTCTGTCAAATCCAAAGCCTGACTCAAAATGTCGTCCGTCTTATACCCGTCTATATTGACAACTGCATACAAGGAGCATGATATATTTTTTTGTAATAAAAATGCACGATACGGCCAACCTTGACCTGCTGGTCCATATAATCACATGCATTTAACGGGAATATGCAAAAAAGGCAACTTTGTCATTTGTAAAATCTACTCACTTGTCAAAGTGTGAATGAAGATCGTCAAAGAAAGGTAACTAGTGGGGTTTCATTTAAAAAAATATGTTTTTTTCTTATTAATCATTGTTTGATATTGTCAATAAAAATGCTATCCGTTCTTTTTCATTTAAAATTCAATATAAACAAATATAGTGTTTAGTATCGGGTGTAAGTTAGTTATACACTTCGGGATACGGTGTGTCTGGATAAGAAACCACTCCGGCCTCCGGCCGTCGGGGTTTCTTATCCAGACACACCTATCCCTCTGTGTTTAACTATTACGGAACGCATCGTTGTTGATTGTTTCTTAATGTCACTATACCATAAACTTCGACAACAAACTCGAAAGTTAAATAGCTTGCGATCAACAATCACTGAACGAAATATTTTTTGTCGATGACAGGTTATAGATTCGTATTAAGGTGGATGGGGGTCTTAATTAAAATCCATAGAATTTTTTAATAATTTGTCAAAATGTAGTTTTTATCATGCTTTTTTACAAAATATAATAAAAAGTATGGGTCACCGGACTTTTTTTCACGCTAGAGGTTGTGCAAAATTGTCAGATTTTGTATAGATTATGCATGGAAATTCAATTTTGTGTGATAAAAAGAAAACTACACCATAGAATTTTAAGATAAAATGTGAGAAGATAGCTCTTATAACATGCTTTCAGATAAGAAAAAGAAAAAATGGGGTCACCGGACTTGTTTTCTTGCTACATATTAAAATAGGTAAATTCATAACACTTTCTATAAAAAAATCACTTTATCTGAGTTATCTCCCCTTATGTCGCAAAGTTGAAAAAAATGAATCAACAAAACAATGTATTTTTTTAGAAAAAACAGCCGTAAATATGATAAAACACATAATTTTCTATATTAACATGAAAAGTCTTACACATGAATTACATACTACTCTCAAAATTTGCACATATCATTAAAGATATAGACCAATTGTTCTGCTACTTCAAAATACAAGATGGAGGAAGACACCCCAGCCACCTTAAATGTAAATAACTAGTTTAGTATATATGCATGCGTAATATAGGAGAGGGTTGAGATCTCACAAAACATGTTTAACCCCGCCGCTTTTATGCTCCTGTCCCAAGTCAGGAACCTCTAGCGTTTGTTAGTCTTGTGGTTTTTTTAAATTTGGTTCATTTATATGTTTCGGAGTTTAGTGTGGCGTCCATTTCGCTGAACTAGTATACATTATTTTTAGGGGTCAGCTGAAGCCTGCCTCCGGTTGTGGAATTTTCTCACTGCGTTGAAGACGGATTTGTTCAATAATTGCATTTTAATCATAATAACAAGAAATTCGTTTCATATGACGTTAAGAACTGGTTTAAAAGTTTGTAATTTGTTTGTTATAAGCAGAGAATACATTTTTGCTATTTTTGGTCTATTGCAGGTTAAACTTTCATGTAAGTAGTAATGATCTTAATAGATCTTTTTACCGGTGGTACAATATACACATCAAACCGCTTATGATATTACAGAAGTTTAACCGTCTATCAAAAAAATGTCTATACTTTGCAAACATGTGATGTCTTTTCATATGTTTTTGCTTCGTATTTTACAGATAACCTTACACCAAATGGCACCGCATTGCAAAGTTCTGTGTTTAATAAACCTGATGGTAACCCGGAATATGCCATAAACCCACCTATATCAAACAAATTTACTTTGCAAACGTGTTCCCACACAAGGCCTAAAGGTGACAATAAACCGGCTTGGTGGATGTTTCAATTTTCGTTTGGATCTGCACATATCACAGATGTAACAATTTACTACAAAGAAGGCCGTACGTATACACATAAAATGCATAATTATAAATATCATAACAGGTTTTACCGAATTATAATATTCTTTGATACATGTAAAATGCAGTCCTCGGGAATATGTTTTGTTTATGTTATTTATGAAATTTCAAATTGCTATCACTCAATTGATTCAGAAAAGATTAACAAGAAAGTCGTTCCGTCACTGATTTAGTATTTTCTTTAGAAAAAAAGTTAAAGTTGTCATATTGAGCATGTTCATTCATATGAAAAGTTTCACAAAATTAACTGGGGTATTTATAACCAGAAAAGACTAGATACAATATTAAACATGCATGCACATAATTTGGAAATATAAAAAAAATATAGCAACCGATCATAAAATTTATGATTTGTGTAAATAAGCTGTGGAGGATGAGAATCAGAAGAACACAAGACGGATAATATTAAATGTGACATTTTAAACAAAATTGTTCAAGAACTTCATAGCCTTGTGTCTTTGGGCAAATTGTTGCCTTATATGTGAATGTTTTCGCTTTGACAGATAATACCGTTTATTTGGAAACTTTCGCGTGTGTCAAATTTTTTGCTATGATATTCTCTGGAGACATTTTACCGCAAAATTTGCACTACGCGAACAATTCTCTTGTAATTGAATCCATTGTTAAAGGCCATGACAGGCGAATAATTAATTCACGAAGATTTGACTGCCCTATCTAAGGCCAAAATCGCAAAAATAACCCGATACATGTATACTGTATCCTAAAAGGCAAAGTTTATCTTTTATCACTAAATTGATACCTTTTTTTGGGGGGGGGGGGGGGGGGGGGTATATGATATCTTTTTTGGGGGGTATACTACCAATTAATGGTATACTTCCAACCTACGAGGATCTCCCCAACTTTTTTAATATGAAACAATAAGTATTTATTTTGATTAAATCTTATCCATAGAAGCGCCTTTAGAATATATATATATATATATATATATATATATACAAGTCTAAATTGAAAACAACGTTCAAACCTATGATTGCGTTGGATAAAAACCGCAATTTTTATACATGTGCATGCAAAACAAATTTCTTGTTAGAGGGGTCTAAATACAGCACAAACAACATTTTCCAAAAGACCAAAAAAGTGAAAAAGTATATTTTAACAAAACGCATTTGACTAACAGGTCGAACAACAAATGTTCTTAAACCCTGCTGACTGCCATTGGCGATTGCCAAATAAACAGATCACCGATGTAATAAATGGATCTTAATCTTAAATTTAATACTAAACAGAAAACAATACACTTGCGGAAAAGATGATATACTGCCAACAAGAGGTGCAAAGGTTTTTGTACACCATATCCGGATTTCGACAAATAATGTTTCTTCAGTGATGTTAGGAATCGAAACGGTATTTGGAAAGCCCAACAATTTACCTCAATTTGGGATAGACTCTTGAATTTTGAGGAGTCAAAATAGGATGAACGGATCATATAAACCCTAAGGCAAAATATATATATATATATAAATGTCTAAGAATA
Organism: Mytilus californianus; assembly: GCF_021869535.1. NCBI lineage: Eukaryota > Metazoa > Mollusca > Bivalvia > Mytilida > Mytilidae > Mytilus > Mytilus californianus. The sequence goes on from NW_026262581.1 coordinate 78,359,652, forward strand.
TAACTTAAACACGCTAATTAATACATTAAAAAGTTCTATTAGATTTTAAATAGAAATACGCAATATTTCGCTAAACAAATAAGCTTCATCAGGCGTGTGCATCTCTCAAGGTGAAATCGGATGCATGACAAAAAAATATTTTTGTAGCTTGAACTACACAAAATTTGAGTAAAAGTTTAACGTATTTATTGATGTTCTATAAAAAAATATATGTTTGTAGCTTCAACTACATAAAGTTGGAGTAAAAGTTTAACATATTTATTGATGTTCGATAAATTGTATGAATTTCTATAACAGAAACACCATTTAACATCCGACTAAATAACCATCGGTCATTCTATACAAAAGAAAGAAACTGCTCAATCACAAGACATCTTTTAAGAGCAGGACATGATTTTGAAAACGTCACATTTCAAATCATTGAGAAAAACCAAAATTGGGATACACAAGGAAGACAAAAGAGAGAGAGATTATATATATATATAAAGGGTGCCAAAAAGCTGAAAAGTATAGCATCCACACTAGGGGGACAATCATTTGATTCTGATGGTGTTTACAAATATTGGAAATAGATATTCCGGTCCCCACTAATAAAAATATAAGGCGATGTTGTATGATTGCCAATGTGACAACTATTCACCAGAGTTCAATGAAGTGGATAAAAATTATTATAGGCATCCCTACGGCCTTCAACAATGAGGAAAACCCATACCGTATAGTCGATAGTGGTATGAGTGCAAATGAGACAACTATCCACTAGAGTTCAAATGAAGTGGATATAAGCAATATATTATAAGTTGGAAATAAACAATTATAGTGCGTTATTGCAGATGAAAATATTTTTTCGGAACGCTTCAGTCGCCATATATATATATGATTACAGAAGTAATGTCAGTGACAGATTCAGGAGGCAAAATAGGCGTACGACCAAAATATCCTTTTCTAGAACCCTGAATCCTTGAGTGATCGTTATCCTATTATCTTTACTATTTCAATAGAATCAAAATTCTAGACATTTGGACTGCTCTTTTCTTTTGAAGTTGTATGCGTATCCTACCAAAAAATGGAATGCATTTCTTAAAGGGACGATCATTTGATTACAAGCTTTTTTTTCTGTCACTAAATAAATAATCTGAGCGCCTTTAATCTGGAAATGAATATTGTGACTTCATCAAATTTGCTAGGGCCCCGCCCCCTAATTCAATGGTCGTTTTCAATAGGGCACTGAAAGAAAATCCGAATGGAGATGGTGGTGACCCAAATCAAATCTTATCGTTTCAAATGCATAGTTCTGTATTCTATATTTACATTTTTTTAACGGGATTAACCTTCATTTACGTCATCAGTGTCTGAGCAGAAAGTTAATGAACCAGGGTTATTTTAAGGAACTTCTCGTCCTTTTTCTAAAAAAGTTCATCGGAAGATACCAAGACCTTGTTGATAAATATTCCGTATCAACTTCACAAATACTACATGATGGTCTTGAAGTATAGATTCTAGGTACTGACGTTGTTTATCATCTTAATTACGTGTAATAGTTTTCTTTTGATATGTTTTGTATATTTTAAACCTTTACTGTTTAGTCCTTTTATGGTAATATATATTTGGCGTTGCTCAGTATATATACATCCCGCCATTGTGTTATTGTGCTATGGTCATTTTTTGTATTCTTGTCTTTCATTTTTGCTTAAGTGCTATGTCTACTGAGTGTCTATATGCCATTTTGTTTTTCTTTGTTGACATAGTTGTTTGTTTTTATCGTGATTAAGATTATAACACAATGTTGAATGCTGTACCCCAATTTTTGACATTTATACCTATTATATCTGTTTGTTTTGCTCACACATTGTTGTCAATATAATAGAATTTTATTCGACTGTCATACAAGTGAGAGGTTTAGTTAGCTATAAAACTAGGTTTAATCCACCATTTTCTACATAAGGAAACGCCTGTACCAAGTCAGGAATATGATAAGCTTTTGAAATACAGGACTTGGAGTTTTTTTGTAGTAGTACTCATGGTGACTTAAAAAGAGCAATTTACAGAAAAAAAATCTTTTCAAATAATCGATATACTATAATATTTTATTTAAAAAAAAAAGAATTCTGAGAAAAAAACAATCTTTTATTTCAAATTGCAAAACAAGTAAGTCCTTGGTCCGTGTTTATTTGCGTCCATTCGTTTTTCATTTTGAAATATCAAAAACAAAAACAAAAAACGAGAGTGTTTTCATTTTTCGTTTTTGATTTCTCAAAAACCAAAACGAAAAACAAAATTGTTTTCATTTTTCGTTTTTGATTTCTTAAAAACCAAAACGAAAAACAAAAGTGTTTTCATTTTTTGTTTTTGATTTCTCTGAAACCAAAATGAAAATCAAAAGTGTTTCCGTTTTTAGTTTTTGATTTCACTAAACAAGAATTTTGCATTTAATTTTAATTATTTCTCGTTTTATAATGTACAATGTTTTCCTTTCTTGTTTCACAGTCATTGATAGTAAATAATGCCAATGTAAACACCCCGGTGTTCTTTCAACATAATGTAGACAAAATAGACCGCCTGACTTATGAATTGAACTACGGTGATAAATGAATCAAAGCCTTTCAAATTACCTTGTTTATATCTTTAATAAAAAATAAATTATTATATTTAGATATTAAACGAATCATAAATTTAAATTGTTCAATATAAAATTATATAAAGATGGTACAAATAAATAGATTGATTACAATATCACATTAACAAGGGAGGTTACTACTTTTAAAAACTTATAAGAAAACTACCCCGGTCGTTGAAGTATACATGCACAGTCACTGTGGTTATCAGATCTTTAATCGAAGATAATGTCGACGGATGCAAAAGACTTTACCAATCTGAACAATAAGGGTGCGTGATCTTTACTTTTAAATTTAGAAAGGTTGATCTCAGATGATTAGAATTCATGACCGAGGTCCATTATACGAACATTCGGGACGATAATGTGTTTTGCTTGATCAATTGATTGAAAAACAAATTTCCGCAATTTCACAATTCGTACCGGGATTAGCATTCAATCATTTTGCCATTCGGAGCCTACTCGGTATTAGTTTTGCTTATTTTTGAAAGCTATATGGTGACCTTAACTAGAGCCTGGGTGTGGATGGGTGTTTACGGAATAGAGAATCTTGGGCAAAAAATATGAATAATAGAGACAATGGACCAAGATATAAAAAAAAAATAGAATAATGAGGTGTTAAAATATAAAGAGAACAGAATTATTCCCAAAAAGTATAAAGAAATAAAGAATAGAGAAAAATTGCCTGAAACACTGATTAAAGAATAGAGAAAATCGGCATAGAATATCAAAGAATACAGAAATGAAGAATCCCGTATCCAGACCATCATCCTAGTTGCCTAAACCAACGTTATTTTGTCTCCGGTAGATTGTTATTGGTTATCATACGTTTTCTTTTTATTTCTATGCCTATCAATTAAGACGTGAGCTTTCATAATTTGCCAGCGTATTACATTATAAAAAAGACTAAGCCGAACATCACTCTGGATTTTTTCTCAAGTGGACCTCAGCTACCTACCCTACCACACCATTACCGAAAAGTTAATAAAAAAAACCTACGGCAATACTAGGTGCAAAGGGAAGTAGGGTAACTGAGGTCTACTGGAGAAAAAAATCCAGGGTGTTATTCGTCTTATTTTTTTTTTTAAGTAGGTCAAATTCTAAGGCAATACTTTTATCCGCACTAAGACAAAGGGAAGCTTAGAAGCTGAGGTCTACAGTAGAAAAAACACAGGGTATTTTTCGGCTTAGTTTTTTTTTCTAAAGTTGGTCCAAAGTTGAGGTCAGATACCCTACCCAACCCTTACCGAAAAGTTAACAACCAAAAATTCTATGGCAATACTTTTTTCCGCACTAGGTGCAAACGTAAGCTAGAGACCTAGCGCCTACTTGATCAAAATTCCCAGTTTGGGTATAGCACGGATTATTTTTTAAAGCTAATAAATAATTTTCTTGCCCACCATACTTTGAGTACAAAAAAATAAACTTTTCGTCCAATCATAAGTAAGCGAAATCCACTGTTTCAGAAGTAGAATGTTTTGTCAAAACAGTTTTGTGTGGCAAAAAAAAAGTTAAAGCACGCGTGCAACTTTTTTTTCTTCTAATGCAGAACAATTGTTACTTTTCATGAACTATTTGACAGGATGCCGAGAATATGGAAAGCTATTTCACACAATGGTGCAATTTTGCCAACATTTAAATACTTTCATAATTATTTACGATTCTATATACACTCAAAAGTGTTGACTATTTGAAATGTAAAGCGTGCAGCACGCTGTGTGATGTATTGAAAGCGATTTCTATTGTATTTATATGATTAACTAACAAGAAATGAAATTTTTAAATTCATTGAATAGTGTCTTTGACTGCTTAATTATATATTAAAACTGATAATATAGTGGATATATATTAATAAAAACATTTGAAGTACGTCTGAATCTCATGCAACATTTGGGTTTATATAAACATCTGAAAACTGGCTGCTAGCGAAGTGGCTGCTAGCGAGTGGCTGCTTGCTTGAACCTGGTCTCACAAACTCCGCATTTTCATTCACGTCGTCACATTACAGGTTTCAATAAACGTTTAGTAAATTATGTCAATGTGAAGAAAATGACCCGTATTATGCCAACAACTGGTTTTAGAATTAATTAGTTTATTTCCGATGCAAATACCTTAGAAGTGAATCAATATTAATACAAAAATATGTCATCCTTAATGATTCCTCATGGGGTTTTTGATTATGTGATTACTTGGCCGTTTTTTGTAGTGATTATTTGATTACTAGACCAAATACTTCATGATTATTTGATTATCTAGGACTGTATTTTAGATTAATTGATTACCAAGTTTAAACAATAAATTTGTGTGTATAGCATACATATAAAACTTGGCTTGAAAGACGTTATTTTTTTTCGCCTCGCTCCGCTCGGTAAAATTGTTAAGAATTAAGTCCGAAGATTGAACGCGTTTGTCCAGTAATCTTATTAAAGTTCATACAAAAAAGTTTTATAAGTATAACGAAATCAGAGATATATCTTTTAATTAAATTGGTTCGTCTAATTTAGTATTTTTATCTGAAGTAAATTTAGTAACTTCTTTAATAAAGGATTGGAATAAGAATGTGTCCATAGTACATGAATGCCCAACTCGCACTATTATTTTCTATGTCCAGTGGACCGTAAATTGCGGTCAGAACTCTAATTTGGCATTAAAATTAGAAAGATTATATCATATGGAACATGTGTACTGAGTTTCAAGTTGATTGGACTTCAACTTCATCAAAAACTACTTTGACCAAAAACATTAACCTGAAGCGGAACAGACGGATGAACGGAAGAACAAACGGATGCACAGACCGAAAAACATAATGCCTATAAATGTGACATACATTCACAAAATGTGCTGAAATTGAATAAAGGTCTTGTAAATCTCAATTAGACCATAACAGGCATATCCAAATAAAGTTCCCTGAAGTCACAAACAACTTCCCTCACTTGTAGATCTATTTCCACTACTTCTGCAATATTGTATTTATCAATAATACTATAAATAGAAATTGTATGCATGTAAATTAAAAACGATCAGGGTAAACTTATCAATCCTTTAAATAAACTTATTTTAAAAGGTTACCAATTGAACACTGTAAATAGATCTTTGAATATTGTTTTTATTGGTATACATATTAATTTTGTAAAATTATACTACATATTATTGTTATACACATCAAGGTACTACAATCTGTTGATACCTATGATTTGGCATTGCGCAAGGTAATGTCTTTCTCTGACTATTAATGACGTCTTTACACTAAATCCATTGGATGTTGAATGTGTACTGATTGATATTTTAGTCTTAGATACATGATTTTTGTATTAGTTGTTATTGGCTTTAAACTAGCTGTCAGTACTGCCATTACTCTCAGATCTGTACTTTGTGTCCTTTTTTGTTTGTTAAGGATGTATAAATACCCTGCCACGTCCGGTCTGTCCTTTTGTTAAATATTTTTTTCTGTTTTGTATCGATCTGATATGTTAAGCCCTTTTCAACTGATTTTTATAGTTTGATCTTATGTTGTTCTGTAACAAAACTCGTCCCAGGTTAACGGGAGGGTTGAGCGCTCACTTGCATGTTTAACCCCGCCACATACTGTATGTGCCTGTCCCAAGTTAGGAGCCTGTAGTTCAATGGTTGTCGTTTGTTGATGTCTGTCATATTTGTTTTTCGTTTTATTGTGTTATAAATTAGGCCGTTTTTTCTCAACTGAACTGTTTCATATTTTTCATGTCAGAGCCTTTCATAGCCGACTATACCCTACTGGTTTTTTTTTATTGTTGAGGGTGGTACGGTTGCCTATATATAATTGCTTACATCCACTTCATTTGAACTTTGAGGATAGTTGTCACATTGGCAATCATACCACATATCCTTATTAAAATGTTGAGGGGGAGGTGGGGGGGGGGGGGAATTTGTATTTCTTAGGAAAGTTCCAATGTTTTCATTCAGGTCACCCAGTTTTAATTGGATATTTTCTCATTTTGCTGTGCCCTTGGATTTGTGTTTAAGGCCAACCAGAGCTTACTGCCTGTTGGAGGGTAGTTGAAGACCATATGGCAAGCTCTAGGTGTCTTTTTGTGTATTGTATATAGTGATTTGGTGATGTCTTCATGCCATTGTCCCATTACTTTATATAGACAGCTTATCAGTCAACCATATCTATCAAAGACGACAAATGATGGCCAAAGCTCTCCTGGCCTTTTGTATAGTCAGGCGAGAAACAAGATATAAACGGACTTGGCTTGGTATAAACATGTATATTTAGTAAATTCGTATAAATTCAAGTCAAATTAATATTTCAAAACAACATAAAAATATAAAAGTGTAAAAAAAATTTTTTTTTTAATAAATCTTGAAAATATTATTGTGTTTGTGTGTGGCCATGGATAAAGGCATATTTTTCAGCCTGGGTTAAAAAAAAAATATTGACTTCGGGTACAAATCCCTGCCCCACCCCAGAGAATCAAATGGTTGCTTCCTTGGGAACAAAAGAGATTGAAGATGTTGAGAATAAAGATCAGGTAATAATTTTATGTTCTGCGGCGACGTTAAAGGAACACGAATCAGTCAATCGATCTTTATGACTATGGCTTCAGTTGTGTAATATTCCTTGTTGTAAAAGTTCCTTTTCAGCTTTGTGTAGACTTATTATGACTTGGAATAGATCTACGATGACTAATGAACGGTCGTGTATGGTTTGACAATTTTACATGCCTACCGATAATAAAATTGACAATGGAAATGGGGAATATGTCAAAGAGACAACAACCCGACCAAAGAGCAGACAACAGCCGATGTCCAGATATGATACGATGCTACCGGACATAGAAAAAACTGTCCTTTTTTCATGGAAAATTAAACTGTTACAGTATATTAAAGAATACAAAACTAGCTCTCTTTTCTGTAAATACAAATAAAAAGCTGACATGGGTGAGATTAAATCTAGAAATTCCAATCTCCCAATTCACTTAAAAAGACCATATATAGATATAAGAAGATGTGGTATGAGTGCCAATGAGACATTTCTCCGTCCAAGTCACAATTTGTAAAAGAAAAACCATTATACTTTTTGCCAATTATTCTATTCTTTTTATATTTTAACACCTCATTATTCTATTTTTTTTTATTTCTTGGTCTATTGTCTCTATTATTTATATTTTTTGCCCACTATTCTCTATTCCGTAAACACCCATCCACACCCAGGCTCTAGTTAAGGTCACCATATAGCTTTTTAAAAATAAGCAAAACTAATACCGAGTAGGCTCCGAATGTCAAAATGATTGAATGCTAATCCCGGTTTGAATTGTGAAATTGTGGAAATTTGTTTTTCAATCAACTGATCAAGCAAAACACATTATCGTCCTGAATGTTCGTATAATGGACCTTGGTTATGAATTCTAATCATCTGAGATCAACCTTTCTAAATTTAAAAGTAAAGATCACGCACCCTTATTGTTCAGATTGATAAAGTCTTTTGCATCCGTCGACATTATCTTCGATTAAAGATCTGATAACCACAGTGACTGTGCATGTATACTTTAACGACCGGGGTAGTTTTCTTATAAGTTTTTAAAAGTAGTAACCTCCCTTGTTCATGTGATGTTGTAATCAATCTTTTTATTTGTACCATCTTTATATAATATTTTATTGTACAATTTAAATTTATGATTCGTTTAATATCTAAATATAATAATTTATTTTTTATTAAAGATATAAACAAGGTAATTTGAAAGGCTTTGATTCATTTATCACCGTAGTTCAATTCATAAGTCAGGCGGTCTATTTTGTCTACATTATGTTGAAAGAACACCGGGGTGTTTACATTGGCATTATTTACTATCAATGACTGTAAAACAAGAAAGGAAAACATTGTACATTAGTAGTGGAGAAAACCAGAGTTCTGGGCCACTTTGTCTAATGTTTAACCTATGGGAGAGGATACCCATGAGGATACCCAGTGAGGATACCCTCTGACGTCATAATCACCTATTATGACACTAATTAAATTAATTAATTAATTTCTTTGGATAAGGTCATTTTAAAGTGTTACTAAGTACGTTTGTGTTAATTATGCATAAGTATATGATTTTTATTTTTATTTTAATTTGATATATGAAAATCCCCAGTCTATTAATAGATATACAGGTAAACCCATCTAAGTTTGTATCAAATATATATTTGTTTGTTTATATATCTATTCACCTACGGCTGTGAAGAATAAGACGTACACGTTATTGTATAAATAATATAATCGTTAAATCAATATTGAAAGCGTGTTTTAACTTGTCGTTATTGTACGTATAGTGACCTTTAACATGTTTAGACGTGTCTTTTTAATATAAGTAAATCGTTACATTAATGGAACAAAATAGTATTTTACATCTAACTATTTCTGGGGTGAAATTTTGAAAGGTATTTAATCTTGAATTTTATAATATAATTGTTCAATCAATATCGATAGCGTGTTTTAACTTTCAATAGGTTTTATTGATAAACGATGCACCGGTGTTTATCATTGTTAGTGTTTGTGTATGTTTGTGTGTGTGTGTGTTTGTGTGTATCGATTCAAGGTTAATCCATACAAATATGAGCAAGGAATTATCCAATATGATTCTCCTTTTGTGTGATTGTATTCCTATTTTATTTATTTTTTTAAGTTTCTGCTTCTCGGTACCACACTAGTAATGATAACAACAATAATTTGTACAATATTTAATATCCCCGTCAATTCAGACAGACATGGCTCGCGGAGCCATCCACATGCTTTCTTTACAATATATATAAAGAATAAAATTATCTATAATTATTTTATACATCGAGATAAAAAGAAATAGAGAGTTGCATATCACTAAACAGTATCTCTAACCTCACGAAAGGGCCAACAGTATGCTATATTTCGTGCAGGGGTGTAAACTGTCGAGACTTGAAGTTAGTCTTTCCGGGATAGTTAACTCTCTCAAATATCAGATAAATCGCGAGCTTTAATCCAAGAGTTGAATTTCTTTGGCCAGTGTAACCATTTAACATAATATTGCTTGTTGGGTCCTTTGCCTTTTGTTTTGAGGATGTTTTCAACTTTCCATATATCATCTTCCCGAACATCCACTTTCTGCACTTCTGATTGGTAGAAGGTTCCTGAAATTTCTTCGTCTTGAAAATCAATAAGTCGATAAACTGGAAGCCTACCACGTAATATTCTTTGAGATATTCTAAATATCTCTCCGCTCCATTTCTCATCGTATTCCCTGGTAAAAGGATTTCTTATGTATGTAATCCGAACTTTATCACCGATTTTGAAACGGAAAGGTTTTCGTACATTCTTTGTCTTAGGTTGTAATCTTTTTGGCCAATACATTTTCCACCACAGGTTTGTCTCTTTAGATAGGGTGACTTTATCTGGTGCCATGTCAATCGTTCTATAGAAGGTCTTGTTGTAGCTGTTAGCAAAATTCTGCAAGTTATCCACATAATCATAAGATTGCTTACTGGTGATAAATCTCATGATTTTTGATTTAATAGTCTTGATCACTCTTTCAACGTAATTAGCTTTGATTTCCGTATTTTGTGCAAATAGATGTTGAATATTTCTCTGTTTAAGGAGAGATTCTACTAATCGTGATCTGAATTTTTGTCCTTTATCTGTTCTTATTCTGTTTGGTGATCTTCCTTGTGATAAAACATGTTTCAAAGCATTCGCAACGGATTCACCTTTCTTATCCTTTAGAGGCCTTAGCCATACATATTTGGAGAATATATCAATCACCACCAATATGAAATTGAATCCACTGTTAAATTTCGAAAATATAGACATGTCCATTAAATCGATATCCCATTGATCGTCTATTCCAATAACGATAACTCTGTTCCGCTTAAACGACCGTTTTAAAGGTCTTTGCAAGCTGTATGGCTCCTGTCGTTGTAGCCATTTTCGTATTCTATATTTACTGAGAACGTATTTTCCATCTGTTCGAACAAATCTGTAAAGTTTATCAGGCCTTGCAAAACTCGCTGGGTTAGCTGGATTGTAATAAATATTTCTCAAGTACTTTTCCCAAGAGGCCATCTTTACACATGGAATGATGAATATAGAATGACATACAGAGTAAAACGTTCTCATATTTATACAGTTGAGCTTTCATCGTTTACATCCTCCTCCTCCTCCTCCTCTTCCTCCTCCTCCTCCTCCTCATCATCATCATTACTATCTGTGCTTTCAGAACCATCATCATTTGTTTCGTTATCAATAGCTTCATCTAGATAGCTTTCCAACAAAGGTTTATATTTCCTGATGGCTACTTTAATGGCTTTCTCGTAGTCCATGTCATCGTTAAACAGTTCTGTGATCTTTTTCATGACTTTGCCGTGCAATTTACCATTTTGTAGTTGTAGTAGATACTGAACCAAACTACTATATCTGGACAAAAACTGATCCATATCCTCGTCTTTTAGTTTGCGATTGGCCTTACGTCTTGCATGGTCTTCATTCATGTTACCACCCATGTATTTATCAACTTTTTCTTTCCATATATCTTCATTTGCCTCTCTGGCAAGTTCAGCTAATTTTATAAAAGCCACATCTTCTCCATCTTCTATATCAATTTCGTCTACACGAGACTTCTTGAAGGGAATGTCTTCATCCTCTTTTTCCCTTTTTCTTTTTAAATCATTATTTTCCGAGCACCACCTATTCATGTGTCTAGCTAAATCAGGGACGCTTTCAAAGACTACACCACAATCATCACATGAAGGCATGATTTTTCTCTCGTCTGGTAAATACGTCTGCTCACTTTGAAATGTTTCTTCAAACTGAGGTGGTTCTAGTTCTTTTCTGCTAATATACTCTTCTGAAACACCTCCACCAATCATGTTCTTATTTTCGAATATATTAATTTTTAGTCTGTCGTCTTCTGGTGTATTCTGTTTCAGACCAATGAATAGGCTCCCATACGGTCGTTGTGTCCCCTCTTTGTACTTATTCATGAATTTCTTTGGATTATTAGGATACATCTGTCTAGCAAATATAGCTGGTCCAACTTGATCACGCGGGTTTTTGAAAAGGACTATATACTGGCTATTGATGCTCATGGTTCGACTCTCCTTTCCCTTCGAGAACGCATTCTGCATTATACAAGCTACATTTAGGTTCCTGTGATGGCTGCCCTCCACAAAGAGTTCACAAACATCCTTACTATTGGTGGCGTCTCTCATTAAATCGTCTAGGATGATTAAACTTGGATATCTAGAGTCTATGAATGAGTCATCATTCAAATTTTCAGGTAAACCTTGAACAAACAAAATGTTTTTAATGGTCTGCTTCAGGTCACTAAATAATGGCTGCCACCGTTTATAACACCATATAATCCTATCAGGTGATGGTTTTAGCATAGTCCGTGCTCGCTCCAATAATGTTTTCATCCAAAACGTCTTACCTGAACCAGAAGGTCCAGCCAATATCATAGTGAACGGATGATGTAGTACCAGATGCTGCGGTGGTGGTGGTGGTGGTGGTGGTGTTGGTGGTGGAGGTGGTGGTGGTGGTGGTGGTGGTGGATACGCATGACTGCTCGGTGGATACGGATGACTGCTCGGTGGATATGGTTGATTGATTTTGTGTTTTTTCCTATAATGTCTCAACATACCATCTTTTCTCGAAAATTCTGTACCGTCAATATTTCAATCACTCTACGTCTATCATTTGAAGGAAGAGGACGTGTTTTAAGAGCTCTCTAAGATGTCTAATACTTGTCCAGATTGTGGTAAAGAATTTTCGAGAAAAGATGCTATGTTGAGACATTATAGGAAAAAACACAAAATCAATCAACCATATCCACCGAGCAGTCATCCGTATCCACCGAGCAGTCATGCGTATCCACCGAGCAGTCATGCGCATCCACCACCACCACCACCTCCACCTCCACCACCACCACCACCACCACCACCACCTCCACCACCACCACCACCACCACAGCATGTGGTACTACATCATCCGTTCACTATGATATTGGCTGGACCTACTGGTTCAGGTAAGACGTTTTGGAAGCAAACATTATTGGAGCGAGCACGGACTATGATAAAACCATCACCTGATAGGATTATATGGTGTTATAAACGGTGGCAGCCATTATTTAGTGACCTGAAGCAGACCATTAAAAACATTTTGTTTGTTCAAGGTTTACCTGAAAATTTGAATGATGACTCATTCATAGACTCTAGATATCCAAGTTTAATCATCCTAGACGATTTAATGAGAGACGCCACCAATAGTAAGGATGTTTGTGAACTCTTTGTGGAGGGCAGCCATCACAGGAACCTAAGTGTAGCTTGTATAATGCAGAATGCGTTCTCGAAGGGAAAGGAGAGTCGAACCATGAGCATCAATAGCCAGTATATAGTCCTTTTCAAAAACCCGCGTGATCAAGTTGGACCAGCCATATTTGCTAGACAGATGTATCCTAATAATCCAAAGAAATTCATGAATAAGTACAAAGAGGGGACACAACGACCGTATGGGAGCCTATTCATTGATCTGAAACAGAATACACCAGAAGACGACAGACTAAAAATTAATATATTCGAAAATAAGAACATGATTGGTGGAGGTGTTTCAGAAGAGTATATTAGCAGAAAAGAACTAGAACCACCTCAGTTTGAAGAAACATTTCAAAGTGAGCAGACGTATTTACCAGACGAGAGAAAAATCATGCCTTCATGTGATGATTGTGGTGTAGTCTTTGAAAGCGTCCCTGATTTAGCTAGACACATGAATAGGTGGTGCTCGGAAAATAATGATTTAAAAAGAAAAAGGGAAAAAGAGGATGAAGACATTCCCTTCAAGAAGTCTCGTGTAGACGAAATTGATATAGAAGATGGAGAAGATGTGGCTTTTATAAAATTAGCTGAACTTGCCAGAGAGGCAAAAGAAGATATATGGAAAGAAAAAGTTGATAAATACATGGGTGGTAACATGAATGAAGACCATGCAAGACGTAAGGCCAATCGCAAACTAAAAGACGAGGATATGGATCAGTTTTTGTCCAGATATAGTAGTTTGGTTCAGTATCTACTACAACTACAAAATGGTAAATTGCACGGCAAAGTCATGAAAAAGATCACAGAACTGTTTAACGATGACATGTACTACGAGAAAGCCATTAAAGTAGCCATCAGGAAATATAAACCTTTGTTGGAAAGCTATCTAGATGAAGCTATTGATAACGAAACAAATGATGATGGTTCTGAAAGCACAGATAGTAATGATGATGATGAAGAGAAGGAGGAGGAGGAGGAGGAGGAGGAGGATGTAGACGATGAAAGCTCAACTGTATAAATATGAGAACGTTTTACTCTGTATGTCATTCTATATTCATCATTCCATGTGTAAAGATGGCCTCTTGGGAAAAGTACTTGAGAAATATTTATTACAATCCAGCTAACCCAGCGAGTTTTGCAGGGCCTGATAAGCTTTACAGATTTGTTCGAACAGATGGAAAATTCGTTCTCAGTAAATATAGAATACGAAAATGGCTACAACGACAGGAGCCATACAGCTTGCAAAGACCTTTAAAACGGTCGTTTAAGCGGAACAGAGTTATCGTTATTGGAATAGACGATCAATGGGATATCGATTTAATGGACATGTCTATATTTTCGAAATTTAACAGTGGATTCAATTTCATATTGGTGGTGATTGATATATTCTCCAAATATGTATGGCTAAGGCCTCTAAAGGATAAGAAAGGTGAATCCGTTGCGAATGCTTTGAAACATGTTTTATCACAAGGAAGATCACCAAACAGAATAAGAACAGATAAAGGACAAGAATTCAGATCACGATTAGTAGAATCTCTCCTTAAACAGAGAAATATTCAACATCTATTTGCACAAAATACGGAAATCAAAGCTAATTACGTTGAAAGAGTGATCAAGACTATTAAATCAAAAATCATGAGATTTATCACCAGTAAGCAATCTTATGATTATGTGGATAACTTGCAGAATTTTGCTAACAGCTACAACAAGACCTTCCATAGAACGATTGGCATGGCACCAGATAAAGTCACCCTATCTAAAGAGACAAACCTGTGGTGGAAAATGTATTGGCCAAAAAGATTACAACCTAAGACAAAGAATGTACGAAAACCTTTCCGTTTCAAAATCGGTGATAAAGTTCGGATAACATACATAAGAAATCCTTTTACCAGGGAATACGATGAGAAATGGAGCGGAGAGATATTTAGAATATCTCAAAGAATATTACGTGGTGGGCTTCCAGTTTATCGACTTATTGATTTTCAAGACGAAGAAATTTCAGGAACCTTCTACCAATCAGAAGTGCAGAAAGTGGATGTTCGGGAAGATGATATATGGAAAGTTGAAAACATCCTCAAAACAAAAGGCAAAGGACCCAACAAGCAATATTTGTTAAATGGTTACACTGGCCAAAGAAATTCAACTCTTGGATTAAAGCTCGCGATTTATCTGATATTTGAGAGAGTTAACTATCCCGGAAAGACTAACTTCAAGTCTCGACAGTTTACACCCCTGCACGAAATATAGCATACTGCTGGCCCTTTCGTGAGGTTAGAGATACTGTTGAGTGATATGCAACTCTCTATTTCTTTTTATCTCGATGTATAAAATAATTATAGATAATTTTATTCTTTATATATATTGTAAAGACAACATGTGGATGGCTCCGCGAGCCATGTCTGTCTGAATTGACGCGGATATTAAATATTGTACAAATTATTGTTGTTATCATTACTAGTGTGGTACCGAGAAGCAGAAACTTAAAAAAATAAATAAAATAGGAATACAATCACACAAAAGGAGAATCATATTGGATAATTCCTTGCTCATATTTGTATGGATTAAACCTTGAATCGATACACACAAACACACACACACACAAACATACACAAACACTAACAATGATAAACACCGGTGCATCGTTTATCAATAAAACCTATTGAAAGTTAAAACACGCTATCGATATTGATTGAACAATTATATTATAAAATTCAAGATTAAATACCTTTCAAAATTTCACCCCAGAAATAGTTAGATGTAAAATACTATTTTGTTCCATTAATGTAACGATTTACTTATATTAAAAAGACACGTCTAAACATGTTAAAGGTCACTATACGTACAATAACGACAAGTTAAAACACGCTTTCAATATTGATTTAACGATTATATTATTTATATAATAACGTGTACGTCTTATTCTTCACAGCCGTAGGTGAATAGATATATAAACAAACAAATATATATTTGATACACACTTAGATGGGTTTACCTGTATATCTATTAATAGACTGGGGATTTTCATATATCAAATTAAAATAAAAATAAAAATCATATACTTATGCATAATTAACACCAATGAATTAGTAACACTTTAAAATGACCTTATCCAAAGAAATTAATTAATTAATTTAATTAGTGTCATAATAGGTGATTATGACGTCAGAGGGTATCCTCACTGGGTATCCTCATGGGTATCCCTCCCATAAGTTTAACATTAGACAAAGTGGCCCAGAACTCTGGTTTTCTCCACTACTTACATTATAAAACGAGAAATAATTAAAATTAAATACAAAATTCTTGTTTAGTGAAATCAAAAACGAAAAACGGAAACACTTTTGATTTTCATTTTGGTTTTAGAGAAATCAAAAACAAAAAATGAAAACACTTGCGTTTTCCGTTTTGGTTTTAGAGAAATCAAAAACGAAAAATGAAAACACTCTCGTTTTTTGTTTTTTGTTTTTGATATTTCAAAATGAAAAACGAATGGACGCAAATATACACGGACCGTCCTTCCCAAAGTAAAACACCAAAAGAGCTATCCCCAAAAGGACTACCCCAAAAATTCCTAGATATTCTACTGTAATGAAGTATTTTTGAATGATTAAAACGTCTAAAGAATTTTTGTCATGCATAGTTAACTTTTTACACTCTGCATTGTTGATTTTTTCAACAAGATTAACAGTGCTTCTTTAAATTATGTCCTTTGAAAACTAATAACTGTAAGTAATAAGATACATGTTTGCTATACAAATTGCCAATGATGTTAATTAATATTGCTGACAAAGCTTTAAAACTAATTTTGGTATAATTTTAATTACAGTTGCTATTCGAATGAATGGATTCAAATTATATGTAACCAATACATCAACTATTCCACCTGACGGTTATCTCTGTTATGAAGATCCTGATCCCGGTCTTCCAAACCTCACTCAGACAATACCATGTAATCAACTTGGAAAATATGTCATTTATTACGATGATAAAGGAACTGATGAAGGAAAATATGTCTACGGACCTATAATTGAGTTATGTTACGTTGCCATTAATGGTAAGTCGTTAATAATGTGTATAAACGTAAAAACTTTCATTTTCCACAAGTCTCTCGTCCTTGTCTATACATCAGTATTCTTTAAGTTTTTGTTTGATTGTTTCAAGTCTTTAAAGTTTGTTTACATTGTTGACCATCAATTTTTGGCGTTGATCTATAGCTGCTGGTTGTGCAACATGTTTCATCATTCACAATCACGAATGGTCTTCTAGAACGAACTATTCTTTAACCATTTTTTTTTACTGAAAACCTTATTCTGCAACAAAAATTAAAAAGATGAATTTCAATAAACGACATTATTGTATGCAATGGTTTACTGATATCTTGTATTAAATGTGTTTGTAAATGCATTTATAATCGGTTGAAGTATGCTTCTGTTAAGGTTGCCAAAAGAATCATTGGGGAAGTAAATGCGAGAATGTGTGTGCTGACAATTGTTTGGAGCAAAATTGTTATCCTGGAAATGGTTCTTGTGTTTGGGGGTGTAACCCTAAAAACTGTTTAAATGATGTTTACAATAAGGATACGGCAGTCTGTACCGACGGTTGTAAGAAAAGACAGACTGGACGCTATTGTAACGAGTGTAAGTAATTGTAAATAAAATTATACGTACTAAGTAATATCATTATGTAATTTGTCTTTATATTATTGACGTATACTATGTGCAAAATGTATAAACAGTGGAAGATAAATTATAACTATTAGATGTAAAAACATGCAGGTTTATGTGATAGACAAACAATAACATTTATCCAATGATAGCTTTAATTTGGTTTAATCTATTACAAAAGTTGCATAGAACGGCTTTTGAATTAAGAAGAATATGTACTAATGAATCGTACTTTCAACGTCAAAGTGGCTTATTTTGGAAATTAAAAATTCCCCTATAAACATCGGTCAATCAAAATAAATGACATCATGTTTTGTAAGTATAGATGACGAAAAGAGGAATAAATTTTAGAGAAAAAAAGTAGTTCAATTCGCAGTAATCTACGATGAGATTCGTACTTTAGAATAACGAAACCCGTAAATGTAACAACAATTGACCTTCTAAACATGTGATGCTGATTGTCCTTATCATTTAATTAAACAACTCTTTTCTTTATTTCGATAAATATTTTGTATAATTTACTTTTGAAAAACTGATATTCACTTCGCCGATTGAAATTATAGTAAATAACACACACAAAAAGACAATTATGGCATATTATTATACCTCACAGTATAATTGAATAAATCTATTGGCTAAAAAAAGATCACGTGGCGTGATTTGAATAGGATATTTTCGTCCAAATCGACTGGGCAGGTGAATAACCTCGACAAATTGTACCGTCCGGTTAATAACCCTATTATTCCCCGCCCCATACAATGTATTTGTTTTGTATAATAAAACAGTTACAGTCAGAGGGCCGTTATTGTAATGTATCATCTGTTAAGACGTATTTTTTCCTGTTATTTGTTGCAAATATCACCTTCAGTTAAAACGAAAGGAATCATACTATTTACATCTTCTCATCACAGATAACATGGCATCTGACGGTTCAGTCTCTCTCTACATCCCACTGGTGACCCACCGGCTAGTCTAGCAAATGATGGAAATAAAACATCTTGCTCTAAAACAAAGGGACTTAATGTAACATTTCAGGTTGACATTAAAAAAATAAGCATTGGAAAAGGAATGTATGTAACTTTTGGTGGTACGTTAATAGTAAATAATTATAATTACTAATAATTGCTTACTGTATATTTACACAACAGATGTGATGCAACTTTCATATATGTCTTTCTTCATCCTAGTTACAACTTTGTGGTTGTTTTTTTTTTTCGTCATTTATTACTAAGAATATTTGAAATATATTTACAGTTTGAAAAGAGTTTTCTTTAAATTTTTTCTGTAAAGTACTTTTTGTTCTGATTTATGTGTTTATTGCGTTATTTTTGCCATTTTTTCGACTGTTCAGTAACGGATATAAAAAAGAGTACAGATATATGTTAGATTAAATTTGCTTGGTTTTTTAAAAATTCGTTTTTCAGTTCAAACTTTTATTTGAAAGATGAAAACTATCAAAATGGCATCGGTGCAAGCTTAATTAAGTTTGGAAAGTCGAACACACTATTGTTTTATTTATACTCCAAATAATCTAAATAAACTGTAAAAATTAAAGAAGGATAACAAAAATTCAAAAAGGGGAAGTCCATACACTACAAACTTATCAGAGTCTGAAAAGACCATATTTAGATTTTACTTGACAAGACTCGACACAATCTCGACAGTACTTAACTGTATCCGACTTTTGTCTCGACTTTACTTAATAAGTTCAATTGAGTACTTTATAATCTTATTATAGTCTGAATATGGTCTCGACAAATGATCGACCAGTCTCAACGAGTCTCGATTAGTCTTGACCAGTCTCGACCAGTCTCGACCAACTTACAAAATTCCAGGTAATTTTGTCGTTAGGTTCATTGCTGTCAAATTTAAAGATTTAATTAATAGGTAAAAAAAAAAGGCTAGAATTTTCAGTTCGGATTAAATTCAAATAGTCACCTTTAAAGATTTCTAAAACTTTTTCAGTTCAACTTGGATTTTCATATAAGTCTACAGCTATCTCAATTATATATTGATCTTACAGAATGTCAGGTTATTTGGTAGTTTGGTCTATTGCTGTCAAAATTTTAGGATTTAATTTATAGGTAAAAAACGCTAGAATTTTCAGTTCACACTAAATTCAGATAAACACCTTTAAAATTTGTATAACTTTTTCAAATCAATTTGGATTTTCATAAAACTCTACAGCTTTCTAAATTTTAATCTATATTCGATTTGATCGAGCACAAAATATGGTCTTTTCAGACTCTGAGGAGTTTGTAGTAATAAAAACTGACAAAATCAAGCACTATATATCAATCAACAGAACAAGTGAAAAACAACTGTTTCTGATTTGGTACAGGAATTTTCCGAAGAAAATTGTGGGTAAAACCTGGTTTTTATAGCTAGTTGAAGCTCCCACTTGTATGACAGTTCTTAACAGTTCCGTTATATTGACAAAATTTGGTAAGCAACCCTATCAGACATAATAGGCTAATATTACAAAAATTGGGATCAGCAGCCAAAACTGTGTAAACATACATCACATACATAGAACACAACAGACTAAAACAACTAAAAGAGAGGCAAAGATACCAAAGGGATAGTCAGACTATAAATCGAAAACAAACTTACAATGCATAGCAAATAAACGAAAAACAACCAAAATACAAAAACTTTCTACAAAATACGACATAGAAAACTAAAGACTGATCATGGTCCCAACTATTAAAGCTTACGATAAAAAACAAAAAAATTGGTACATGTAAGAATCATCCTTTAATAGCAACAACATATTTGAGGAGTTGACTGACAATTCCCGCTATGCTGATGTATAATTTTGTAGATCTTGTCTTGCTTATTATTTTTGCAGTTTACATTTTTCTTTATCTATTACAGTTTTGCAAAATTCTTTTTAAGGGGCAATAACCCCTGTAAGTAATCAACAGACGGTACTGGCATTACCAACAAATTTGTAGTTCTTGTCCTGCTAATAATGTTTGCTTTTGATGTTTTTCTTAATCATTATGGTTTTAAAGATTACATGCAAACACCATAACATTGGTAATAATTGTCATTTAGGGGAATACATGTAATACCTATACAGAGAAGACCAACCATATCGGTCGTTTAACTTATTTTTAGTTCTTGTCTTGCTGATATTTTTTTCTGTATAATGATTATGTTTTCAATGCGTAAAAAGCAAAGGAACAGCGCTTTTATTGCTGTTCTTTATCTCAGCCACAGTAAGCCTCTCAGCACAGATCAAGATCACGACAGGTACCTGAACTAATTATTGCTATTATTACTATTATTATTTTTTAATTATTATTAATATTATTATTGATGTTTTAACTGACAAAAAACACTAGCTTTTGAACCTTTTATGTTCCTATTCATGTGGACTGGTCAATTTATTCATAAAGGAAAGGCTTTGTTTGTACATCTTTTGGAAGGTACATCTAGCAATACTCTGCGGAAGCACGAAAGTCTTAAAGTTTATTTGTATTGGACTGTCCAGTTTGTTGGTGACTCCTGTAAATCCTTTTTATGTATTATTTAGAAAGGGGCATACCAATGCCAATTAATAAGTACTGCTATAATGTATGTTTGCAATGCTAACCAATATTATATATCATATATTATAGTGTGTTCTATGAAACAAATGTACAGAATAATTTTTAAAAACTTTGTGATTAAGTTTATCAAATCCATGTCTTTGAACTTGATAAAAAGATATATCTAAGATAACAGTGTTATAAAGATCTGATTTACCCCAGGACTACCAACTAGAAATCGACAACCAAATCGTCAAGCAACCAAAGTTGACTACAATGGAATGAATAACATTCTCCATGGATATTTTTCCATCTGTATACGTATGTAGACAGATTCAAACACACTTACATTTAGATTATAATTCTCGTTGTTCATACTACATTAAAACCCTTGTGTTTCCTACAAGGATTTTAACTTATTTTGATAAACGAAGCAGATGCAATTAGTAAAAAAGGCACTAGTTACTAATTTTCACTGCCTGTTTCAGTTGGAAAGTGTAGATTTCTAGGATTAAGTTTTCAGTTTTTGACCATTATGGTGCCTTCCCATTTTATCCTTATGCTATACTCTAGTTCCATTGATATCTTCTTTTTTTCGATTATAAGATCTTGGTGTGGTTTTGGACATGGTATACAGTTTACAGTATTGTCAGTCCAAACTGAAACGTTTATTTTTATTATTTTAGAACGTACTAGAAAGGAGGGTCATCATATCGTTTACGCTTTGAATAACAGTAATTCCTGGAATATAGGAACAGTTTTATACAATGGAAGATCTTTGCCTACTGAGATTAAATTTAACGCCGTTTTCAGATACTTAACATATATATTTTATCCAGATCATGGGCAACCTTCTGAACTTGAAATATGTGAAATAGGGATTTATGGTGAGTTTTTTCATCAACGCAAAATATGTTTTGTACATGAATGCATCTACCAGAATGAATTTTTACGTAAAGTCGAGACATACAGAAAATCTGTAAAAAAAAAGCATAACGTTAAAGTACACAAAAAAGATCTAACATAGATTGTAATTTCTATTGATTATCAGATATAACTACTTTTTCTTTTTGCATCTCCATTGCAACATCCTCCAAAAGTAGGACCTGATTTTTATTAAACAAATTTGGGTTATAATTTTATACAATATTCTTGTAATCACCTCGCATCCTTTTTTGAAATTTGATATTTCTACTCTGAACAAAACCTTGCATACGGTTTTTCTTTCTTTTTTTTTTTTTGTCTTGATTTGTTTTATTACCAAAACTCTTTACGAACTGTCCATCCCTCACGTTAAAATCTTGCTCTTGGAATAAATAAATTGTTTGTACATGCTAAAAATGGCTATTCTTTTTTTCCCCGCTTATATGGTTTTAGTTTGACTGCTAAGGAATTTCGGTCGTTTTCACTAAATTAGCAGAATGGTTGTTCTATGGGTTTTCAATCAGCCTGTCCTTCGAATATTTCGTCATTCTTCCGAGTTGTGTCCAAACCTTTTTAACGGTTGGGTTACCTTTAATTGACTCATTATAGGCTTCTAATAAACCACTGTGTCTAAAGTTCCCCGTCAAAAAAGTTTCGTCTCAATACTAGTAGTATTTAATATCTGGTACGGTGACAGACAACCAACAGACATAGAAAAAGTAGGATTTCTATTTATTTATTTGTCATTTTTATGAAATTGAAGAATATAATTAGACATATACCTATGTTCGATTGTGAGATGTAATATTTACTATAACGGTTCTATATTAATGGATAAATAAGTATGAATGCACGTCAAAACGATGAATTGAGTGAACCTTATATAAAAAAGGAGATTTCAAGAAACCTCAATATTTGTAGTTCTATGCATGGAACGAAAGAAATGAGTCATGTCACAATGGAAGGATCCGGTTTTGTCAATATTGTTTACTACATCAGGAACCGGTTTTGTCTTTACATAGGACCCGGTTTTGTTTTGTTTTGAAAGCACGATTTATGAAAAAGACGTTAATACGGATCTGCACATTTTCCGTAGAAGGAAATTCATTATACATGTTATTGTAAAACAAACCTGTCGTGTTAAGATATTTATTTTAAATTGGAACTTTTCGGAATAGGGAGTCAAACATATTTTGCGAATGCTTTAAGGATACCTTATTGCACTCATCTACGAACTAAGTTTTAATGGAAAATAAATATTATGCACTTACATTAATTCTTTTATAACATTCTGATGTTTGTCTGTATACTGACTAGTATGTTATGATGTAAAAATTAGAAGATGCTGTATGATTGTGTCACTGTGTCAATTTATGAAAAAAGTAAAGCTATTATATTAACTATACTATACGTTGTGTTTACAGTTTTAACTATCCTTTACTCATGCATTCAGTAATTTTTTGACGAACAAAATACTTTAGTCTATATTATTCTGCACGAATTAATAATCCATACAACCCGGCCACATTTTCTAGTAATATATATACTGTGTACTCGTACTAATGCGAGTTTTCACACTTCAGCACGCACATAAAAGGTTGATCTTTTAAAAGCATTTAATTGCATCGCTGTCCCCGGCAACATTTTGTTGGAAAAAACAATTCTTAAAATGGGCAATAATCTCATCGAAAAGAGAAGTCTGGTACACCTTTTTTATGTTTAGGCACGTTTGGGTTGACTGTTTTGACTTGAAAACGTATAAAGCAAAAATATTTGATACAATTATCTCGGTTCAGACTCAATTATTTTTATATATTTAGGCTAAATATTGATATAATATCATTGAAAATTCAAAATGCCAAGAAATAAAGTATGTGGGTCAGTTGAAATACCTTTTTAATGAGTCATAATAACATAGTAGGTGTGTTTGGATAACAAGCTAAAAAAAAAGCTTCGTGCTACTGCAAATGTTAAAATTGAGATATTTTTTAAACTTGTATTCTATTTTCTTTTTGTTCATCTATTTTTCAATTAAAATTTAGATATATTAATTATTCTATTTATGGAATGTATCAAAAAAAAGTCGGATACTCTGTTCACTAACACCGCCTTTTTTTTTACAGAAAGCCCTTGACGACCGAATTTACTTGTGGATTTTTTTTTTATGCATAACTTAAAAAATGTTTTTTTTGCGTGTGGTATCTAGGGTAATCAGTCTTCAACTTCTGAAAATGTTTAGACTGCCCACAAAATATCAAATTTGATTTTATTTTATTTAGAGTTTTCTTAACTTTCAAAATCCCCCCTGATAACCGATCAGATTATATTTTTAAGTTGAGAAAAGGCCTAAAAGTACATTAAATGATGCTTACTAGCTAGTAGATACATTTGTCTTTTAAAATACAACTGTCACATGTGTCATGTAAGGACGAAATGATCCTATGTGGATAAATTGATAGGTTTTCGAAAGCTAAATTGACAGCGCGTCATCCCTACAATGGCTTAAATTTCACAATTGAAAACGTTAAGTGGCATAATGGAGAAATAATTTTGTCGAAGTAGAATCTCGACTGGTAACATAGCTGTTGGAACTATACTGTGCTGAAATTTTTAAAGAAAATTTGTCAAAGAATTCAAAGCAAATGGCCAAAAATCTCCACTTGCGTCTTTCATCATAAATAAATACGACATATTATTAATTTATACAAGAGCGCACAAACTGAATGGTCTCGACTGCTTATTGATCATGATTGAATTTATATTGAAGGTTTTTAGGGTAAAGGTTTTACTTAAAATATCACTGAAACATAACATTGTCGAAAAATTTAAACCACATATGATATCAATCATCCAGCTCCGTGTTTTTATGAGGAAATACAGGATTTAATTCATGTAGTTACAAAAAGGTGTGGGTATACGAATTTGAGACATAAACCTTTAAACACAAATAAATCCGAACATGCATTTTCAAGAGCAAGGTACGGCCAATATTTGCATTTTTATCATATTCAATATGAACATTAACTTGTGTACGCTTTATGGAAGTATTATGATATTTCTTACTAGTTGTTTTCATACTCAAACGTAAAAAGTCCCAAAATCACCACAACTTAATAGAATAAGTAACTAATACAACTGTTAGTCAGAAGAAGTTACAGGTAATTGAGTTATCATATTGTTAACATAATTATTTCATCTACGTTGTGTCTTTTTGGTTGTCCTCCTACACATTATGGTTCCCTCTGTAATACATCATGCCCAAAAAACTGTCATGGACCATGTGACCTTGCAAATGGGCTTTGTACATTAGGATGTTCAAATGGGTGGACTGGTGTTAAATGTGAACAAGGTAAAACATAGTTTGAAGTTCTAATTATGGTCTTTGTGTTTTTTGAAAACTACGAGGGATACATGCTATCGATTTTGGAAAGCACATATAATCTTTACAATCATGCTATACCAATAAAGATAAAAAGGTAAATAAAAGACAAAAGAAAACAGTTTTCAATGAAAGCATACCACAGTAAATTGACCCTAATGTAACACCAAACCAAGAAGAGGGCTTTATCTTCAGAATGCATCCAAAGTATAAGAAGATGTTTAGACTACATTCGATATGATTATTTATAAATCTGCAGTAACCATTAAAACCAAAGGCCGGGCTTCTAAAAGAGTAAATATGTACCCAGAAATCTGAAAGTCTCTTAAAAATGTATGCAATCATTTTTAGACTCTATGCGACACCTCAGTGTCTTTTAGGTGTTTGTGTCTTTAGACTGTGGTCTCATCAACGCATACTCACACATATCTTTTGATATAAAATTGTAACAATATTCAAAGCCGAGAATATGACTATATGAGAATCGTCAAGGTACCACAGTACGAGAAAGTTTTATGAATGTGGACCCATAAAACTTTCTCATACTGTGGTACATTGACGAGCTTGTGAAGGATAACTGAGAAAAATTATCATTGTTTTAAAATCTGCAAGAGTAGGATAACATGCAGAATACAGATTATCATTCAATCCATCTCTTCTGTGTTCACTCTTCAATGTTTGCTGCTCACACTAATTTTTCTAATATTTAATGACTTTTAATGTGTGGGTTTTCAAACTGAAGTCCCCATTTTATCTTTATATAGATTGTTCCATGAATATGCCAATAACCTTTTATAAATTATTCAGTCGTGCGTATGTTCATTTTTCATTTGAAAAAGCCGTGAATTAACTGTTTGTTGTTAGTTGTTAATGTTGGGTTATTTTTTTTTTTTTGTTGGTTGAAATATATTTTAGAATTTGTTATAAGTATGCATGTCTACGTACTTATTTTCAATCGAAATTTTTATCTTACAGCATGTCAATATGGTGTTCATGGAAAAGATTGTCTTGAGAAATGTTCAACAAATTGTATTATTTCACCATGTAATCACGTGACTGGAGGATGCAATGGTGACTGCAATGATGGATGGCAGGGATTCTATTGTTTTGAAAGTTTGATTTTTTTTTTCATTAACGATCTATCTATTTTTTTATTATTATTATTTACAAAGAAAACGTCGTTGTATTTAGAATTAAAGTACACTTATTTTAATTTTCAGAGTTTAATTTGGAATTGTTACAAAACGACCTGGTTCACTATTAACCTAATTTTGCTTTAAATTTGAATTTCAATTTTATAATAAACTATCCAAAAATCACATGTTGATTCCCGTAGGTTCTTTTTCAAAAGCCTTAATGCCAAGTAAAAATCTATTCATACGAGTAAAATATATGCTCTAAAGGCAGCATATTGTGCAATTGTTTTACCAAAAAGCTTCAGAAAACCTTCGCCACAACTTACGATCCAAAATCGTCTGTGACCAAAATGTGCCAGTGTTCATATTAAATATCTAGACAACACTTTTTCGGAGAATTGGTTGGTGTCAAAGTAATCAATGCAGAAAAAAGTGATCTATTTTGAAAAATTGGACCAAAACTGACGTTACGACACAAATAATGCATATTTAATGTATGCCTACGAGAAGTTATTTTGTATTACAAGTTATATCACAACTATTTCTGTGTTAAATATGTAATGATTCGGCCAGTTTGATGAAAATATAAAACTATTATGGCCAATTTCAATAATTATCCTGTCTACGCATCAAGCCTCGCTCCTATTCCTTCAGTTTTTTGTTTGTTACCTTGATTTGTCTTTTATTTGTCGATTTACGAGATTTGAACATCAGTTAACTACTGTCGCCCTAAGTTAACCCTTTCTGAACCTTCTCCTTTGAAATATTAATTTTTCAGTTTTACTTATTATTCGGTAAAATGTCCTTTAACAATTTGATTAAATGATCGTTGTAATTCAATAAAGCAGTATAAATAATTTCAATAGAATGTTGTAATTAATAAGTAAGAAGTAATAAAATTATGATTAGTTTATTGTTAAGAATATGATGTGAATGAACATTGATATTTTGTAATGAAATGTAGGAAAATGTTTGAAAGCTTGGACACATATTCTTTTTTCGATACTTATATAATATTGATGTTGAATTTGTTTACGCTTTTTTTTCAGAGTGCCATTATGGCCAATTTGGGAAAAACTGTTCTCAGTTTTGTGAGGTGTGTTTACTAGGCATATGTGATCGTGCTAATGGATTATGTGATAACACATCTGTCTGTAGCCTTGGTTATATATATGGTGCATACTGCAACAAAAGTACGTTATATTTGGTATACTTAAAAAAGATTTCATAAACAAATGACTTATCAGATCAACTTCAATGAGACAGTTCCACATTTGTACAAAAGAAAAGAAAAAAATCTCTCATTTATGATACCAGGCCTACATTGTTTTTATGAAAATAAACCTTTTATGTAATAAACTATTACTTTATATATATACATATTCAAGCGAGTATCATTAAAATGTATGATTGGTTACGTGGGCTTAAAACAATCAAACGGTTAAGTTTATTTGACATTCAAATAGTGATTGCAATATGGTCCCGTTTTCATTTTGTAAAAAGTTGTTTTCCAAATTTTTTGATGTCATTCAGAAGTCACTTAACCATATATGATTATAACGCCTGTGCCTTTAAACACAAACTAACCACGCAAAATAATCTTAAAAGTAAAGTGCATATTTTAAAACTGCACTCCTGATGACAAAATATTTTCTACATGACTATCATAACTATCAATAGACTTAAAGGGAGAATACAATTATGTATAATAATTTTTTCAGTTATAGAATGCAGTGATAAAAACCAAATGTAAAGGAAGGTATATCTGGTGATCGCTTTTAACAGTCTTGCTTGATTATTTTCAAGATATTCTTCCTTTTTTTGCTTTTTCTGTGATCAGAAAGTCCCATTAATAACATTCTGTTTCATCAGGAATTACGTTAATTTTAGAATGAATTCAATGCTTATGACAATGTATGACATGTGCTCATGAAATTACCTTCTTCATTTACATTAAATAATGTAAAGAGCAAATGCATTTTGTGAACAATACAGAACATTAGTATAACAAGGACAGATGCACATTTTTAACAATAAAGAATATCTATTGTTTAATCAATACACTAAACGATATTTCTTATTTTTCTAGCCTGTGACGACGGATATTTCGGTACAACTGCACAAGGTTGTGTAATTGTGCAACTGGAAATTGTAGCGCATTTACAGGAAACTGTCCTAGAGGTTGTGCAAAGGGATGGCGTGGCGAAGCATGCGATGAAGGTTAGAAAATTTATTTTGAAGTGGTTAACCTTCAAATAATATTTGTTTGACATACATGCCATCGTGTTATACACGTCTTCCTTTTGTACTTCGCAAGCTGTGTACTCATTATCGTGCAAATGTTTAAATATCACTTACGAGAACTTTTTTACTTCACTGAACCAAGCCTTGTTTGTGTGAATGATAGTGATAGTGGAAGAAATTTTCATCAATGTAATTAAGAAATATCAACTGAGAGAAAGGTATAGATTACAGTCACAAAGGATGCTAGCTAACAATCAAAGCGGATGCCAGCTTACCGTCATTAAAGTTGCCAATGTATATATACTTTGACTATTTCTAATATAACCCCCTAGTGTGATTAGAGAATAGAAATATGGTCACGCAGCCACGTCCGGTCAGGATGGGGACGTTAAATACGATGCCTCAGGTAAAGAGAGTGCCACGCTCTTTGCACGTTGAGAACCTTGCAACAACCCTTTGAGGGGTCTGTAGGTGGCCTGTTGAAATGCTGATTTTCTGTCCCTATTCAATATACCCTCATTTCCCAGTGGTAGTCAAAATTTGCCCGTTCTTTAACCCGGACGGCCACTATTGCAAGACCTCCCTGTTGTATTTATTTTTAATTTGTTCTCGTCTTGAACATGCATGACAAATTTGCCACTGAACGTTAAGAAACCAACAATCAATCAATCATTTTCTAATATGATTTTGAGATTGATAAGTATGTTTTCTATTCTTGATTTAGCTGACTTTTACAGAATATCTGTATTAAAGATGACCATGAATGTATTAAACGTTTGGTTATTATAATTCTGGCATGTTTTGTCTCAATTATTAAGTCACTAAATGCGACGAATTATCGAATTTGGAATTGCACTGAGTAACACAACAGTGCCTCAAGGTGATTAATCATGCTTACCCATCCGAAGCATATGAATTTGTTTTGAAGGGTTTCCTGTTACCTTAGCTTTAGTTTCAGTGTTGTTTATGGTTGTTTTTTCTTATTTTATGTTTCAATATATGTGTTATTCGCATAGTCTCACCTATCCTTTGTCTTCAAAATTCGTATTTTCATATAAATTTTTACGTATGGTCTAGATTGGTGTTAGATAATGAATGTGATTGTTTTATAAAAAGACCATAAACCCACTTATTCATGGTATGGTATCAATATTTCTGACCTGACACTACGTACTTTTTATTGCTTAATTCTTTAGAATTTAATATGCAATGTTTCGGGTTCTTTCGGGAATAATCCCAGGTAAACCCTCATCAGAGGCCGACCTTTATATATTTATTTTATATCTAGTATTGTAGATAGATGTGTGTCTGTTTCATAACAGTTTTTTTTTCAAATTTACTACACGTGCATATAGGTCTACGTTGTAGCTAGTCTTTTTACAGACTAAAGAAACTGACCAAGTAGATCAGCACCTTTGGTTAATTATTCATATATATAATGAAAAGACTTATTGTCTTTATTCTCGTAATCTAATCTATCATAAATCTACACGAGATCTAATAGAGATAGTAGTTATCAGTGCTATACTGTTGAATTCACACTAGACTGTCGTGTATGTTTTAACACCTATTTGATAATATACAAATGTCTCCATGTTTAACAATTGAAGAGGTTTGTGTAGATACCATGTCGGTTCTATGCATGAATATAACAGGAACCATTCAGTTTTACCTTGTACGTGATCTCTTGAAATAAATCGGCATCACGTCTTTTTACATCTGTTTCACAGTATAATGATTGTATACTAAAGCCTCCCGTGGTGGGGTATTGTGAATCAATGTCTTCGGCTTAATGATTAATAATCATGTTGCCAATATTCTTATTGTTTTTTAAACCAATATCAGGTTTGGATTTAGATAGTTTTTTTATTTATTATTTTGGCAATCGGATCTTTCCGAATTATATACCATATTTTGTTATTACCGTGTTAAGATATTCAAGATATTTCTGCCACTTGTTTTCTAATATTTGGTTTCTTTCGAAGTTGCTGTCTGCATCTATGCTAACTTAGCCTAACTGTTTTGTTAGGGAGAAATCTGCAAGACATTTACACTTTAGACCGTATTTAAACGATTATCTTATAAGTACATGTTGCTATTGTTTCTAAGAATTCTCGTACCTTCAGAAGGAATGAAAACAATGTACTATTTCAAATAATTGTTCACTTTGTTCACCTTCTTCATTAAATATATTAAATCCAGCAATTCTCATTCTGTAGTGGAATTTAATATTATTTTCGTAGGATATTTCTCTGTTTTATGTCTATAATTATGGTTAAATATAGCAATATCAGATATTTCCAGGGAGGCAACTCTGCCCATTGAAACGCCAACGATCTGTTGCTAGTACAACAGTATAACTTTCGTTGTTCATTGACAATCATATTTATTTGTTATTAGTTTCCATGTAACCTTCAACGGCTTGACATAATAATTATTATCGATATTAGTTGCCTAACGTCCTGTTGCCAATATTTCATGTATGTTTAGGACTGTGATATAGTGATGACATAAGGTTGTTTACTAGTATAATAGTATAACTTCCATAGTTCGTTGACAATCATATTAGTTGTAGTTAGTTTCCATGCTACCTTCTAAGGTTTGACATGATACAGCGATAAATTAACGATTTTTGGTTGCTTAGCATCCAGTGGCAAATATTTCATGTATGTTTAGGACTATGATATAGTGATGACATAAGGTTGTTTGCTAGTATAATAGTACAACTTCCATAGTTCATTGACAATCATATTAGTTTGTAGTAGGTTTCCATGCTACCTTCTAAGGTTTGGCATGATACAGCGATAGATTAAAGATTGTTGGTTGCTTAGCATCCAGTGGCAAATATTCCATGTATGTTTAGGACTATGATATAGTGATGACATAAGGTTGTTTGCTAGTATAATAGAATAACTTCCATAGTTCATTGACAATCATATTAGTTTGTAGTTAGTTAACATGCTACCTTCTAAGGTTTGACGTGATACAGCGATAAATTTAAGATTGTTGGTTGCTAAGCATCCAGTGGCAAATATTTCATGTATGTTTAAGACTGATATAGTGATGACATAAGGTAGTATGATAAATTATTATCATAACGTTGTGTAAGAGACAGTTACAAATTCGCTATTGTGTAGTAGCTAATCAATGGATATAGGACTCATACGAAATACGGATTACCATGTTGGGTATAACTAGTGGAACAGGATTTTTTAAGAGCAACTGAGTTCATCCATGTGGGATAAAAAAAAATCATTTTAGCAAAAAAGATGTTCATTTTGGTATACATGTAGTTAAGGATTTCTTAAGAGGTGTTATATTCTTTAGTTGACATTAAAACATCTTTTTTTTCAAATATGTACCGGTTTTTAGCACTTATTACATTCTCTACTGGTTTTACTATATCATATACCACCGTGTTGTATTTATACATTTCATTCATAAATGGTATATTGTACCGATAAGCTTTTTTGTTTGTGTGAATGCATTAGAAAATATATGCTTGTTTTATTGTTTAAGTTAAATCTAAATTGCTGTCGGAAGAGTCGTCTTAAGCGGGCGCGATAGGATGAGGTGTTGCTGCTGTTATAATCGTGATAATAATGGTGGAGACATTGATAGTTTACAAGTAAGTTTTATTGTTCATGCAGTATAGCAGGTAAAATAAACGATTACAAATTTTTTTTTTTTTAAACAAAAATACAAGGATCTTTCGAGAGCTCTTTTCGGGGAATTGTAATTAAAAGATTTATAAGATAATTTACTTTTCCTAACCAATTGATTGATTGATGTCTGCAGTGATTGATGCTACACATATAACAAAAAGGCCTCGGTATGACGTAATGAGAATGTCGGATAGTAACCAATGTCAACCACTCGATAATAGACTCCTGACTATATTAAATGGAGATTAATTCTTAAAATGTTAATTCATAGTTTACAAAGACTTATCTGCATAAAACAAACGATTGACATGGTACCATTTCTTGTATTAGAGTTTGTATAAGTGTCTTCTAGCTTCATATATAAAAGAATAACAAAAATACAGAACTCCAAGGTAAATTAAAAAAGGGGAAGTCCATAAAAACTGACAAACGGAACGAGTGAAAAAAAAAAACAAATCTCATATTCCTGACTTGAAACAGTCATTTTCCGTAGAAAATAAAATATATAACCTAGCGCTCAAATAAATATTTAAACATATTTTCCAAGATTGCTATATTTGTAATGTACACTATATCAAAGGAAATAGGTTACAAGACTTTGAAACGAGTGTACATGTTATTGAACAATCTGGAAAGGCATATTAAGTAACAAAGTCATATGTTATGTCTTGTTGAGTTTAACTATTTATTACATGCATATTTTCCTAATATTGCTTTAATTTTTCGAATTTTATGACACAACACGGCTTATACGAGTTTATTTATTTGAAGACGCAGGTTTATATCAACAAAGGTAAATATTTAAACCGGACATAATCAAATTAAAGAAATTCATAAACGACCAGTTGATTACCACAGATCATTTACGTTGGGAAAATCCTTTCAAATAAATAGATGTGTAAAAGTTTAAAATTAACCACAGAACAATCTACCGAGAAAAGGTCAAATCAGGTTTTTACAGTAAAAGATAATATATATAATTTAAAGTAAATATATATAAGCGAAACATGCTATATATATGAATCACCAAATCATGCATAAAAGAGCAATAACAGAATAACCATGTAATTGAAGACAAACATTTAAATGCATATGAAATTGCATATAAAGTATACACAGCGATACATGGAAAATCATTATAGAAACTCGATACAGACAAGAAATAAAATCTCGTATAGACAATGCTATTAGTAAGTTTTGCTGGGATTGGTTCATGGCCACGACTATTTATAAAACGCCTGCATAAGGAGTATATATGTAGGACTCAAATCTATGGTGGGTTCCAGATCTATGGTAAATTCCTAATCTATGGTAAATATGATGTCACAAACGCCAAACAAATCATAAATCTGTGGCAGTTTTTTGTTTTCTCCAAATCTATGGCAGATTTTGATATTACTTAATCCGGGGAAAAGAGTAAATCATAATGTCACAATTAAATAACGTCATATAAACGGTCTAGTAATATAGAAGGAAAAGAAAACGCCAGTTTTCAAGGACCCTAATCCATAGATTAAATGATGTTTCAGAATTTGAGTTTATGTTTACGAAAATCTCTGCAAATAGGAAGATGTAATCATCTCATTCGGATGAAATAAGAATACTAGCGAACAAATCCATAGTCATCTGTAACAGGAAAATCGCTAGTGCAGGCAATTTCACGCAAGTGAATATTTTTTTTGTGTTTTCGATGTTCATGTTTCGTGTTTGTTTCCGCTCTTTGATTTTCTTGTTCTCGCGTTCCTGGTATTGTCCTCTCCCTCAATTGTACGAGTTTTTACTCTGCATTTTGGTTTTAACCATTAGTATTTTGTCAGCTATATAATAGCGACTTCCTGTACTATTGTTGCAAATAAGTTTTATTGAGATTTGAAAACTAAAAAGAATCTGTCATAGATTTCTAATATCTATTTACATTATTTCAGCTATATGTATGTCGAATAACTGTAATTTTGGAGAAATAAGGATTTTTAATAAAGCCACGTGTTTGAAGCAAGTCATTGTTTATTATTGGACTTTGACTTTAATCCTCATCAGTTAAAAAAGATTTATTTACGCTCAAATAAATATATGGTAAAAAGTCAAACTGCTTTTTGCGTTGTCAATGGACTTGTTGGGGGCTTTTATAGCCAACCACACGGTATGGGTTTTTCTCATTGTTGAAGTCCGTACGGTGGCTTTCGCTAAACGCAGATTTTCTGCTATCTTTGGACATTTCAACTTTGAAATTTTTGGTCAGATATGTACTGACTGGTCCTTAATTCATTTGCAGAAAATCTGCCATAGATTTGAAAACTAGAAATTCACCATAGATTAGGAAATTAAAAATCTGCCATAGATTAGGATTCTAAAAAATCTGCCATAGATTGGGGATGGCACGACGCCATATTTACCATGGATGAAGAATCTGCCATAGATCTGGAACCCACCATAGATTTGAGTCCTACATATATCTCTCAGTTTGATAAGATATTCCAGGGCTTGTATTTCCTATCATAATTTCCTTGATAGAGGGTTGCAGCTCACAAGGAAGCTATTAAATCAAGAGTTCAAAGTGGTAAAGTTGAAGCCATCACGAGTTGGTTGACCGTTATGGAATATCCGTTTCACAGATGATAACGGATATGTTCATAATGTTGTAACTACAATCCCGTACCCTTTTCCCGAATGTGACCTACCGAATTAGACTTATTACGTTATAAAAGCCTTAATGCCAAGTAAAAATCTATTCATGCGAGTAAAATTTCCGCTCTAAAGGCAACATATTGTGTAATTGTTTTACCAAAAGCTTAAGAAACCTTCGCCAAAATTTACGATCCAAAATCGTCTGTGACCAAAAGGTGCCAATGTTTATATTGAATATCTAGACAACACTTTTTCGGAGAATTGATCGGTGCCAAATAAATCAATGCAGAAAAAAGTGATATATTTTGAGAAATTGGACCAAAACTGACGTTACGATACAAATAATGCATATTTAATATATGCCAATAAGAAGTTATTTTGTATTACAAGTTATATCACAACTATTTCTGTGTTACATATGTAATGATTTGGCCAGTTTCAAGAAAATATAAAAATATTATGGCAATTATAATGATTATCCTGTCGACGCGTCCGATCTCGCTCCTTTTCCTTCAGTTTTTTGTTTGTTACCTTGATTAGTCTTTTATTTGTCGATTTACGAGATTTGAACATCAGTTAACTACTGTCGCCCTAAGTTAAACCTTTCTCAACCTTCTCCTTTAAAATATTAATTGTTCAGTTTTACTTATTATTCGGTAAAATGTCCTTTAAAATTTGATTAAATGATCGTTGAAATTCAATAAAGCAGTAGAAATAATTTAAATAGAATGTTGTAATTAATAAGTAAGAAGTAATTAACTATGTCTAATTTATTTTTTAGAATATGATGTGAATGAACATTAATGTTTTGTAATGAAATGCAGGAAAATGTTTGAAAGCTTGAACAAATATTCTTTTTTTCGATACTTATATAATACTGATGTTAAATTCGTTTACGCTTTTTTTTTCAGAGTGCCGTTATAGCCATTTTTGGAAAAACTGTTCTCAGTTTTGTGAGGGATGTTTACTAGGCATGTGTGATCCTGTTAATGGATTATGTGATAACACATCTGTCTGTCTATATATGGTGCATGCTTTTATTTAACAATCTATTTTTTTATACATATACATATTCAAGCTAGTATTATTAAAATGTATGCTTGTCTACGTGGGCTCAAAGCAATCAAACGGTTAAGTTTATTTGACATTCAAATAGTGATTGCAATATGGTCCCGTTTTCATTTTGCTTAAAGTTGTTTTCCAAATTTTTTGAAGTCATTCAGAAGTCCCTTAACAATATATGATTATAACGCCTGTGTCTTTAAACACAAACTAACCACGCAAACTAATCTTAAAAGTAAAGTGCATATCTTAAAATTGTACTCCTGATGGCAAAATATTTTCTACATGACTATCATAACTATCAATAGACTTAAAGAGAGAATACGATTATGTATAATAATCTTTTCAGTTATAGAATGCAGTGATACAAACCAAATGTAAGGAACGTACTTCTTCGATAATCGCTTTTAACAGTCGTACTTGATTATTATCAAGATATTCTTCCTTTTCTTGCTTTTTCTGTGATCAGAAAGTCCCATTAATAATATTCTGTTTAATCAGGAATTACGTTAGTTTTAGAATAAATTCAATGCTTATGACAATGTATGACATGTGCTCCTGAAATTACATTCTTCATTTATTTTTTAACAATAAAGAATATCTTTTGTTTCATGAATACACTAAACGATATTTCTTATTTTTCTAGCCGGTGACGACGGATATTTCGGTAACAACTGCACAAGGTTGTGTAATTGTGCGACTGGAACTTGTAGTGTATTTACAGGAAATTGTTCTGGAGGTTGTGCAAAGGGATGGCGTGGTGAAGCAGGCGATGAAGGTTAGAAAATTTATTTTGAAGTGGTTAACCTTCAAATAATATTTGTTTGACATACATTCTGCCGTGTTATACACCGAGAACATCTTCAACGTCTTCCTTTTGTACTTTGCAAGCTGTGTACTCATTATCTTGCAAATGTTTCGAGAATTTTTTTACTTCACTGAACCAAGCCTTGTTTAGGTCAATGCTAGTGATAGTGGAAGAAATTTTCATCAATGTAATTAAGAAATATCAACTGAGAGAAAGGTATAGGTAACAGTCACAGAGGATGCTAGCTAACAGTCAAAGCGGATGCCAGCTAACCGTCATTAAAGTTGCCAATGTATATATACTTTGACTATTTCTAATGTGACACCCACGGGTGATTAGAGAATAGAAATATGGTCACGCAGCCACGTCCAGTCAGGATGGGGACGTTAAATCCGATGCCTCGGGTAAAGAGAGTGCCATGCTCTGTGCACGTTGAGAACCTTGCAACAATTTTTTGATGGGTCTGTATGTGGCCTGTTGCAAGGCTAATTTTCTGTCCCTATTCAATATACCCTAATTTCCCAATGGCAGTCAAAAATTTCCCGTTCTTTAACCCGGACGACCACTATTGCAAGACGTACCTGTTGTATTTATTGTTTATTTGTTCTCGTCTTGAACATGCATGACAAATTTGCCACTGAACGTTAAGAAACCAACAATCAATCAATCATTTTCTAATATGATTTTGAGATTGATAAGTATGTTTTCTATTCTTGATTAAGCTTACTTTTACAAAATATCTGTATCAGAGATGACCATGAATGTATTAAACGTTTGGTTATTATAATTCTGGCATGTTTTGTCTCAATTATTAAGTCACTGAATGCGACGAATTACCGAATTTGGAATTGCACTGAGTAACACAACAGTACCTCAAGGTGATTAATCATGCTTACCATCCGAAGCACATGAATTTGTTTTGAAGGGTTTCCTGTTACTTTTGCTTTAGTTTCAGTGTTGTTTATGGTTGTTTTTCTTATTTTATGTTTCAATATATGTGTTATTCTCATAGTCTCACCTATCCCTTGTCTTCAAAATTCGTATTTTCATATAAATTTTTACGTATGGTCTAGATTGGTGTTAGATAATGAACGTGACCAAGGGTTTATGATAAATTATTATCATAACGTTGTGTAAGAGACAGTTACAAATTCGCTATTGTGTAGTAGCTAATCAATGGATATAGGACTCATACGAAATACGGATTACCATGTTGGGTATAACTAGTGGAACAGGATTTTTTAAGAGCAACTGAGTTCATCCATGTGGGATAAAAAAAAATAATTTTAGCAAAAAAGATGTTCATTTTGGTATACATGTAGTTAAGGATTTCTTAAGAAGTGTTATATTCTTTAGTTGACATTAAAACATCTTTTTTTTCAAATATGTAACGGTTTTTAGCACTTATTACATTCTCTACTGGTTTTACTATATCATATACCACCGTGTTGTATTTATACATTTCATTCATAAATGGTATGTTGTACCGATAAGCTTTTTTGTTTGTGTGAATGCATTAGAAAATATATGCTTGTTTTATTGTTTAAGTTAAATCTAAATTGCTGTCGGAAGAGTCGTCTTAAGCGGGCGCGATAGAATGAGGTGTTGCTGCTGTTATAATCGTGAAAATAATGGTGGAGACATAAATAGTTTACAAGTAAGTTTTATTGTTCATGCAGTATAGCAGGTAAAATAAACGATTACAAATTTTTTTTTTTTTTTTAAACAAAAATACAAGGATCTTTCGAGAGCTCTTTTCGGGGAATTGTAATTAAAAGATTTATAAGATAATTTACTTTTCCTAACCAATTAATTGATTGATGTCTGCGGTGATTGATGCGACACATATAACAAAAAGGCCTCGGTATGACGTAATGAGAATGTCGGATAGTAACCAATGTCAACCACTCGATAATAGACTCCTGACTATATTAAATGGAGATTAATTCTTAAAATGTTAATTCATAGTTTACAAAGACTTATCTGCATAAAACAAACGATTGACATGGTACCATTTCTTGTATTAGAGTTTGTATAAGTGTCTTCTAGCTTCATATATAAAAGAATAACAAAAATACAGAACTCCAAGGTAATTTAAAAAAGGGGAAGTCCATAAAAACTGACAAACGGAACGAGTGAGAGAAAAAAACAACTCTCATATTCCTGACTTGAAACAGTCATTTTCCGTAGAAAATAAAATATATAACCTAGCGCTCAAATAAATATTTAAACATATTTTCCAAGATTGCTATATTTGTAATGTACACTATATCAAAGGAAATAGGTTACAAGACTTTGAAACGAGTGTACCATGTGTACATGCTATTGAAAAATCTGGAAAGGCATATTAAGTAACAAAGTCATATGTTATGTCTTGATGAGTTTAACTATTTATTACATGCATATTTTCCTAATATTGCTTTAATTTTTCGAATTTTATGACACAACACGGCTTATACTAGTTTATTTATTTGCAGACGCAGGTTTATATCAAAAAAGGTAAATATTTAAACCGGACAAAATCAAGGGAAACAGCCGGCCTTTTTCAGCAAACTGTTCTTGTGATATTGTCTTATATACACATGACAAGTTTCTGTTTACGGTAGAAAATTATTATCATCTTGAATCTAAAAACGAAGTACATCAATAATAATTTCAGTATATTGAAATTTTGATTATTGTATATCTTGCTACCGATAATGCTCACTATGAGTTGAAGTCATTTCATATGTTAGCTAGAACATGATTAAAGATTGTTGTTTTGTCATAAGCAAAACATAGTGTAACATGAGTTAAATATGCTCTGCTTACATGTATCCTTTCTGGAGCATTTGAGGTTTTTTTTTAACTGGACTGTTATCTTTAGTTTTCTATGTTGTATTTTGTAATGTTTTAATTATTATTGTCTGTTTTGTTTATGACTGTAATGCTCTTTTGTCTCTTATCTTGATCTACTGGTCCTATTTTCTTGGCATTTTCCGTTATGGTAATGTTATGAAATTAACATCTACTTATGGTTAAGAATTGAGGTAACGTCTTATGACTTTTAACAATAATTATGCAACTAGTGTCACTAGTGGAGCAGGAACTGACCATTTTTCTTGTTAAATGCTGGTTTTTCATGGGGCTCGTGTTTACTCATTGTTTTCTTTTTACAGTGTTTTGTCTACCGTTAATAGTATTTTTGTTCATTTCTGTTGGTCATGGTATTGTATGCCTGTCTTTAAGCTTGATTGTTAATAACCTCATCTGTATTTTTTAGTATTAAACCCTTTGACATAAATGAAAAGGAATTCACGACAAAGACAAAATGTTTCACTCAACTTAGTTACTATGAAAGTAAGCCGGACCTTTCTCTCAGTAAACATTTGAGATCCCCTGACCACACTAAGGCATGTCTCCACCGACTAACTATTATCATCATTGACCACAGCACTTCTTGGTCTAAGAAGGAGAGAATCACTCGGCAAAGAATTTGTTTAATATAATTAAATCGTTGGCACCAAATGGGATTAATGAAAAGGCGTAGTTCAAATCGCGCAGTGTTAACCACTACAGCTGGATGTGTTATTTTCTTTTGAGATGAATAAATACACCGTCTCTTTGGGTTTTTTACATATTAGATTTGCGTGAACTTTGAAGTTCTTGAATTATGCAAGCGTGGTTCGGTTTTTATATTGCATAACGTTCAAATTTTTTTTTAGTAATATCAGAATAAATTGATAAGATTCATTTTACATCATTTTGATGAAGGATATCCAAAATATTTATTGAAACTTGTATTTACTATTTCTTTTTTTCATACTGGTGTTCCAATGTACACCTTTTCCTGCGTATATAAATGAACAGATATCCGTAGCGGTATTTGGCACAATTTTTTGTAATATTTGCTTCATTTTTAAATGTTTTGATTCGAATGTCAGTGATGAGACTCATGTAGACGAAACGCGCGTATGGCGTACCAAATTTTACCATATTATATGTCTGGTATTTTTAATGAGTACTTTAACTATATATATTTATCAATTTTATTGCTAAGCTAACCAAAGTTTGATAAAATTCCAATAAGAAAATGTACTATCATATCATTTATATTTTTGATGTAGATTTGTGTTTCTCTGAAATTGAAGCGAAGGTCCTCATTAAAGTAGAAATTTATTTGTTTCTGTTGAAGCTTTGACTTGTGTACATAGTTTTAAACAAGTTCAAAGCTTTCAATCAATTTATAGTTTTCATCTTTTTTATCCTTTACCTTCAATTCCACGTACCAACTCCTATCATTTCCTCCAATTTGAAAGATAATATCAATTGATACATTTAGTTTCATTTTATGTTTGGACAATAACACCTATGATTGCTTTTTTCAGAGTTTGACCTGCCAGAATTCATCAGTTTATTATTTTGGTTTCTTCTAGATGCATAAATTGTATCTTTTAAAACTATGAACGTTTGTAAATTAAGGCAAAGTTAAATACGTTAAATTTGTGAAAAAAAGGAGATGTGAAATGATTGGTGATGCCAAATCTATCCAACACAGTCCAAATGAAATGGATTTAAGCAACTAAAGCTCATCGTTCGAACTTCAACAATGAGCGAAATCCATACCGTGTAGTCAGATATAATAAGCTGGACATGACAATATACAAAATATTTCAAACGAAGACAACGACTGAACGTAAGACGTCAAGAATATGGTGGGATTAAACATGTTTGTGAACGCTCAACCCTTTCCTTTAGTCAGTGGTGTAGCAGCATATCATAAGAACAAACTAAGAAAGTCAAAATGGTAATTGCTTGGCTATCATATTTAAGCGAAGCACAAAATATAACTGACATATAGACAATTGACAAAAATACCGATATTAGAGTACTCGCAGTAACTGAAAGCTAGTTCGAAGCTCATAAATAAATAATGTTCTCACAGACTAAAATATCAATCAGTACACATCCAATTGATTTTGTGTAAAAAACTTCATAAACCGTTTGAGAAAAGCATGTCCTTGTGCCATTGCAATATCTAGATACATAATACCGACAGGATGATAGACAATAAGTTTTCATAACTGTATAGCAATACATATTTAGCTATGCTTAAATGAGAAATAAACACTTTATAAATTTCGTTCGTCCAAAGCGTTTTCATGGTTTATTTTCATCAGAACGCTCAAACCTAAACATTTGAAAGCTGTGAATGCGTAAATCCGTTGCAACTTTAGGAGCGATTTGACCAAAACGAACATAAGCAAAATAGTCAAATTGATCTTAGGTCAATTTGGCTTACGGGAGATTGAACTTTGGTTTCTTAATATTTTTTATGATATGATATGCATGATAGCCAAAGTAACTAATATTACAAGAGCAGCAATATCGACCCAGTGCTAGTAAATGAAATTAACACTTTAAATTCCTCTGTCCGAAGTGCTGATTTTTTTTCTTCATCAGAGGATAATTTGTTCAATAAAATTACCGTAAAAACACTTTTCAAAGAACTTACTACCCTGTTGAAGAGATATCGTTTTAGAATACGAAAGGACCAATGAGTTAACATATATCGTATATAAATGTACGGACTTTATAGACAATATTACTGTAAATATGTGATATACCGTTCTGAAAAATATTTTCACAGTACAACTAATTATAAAACCAAATATTTGTAAATATGAAAAAAAAAATAGTATACTAAAGTCTTTTGTAACTTATGGTAACTAAATCCCTGACTTTAAGTATTAATCAGTTACACGTTAATTACTATCATTAAAATCGTATAAAAGTCACTACAGACACGGGTATTGCGACCGACTTGGGATACATAAACACCGTGTGATGGGACCAAAGGAATATCACCGTCAAAAAAGAAAATTTACAATAGGAAATGTAAAATTC
This sequence comes from Mytilus californianus, assembly GCF_021869535.1. Taxonomy (NCBI): domain Eukaryota; kingdom Metazoa; phylum Mollusca; class Bivalvia; order Mytilida; family Mytilidae; genus Mytilus; species Mytilus californianus. Next base: position 78,402,491 of record NW_026262581.1, read on the forward strand.
GTCTTTTTTTTTTGTAAATTATATAATAAAGCCTACCGTGTGGAACTGAAATATATAAATCTTGAAAAGGAAAATTATTGTTGTTAATATTAGAATTATTTAAAGTAAGTTCTCTTGATTAAAATTTACAAGATGTTCTTGATAATTTAAATCAAAAACATCAAGGTAACGTAAGTGTTATCAAATTTATCAACTGAATGGAATTTAGGCAGATCTTTACTGTGATGTATGGATAGTATTTAGCTTTTAACAGAATGAGTCATCACCTTTCAAGCAAATGTATTTTAAAGATATGACAATGACTGTTTGGACCCTGGAATTAGAAATTCAAAAAGTATAAAGTAATACTCTTGTTCACTATTTGTGACCTCACAGTAACATCAGAAATACAATTTTACACTCTGGTATAAGACGTTCAATGCATTTAGAAACGAAATAAAAAAAAAGAAATATCCGAGTGAATCAATATTAATTCCAAAATATGCCATCTTTAATGACCTGACAACAGTATCGTAACTATATCCCTTCTGAATAAGTCTGTTTAAAGGTTTGGTTAGCTTTTGAGGTGAATTACGACATTGTTTTGCTTTGTAAAGAATATTACCATAAAAGATTGGATGTTAAATACCTGAAAGTATTAGATGTCTGCATGTTGATTTATATTTACGAAATTCAATGAAGTCCTTGTACCGATGATAAAATTTAGTAAATGTTTTGACTAGTTTGTGGTATCGAAAACCCTGGTGTAATAATTTTTCAGTAATACAAAGATGTTTTTCGTTAAAATCAAATACATTGTTACATAGACGAGCGAATCGAACAAGTTGAGATATATAAACACCATAAGATGGTGACAAGGGAACGTCACCATCTAAAAAGGGATAATTAACAATAGGAATGAAAAATCATCTCTTTTATCGTAAATTTTGGTATTAAGTTTCCCGTTAAAGATATAGATTTCAAGATCCAGGATAAGGCAGTGTTGATTGTCAGTATTAGCTTTATTTATATTCTGTTCAGCAGAATAAATCTCTTTAGTGTCGTACTGAAGTCGTCATTATTGAGAGCCAATATATCATCCAAATATCTAAAAGTGTTATTAAATTTTTGTATCAGATGTTGTTTCAGTGGGTCTTTGCTGATTTAAGTCATAAATTGTAACTCATAACAACACAGAAACATGTCCGCAATAAGTAGTGCACAGTTAGTCCCCATTTGAATTCGATAACATGGCGATATACCAATTAGTCTTGAACACAGCGAGAAAATCCCGCAACCGGAGGCGGGATTCAGTTGGACCCTTAACAAAAATGTGTTCTCGTTCAGTGAAAACTGACGTCACACTAGACTCCGAAACATATATTAGAACTACTACAATTAAAAAACATACAAGACTATCAAAGACCAGAGGCTCCTGACTTGGCACAGGGGCAAAACTGCGGTGGTGTTACACATGTTTCGTGAGATCTCAACCCTCACCTATACCTCTAGCCAATGTAGAATAAACAAACACACAGCAATACGCACAGTAAAACTCAAAATAAAAGAAGTCCGAGTCCGATGTCAGAATAGGTAACAGAAGAAACTAAGCAAAATGACAACGATACATAAATTAACAAAGGACTTCTAGCAGTTACTGACATGCCAGCTCCAGACCTCAATTAAACTGATTGTAAGGTTATGTCTTCATCATATGAAAATCAAGCACAATCCCTCCCGTTGGGGGTTTAGTAACATACCATTATAAAATAAGAGAACATAACCCGTATCATGCCAACAACTGGTTTTAGAATAAATGTGTTTACTTCCGATGCAAAGACCCCATGAGTGAATCAATATTAATTCCAAAATATACCATCTTTAATGACCTGACAATAGTATCATAACTATATCCCTTCTGAATAAGTCTGTTTAAAGGTTTGGTTAGCTTTTGAGGTGAATGACGACATTTTTTGTGCTTTGTATAGAATATTACCATAAAAGATTGGATGTTAAATACCTGAACGTATTAGATGTCTGCATGTTGCATTGATTTATATTTACAAATGCTGTCCTTGTACCGATGATAAAATTTAGTAAATGTTTTAACTGGTATCGAAACCCTGGTGTAATAATTTTTCAGTAATACGGAGACTTCTTTCGTAAAAATCAAATACATTGTTACATACACGAGCGAATCGAACAAGTTGAGATATATAAACACCATAAGATGGTGACAAGGGAACGTCACCATCTGAAAATGGATAATTAACAAGAGGAAATGAAAAATCATCTCTTTTATCGTAAATTTTGGTATGAAGTTTCCCGTTAAAGATATAGATATCAAGATCCAGGAAAGGGCAGTGTTCATTGTCAGTTTTATATAAAGTCAGTTCAGCAGTATAAATATCTTTAGCGTCGTACTGATATCATCATTGAGAGCGAATATCTCATCCAAATATCTAAAAGTGTAATTAATTTTTTGTATCAGATGTTGTTTCGATGGGTCTTTGCTGATTTTAGTCATAAATTGTAACTCATAACAACACAAAAACAGGTCAGCAATAAGTGGTGAACAGTTAGTCCCCATTTGAATTCCGATAACCTGACGTTATACGGAGTTTCCATAGCGAACACAAATGTTTTCTAGTAAAAATACAAGTGCAGTTATCGTGTTAAAGCAGGTCCAATTGACATAGTTCTTTTGTTAGTTGTTACTATAATATGACCTAAAAGAATTTGAACATATATATTCGCATTCTGACTTTTTAAATGCCCATTTAATTCGATGTTTGAATTTTTTCCTAATGAGATAGTGAGGCAAAGTGATATATAGGGTAGAAAAATCAAACTTCGAACAGATTTGAAATCACCAATATCAGCATGCAATTTTCCAAGTACTTCCAATGAATTTTTGACACACCAAAAGTAATTAATTCCACTATTTCCAAAGGCCTTATTTGAACACTTTTACCAGGTTTGTGATTGTACCAAGTTTACTAGTAAGTAGAATAGACAGTTTAGTAGTGGAACAATGGCTTGAAGACAAAATAAATCTATATTTGTAAGGTGTTTTGTGCAGCTTCGGAAGCCAGTACATAGTTGGAACTTTTATTGTATTTGGTTCTGCTTGTAAAGAGGTAGCTAAAAGTTTATGTTTGTTACAGATGTCATTTTTCCGGAAATGGAGTCAGTTTGAATGTTGGTGAATTTGTGATTTCCTTTTGCAGAACCTCAATGTAAAATTTACGTCAAACAATAATAATATTATTGGCAGCCTTATCAGCCTGGACGAAAACCAATTCCTTGGCGAGTTCTTTTAGCTTATGTTTGATACAAGAAATAGGGCTATTATGGTTGTTGTTAGGAGTAAAATGTTCTTTAAAATGTTTAAATACGAATATCAACTATGTTCATTACTGAATTAAAAAAAGAATCTAAGGATTTTTTGTCAGCTTTTTCTCGTTTTGTCCATTTCGTGTAGTAAGTACGGAGTCAGTCGTGGATGATGTTACGACACTCATTCCAATTAATAATTGACGGGGGACGATATTTAGGTCTTTACCAAGGAAAGATTTCAACTCTCGGTCCTGGACGATGTTAAGGTCTCCTGTTACAACAACTTACCTTTAATATTTGTAATTATATTTATATTTGTAATTTAATTTTTATATGCCTTCACTGGGAATCGAACCCTCCTTGAAATATGTTATGTCTGATTGACATCAACACATTGTCGAAACTTCTCGGCTTCCAATGGGTTGCAATTTTAATGTCTATTATATTATATATAACTGAACATATGGTACACATAGGTTCAGTGGACACACAGGGATTGTACCTATATGTATACATAATAGACAATCGTATAGTATAAGGGGTAGCCGCGATGTTAACATGGTTAAGATCAATGAGTTAAAGAGTCAAGTTAAAGGTAGTCCCTGTATTCTCTTTGTTGTCCCTATTCTTTAGTTTTTCCGTTTTTCTTATTTAGTATGTTTCTGTGGCTATTTTTGTAATAATAGCGTGTTTTCTCGTTTATTTTTGGATTATTATTGGCTATTTCATATATTTGAAAAGAAAATGATTACATTTAATTTGTCTATTTTTGTTTTATAAATATAACAGTAGTATGCTTTCATCTGTTTTACTACATATCTTTACACAAGTTACAAATGTTTATTCGCAAATTCCTATGCAAGTAAATCGTGATGTGCCTAGAATTAGGTTTTTTAATATAATTTTCGGTATCATATTTTGAAATAAGTTCGAAAATGTCTTATTTTCTAAATTAAGGATACTATTTAGATGCCTGATAATGTAAAGACAGGCGTGTTATGTTATATTTGTATTTCTTAAACCAATTAATTGTGAACTTAGATTTATTAATGCATCGTTGAACATGACAACATGGTTATTTAAACTCAATTACAATACCTTCTAATTAAGAAAAGACTGTAATTTTGAAAAGAAATCAACACAATAGTTTAAGCCTCCGGGCTCATGGTTTCTTTTTCAAGAATCAACGCTTATACATTGTATCTGTAATACATACATGCTTTCGTTTAGTTGGGTTTGGCTTTGAACTAGCTTTCAGTAACTGCGAGTACTTTCAGATCTCAACTTTGTGTCTTTTGTGTTACTGTTATGGGTTTTTTGTGCTTTGTATCGATCTGATGAGCTACGCCCTTTTCAACTGAATTATATAGTTTGTCCTGATATTGTAATGTTACACCACTGGCCCATATTATGGCGCATGCAATCATGTTTAATCCCGCCACATTCTGTATCTGCCTTTTTCTAGTCAGGAGCCTGTAATTTGGTGGTTTTCGTCTGTTGTTGTATATCAAATTTTTTTTTCGTTTATTGTTTAGTACATTAATCAGGCTGTTAGTTTTTTCGTTTAAATTGTTTAAAATATGTCATTTCGGAGCCTATTATAGCTTACTATGCCGTATGAGTTTTGTTCATTGTTGAAGGCCGTATGGTGACCTATTGTTGTTATCTTGTACGTCATTTGAACTCTGTGGAAAGTTGTCTCATTGGCAATCATAACAAATCTTCTTATTTTCAGGTTTATTATACATTTTATCTTTCTTGTTATGAATGTATGGATAAAAAAAAATTAATTTTAATATTGCATATGTTTTTCCAGGTCAAGGATTAAGATTTCGTAGATCCTCTAGTTAAAAATATTTGTTTGAATCAAAAAATTAGTCGTGACTGATAAAGATTATATCCAAAAAAAACTTGTTCGCACTGAAAACAACATAAGACGTTCATACTACTAACAACATTTTAACTCTAACGAACTTATGGATAATTTTAAATCTCGATCTTTCTCTGAAATTAATTCTGTCGAAACTTTTGATTTTTTAACCCTGTACACCACCATTCCCCATGTGAAATTGAAAATTCGTCTCAAAGAAATAATCCACAATGCTTCTCAATATAAAAATGGTAGCATACGCTATAAATTTATTGCTTTGGAATACCATACGGCATATTTTGTTAATAGTGAACAAAAAGGTAAATCATGCTACACTGAGGAATAAGTGATCATTATGCATGAGTTTCTTATTGACAACATATTTGTTGAATTTGGAGTTAGACATTTTCAACAAGTTGTCGGAATTCCTATGGGAATGAACTGTGCGTCTCTCCTTGCCGAACTCTTCGTATTTTCATATGAGTCGAAGTTCCTTCAGATACGTGTAAAAACCAAGATCAAAGAAGCCAGATCATTTAATTTCACATTCAGATATATTGTTGATGACCTTTCCATTAACAATCCAAACTTTCAAGATGGGTTCCATTAATATATTTTCCAGAACTTGAATTTAAAGAAACAACATAAGTGGTTTCCTCCGCCTCATTTTTATACCTCGAATTTGACATAAGCGATCATCTCAGTACCAGAATCTTACGATTTTAATTTTGAAATTATCAATTTTCCCCACCTTAGCAGCAATATACCAACTTCACCTGCATATGGGATATACATTTCCCAACTCATTCGGTATTAAAGAGCTTACAGCTACTACTCGGACTTTATAAAACGTCACCAGTGTCTGAGCAGAAAGTTGATGAATCATGGTCATGTCAAAGAACGCCTCGTCCTTTTTCTAAAAAGAAGTTCATCGGAAGATACCAAGACTAAGTTGATAAATATTTTTCCGAATCAACTTCACAAGTAATACATGGTGGTCTTGAAGTATAGATTCTTTTTATATTTTCAAACTTTACTGTTTAGTCCATTTTTGGTAATATACTTTTGGCGTGGCTCGGTATTTATACGTCCCGCCATTGTGTTATTGTGCTATGGACTTTTTTGTATTCTTATCTTTCCTTTTTGCTTATGTACTTTGTCTATAGGTGTAATACCACCATTGTTTTCCCCTATTAGTCTTTGTTAAATTTGTACTTTTCAAAAAGTTGTGCAGAATTTATCAATGTTTCAAATAAAGAAATACTTGGCATGAGTAAAGTTATATCCTGTCCAGTACTACAGAAAAAAAGTTTCACATAACATTTCATTGCATACAAGACAATAACCATCACTGGAAGTTAACCAATCAAATGTCCACCCCTTTCTTTCCTGTTTACAAGGTTTAGTAACCATGTATTCTCAAGTTTCCAAAATATTCCATAGAAACACCAAATAAAAAAAGAGTGGTGCTTTGAAACACCAAAAATATATGTTATGACTCAGAAATGTTTTACTGCAATGAAATGTAAGATCAATTTCCTACAACTGTCAAATGCAAGGGAATATTTTTTTTCGACACTTTTCCGTATGCAACCGGATGTGACGTACTATGATTTGGTGGTATTACACCTATAGAGTGTCTATATGCATTTTATTTACTTTGTTGAAATAGTTATTTATTTTTATAGTGATTAAGATTATAACAGAATGTTGACTGCTGTACCCCAGTATTTGACATTTATACCTATTATGTCTGTTTTTTTTTTGCTCACACATTGTTGTCAATATAATGGTATTCTATGCGACTGTCACACAAGTGAGAGGTTTAGCTAGCTATAAAACCAGGTTTAATCCACCATTTTCTACACAAGAAAATGCCTGTACCATGTCAGGAATATGAGAGTTAATTTCCATTCGTTTGATGTATTTGAGCTTTTTGATTTTGTCATTTCATAAAGGACTTTCCGTTTTTTAATTTTCCTTGTAGTTTAGTATTTTTGTTTTTTACTTTTTTTTAACAATGTAACATTTGAATGTATTCCTTCTATGTTCTAAAAGTTTTTCGATACCAACAACACTGTTTAGACATTTTATATTTATAACTTATTTTGTATTTTTGTAGTCATTAGCAGCAACATTATGACGATGTTCGAATGGAAAAGGTTTCTACATATCAAGATCTCATGACACGCCCAACATCAAATGCATATGATCCGATAAATACAGCATTCGTCCATCGATAAGCAGAAACTTTAATTTTGTTAACAAAACGTGTGCATACAACATAAAAATCAAACAGAATATGATTAATATAAGCCAAACTAACATAGGACAGTGCAATTACAATAGTGTATGTGTGTTACTCTCAAAAGGAAGGAAAACATTCTGGCTAGTTACCATGATAAACAGATCTATAATAATCTTCTGGTTCGTTTGTGATCATATGTATAGCTGCTCGGGTTGTCTGCAAATTGATATAGTAAAATATCAACCGCGATTACCAATGTTTACATACTCTTCAAATAAAGTTGGCATATTTAGATCATCCGTTCATATTATCTTATCGTTAAAATTATATTCAAGTGTTCAACTGATCATTACAAAGTTATAATATATAATTATGTGTCAGATAGACAGGAACAGCACACAAACTGTTATCCTACCAGTAGGACAACCGGATGTGCCTTTTTGGCCAAAATGTGATTCGACGGCGCTCAGTAGTCCTACGCGAAAACTTGGACTAGTTTGCGTCGGCCGACGTCAACTGAAAAATGGCGCGCTTTGTTAATTTTTAATTCGTTTACGGCAAAGTACAGATGGTAAATATTGTTGATTGTAAGCACATCTATGAGAGAAAAATATATGAGTTTACAAATTATTATCATTTTCGAACATTAAAATAAAATAAAATCTTATTTGTTTATATCTGAACATAAAATTTCGGATTTTGTTTTACTGCACTGTAGAATTAAATAGCGATATTAAAAATGGGTACAAAAAAAATACCTATCCTTTGATTTTCGAAAAGTTTTTACATCCTATTCTCGCTAGTTTTTGGCATCGAAATTCGTAAAGAACAGTGGTGTTTATGCCAGGGCAACAATTTGTATCCATTTTAATGTAGGGGTCTCAATTTTTTATAGGGTTTTCCTAGCAAGGTCGGTAGATTTAGAAATTGGAAGAGTTTCTGTTTTTAAAGTAAATATTCATTTAACTGTCATAAAAAGGTGAATCCTTAGATATTTAACCCCTTTTAAAATAACAATATGTGTTAATAATTTGTAAAATTATAGATTTTCTTCGAAATTGAAGAAGGCACCGTTTTCGTCTATTTTTTATTACGTCTATTGGTCTGCTATAATTATTAGCTGTTTCTAAAAAATCATCGCCTTGATTTTTTTTATACTTTCATGTGATAATCTTTGGTACATAATGTATATGTCATGAAAACATTAGGCACTTCTATCGAGTAGAAATGGAGAACGGTCATCTTTATTTTATATGTCACCTCTATGGGGGCGTTGTCCTCCCTTAACCTTGTTTCTAAAGTACACGATAGCTATTCATCTCTCGAAAATAATTATCGACGAAAAATTATTGAAACATAACAAATATATTTTAAGACATAAATAAGATTTAAATGCTAGTGATTTTTTGAAGCAGAATTGCCGGAATCGAACATAACCGAAGTTGTGTCATTATGTTAGATCAACGTTGTCAATTTCCGGCGCCGAAAATGTCACCGTTAAATGTCATTAAAAGCTGGATTATTTTCTTCTTTGTAGCAATTTTGTTTATCTTAATGTGAAGGAAATCATGCAATATGGTGAATCCATATGAACGTTATACCAAAAAAAGCCGAGTTTTGTAAAATAACAGCTTTAGGCCTACATAAACCATATATATCTTTGACATCATACTTCGTGAATCCATATTTATTTCGTGAATATTGTTACCTGTCAATGAGTTTTTTCTGAACATCTACTCTGAATATGTCATAGAAAAGCTATCATTTTTTTCTTCATAATTTTCCTTTCGTTATTGATATGTGTTTTGTTTATTTTTTTAAAAGGGGGGGTGCTCTTTTAAATTTGAATTTAGACAAGGATTTGTATAGTAAGACTTCTTACTTTCTGGTTTGCAGTGTAGGTTTAAACTCTTCATGACTTTTCTTTTTAAAAACTCCGTGTGCACTTTCTTAGGGCATGATTATTAATATATCTATGCATATGGGGGACGAACATTAGCTATTCTAGGTACATGTAGGTGGCGGTAGGGCAATCCTGATCCGTTCGCCAAAGTACCTGTTCGCCCTGGGTCATTTTGCCCTTATACCCATTCCCCAAGTTCTTTTATTTTATTTTTTTGTCTTGCTTAATGTAAACCATTTGAATGAAGTATGTATAAGTTTGTTTCGAATTAACCGCATTAGCCAAAACGTGGGAGGTAGTAGGATTTTTTTCTGGATTGGCTATTCATTTGCATCCATTGCTACACATGCTTTTATTTTTAAATATATTTTCACATTGCATACAGATGCAAAATATTCATTTTCAGCCTGTCATGTTATTTCGGGACCTTTTATACATGTAGCTTACTATGCGGTATTGGTTCTGCTCATTGTTGAAGGCCTTCAGAGACCTATTCTCATTAACCTTTCGTCATTTGGTATCTGGTGGAGAGTTGTCTCGTTGGCAATCATACCCCAACTTCTTATTTTTGTATTGGAACTGTAATCAAGTCTCGCTGTATTGAAGACCCATTGGTGGCCTTCGGCTGTTTTCTGCTCTTTGGTCGGGTTGTTGTCTCTTTGACACATTCCCCATTTCCATTCTCAGTTTCATGCTATTACGCAATACTGTGCAATTGAAGATTTCTTGATATTGCGCAATACTATGCAATTGAAGCTTTCTTGCCATAACGCAATACTGTGCAATTGAAGATTTCTTGCTATTGCGCAATACTATGCAATTGAAGATTTTTTGCTATTGAGCAATTCTGTGCTACTGCAGAATACTTAATATAATAATTTTCACATCCTGTTCGGTGTGTATCTCCTGCCATATCAGTATTTATTGCTTTTATATATAAATCAGAAATAAAGAAAAAAAATATGAAAAAAAAATCCCCCCCAAAAATATTATTTTTTTAACCCGTCCCCCCTTGAAATAATTACCCCCAAACTCAATCCCAACCTTCCCTTTGTGGAATGTTCCTTGTAGTACAATTTCAGAGAGATCCATACACTTAAACACAAGTTATTGTCTGGAAACTAGAAAAAATGCTTGATTTTTGGCCCCTTTTTGGCCTCCAATTCCTGAACATTTGGAGCAATTACCCCCAAACTCAATCCCAGTCTTTCCTTTGTGATATGGAACCTTGTGGTACAATGTCAGAGAGATCCATACACTTACACACAAGTTATTGTCGGGAAACTACAAAAATGCTTGTTTTTGGCCCCTTATTTCTAAACTGTTGGTACCATAACCCCAAAAATCAATCCAAACCTTCCTTTTGTGGTATTAAACCTTCTGGTAAAATTTCATAGAGATCCATTTCCTTAAACTACAGTTATTATTCGGAAACCAAATGTGTCTTCGGACGACACCAACGACAACATCGTAGCATCATACGACGCAAAAAAAAATTTGCGGTCGTATAAAAATCAATGAAATATTTTAAAGGATATAATGTAGCTAGCCATATGAAATATTTTTTGTATGTTGTGCACCTCTTTTCTCCTTTCAGTGGCAGGGGCTATGTTGTATGGTTGGCTGTATCATAACTTGTGATAGGATATGGTTATGTAGTGTTGAATGCCGGTCCCTATTGCACCCTTAAATTGATAGGGATAGAATAATTAAATTATTTCACTCAATCTCAACAACAGGGCAAAAGTGAAGGAAATCAATTTAAGCATACTAGTTTTTATTTAAGTATGCGATATGTGATAAATACTCAAAAATGAGCTTATTTGATCAAATCTAGCCTTATGATACAATTTCTTGAACAAGTATCAAGGCAAAGTTGAGTTCTTCTACAACATTTGGGTAAATGTCTAACTTTCCATAAATAAAGTCCAATAATTCTGGAATGGCAAAACTTGAATTCGCCAAAAGCAAAAGGGAGCTTTCTTTAAATTACACTTATGCAAAATAAAAGGGAAACACTTGAGGCCAGAGGGAAGATATGTTCGGTTCTCAAAAGTATAAAATAAAACATATGAAATCTTATTAATTACATAAAAGTGATATTGCTTTGATAAAAAATTTCATGAAAACAACTAAGTCAATAATCTGAATTTCTAAGAAACAATATTGCAACATTTCACATATGCACAACATACTCTTTTTACAACACTTTGGAGCCCATAGTCTACTAAAGTTTCATTTATTAAATTTTGCATTAGTTCAACAAAAATGTCTGCTAATAATCACTTGAACCACCTCAGGGTTATCTGGTGGGGTTACAATTCTGTACGTGAATATATCTCTCTTAACAAATTTCATATAAATTGCTGATTCTAGGTATTAAAATTTTTATCCTCGAGTAAAATTATTCTTCTGATGTGTTGTATACTGAAATTAAGAAAATATTTTGTTAATTAAATTAAGTTTGTTAATTCCATCAAAAATTAATGAAGAATGATAATTATAATATATTGTATTTCATTGTTATGGCCATCTATGACCCCAATATGGTCTGCTCAAGTCATTCTCTTATCTGACAAAATTATGGTCAAATTTATTAAAACACTTCAGAATATGATGCACATCATGTAAGAGTTACTTCCCTTATATTATTTTTAATCATATAAATGAATTTTAAATTACTGTACACTTCATTCTTGAAATTAGGTTTTAAATCCAAATGAAACAATATTGACATTCATACAGCATAGATAATAGAATAAAATCTTTAAACTATTATAGTATACCATTTGGCCTAAATTCTGTGTAGGATTACTTGACCCATATCCTATAAATTTTAAGTCCAGTCCTAATTTATTCCATTGGAAACTTTCATGTCTGAGTCACAGTCTGACTGTTAAATGCAGAATATTTTTAGTCTGTTTCCTTATGAAAACAGTATGAATACCATGTATATTATGTTTTGTTCCATATTTGGGGGATTGAAATCATAGCACATTGTAAATAACCCACTTTTGTAATTACCCTACACAGACACTTTTGGATTACTTACCCCTAATATATTGTAGTCCTATTGTTTCTATTAACAAAAATAATTTTGCTTTCAACATCACTCCATTAAAATGTGTTGTTGCAATCACATAGACATTCCATTTGATTACTGTTTTCTTTTTGCATGTATATCATACATGTACACGTATTTTTGTTTATATATAAAAGTCCTCTGTTTTGAATTTTTTATCCATAGTAAACATCTTTCTCCATCCTGTAAATATAAAGCAAATGTACATTCAATTACTAAATGTATAAAACTAAATAATTCATCAACACATGAATACAAATTTGCCAAATAAATTACCAAGAAAATACATGTACATGTATTTATTAAGTATTATAAATAATTATGCCCCCAGCATTTTTGCTCAATACATAAAAGTTACAGGCAAAGAAAACATTTCAAAGTCTTGAAAAATAATTTTTAGGTTGAACATGGAGCAAATTAAATTATGTTATACCAAACCTTTTGTCTTTGATAACATTTTTATATCTAATATTGTACATAAATCCAGTTTACAATGCATGCTGAAATTTTATACATTTTTGGGGTCACTTACAACCAATTTTTTTTTAAATCTTGGAACCACCACTGTCAAGACTGTATTGACACTAAATTGACAACTTGAATTTGATAATATCAATGAAGTTTGAGAAAGTAATATTGTCAACGGATTATCATTTCTAATTAGATTGTATATATAATTATTGGAAGAATATAACATGTCAGATTAAAATAAATTGCACAGGCATTGATTTGTTAGTTTCTGGGGATACATGTAATGCATTTGCAAGGTTTCAAATGGGTGGGTGATTGGTTAATTTCAACGTGTAATTTTTTTTTATAATTTCAGAGATAGAATTTAAATGGTGGCGATCTAATTTATTTTTTTTTATGGGAAAGAAGGAGGGGGGGGGGGGGTCTTATGGAAATGAACATGATGAATATTCTGATCTGATACATACCCATGTAATCATGGTAATAACTGAACATAAACTAAATATTACTCAAGATTGCTGACACAGGATGAAAATGCAGGAAATAATTGTGTACAGATGGAAAATAAATTAATAGTCATACATGCAAAATAAGAAAATGAATATTAGGGGGCATATGTCCCCTTAAACATGTTAAATTCCTGCTACCCAGGTATGAGTATGGATAGTGAACCCCCCATTTACAGAAACAAGTGCCTGTGATCGCTTTCCCTTTGTATTTTATGTTCATCGAAGTTTTTATAAATATTACATTTTGATGTATATGAACATGATGTAATGGAACGAATATATTTATATTAAACCAGGAATAAAGTAGCCAAGAGTTAAAGTGAATGTGTCTCACATGCTAATGATCTGGTACATGGACTTTTGAGTTGAACCTGAGACGTTCGGCAAATTTCATGTCAACATGTAGTATATTTAGGGGAAAAAAATACCCCCCTTTTTAGAGAACTTACACTTACAGTCGGCATGTAACGTGATCATCCGTGCATTCCAATTTGATTCATTTTGGTCAGTATTTGCTGTTAGGGGTGTACAAGTTCTATTATCTGAGCACGAAGTGGTGGCGTTAACATTTTCCAGGAAGATTGTGAAATACACTTTCAACATTAGTTTGAAAACAGATGTTGACAACTTGTGTGGGTATAATATTTCCGGAGACAAGGGCGAATATCCAAGACCGAAATCCGAATGTAATTCACCAGTGGTTGGTGTAAATTGTGGATTCAATATATGAATACGAAATGTCAAATGATGAAAAATTGGATTTATATTTTACATGTTTCATATCATTTTACAGTTTATTTTTGCCGTTTAAATCATTTCTTGAGAACACACTAATTTGAAAATAATTAAGTGAATATCTGAAATAAGCCTTTACCTTTTATTTTGTGTGGCATAAAGTGTAAGCATCCAAGAATGTCATAAATGCAACTTCACAGCGTGGAATGCCAAATCCAACGTGAAACAATGGCCGCCATTACGTGTTGACAACGTCGTCTAGTGAACCGAATCACTGAGCACCGCAATCCTTACTCAGACGCTTCTGGTTGTCCTACTGTACAGTTATAATTAAAACTATGTGTGCTCTGCTAGAATAAGGCGATAGCATTGTGCAAATTACTGCTAACCTTTATATATAAATAATTCAAGTGTATGTGTTTAACATTGTTTATTTAACTGTACTATTGTACCTAATTCCTGTTAAATATTTATATACCATTATAATTGAACGTTTCATGTATACTATTTCAATTTAAATGAACAGAATTTTTGATATAAGATAATGACATGTATCTCCGTTTCTGGTTTTAAGTCAATTATTTTACAGTAACAGATAGGAAAAAATGTCCTTGTACATCTTGAAAAGCTAGCCGAAATAAAATTACAATGTCATGTCAAAAAATCAAATAACGACGAACAGACAAACAACAGTACACACAACACAACATAGAAAACTGAGCAACGCGAACCCCACCAAAAACCGGAGGTGATCTCATTTGCTCAGTCTGCAGATCAAACTTTACAGACCCAAATGTTGCAAAACACTTGTCCTAACTCCATCTCAAATATGTTGTTATCCCCGCAGATAAAGCTCCAAACATCGTTTTTTTTTGTGTATAAATCCCAACACAGAAACTGCTTGAAAAAAATAATTAGATATTGACAATTATCTTGGAAACTCAACATATACCCAACGAAACTTATCAAAGAGAAAATCATAGAAAATCATAGGTCTGTTCTATGTTTTTTGGAATTTCAACCAAAGATGAAGAACTGGATCTTCCATCACTGCAATGGATACCTAAACTACATTAGTGTCCTTACAAAAAACGTTATATTGCTGGGTTTTTCAAGTGCTCTACGAAACCTCTTTCTTAATTATTAACATCAATTTTATCAGCAATCAAAACCTGTCTTCAAAGTTATTGTGAAACTACCTATCCTAGAGGAGGCGTGAATCAGATGTGGACACTTAAAAATTCCAAAGATATTTTAGAGTACATTCAATCTAAGACTCTTCATCTTACAATAGTATTAAAACATTTGACTTTTCTACACTTCACACAAGAATTTCAAATTCCAAACTAAAAGAAAAATTGAAAGAGTTGGTTCTTCTTTGTTTCATTACAAAAATTGCCAACGCAGATAAAGGTATCGTGTCTTAGAGAGGGATAAGTTACTTTATAAAAACTCACTCTGATTCAAACAAAAAATTCTTAGAAACTAACATTATCAAGATGCTTGATTTTTTGATTGACAACATATTTTTTACGTTTGGAGGACGTATTTTTCAACAAATAATCGGCATTCCCATGGGAACAAACTGTGCCCCTTTTCTTGCCGACTTGTTCTATTATTCATATGAGGATGGCTTCATACAAGAACTTCTTAGGAAGAAAGAAAAGAAGTAAGCATTATCCTTTTACTTTACTTTCCGCTATATAGATTAAATTCTCTAACTAAATAATTCAAAATTTGGTGACTATGTTTAACGCATCTATCCAATCGAACTTGAGATAAAGGATACAACAGATACAGTTAAGTCTGCCTCATATCTTGACTTACATCTAGAAATTGACATTGAGGGTCGGTTGAAAACTAAACTGTACGACAAAAGAGTTGATTTCAGCCTCCCAATTGTGAACTTTCCATTCCTATGTAGCAACATTCCAGCAGCGCCTGCATACGGAGTATATATCTCCAAGTTGATTTCCCGGGGCTTTTATTTCCTATCATGATAGATGGTCGCTGCTCACAAGGAAGCTATTAAACCAAGAGTTCCAAGTGGTGAAGCTGAAATCATCCCTTTATAACCTGCAAAGAACAGTAATTGGTCCTTTGTTCTTTCCAACAATTTTTTTACATTTTTCAAAAGATCTATTCTTATGTTTGATGGAAGGATAGAATCACTTGGGATGTTTAATTTGTTTGTTGTTCGAACTACAAGTAAACGAATTTTAGTCTGAAACGGTCTTGACATCATCTGAAAAAGAGAGGCAAAAGATACCAAACTCATAAGTCAAAAATAAACTGACAACGGCATGGACAAAAAAGAAAAGGACCAACAGTACATAAAACATAACATAGGAAACTATAGACTGAGCAACACGAGCCCCACCTAAAACTGGCGGTGATCACAGGTGCTCGGAAGGGTACGCAAACCCTGCTCCACATGTGGCACCCGTCGTGTTGTTCATGTTAGTATATATTCGGTAGGTCACATTCGGCGAAAAGGGGACGGGATTGTGTGTACTTCATTTTGAACATATCCACATATATGTGAAACGGATATTCCGTAACGGTCGACCAACTCGTGATGGCGTCCGTAAAATGTACGATGTTAGTCATGGAATAAATATCATCAAGATTTATTTCGTATGTCGTAGTTCTGTTAATGTAACTTTTGGATCATTTATTCTTTTTGTTTGTCTGGTCATTATTTGTCCCAAAGTTGATTTAGTTTAACTTTTTCAAATAATCATGTAAGTTAGGCCGTTAGTTTTCTCGTTTGAACTGTTTACATTTGTCATTTCGGGGCCCTTTATAGCTGACTATGCAGTATGGGCTTTGTTCATTGCTGAAGGCCGTACGGTGACCTATGGTTGTTAGTTTCTGTGTTATTTGGTCTCTTGTGGAGTCTTTTCTCATTGGCAATCATACCACATCTTCTTATTATTTTATATGTAAGTATTATTTCACCAAAACATTTAGAAAACTTAACTATTCAGAACGCATGGAACGGTAAAATATACAATGGATTATTTTTTCAATACTTTCAATTTAACGTCACAATTGTTTTTTAGAAATAAACTTTTTATATATCAAAATAATTATAAATGGTATCTGGATGATTATTGATAACTTGTGGTCTGTTCTATTAAATATTTATGAAGTGTTCTTTTAATTGTTAATTACACTAGGTCGATACTGGTGGATTATTAGTCCCCGCGTGTATCATCAGCTCATAAGTCAGTGTTCGTTACTGATATGGCAAACTATGCTCCCCACCACAGGAGAGATGGATTTGGCTATTATTTTAGGTCCTTTTTGGTCACGAAACCCTTTACATGTTACGGTTCCTATACATCCCTGGCTTTCATATATTTGCTTTCGGGCGTTCCTGATGAATGTTAATCCAGAGAAGTTCTTCGGACACATAGAAGATGGACGAAAGATACCAGAGGACAGTCAAACTCATAGATAGAAAACAAACTGACAACGCCATGGCCAAAAATAAAAAGACAAACAGACAAATAATAGTACAGATGACACAACATAGAAAAACTAAAGACTAAGCAACACGAACCCCACCAAAAACTGGGGGTGATCTCAGGTGCTCCGGAAGGGTAAGCAGATCGTGCTCCACATGTGGCACCCGTCGTGATGCTAATGTTATTACAAATTATTAGAATTTATCATGTGTTATTTTCCCTTGTTTAAGTCCCCGCGACATATAAGTTTCCACTGTCCGTCCGTTCGTTTGTCCGTTCGTTCGTCCGTTCGTTCGTCCGTCCGTATATAGAGACATGGTTTGTCCGGCTATCTCCTCCTACAGTTTATGAGCTACAGCTTTAATATTTTGTATGATGTTTCTACACATAATAGAGGTGTGCATGTCCACAGGATTTTTGATTATTTCATATATTCTCAAAATGTTTGGTATTTGGACTTTGTACCAAAAGTCAGAAAGGGGGGATGTTAGATATTCACGAAAACCGGTAGTTGGACTTCATTTCATTCTCACTTGATATATATTTGAAACATGGTTTGTACTACTATGCCATAATGCAATTCATAAGATGTATTAGTATTGTCAAATATTTAATCAATACCGTGAAGTTGATCTTGGTGACAACTGGAAATAAAAAGTTGAACTTGGTGACCTCTAAACTGGAAAGTTGAAACCCTTTAGTTTGACATTCAGTCCTGCAATTGTAGACATTCAGAATATAAATAAACGATAGATAATTAGACATAGTGCTAAATCTCTAAATCTTTTTTGGATCAGGCAGGGGCATCATTTGTGTCTTACAGACAGCGCAACAATTTCAAGTTCAAGTTGTACTTTAACATCAAATCTAAAGTATGTGGATCTATACTCATGCATATGGCAGAGCAGAGCGGGGCATTCTCCATATCTAGAGATCTAAAGTTCTATTGATCCTTACGGGGTCAGTAGCAAACAATATAATATATTGGATTTTATTTTGCACTTTACACACGAAAAGAGAGGCCTTGAGAGAAAAAACATATAGAAAATATTTGTTTTTAACATGATGTCATACATCATATACAGGTCAATTTTTGATTTTTTTTAAATGTACCTTTTCAGAGTGTATTTTTTTTTCTGGTGAAGATATCATTACTATTCATTTCGATTTTATTTTTATCATTTTGATTTTTAATTTTTATTAATATTATTTATAATTTCAAACATACAAAGGATATAACTTAATAGAAAAATCTGTGTGGTTGCCATTAATTGCTTACATCCACTTTATTTGCACTTTAGTGGATAGTTGTCTCATAGGCAATCATACCAGATCTATTTATTTTTGTACTAATGATTATTTTCTTTCAAGGTTGATACTATGGCAATGAAACCGAAACTAGATGACTGCAGTATTATCATAATGAGATATTTCTTTACAAATCTGTAGTTTTCTGTTGTTCTCCATCATGTTCTTTCACAGTAAAACAAAAGAAGTGGGGCTATTTTGCCATGAACATCCTTCGCAATATTGTAACTTTATAAAAGTCTATCTATCCAATGTAAATGAGTAGTATCATTTATATATATTGGCGCTGAAGATTTAAGCAAATATTGACGACTTTCCCAATTGTGATCATATTTAACATACTAGTACATGAAGATGATTTGAAACTGAAATATTGATAGGATTTAACAAACAAGGAAATTATACAAATAGACTCTCTGTGTCATGAATGGATACCCCAAATCTTTTGTTTTTCCATTGAAAAACAAAATTGGAAGGAATTTCATATACGTGTACATGCATTTATCCTGCAATTGGGTTTCTTATCATACATTAACAGCACAACAGATATCGCTTGCCGGTATTTGTATACTATACAGATATCGCTTTAAAGCTCCGCCCACTGCCGCACTATATTTGTGTATTGCTGTTGAGGAGTGTTGTGTGAACTTTCATGACACCAGAAAATGCATTGCAATCACAATCCAATGACGTATTGCTCCGTCTGTGAATGTTCCAGTTTCCGATCCGCAACCCACTTTCTGATCATAGACAAACATGAACAGTAGTATTAACTCTAATTTCTACGGCGCCAATCTTCAAGTTCAAAATTTGAATGCCTCAAAGGACTCAGCTCGAAACAGGAGTAATAGCTCGCTGAAGCTCGCATTACACCTGTTTCTTAGCCTCGTACAAATACAGCTGATATTAAAAGACACTAAAGTGTTACTGTCTTTGTATATTGGCTACTAATACATCTATCAGGTTCAAATCAATGTATTTTGGTTGAAGTTGCCATTCGATGCAAAATTTCATAAAACCATGTTAAATCAGCAACATGGTCTTCTATTAGGTTTTAACAACTCTCAAACATTGTCCCTGTGAGTGAAACAAATCCGTTGAAAATGACACTACCTCTAGACATTTATTACGATCAAAACAATAGCCTAAAAGAGAAAGGACAATTTACAATAACAGATAACTACATAAAAAACTACCGATACAAACCAACCAATTATTAGGAATTCAATTGAAAAAGGAGGTCGTGTCACAATCGTCAAAAAGAGAACAAATGTGTGGTTACGACCATTTTAAACAAAAATCCAACGATACCAAGGGGACTATAAAAATAACTAGTCGAGGTTGTGCAAGGACATTTAAAACATCTCTCTATTTTTATTTATTTCTTGTTTTGTATTTATGTTTCGCAAGATGTCGATAAGATATTTCGGATATAATATCATAATGTTATAACGCTTTTGAAATTGTTTCGGTTTAACCAAACACTCTTCTTTGTAAGAACTATATCCCCCACCACTCCTTTTGCATTTTTATTACTTTTCCTTTGAAACCGTAAAAGCTATCCACCTATCTTTTCCCGAATTGTTCGTTTTATCCGCAAGATGCCAGAACTAATTTGATCAATCCGATCTGGTGACACGAAATGAGATCTATTTCCTTAACTGATTTCTAAATGAAATCATTAACAGTTTCTGATACAGACCTGAACTGTTTGATATGAGTTCCTTGAGCTAACACAATTATTTGCGTTCCTTCGGCAACAAAAGTACTTGAGTTCAAGATCACAGGCAGTGTCATATTCTAAATTTCCAATTTAGCTTCTCATAGCCACTTATAAAACCAGTCACAGATATCACTAAAAGATTTTTACCCTAATATTATCTGCAAAAAGATTTAACTTCCTATAGGAGTTTTCTCACCTCGTATGTTTATATTAAGTTTTATAGAGATATAATTTGTATATTTTTATTTTAGTATGGTACAAGCCATATATTTTCAACTTAGTATAGTTATAAGACATATGACATACATACAAGTTCTACCAGAAGTAACCTCATATAATCCGAAGTAGCTAATTTGTTTTACTTATTTCATGCAAAAGCACTAGATAGTAAATTTTGTTGAAATCAATGTGACGTAACCTTCCATATGATACGGGAAGTGGAACATTATCTCCATTATTTAAAACAAATAACATGGTAAGCATGTTGTTTTAAATTGTTGAAATGTGAGCTAGTATATATTTCACGCCGGAAGTGAATTTCAGTATTACGTAAGTACAAGATATGCTATCTACCAGAAATGACTTCTTACACTTTCCACCCAAATTTTCTTAGATAAAGTGGTCGACCTCCAATTGTTGCCCGAACAATTAGTTTTTTTTTAATTATATTCATGTATTTTTATCTATTATTCAATACCCTTGAACATTTTAAATAGTAGTTTTGGCATTCAGTTTTGCAAAATATCTGGCTGGGTCTAAACTATAAAATGTGACATATACACTTAACAAAGTAAACAAAATTTATATCGACTTTCGTAGCTGTTGAAAGAGAAAATAAGAAATTCCAATTGTAAATTGCCCGATTTAAGACAATTACCAGTGTACACACCTATGTGACTTGCATTTATACATATGTTGGTCTGACAATTCCATACTTTTCTAGTCTCGATAACAACTGGTAAGCTTTCGTCAATGTACTTTGTTAATCTCTCAATGATTAAAGCAGTTACCGTTGTACTGTAAAAATGGAAAGTGAAGAGGTCCTATTTTTTGTTTCGATTTCGAAACAAAATTGGCGGAACGCGTGACAAAGTAGACGGCGGCTTTAAACATATGTATTAAGCTTCATATTTTAGAATATAGAGACCTGGACATTTATTGTCTTGTTTACATATGCCTTATGTCCAAAGTTTTTGTTTAAATGTTGTCCTTGACCTTATTTTCATGGTTGCTTACAACATCGGTTTTTCTTTACTCCTGATTTTCTCATTTATCAGTCTTAGGATAACTCCATGTGGCCCATAAAATCATTGTAAGGTCTAAATGTACGCCAGAAATGACTCACCTAACCATCACAATATTTCATGGATCAATCATCAATGTTAGATTTTCCAGGTCAAGTCAGTAAGATGAAGCAATGTGACCAAACCATATATCGTGTATTGAAAAATGTCCATGACAGAGTTAATCTGACCTTGACGACATTTCCATGATTTATTGTTAGGTTTGTTCTGCTAGGTTCGTTTTTTAGATACCAGAAGCAATAGACATAAGGTCAGTCATATTTGGTGATTGTTAGGTGTACATGTCCAGCTGGCAAGGTTCATCTTCATTTCATTTTCCCGATTCATTCGTCCATATCAAGTTATCGTGGTTAGATTTGTTCTTTTGTTTCTATAAGCAATAGTTGAACTCTTTTGGTTTATGCAATGATTATACGTTGTGCATTTATTTCTTGCAATGTGCCTCTGACCTTCACCTCATTTTCCTGGGTCATTGGTCATCAATACCTTATTATATTCAATTATATAAGAATTTTACATTATGTTGCACAAACTTTTGGTTTTCTTTTCAAACGGATATTGAAACTTGATTTTCGATTTCTGAAAAATCAATGCTTAAAGTTTTTAAAAAAGTCAAACTTCCAGTATCCTCTTGTACAGCTTGATATTCGTTCAGACATTAATCCTGAATTTCGATTATACATATTTTTTGAATTCATTTAGTGATACTAAGGTTTGGAGTTTGAACACAGTTCAACTTCGTTCTTAATTGGCTGGGATTGTCAGTTTTCCCACCGAAAGTCAGTGGTTCTCTGCGGACAATCCAGGTTCCGCCACCAATAAAAAATTGCCCCCACGATATAACAAAAAAGTAGTGAAAGTGGCCTTAAACACTTACAACCAATCAATCATTAAACAGGTTTTGCACCCATTGATATACAATATTGATATGCATTGGTACATGTATTCAAATTGGTATTCGACATTCAACATTTTAAGAAATAGGTCAAATTGCCCAAAATTAATTTTTACACCATTACTATTTATTTAAAGTTCTAAAATATATAATAAAATTCATAGATTCATTTATTAATTTTAATATTGTTTTGAAAATGTATTGTATTGTTCTCTTTATAAAACATCTTTCTGACAATGACGTTATACCTCAATACGCCTTCAAAGGTCGTGACATGCTAAATATATTGAGTGAAATTTGCAAAATGCTCAGTACTGAACGTTTGAATAAAGGCAATTTAATTCTAGATTACTCACACCTACCCACTTTGCAATGTACGAATACAAATATATGCTTCACTGGTTTCAATTATGATACTTTCTATTTTGAGTTTGATTACTTGGAAAAACTAAAAAATTGAAATATACATCCGCATATGTTTTGTCTGGAGAAATTTCTATAATAAGGTACGTGGTCCTTCATTGTCTAATGCATCATCATTTGAGAGACTTAAGGGCATATCCATATAGCTGTTTTAAAAGTTTATTTACTATCGACAGATAAAGATAATTTCTTTTGTTCTTAATTCATCAGAGTTAAATAGAAATATTTCATACATGTATTGAACGTTAATTTGTAAATTAAAACTACCTGCTAGAGTGTATATTACCATTTTAAAGCTTCCTGTTTTAAGACAAAGGTAGATATTGAACAGGTAAGTGGATTTAATAATGTTAACCGTCAATTATTTATTTGTGATCTAAAATCATAGGAAATAAAGCTTTATTGAGGCAGGAGATCATAATAAAAATGATGCATCCTCTGATGTAAGATTTATGTTATATGATAAAAAAAATATCCTATTTCTTCGATGGGAGGCTCTCATATTTGTATTTTTCCATTATTTTTTCTTCATTACATTTTGATATGAGTACAATATAAAAATAAAGAGATGAACAAATAAGGAGATACAAGTACATTACACTATTGCAGGGCTGATACTAATGTTTTAACTATTCAGTTCTTCTCGTAGTCTTGTGCAATGGAATAGTTAAAAATGTAAGTAAAATCCAGATGACAAAAAAAGGCACTTCATTTTATTTCTTTGGTAAGTTAGACAATAAAAAGATACTTGGAAAACAGTACTTACATACAAAGAAGTAACAACAAAGGGTACGTTTTAAATCAAGACTTAATATAGGAACATATTTCAAATGATTTATTTCAAATACACAACTGGTCAAAAACTTGGTTAATGTCATTGAATACAAAAAGACAGACATAATATATCTAACGCATGAGAAAACGTTTTATTTCTACTAGAATACCAAGTTATTAGTATATTCGACAAACACTTGTAAATGACTTTGAGTGGGGATAATAAATGGAACGTTCATGTTTTAAAAAAAAAATCAAAAAAATATCTACACGGCTATGTTAAATATAATCTCACTCTTTCAAATTTGACTTTATTTAACTGACATAAGACTTTTACATGAGTATGGTTGCATAGCATGAGATAACTGTGTTGTCGCAAATTCAGAACAGTTAGAAAACTTCAGAGTAAAGCAAGAATTTTTACACGTCTCTATTGTTATTGGAACAATGTAATCTTATATTTTGAAATCGGCTCGGAACCTTTGTTTGATAGAAGAAACCGAAGAAAACTTCAGTTATTCTACAATATTTATCATGGACATGCTACTTATTATTTACGAACACGAATACCACTTCCTGAATCAACTATTGATATACAATCTTCGAAACACCAGTGACCCAATAACATCATTTTGTAGATTAAAACTGATAAAAAATCATATTTTCCCAATACTATAAGGCAATGGAATGAGATCGATCAAGTATTGAGAAATGAAAATTACATTTCAAAATCAAATATTCCCTACGTAAAAAATACCATCAACCCAAAGCCCATAACACTATTATGTTGGAGAACGTAAGTCAAATACCATGTTCACAATACTTCGAAATTTATGTTCAACTCTAAATTATGACTTTTTAAAATTCAATATAATAAATTATCAAAGCTGTCAAGAGTCAACGATAAAGACAGCTTTCTTCTTTTTTTTTTTATGATGCCCGTTTTTTGCTGAAATCAGATTTCATCTTGTTGATAAATTAATCTTTGTCCCGTCTTTAGATCTCGTTACTTTTAAATCGATATGAAAATATAGTCTTAATCCGATTGTTTCCCTTAGTGAAAGAAGAAAATATTAGAAAAGTGACCGTTTTAACCTTTATATATCTTTCGTTCTTTCTTATGAACGTGTATGGTTAAGTATGTCGGTGAATACTTTTTATGACGTAGGAGTGTTATCTTTTTGGGAAATTGTGTACTTATTTATGTAACTATTGTGCAAATGTATAATTGTTTAATGTTGCTGATGCGTGTCTTTATATTGATAAATTATAACTTATTATATTTAGGAGAGGACTATCTAAGCTGTGATAACTTGTGTTTGATCCTTTTTGTTACATGTAATAGCAAATACAATATGTTTAAATGAAAAATGGTCAACAGTTTACTTCATGCTTTGAGTTATTGTAAGCGATCTTAAAACTACTTAGAATGGTTAGCCTGTGGATGAAAGTCGTCAAACATAATATGTTACAAACACAGAAACAAGTTTGTCAATACTAGAAATACCGTATAAAGTCCGAGTTTTGTTCTAAGTTTGTCAATTGTATTTGAGGTAGCTCTATACATATTGTAAGTTGAGTTGGAAGGGATCAAGTGGCTGAAAGATGCACTCTACTTTTCGGAGTTTTTGGTTCTCAGTGCTCTTCATCTCCGTTCTTTATTTGGACTTTTTATCTTGTTTGATTCGAGTTTGCGTCTCTGGTGTGTCTTTTGTTAACGAAACACGCGTCCGGCAAACACAATTTTAATCCTTGTATCTTTGATGAGTTTATTTACATAGTGTGCAACATTGTGTCACTCTTCATGAGAGATTTAAAATGTTACAGTTTAAAACCTTGATCGATTACATTGTACATGAGATAACATGTTAACTTCTTTGATAATCAAAATACTGAAATCACAACCACTTTTGAAAAAAAGGTTGATGACGTATACTGCTATGCTCAACGTTGTGATAGAATACAATTTACAAACTTTTGATAATACTGCAGGTATAGGGTCTGACAAAATTTTGTGAGTTAAGTGAATTCGGCTTAAAAGTTATCAAATTGAATTTGTATGTTAAAAGTATGTCATACTTTGACTTTGTTTACTCACTACTTTCGTTGCTATTTTTTTTTTTCAGAACACACAAGCGTCTTACCTTGTGTAGACGTGCGTAAAATGTGTTGAAATGTGGGGTTTTTTTCTCTCAAAAAAGTTACCTTTTTTAAAAGATAAAAACGAATGGTCTTTAGTGTTTCTACATTTTCTTGAGAATACGTTGTAAATATTCTGTTTAAAGAACATTTGTTGAAAATTGAGCATTTTGTTTCATTGGTGATAATAACATGACAAGTTTCCAGTTTGCAAAATTTTTAAGTCTCAACAAAGATGTTTATGACATTTAAGAACATTTTTGAAATTACTTTAAATTAGGGAATATATCTCCCTCATGCAAAGCCTTCATTTCTTGTCCGGCTTTGGCTATACTTTTTGTCCTTTTTGGTTTTATCAGCTCTTCACAGATTTTGATTTTCAAATACTTTGGCATCGAGCATCATTAAACAGTCATCTATTGTCGAAATGCGTATATGGTGCGGTATAATTGGTACCTTTAATTTTATTCAGTTGAAGAAAGTTTTTTTTTAATCATTGTTGTAAAAGTCAATCATTTTTATATAGATTTGCACATTTTACATAAGAAAAACAGACAAATCTAATCCTACGTATAATTGATAAGCGACAAACAAAAATAAATCTATTATTTCTTTCAAAGTTTAAACTTCAGAGATGCAATCACTGTCTTTATACTTAACTATTGTTACGCTATAAAAGAAAAAGATCTGACAATACACATAAGAAACATTTTAACAGGTAATGGTGAAGCAATAATCATAACATCCAATCGAATTACGTAGCTATAACATTCGATTACAATGACTATAATTTGAACAGCGCTATACTACTTTTGCCTTTATAGTCCTTATAAAAATAGGCGTTAGGGGTAAATTCGGTTCGGAGAAAATTATATACTTTCTAACGATGACACCCAAACATTAATCAACAAATTTTTTGCGAGAGTTACAGAACTCTGTATTGACAAAGTTTTGCGATTTCTCATTAGCGTATGTGTAGCAAAAAGTAAAATTACAAAAATACTGAACTTTGGGCATAAAAACCTAATTAATGACTTCATACGACAAATTTTCCTCATAAACACATTTCAATTTCTCAATTTCTCAACAATATTTTTTTTTAAATACTATAAAAAATCTCAATCTGTTTTATTCGGAATAATTTTCAGATATCTACCAATCTTATAAGATGCAGTTTTATATAAAACAGAATGTTCGTATAGACAAAATCTGCATTATAGCACACACAGAATTCCATCACAAAAATCTTATCACACGCTAATAGAGTACATCGTATAACTTCTCTGAAAATGCATGACTTTTTTATTTATTGAATTTAACAACACATGAGATGGCACTCTGTAATTTACTTCCAAGAATTGGTAAAGTCGAGCGTTAAATTTTATCAGATTTTTTCATTTTCCTTGGAGCTCGGTACTTTTGTCGATACCTTTTTTCAGTGATTCTCGATGCCAAAATACTTGAAAATATAATAGTAATACAAACGTTGGAAAGCCGATTAATCCAAAACGGATCTATATCATAGTCAAATCAGGAAAAGAATCAGAGCCTTGCATTAGATAGATATAGTCCTTAATTTAAAGTGATTTCAAAAATTTTATAACGGCAAATTTTAATAATTCAATTTCCTTATTTTCAAGCTATTACCGAAGGAACTGGCTACTGGCCTAATGATACCCTGGGGGACTCACATTCCACCAGAAGAGGTAACGATCCACTGAAATTAGTGACATTAAGAGTAACTATTGTACTGCACCAGCTGCACAGTTTGACAATGAATGTCTTTTCAGTGTTGATCGAGGCCAAAATATTTGAAAATCTAAAACGTTATACGAACGTTGATTAAACCAAAATGGACCTAAAGTATAGCCAAGTCCGAATAAGGAAATAGAGCTTGACACATGGGCCATATATTCCTTAATTTAAAATGATTTAAAAAAATTTAAATTTTCAATCAAACATTATCCGTATTTCATGCCAGTACCAAGGTACGAAGTACATAAAATGTTTACTAAAGTTATCATGATTTTACTTGTATATATAAATAATCAGCCTCTTTTGTAATCATTTAAGCTCCGTCAACTTTGAAATTTTAGCATTATACCAGTTCAAATCGAACAGTGCTAATCATTGATGAGGTATGTCTACGCTGTCTCTATTGTAATAACTTAATTTTCTTCCTCTTTGAACTTTTAGAATTGTACCAGCGCATATCGCACATTACTTTTCATTTTGGGATGCATATTTATGCAGTCCCTGTTGTACTCAACCTGCGTCAACTTTAAAGTTGTAGAATTATACAAGCGTGGTTCGGATTTTAATACCATAAGATTATTTTTAGTAATACCAGAAAAAATTGATCGGAATCAATTTACATCATACTGATGAAGGATATCCGAAACAATGCTAAATCTGTAAATTTGTGTCAGCAAATTTTTGTTTTTCCCTCGACGGGATTTAAACCCCAAGATCTGAGACATTGTGGCAACAGCGCCTGCACTGTCCAGTGCCCAAGACTACTCGACCAACTAGGCTGTGTCTTTTCTCGTCGGCGTTATCCAGCGTTGCAGCACAGTACGTGATGTATAGTGGCAAGTGGATGGTATACCTTGCAGATCAGCTGTTTTTGTCTGTCGTAAAAGATGATAATAATACATGTATTTCAAATTTATATTTATATCTATATATAGATATAAAATGACTGAATAGTAGCCAACGATAAATCTTACGGGGCGATGGATCATATAAATATGATACAGTACACTACAAAATATAATATATAACCAGTCTAAAAGGATACAACATCACCAAAAAATGACAATAAACGAACAAATGTTACTATAAATATTTCGGATAACAGATATCCTTCATCAGTATGAGCACGATGTAAAATGAATTAGATCAATCTATTCTGATAATTAAACTATAGCAATCTTGAATTCTATACAATAAAAAAAGTGAAACTGTTTCACCCGAACATCATATTTAGAGACGCTAATAAATTTTTTAAATTTCCAAAAAACGACTCAAAGACATGCCTAAAATGAAAATAGTAATTAGAGATATGAACTGGCACAACTCTAAAATTCCATAATGACGTCAGTTAAGATGTTACAACAACTGCGTGTAAATACATTCCCAAAAAAACAGCACTGATCGATATAAGCTGGTAAAATATGTCAAACAAAGGCTGCGTATTTATCATCCCAAATAAATAGCAGTTTTATAATGAAAAGAAAAAAATAATAGTAAATTTGTGCTAAGGTTGAAAAATTGGACGTGGATGCGTACTTGTACATCCCTACCAAATGAAAAGAACCCTGGTATTTAAACTAGTAAAATTCAAAAAATTCCAAAAGAATCCTCAAAACTGTAAGGGTCAAGTAAGGAAGCTGGAGTAACTGGAAACAAATGATGTCAGGAAAATGAGTGATGGTAGGGACAATGAGTGACTCATTCTATGTTTTTTTTCATTTATGCCCTCTGGGGAACCTGTCCTTAGCTTTCTTATCCAAAACCTTTCCCGAGCAAGTCTTTCGGCCCTTGACCAACCCTCGTTGTGGTCTATGATTGTGATTGTAAGGTTTTTGAGATCAGCTTGGGCGTGCCGAGGTGATCTCAAATGACGAATTACGGGGAGGTCGGGCTTGCAGGTGTAGTCACTTCGATGACCATTCATGCGTTTGTTGAATGGCTGTTCTGTCTCGCCAATATACTGCATGCCACACCGACACTGAAGAAGGTATACAACATTCTGTGTTTTGCAAGTTATATTACAAAATATAGTGTACACAGACCCAGTGGAGTGGCAAGTGAATGTTTGAGTATTCAGTATTTGTTGGCAAGTCAGACATCGTCTGTTACCACACGACTTGCACCATCCTGCAGTTGAACAGCTTTTATTAGAAGAGACGTCAGCACTCACACATAAGTCTTTCAGACTTGCTGGTCTCTGAAAAGCTAAGACAGGAGGATTGGGAAAGATCTTGGACAATTTTGGGTGCTTGGCAATAGTTTGCCAATTGGCACGGATCAAACGTGAAAGGTTAGTAAAGGCGGGATTGTATGTTAAAACAAACGGAACTATTTTGCTGCGCCTCTTCTGTTTGTACTGTAATAGGTCATTGCGGCTGTTGTTATTAGCATGCGCAAATCCCTTATCTATGTCCAATTTCTTCTAACCTCGTTTGGTCAAAAAACCGCGAAGTTCCTGTAACCGTTTAGTGACAGCCTCCTCAGAGGAGCAAATCCGCCTTACTCTGAGAGCTTGACTGTACGGGATACTTTTTGTACAGTGTTTGGGGTGACAGCTTTTGGGAGAAAGGTACTGATGTTTATCTGTAGGTTTACAGTAGAGATCTGTTGATATGACACCGTCCTTAATAGATGTAGTAGTGTCTAAGAAAGATATTTTGGAGTCGGATATTTCATATGTAAATTTAATTGACTGGTGTGTCATTTTGGAATTTTGGAGTTGTGCCAGTTCATAAATCTAATTACTATTTTCATTTTAGGCATGTCTTTGAGTCGTGTTTTGGAAATTTAAAAAATTTATTAGCGTCTCTACATATGATGTTCGGGTGAAACTGTTTCACTTTTTTATTGTATAGAATTCAAGATTGCTATAGTTTAATAATCAGAATAGATTGATCTGATTCATTTTACATCGTGCTCATACTGATGAAGGATATCTATTATCCGAAATATTTATAGTAACATTTGTTCGTTTATTGTCATTTTTTGGTGATGTTGTACCCTTTTAGACTGGTTATATATATAGATATATATATATATATCTGGTAGAAGTTGTCTCATTGGCAATTATACCACATCTTCTTATTTGTATATATAGACTGTTAATTCGTTACAGATATTGTTATATACTAGGACCTGTTTGTGTATAATGATTTATACTTTATTTTTGTTTATTGTAAAATTGACATTACACGTGCAGTCATAGCTGTTCTATACGGAAATAAAATATAATTCCGCGCTATTACTTTGATGATTGGACATATTTGTCTGTAGATTGATATCCTTCCCCTCACACCCCCCCACTGGATTTGGTTGGTTTTCATGTTACTCAGTCTTTAGTTTTCTATGATATGTTTTGTATACTGTTATTAAACTTTGTCTTTTGATCGTTCTTCGTTTGCTATTGCATTGTCAGTTTGATTTCGACTGATGAGTTCAAATATTTATTTGGTGTCTTTCACCTTTGTCTTATTAACTTTAGACATAGTTACTGACGTACAAGGGGGTTATCCGTGCGATTGACTAGTTATTGATGGTTGACTTTTATACGTATTGGATTTATCAAACTCTGATCTTTGTTATTGGAACAATATGGGATTAACATCATTCGTTAGACATACTTCGATTTTAAATTAGAAAATTCCTTCAGAAGTGAGTGGAATTAACAACCTATATCGAAATGTGAGCCAATTAGTTTAATGTACTAGTGTAACGTTTTAAACGTTACTACTGGGGTGAGTTTACGACTTTTTTTTTGACTGACGACATACATGAACCAAGTAATGTACAAGACGTATCATCTCAGCACGTTCAAATTCGTTGATGGTTTTGATAATATTAAAACACTATTAAAATGAACTATTGACTTGATAGCCCACTTCTTATAATTATACAACAAAGATTCGTTATTTAAACAAACAATTTTATACCAAGCAAATAATGCAGTAGGGATAGCTTCACGTCAATCGTTCCGGTCCATAAAAAACAAATAAACAAAATTTTGATAATATTATAATAATAAACTAATTTGTTACTATGATTTGTATTGTGAAACAGTGACTTAAAGTAAAAGTAAAACATAAGTGAGTTTGGGAGTCTTGTTTTCTGGAATTTTGATACAGTACTTTTTCTACGTGCTGGATGAATTAATATTTATTGTTCTGTCCTTTGGGTTTACTTAGACTACGCTAGACTGAGTAATTTGTTAATGTATAAAAGTATTGAATATTCAACCTTTTTCAAAAGAGAGAGAGAGTACTTCGAAACTACAGGAGTCTGAGACAAAGCGTATGGCAGATGGCTTTGTCGAGTGTACTAAGTACCTCGGGAGTCAGAACACGTCTGATGATAACTTAACAAATTGTGCTCTATTCATACTAAATAGAAACGCACTTGCTTATTACGTCACAATTATCGATTACGATAATCAAACCGATTTAGTAATCATGTTTCATGCCAAAAATATATGTCTTTATCAACCAAATAACGCTATTTGGCAACAATTATTACTGTCAGGAAAACAACAGTTCAACAAGTTCAACAGAAATCAAATTTACATAAGAAACACTTGTCCAGGTTATACTCTCTACATGGAAAATAAACAGTTAAAACAATATGAAATACTCAAATTAACAATATATTAATAATTAGTTCCTAAGAATATAGAAATTCTGGGCCAAATGTATTCCCTTATTGAAAATGAAAGTAGCATGACGTCATGTGGTTTTTTCTAACTCATTTCATCTGTTGATACATATGTTAAATGGAAAACAATATACAATAAATTGAAACATCATTTTAACAATACACAGCATAGTTATACATATTTTCTGTCAAGCAAGACAGTAATTGCATAGAAGGGCACAGTGAAACTAAATTCGTTACACTAGTACCATGCTACAAAAGATATGTTTTTGTTAATGTTTTGGTTGCGGTTCGTATATATTCGTGAGCTGTTCAAAACATTCACATTCAGTGCTGAGTTGTACAATTATTTATTATCAGGTTAAATACACCTATTTAAAGTACAGTATGTGTATACAAATAAATGCCTATCGATTTTAAGTTAGATATACAGATTACTTTGAAAAGGTTTTTAAAAATATAAATCCGCTTTTTCATAATATGGTGCATTTCCAACCCAAGGGACGCCGTTATTTCACTGCTGTTGATAAGTTGCAATTTAATAAGATAAATGATTATTTATAATTTTGTCTTCATTTGTCAACGTATAAAATATATTCAAAACATAATCCCTGTGGTGTTAAGTCGTAAGAAAAATATTTAAAAAAATATTGTAAATGTAAGTTTAAATTTAATTAGAATTGTAAACTACGTTCCACATGTTGATTTTAAGTGTTGAAGTTACCTGGTTTTTTTATAAGCACAAAATATTGTTTTAGTGTGATGTAACCGTCGTGATGTTCTCAAAGTTTTGGAGACAAATGTTTCGTAAATACAGTTTTGATTGATATTTGCCCATCCATAAGAACGGGCTATTTATTGTTCATATAGAATATCTTTATTGCATGTTACATTCAGATTTATGATAGCTTTTGAAATTACAGGATTGCTGAGAAGAAAAGGAAAATTGACCCTCCTCTTTATCGATTTAAAATATCGTTTAAATTCTGTTTTGATATTTGTACCTGTTAATTTGAATATGTATTTGTATAGGTGATTTCATATCCTCGAACAATTTGAATGATAGTCTTGGCCTTCAGTAGTGTTGATTGACTGGCCAGGTAAAACACATACTAGTACACAATAGTACTACAATGTTGTCAGTTTATTTTAAAATACTTATAACTATATATCTATAGATCTTCTTTGAAGAAAATTAAAAAAAATATCGCCATATTGGCTCATGTCATAACACAATTGGGCTTTAAGGATGTTTGCTCCTCTTGTTTTTGAACAATTTTTTTTTTAATAATTATTTTGGAATAATTTTTTTTTTAATAATTTTTTCTTTGGCGCCTAAACTAGGTGACGTCATAGGTGTGCTTCCGGCATTAAACGTAAACACCGGCCATTTTCTGGCTTCTTGTCCGCTTCAAAATTTAATAAATTTTGATGAAAAGAAGATTTGTCGGTCCAAATGTGAGTTTTTTTGCTTCTTTTTGGAGAAATTACATGTCAATATATTCCGGAATTCAAAATGTCGGCTTCCTTAGTTACATACAGGGAGATAGAGAATTTTACGCTTGTCGTCAACCAATCAGAGCCATTGATACAAAATAATTGCATTAGAATTTAGAGATAACTGTATTGTATTTGAAAATTTTTGCCAATTTTCGGGATTCTTTGGAATTATCCATGAATTGCCATTAAAAAAAATTGACCACTAACCCCTACTTTTATTTTCATAATTTTATTACATATAGTTTAAAAAGCCATATTTGAAAATCTTATACAATCCTTGTCATTTTTTTAATGGTTTTTGAAACAAAAAAGCGGTCAATGTTAAAAGTATGAAAAAACAAGAGAGAATCGTTTCCCGCCAAATTTCCAATGGCTTTTATCTCGAAAACAAGCACACGGACCTTTCATTTTTTTTTTGCTTTTTTAGTTCCCTTATTTATATACTATAATTTTAGAACAGTCATTTAAAAAGCTTGTTATTTTCAAACAGAGTAACGAACATCCTTAAATATTCTTCATATTTGTTTTCGGTTTTTGATTTTCAAATATGTTAGCTTCTTGCATCACTAAAGAGACGCTATAAGCACTGAAACGTAAAATTGTCGTTTACTGTCATGTATTATAGAATACAATTTCAAGTTTGCAATTTTATACATATATTGAAAAATTCTTATATTTCCCTTTTTTCTGGCCTCCCTAACTTCGGATTGGCATTATAAATAATAAAGTTGTTTTTAGTCTATTATCTAGGAACTCTTTATGGGTAAATAATGCCCTCTTCACTAATTACTAATCTATAAGAAAAATATTCTATGTATTGGGATTTATTTTGCTTATCATAAATGAACGAAAGATTCCGTGTCCATTAATAAAAATAGAGATAAGTCAAACAGGAAGTGTTCCTTTTAATAATTTTGACGCAGTTGACCTATTGCGCACTGTTTTTGACATACTTGTTTGTACTTAAATAAGTGATTTTATTTTTCATTCAAAAATAATGCCAATACTTATGGTATCATTATATGTTTAACCCTAGAATAAAATCAGAAATTGTAGTATTACCAACGTTCTTTTGTAGTGTTATATACGTGGGTTTTTGGTACTGATCATTGCGATCCACTTCTCAAGTTTGTCATAAAAAATTATCAGAAACACCAGGGTAACTGTTTAGAAAATTCTCTAAAATCCCATCAAAGATACCAGGCTTATAATTCTGTACGCAAGACAGGCTTTCGTCTACAAAAGACTCATCAATAATGCTTGAATCAAAACAATAAAAGGTCAAATAAAGTGCGAACTTATCCGCATAGGAATAAATAGCGATAAGGTGTATACTGGGCTCAAATGTATACCTGTACTACAAAAGTTTGATTATATTTATTCCAGGTAGTACATAATACATTACTTCATCTAAAAGGTTATCTAATAGAACTATTGTTTATGCGTCCGATAACCCTTTTTTTTATTAATTTCAGGATTTCTAGGATGATATTTGTTCCGACTACCGGATAATACAAACGCTGACATGTTATTAGCGCTACTTATTAAAACAACTGTTCTGTTGACCGTTACAGCTCAGAGTAAGTTAATGTTTTTAGTAACATTCATGGTATGCTGACTATACGTCAATCATATATATTTTGTTTTGGACTATTACATTGATTCACCCTGTATTAAGTACACGACTGTTACCTAAACGTTCATTGGTTCTTCATTTTTAGATATTAGTTTTCTTGTAAACGATGTACCTTAGGCTTTTTACATTTCCTACTTACATTTTTTTTATAATATATTTGAACAAATATTTGAAATGATCTGTCTAATTTGTATATCACTTTTATGCGGATTTTAAAATAATTTATACATCCTTGTATTATATTATTCTTATACATCCTTGGCTTTTAAAAATTCGCATTTGAGCGTTCCTGATGAAAGTAAAAGCGTCTCGGACGCACGAAATGTATAAAGGGTTGTTTTCATTTTTTTATAATAATCAAAAACTAACAAGTACTTTAGAAGAAACTGTTAAGACTTTTTCTTTCTCTTTTATTTTTGTTTGCGGAGTATTAAACATTTTTTCTATCCATGTTCATTTAACAACAGAAGATGCACAACACCAAAGTTAATTTCTTAGTACTTAAATACTCAAATTATTATAGCTTTTAAACTAGTAAAAGGATTTACTAAGAATTTTGATATATTCGGTTATGACAACTTTGCTTGTTAACTTTATTTGTTTTCAAATTGACGCAGTTAAAGTAAAAAGATTCAAATGACAGAAAATGTACACCGTAAAGAATGAGGTGCGTTTCTAGTGTTGTTTCGTATATGTTTAAATGAATACACATGAAATTCTCTTCGCATAAATGTTAAACATCTAATAAGAAAATAAGTATGAAATACAAAATGTTAAACATCTAAATTAAATGAGGAAATAAGTATGACATACAAAATATTGCCGAAACCAATAAATTAAATGTAAAAACTTCCTTACCAACTAATATTTAAATTTAGGCCTTTATTCGTTTTCTTCTTATTTTTTCAAACGATCGTTACTATAGTCATTTTCAAAAAAAAACTTGGAAAAACAAATAACGGTCTTGATCTCAAATAATAACGATCTTGATCTCAAACTATTATCGAACTAGAAACTGTTCTACACGTAAAAAGATTAAATAGCACTGAATAATTGAATCAAGCAATTATTAGGAATTTGTTTTGCTCTTTCTTATGGAAGCCAGATGCGGCAAATCGCGTTTTCCCGATTTCGCTTTCTCGCGCGAGCACTAAATAAACGAATACGCAATTATTGTATATTTGCTCTTACTTATGGAAACCGGATGCAGTAAATCGTGTTTACGCGATTTCGTTTTCTTGCGATGTGTATTTTATAAAGAAAACACAAAAGCGCGAAATGCGAAATCGCGAAAAAAGGGAAAACGCAAGTGCGAAAACGATTTCGCGTTTGTCAATTACTGTCCACTTCTGTCAATTATCTCTTATCTTTGATTTGGTTGGATTCTGATTAACAATTTGAAAATGACCTATATTGTATTATTTTCAAGTACTTTTAATTGTAACAACGAGTAGTAATGACAACGGGTAGCGCTTGTCGGTTTTATTTAATTACAGGAGGGTTAAGCGAAATGCCAACGCGAAATGTGTTATACGATGCACATTAAATGAAACTCATTTCATTTTCTATTTAAAGTTTCTTTTATATATTTTACAGAAAGCAAACGCGAAATTGCGAAAACGAAATCGTAAAAATGCGAAAACCCGAAAGCGGAAACGCAAAAGCGAAAACGCAAAAGCGAAAATGTAAAAGCGAAAACGCGAAAACAGAAACGCAAAATCACAATATGAATTTGATTTGGCGTTTTCGCGATTTTACTTTCGTGTTTTCGACTTATCACATTTAGTGTTTTCGCATTTTATGCTGTTAATATACAACGCGACATCTCGAAAACTGAAAATTGACCACATCCTGCTTCCATTAAATCTATGTAAGATAAAATTGTGCAATAAATTTGGTTAATACCACCGAGGAGAAGTCGGTCTTTAACGTAACGGGTAAGAAACTTAACGCAATAAGTTAATCATAATCTAGATCTACATGTATAATTAGTTTTTGTTGGGTTTTTAATTGCGACATTGAAAATTCACAGAGGCTATCTGAAAGGGAATTTGGAAATAATTAGAAAGAGTTTAAATTTGGTAAACTTCTTCTATATATCTTTATTCTCACAAACCAAATTACAAAGGTATAGAGATAATTATACATATTTCAATACAATTACATAAATAAATAATGTACGAAAGTAGATAGAGGCATTCACAATTCTTCACCCAGAAAAGTTCAATTTGTTATTGATCTCCTTAATAAGTTTACATAGTTCGTTCAGTTCTGTACATTTTTTAGAATTCATTAAGTCATAAAACTTCCATGTGTTTGGTCTATTTCTATAGTAAAATGCAATACATTGTTTTCTACAGTTATCAAAAGCTGAACAATTAAAAATGTAATGGTATTCATCACCAATGGCATCTGAATTACACAATACACATTTTCTGTTTTCTCTTTCTATGTTTTGCCATCTTCCAGTTTCTATTGGAAATTTCATGTTCAAAGTTCGAAATTTAAGAAATAAGGATATCTGCCTGTCATCCAAAATATTTAAATATTTCTCAAACTCCAAAGTATCTTTAAATAAACGATAATTTAATGCTTTTGGTGATTCCTGTAGGCTTGCTTGCCATTTTTGTTTGAATTGATCTGTTAAATTCTGTTTGATGGTTACATGTAGCCATGTTTTATTTACAAAATAGATATTGTTCCATACATATGACAAGCCACACGTGTCTAAAATTGATTTGACTTGTTTTAACCATAAAATATTTGTACCATATTTGACAGTTGCTAAGTTATACAAAATATAAGGCAATTTGTCATGTTTTCCAGTTACCAACTTGAACCAATAATTTATCATTCGTAACTTGATTGAAATACCTAATGGATATCTTCCCAATTCACCATAAATCATAAAATCAGGAGTAGACTTTTTTACTCCAAGTAATATTTTACAAAATTTAATATGAACCCTCTCGATTATTGAATTATTTCCAAAACCCCAAACTTCTCCATCTATGATTTTTCAACCCGAATTGTGCAATATATGGAGAAGTTCGCATACTTTCGCAAACCCAGTAAATCATCAGCAATAACATACAAATCACTGTTTACATAATGTAGTGTATCTCATGGAACTAATGTTTACTTTAATTGAAATGTGTAGAATCTGTTCTTAATGAAACTGGTTTATGTATGGTTAATTAAAATCTGTATTAATGGAATTTGGTTAAAGACTGCTGTAAGGGCATCTAACCAAGATCACTTTAAACAAACACGATATTCAGATATTCAAACGAACTCGAAAACATTTAATTACCGACTTTTTTATGATTTTTTTTGGATTCCAGGAGTATTGAGATGTTTTGGAAGCCCGTGATATTAATACCTTCTTTCAATTAAGACTAATTAACCATAGATTACCGATAGAAAGTGGTAGATGGAAAAACATTCAGAGAGATAAAAGAATATGCGAACAATTGATTTTAAAGATCTTGGAGATGAATTTCATTATGTAATTTAGTGTAAATTTTAAGCTATAGAAAGAAAAAATATATTTACTGGGAGGAATGGCGGGTTTTGGTTTTATATTTGAGTTCAATTGTCTCCTGCCTTCCTGCTTGGATCCAAATCGAAAAAGGCTCGTTACGTCAGATTTTAAAGTTCGTTAACCACCAATGAGATTATGGTACAAATGTATACGTATATTCATTAATAACCAAACAAAATATATAGGGTACAGCGCACCGTGATAACTGAATTTAAGTACAAGACTTAAATTCTATTATCCCAGATGCTTGTTAAAACCCAACAACATATTGGCAGTATTTGGCCACAGACTTTAATATTATTTAAATTTATACATATTGTATATAAGTAATCTCAATATAAATGTATGTATGTGCCGCAGATCGCTGGCAATATAACTGTCACTTGTATATCTGAAAATATGAGGTTACCGGCATATCGCTGATTATGGCAACCGTACTATCAAATATATATATATAAATGGCTACCACAAATTGTGGTAACTGAATATAAGATTACAACAATTTGGATCACCGTGGGAACACAGGTAAGGGATGAAAACCCTTACATTGTTCATCTGTAGTGAATGATACTATATATAAAACGAAATGTTTTTTGATGCAGCGAATTCTGCCAGATTGACATTGAAACCAGACCTAGGTTACAATGTCAACCGCCATGAAATGGGAGTTCGCTGCCAAGCTGTGTGCCAAATACATTAACCAATAATCAAAATATTTCAAACTTGAATTATAAAGTGGCGCCAATAACTGAAAAATTAAAACTCATTATGTAACTTAAATTATACAAGCTAGATAATTAATCATACATATATTTTTTATATCAAACTGCTTTTTCGGTAGTTGAAAATATATACTTACCAATTGCCTTATGCATGAGCAACAAAACCACATTTGGTCGATATAAAAAAAATTTCAAGAGACCATAAGAGTGTGTGAAGTTTGTTATATTTAAGAAGACGAGGAACACTTTTTCCTTCATTGTCAAATCAGCAGTGATATTAGAAATCCATTTTTTAACACAATTAAAGCCCGTTATTCTAACTTTAACCAGCTCTAATCAAACTGTAATCTATTTTAGTTCCAAATAAAGATCACCGATAAAAATATTTGTCAAGTCTTGTTGCTGTATAATAAAAGTAATCCATGGAGTTGCGAAAATAAGGTCCACATTGGTCAATTATCTATATACTTATATATAATTATAATGTATATTATCAATATTAACTTGACTTGCTTGGAACTTTTGTTCATGTATTGTACGCTTCCTGTGTACATGGATATTATGTTTGCATTTTAACCAGTCAGGTTTTTACTTTTTGCAATTAGTTATGTATTAAGAAAAATATTGTTTCCGACAAATGACAGATGTACTCCATCGATTTTAATATCTTTTCACTTCTTGAAATGTCTCACAATCTCCAACCAAATCTTAACAGGTTAACATAAACAACTCAATGTTACATTTAATTTGATAATAGTTCTTATTTGTGGAGGAAAACTATCGAACTGTTTACTGAATTGCGATTTAATTGTGACTTGAAAGTCTTGAAACATTTACCATCATTATTGAAAAAATAGCTCTTCAACCTTTTATGCAAATTAGCATTGGCCGACAATGCACGATAAACAGCAGAAACTATTTCCAAATAGGGCATGCCAATAATATCCCGCATATTAAATAACCAAAGCTCTAAATCCACTTTCCCGCATGAACTTGCTGGATCAAATGCTTTACGTAACCTGAATTGCTCACCATACGACTTTGTGTTAATATTTCGCTTTGCATCTAAATGAACAGTCGTCGTGTACTTTAGTAGATTCTGGGACTATTGGGATGAGCTGTACAATAGACATGTACATTTATTTAACAGATGTTCATTGCTGAATGAAGGAAACGAAATTTATTGTGTGTATTGTGTAACTAAATTAAAACTAGCTTACGTGTAGCCGGCTTTGAATAATTGTTCGAAAACAACATACCAAAATTAATAATTGACATTTTACAACTTTTATACTTCCAGAAACATTAAAAGCTATATCAATATGCATGCTAACATTAGTTATTTGACAAAATTGAATAAGGTTACATTACCTAATGAACGATCTCGACTGGTTCCGGTGTTAAAAAGTAAAAGTATATATATAGGATCATCTGTACTTGTAGTGGACAATTATACCTCTGCAGTTGTACTTAACATTCGGTTGAAGAAGGCTAATGTGGTAAATGGCAATACTATGTACCACCGAATTGTAACAGATATAGTTGCCGTTTAACTGTGGTACAGGTACAAATATAGCTGGTATCCTTTCGTGGACTTTCTTGTAGAAGCTGCTACTGACAGCTTACCCACTGCTTCATAACTGAAAAAAAAAATTGTTTTGCTTATCAGCAAAAATTACGAACATTTATACAATTCTCGAGATATTCATTTTTAGACCTAGATTCTCGCTAGCTCACCGAAATGCAAATATCAGTAAAAAAATTACCAAATGAATGTAAGATTTGATAATAATTAATAATCACAAACAACTCGTCCATAATTATGAATTATATTAAACCAAAAAAATCTCGTGACTATATGATGTATGTCATCTTCGCAGTTAAATGTTGCAGCCACGGGCTTGTTGCTCATTTTTCTCTCTTTTAACTGCACGTTTAAATGTCCTGTTAAAAATCTATATAAGCTAAGTAGTAGGTTTTCAATTCTGTGATGATCAGCCAATAGTGAATCTTGAAAACTGACCACAAAAAAAATCAATTCATTGCAATAGTTACGACACGAACAGCAAAATTTTAAACATATGCAGAATTATATTATAATAAATATTGGGTAGATAAATTAATCATTCTTTAGGCTGTGACCGGTTGTTTGTACAAAACAATGTTATGAATACGATTTCTGTTCTTTATCCTTAATCAAATGACACCCATATTTGAATGATCACTAATGAATGCATAAAAGATGGTTAAACA
The DNA here is from genome assembly GCF_021869535.1 of Mytilus californianus. Lineage (NCBI taxonomy): Eukaryota > Metazoa > Mollusca > Bivalvia > Mytilida > Mytilidae > Mytilus > Mytilus californianus. The sequence continues at coordinate 78,444,720 of NW_026262581.1, forward strand.
TATCTTAGCAAAACATATTTTTTTCATCAAAGCAAAATATTTTATGGATGCCATGAATATGATATTAAAGAATTGTAAAATTTGATGCCGTATTGAGTCTTTACAAACGAATATGATATAAAAAAACTGCTAAAAGAAGCTTAACTAGAATCCTCACACACAAGTTTAATCTGAGAAATTCCAGAAATACGTAAAATCTAAAAAGAACAATGATGTTTAATTTCCACTAAAACCTTTTTTAAATGATGAAGTCGTACAGGGTACTGGACCATGGAAATCTTACTGCTATTTTACTTCTATTCTGTAATATGGTTCATCCTATCTCGTTCGGATAATGCAAAAATTTTAAAAGAACCATTGAATCTGGTTATATATCTGTAACTGGAGTTCCACAAGGTTTTACACTTGGACCTTTATTATTCTTGGTCTATTTAGATTTTAAACTAAATAGTTCCTGGAACAATTTGTAAAAGATTTTACCGAAACAACATAACTTAGATATATTTAAGAAATGTCTGAACTATTTAACCTTACAGAATGAAAATACTGGTAGATCAAACCCCATATTTATGAGTTCGTTCACCATCAACCTGACAAGGAACATACGTATTAATAACATCGTGGCTAAAGCAAAGAAAACATAAGGCTTCCCGAGAAGAAATATCAATATATTCCCGAAAGAAAGGAAAATAAGGCATACAAAGTTATTGAAAGACCAAATTTAGTATATGCCAGAAGTGCTTGGAATCCATACCAGGAAAATCTCATAAAAAAGATAGAAATACTGCAAAAAAGATCAGTGAATTTCATTCAACATTAAATACAGTAGACATTACATCCGTCGCTACCATACTTTAGGAATTAAAATTACCGTCATTAGAAACCAGACGAAAAATCAAAAAGCACTATAATTATAACATCATAAAATAGCCTAAAATATGCCCGATAATATAGAATCAAGGTAAATTCAGAAATATTTTAACATCAACCAACACTCACAAATACAGATTCTTTTCTCGTATCATCAAAGGCTGGAACAAAACAAAAAAAACTTAAATAAAGATGATGCAGAGGCAATTAAGAATAGCCTCACATCTTATTTAATAGAGTTGTTACGCAAGAATCAAATAATTTTAATTTGCACAGTAAATCACCATATTGAATGTCTGATTTAAAACCTGCGTGATGGATACTAAGACTGCATTTCAACGACAAGTAGTAGACAAAAATCTAATGTATTTATCAAATGTTAATTATCAAATTGAACAGTTAAGTCGGATAAACTTTCGGTTGACTAACCGGTTAAAACGCCAGCAAATTTCACACAGGTACAATTGTCAATTCGAAGGAAATTGGGGGGAGGGGAGCATCGGCGTAATTCATCTGACGAGTAAGTGTTCAATTTTAGTAAGGGTGCCCAATATATAAATAAAACCCAATAGTCAAATAAATTAACTTGGAAATAATCTTCGAAATTTTTTTTTTTTTTTTTTTTCCATGTGGTCGCCATGTGCTTTTGTATTTCAGTCAGTACACGTTCAAAAATAATTCATGATTAACGTCACTTTATGACGAAACACCTTACTTGCGTTAGTAAAACCACCAAATATAACTTCAAAGGCTTAAATATTTATCAATACTCCCTGACAATATTAAAGATTATCAATTTCTTTTGGTTTTATATTTGAGTTCAATTGTCTCCTGCCTTCCTCCTTGGATCCAAATCGAAAAAGGCTCGTTACGTCAGATTTTAAGGTTCGGTAACCACCAATGAGATTATGGTACAAATGTATACGTAAACTCACTAATAACCAAACAAAATATATAGGGTACAGAGCACCGTGATAACTGAATTTAAGTACAAGACTTAAATTCTATTAAATTTAAGGACGTTATGAATATGACCAAAAACGATATTTAAAAAAAGTAATGTACATTTATAATGCATATCAATTCATGTGTGTGTTATCCTGGTTAAAGTCAATTTAGATTTGTAAACAGTGTACATATTATGTTTTCTTTTAATTTATATCTGTGCTTTTTATTACACGTAACTTTTTTTATACCATTGTACTGACAAAGGTTTATTAAAATATAGATATATATTAAAAAAAGAAAGCTCCGCTCACTTAACTTTACAAACTTTAGATATGGAGTATATCATTTGCTCGTCTATATCTTAGAAATCCGCTGAACTGGATCAAAATTAAGATTAGAAATTGCTGAACTATATGTCTGAAATAAGTGTACATCTATGATACGAAATCGTATTTTTTTTTACAAACTTGACATGTTCAAGATCATTAAATATTGTTTTTATTGGTACTAATATTGATTTTGTTATCAGTAAATTAAAAGCAAACTAAATATTATTGTTATATACATATACACATTCATGGATCTACAATCTGTCGATACCTGTATCTTGGCATTGCACAAGGTCATGTTTTTTCTCTGACTGTTTATGACGTCTTTACACTAAATCCATTGGATGTTAAATTTGTACGGATTGATAATTTAGTCTTAGATGCATGATTTTTTTTATTAATTGTTAGTGGCTTTAAACTGGCTGTCAGTAACTACGAGTACTCTCAGATCTGTACGTAGTGTCTTTTTGTTGTTTGGATGTACAAGTACCCAGCCACGTCCACTTGTATTTGTAGTATTTGTATTTTTATCCATTTAATGAGTTAAGCCTCTTTCAACTGATTTTTATAGTTCGTTCTTATGTTGTACTGTTACACAACTGTCCCAGGTTAGGGGAGGGTTGGGATTCCGCTAACATGTTTAACCCCGCCACATTCTGTATGTATGTGCCTGTCCCAAGTCAGGAGCCTGTAATTCAGTGGTTGTCGTTTGTTTATGTGTTACATATTTGTTATTGGTTACTTTTTTGTACATAAATTAGGCCGTTAGTTTTCTCGTTTGAATTGTTTTACATTGTCATTTCGGGGCCTTTTATAGCTGATTGTGCGGTATGGGCTTTGCTCATTGTTGAAGGCCGTAGGGTGACCTATAGTTGTTAATTTCTGTTTCATTTGGTCTCTTGTGGAGAGTTGTCTCATTGGCAATCATACCACATCTTCTTTATTATATGTATTGGCTTTTCATAAGCATACAAAGTGAGTTATCAGAAAGCAGCGTTTATTTGATACATGATAAATTAAGCTTTTAAGCGCACATTACTTTGAAGTCTCATATTTATCGAACGATTTTTTTTTCTTTTAAGTAATATCTCGGTCAGATGTGTATTGAATGTTTACAAAATTCTAGTCTATTCTAACAGTAATACATGTAGTCTTTATTATGATGGTATAAAACCTCTATTGTATAATCTACTAGTATATACTTTGCATGTACTGTATGTTAATTGGACTATAATAATAAAATATTGAATCTGAATCTGGCCCATACAATAGACCATAACAAAGTTGGTGAATTGTCGCATGTGTACACAATATAAAGCAAATAGTCTAAATAGATAAAATACAAGTGCAATTCTATAAAGAATTATGAGAGACTGTAAAATATATATAACTTAAAATTCATATACTGGTTAACATAATATAAAATAATTTCAATTAAAGAAAATAAAACATATTACGTCTACTTAAAATATAAAAGCAGGTCTAGGCAACAATATCATAACACTTGTTATTTTTCAATCAATATACAAATTTGTCATCATCCGATAATTTAAAAAAAATCTGCATTGTATTTCAATGCTTCACTAAATAAACAGTTACGAAGATCTGCATTTAACGGGCATGATCGATAATACAACGTGTTTCTCATCTCCAATCTTATCATAAATATATAGAACATACGCTTTCATTTACATCTTTTTTTCATACCGGATTGTTTCTATTCTTAACGGAGATACACCGCATCTAAATTTGCAAAATGGAAGTTCTATATCTGCATGAGATATTATTAGACATTATAGTTCATTTACAAATTCAACTTTAAGCAATTATATGTCGCAACTTTTTACCCACATTTTGCGATAATACCCCATATTACCATTGATTGTATTATTAGGGATATACTTGCCTACCATATTAATTGGACCATGGTTCGTGTTATTAAGGCAAAAATCGGAAATTTATTCGGGCCTTCTTCTGCCTTCTCTAATCTAACAACATGTGTGAAAATACGTACTTTACATATAACAGATTCGCGATGGTCATAATTATTAAAAGTAACATTTAAGCTTTACACTCGATTACATCTCGGCATTTCATAGTGAATATCAAAATCAATGTTTCCCAATCATGACGTTTTATGTAAGTTAAACAATACAAAATCCATTAAAATATATTTCAGAGGTTTAGATCTTTTAGATTTAAAGAAAAAAAAACCATCATCAAATATTCAAAATTTCAAGAAAAGGTTTTATTTAGTACAATGTAACAGATGGATAGTTTTCTCATTGGCAATCATGCCACATCTTCTTGTTTTAATAGTATGCATTTTCTATTAAACCTGCAAGTATCAAGAATATATATTTACCGTAAGCCATTCAACTGTTTCTAAATATACAAATAGATTATATCCAACTAAATTTACTCTTATCATATTCATCGTAACAGTAACCGATGTCATTGATTTGCTTTGATATAAATGTAAGAATTATGCGAGTGACATTTTTCAAAAAGACACTTAGTTAATGACTTTAATGCACCCACCTAACATACGACTATATTATATATCATTTGAAAGCTTATTGTCTGTACTTTCTGTTTTGCACGGTCGTCAATAATTTGTACGGTGCATTTTTTGTTAAATCAGGGTCAAAGGTCAAGAATGAACATTCCTAAATTTCACGAGAATAAAACAAAATGCTCTTTGCTGGTTATTGTAGGACTTTTTTTCTAAATCATATGAACATAATAGAACAGAGTACCATTATTCCAAATCAAATGCATATTAAAATGTTAATTGCGCAATATTTACAGAAAATTGCAATTCTTCAAAAGTGATAAAATTGCGCTTAAAGTAAAATATTTCTTTTGGTATCAATATGTATATGTCAAAAATAAAATAAATTTATCATTTATAGGCGAAGGGATTTCTTTTTCTTTTCGTTGTTTTATACTGCAATTGATATAATAATGGGTAGGAATCAGCCTTTTGATGAAGCTTTTGCAGTTGCCTTAAATACCACCATCTTCAAATAGGGATCATCTTACTTTTCATTGTTTAGATCAAACATCGATTGTTGTCAATATCAGGAGGAAATAATTTAGCATATTTAATCAAAGTACTGAAGTACTGAACATCGGATGACCGCAGGTTCTTGTGGATGGTCAAAAGCACATGTCACAGAAACAGATCACATCTCTATACCTGAAACTGAGGTTAATTTACAGAGATTTTTTTTTTCTTATACAAGTTCGTGCTTGGATGATGAATAAATGACAGGAAATTCAACCTCACCGTAATAACTATTATATTGTAGTGATACAAATCAGTATACCTTAGACTATTATACTAATATAATAATAGTTCCAGAGAATACACTGGTTTGTTGTTATATATTATATTAATATTACGGTTGCATGTATATATAATTTTCATCTATATGTATATCATACTATTCTACTATTATTATAGTGTAATGCAAGTGCATGGTGGACACTCTTCTGTAAAAAAAAATCAAAGTCTTAAAGGCTGTAAAAGCAATTGCTGCCATGTTAATGTTTTGTGGACTTTTATTTTTCATCCATATATATAAGAATTAAACCTGACAGGACAGGAGTGTTGACTAGTGAGAAGCAAGACGGTTTTAACTTTATATCAATATAAGACTTTAGCAGGAAATCATTTTAAATATGTTTTATATTTTACAAGGAGACAACAAGTTTACCAGGCTAAAGTTGGGGTTAATTATACATGTGCTGAAACATATAACTGAAAAAAAAAATCATTATGGATTATCCCCTGGTAGTGTTTGTAACTGGGCAATAATTTCCTTTATTGATTTAATTTTAACCATTTTCATAATTAATTTAAATTAACCATTCAGATAAAACATTTCAACTTTCCAGACGCAAATGTTGAAAAACGGGACAGAAATAAAATATCTTACAAGACATAAACATGTAAAAAATAAATATATATTTCAGCTTACTAAAAATATTTTCATAATGTTACTTTGACATCATTCCTTAAAACTAAGTCCCAAACATAATTGCTCAGTTGACATGTGTCATCCTCATGCGATACGAGATAACTATAATTCTGATGCAATCCCGAAAAGGGGGGTCATCACAAACAAACATGACATTAAATTGTCATTATACGAACTAGAACAAACAGCTCTATGTTGCTTGGATATTTATCAATTTTCAGGAAACATGTGAAATAAATTTCAGGTCCATTTCATTATAGTGCCAAACAAGATTGCGTGAGGTAGACGAAATTGACCTTAAAACGATCGTATTGTCTTTTGATGTCCAAAAATAGGCAGATCGGACATATAAGGACTTTATCTAATGACTACATAAATTTGGGATTTATTATTATTATAATATTCTAATGAAACTGAAAATTGTATTTTTTTTTAGGATAAACAACAATTTTACCTGGCGTAGCCGTTTACAAATGTTTTTCTGCATTTATCTTCGAAAAATGGCGTATTTAATGGAATAGAACGTTAATACAGTAAACTTTCTCTTTTTTCTCCGCAATAGGCTATCAAAAATAATTTATCTAATGTGTATGTGGAAAATTATGTGAAAAGATAAAAAGTGGCAATTGTTACCTTTCATACCTTAAGTTTCGTTCATCTGATTCTGACCAATGCTTATATACTAAATATCTATTTATATGCCGCTATTATTGTTGTTGTTACCAATTATGTAAATCAATTGTATCTGATTTTATGCCCTTTATGGGCCCTGTAATTTGGGAAATAAAAAAAAATCTATTCATTGATAAAACGTAATATGGACTGGTCCAGTGTCCAGTTTGCAGGTCATTTAATTTTCTGTACACATTCATGCACGCTCTGATTTAATCAATATACTCGTACGAAAAAGCATGAACAGTTTGAAGGTAATCTAATAATAACTTAAAATCCAATCAAATTGCATAAGATTCAATAACAATGTCAAGTCCACATCATAATGAGTAATAGAGGTAAACTGGGTAGGGAGAGAATGACAGATATTTCAAGTTAATATTTATGCAATAACGAATTAAAATTTGTCAACCAAAAGTTTTGCTACAATTTCAAAAACATGTCGTTCTGTATGGGTATAGTTTTCGGATCTTTCATTTTAGCGTATTTAAGGCTATAAAAAGTTTGGGCTTCAAAAGTTCACACAATTATTGACTTTATACAGAAAATTCGTCCTTGTAAAACATTTAATAGTTCACAAATGATACGCGATTTTAAAGTAAAATTATTTCTTAAAACACTGCAAAAAATTTCATTCATATTGATAAAGTGGTATCGTCATAAAGTGCGTTGAAATGAACAGTGGTATAGCAAACATCGAATTCCCTCACGAAATGTTATCACACACTACAGTAAGGGGAGTCAGTTAAGTTTGTCTATTTTTAGATACTATACAGGTAATCTTTTGACACTACGTATACAACCTGTGTGACCTGTGTAGTGATTTTGATTTTACGATAAATTCATGAATGAACGATAATTTTATGAATGAACATGAGCACCTGACCTCTTTCTTAAACACCTATTAAACATATAAAACCGTATTTAATAAGGAGATAGTTCAGTCAAATTTTCAGTACTAAATCAACAACTGAAATGATTCCATTTTTTGATGAAACATCGTACGAACGGAGAACGGAATCGCAGGTATAAAAATGCACTTTTTTCCCTATTAATGACCGCGGATCTATAATTTTTATAGATCGGTTGAAATCCTAAAACTAATTTGCATAATGGAAATTTAGGCGATAGCAATACATCGGAGTGACCTCAAGGTCATCCTCTGTAAAAAGGGATAATAAAAGTGATTAAGGAATATACAAGGTATATACAGTAAACATATGTTTTTTTCGATGTCAAAAGTGGAAGACATGTTAAGAAGTTTATTCTCGATCAATATTCGAATGAATACTGTTTGCACCACGTGCTGAACAATCACAAATCCGCCTTTTTTTTATGTTAGCACATTATTACATACTATATTAGTTGTTTTATCAAATATGAATGATATCGTGGTAGATTGACTACCCTTCCTGCGCAATTTCATTCACCACAGGTTTAAGGTAGTGTTTGTACATTTCAATGGGTGTTTTGAGGACTGTTGTTTATCTTTCCTACTTTTATCGCGTTGGTCAAGGTTTCATATGTGTGTTTATCGGAAACATAGGAATCATCTTGTCCCTATGCTCATTATTTTTGTTCTTTCCATTCATATATCCCTCCGTTAGTCTAAAATTTTGTTATGAGCAAATCTCCCTCTACGTATACATCGCTTGGTAAATTTTAGTGAAGGATTTTATTCAAGATAAACACATTCAAATAGATTTCAATAGCAAGCAATTCAAATTCACCATTACAGTCCTGATTTTAAGTCATCTCATTTTTAACGCTTGTTTTTTCTGACATTTATAAACATACCATATTGTATGTTTTTTTAATGTCAACTAATATCAGACACTTATTGCAGTTAAGAGAATTTCGCACCATTAGAAACTAAAACGAACAAATTAAAGCATGCAAAGCATTGGAATGTAAAAAAAGATATACTTATTCATGTTATTGCTTGGATAAAGTTTTAGGGGTTTCTTTATAATTCAGTTTTGGAAAAGACGTTACTTCAAACCAACTATAATTTTGGCAATAAATTTGTTTATGCGACGTTTGTGATTAGAAAAAAAAAGCAAATAGAATTAACCTCGTTCTTCTCTAGTATGAAAATAAAGTGTGAAAATCGCCAAAACATCCTTGCAGGTCATCAACAGAGGGCTTAACGCAAAAATATGAAAAATGCTTAATATGTTTGGTCAGAGGTTGCCTATTTTTACCATATAATATTTATGATGATTGATTGAATGTTGCTGTGACACCTACACAGCAATTTCCTTTTTTATAGCTTTTAATTCTATATGTAATAATTTAACTACTAAGAAGTACTGGTGATACCATTGGTGAGGAAACCTACTGCAACAGTGCCTTTGATCCAGTGATTGGTAATATACTCATCTAAGGCACGGTAGGTATAGTGTCCGGCTAGGATCGTGGTTTTTCGAGTAATTTGGTCGGGTTTTTTCGAGTGTGACCACTTTTTTTCGAGTGAATATGATCAAAAATGTAAACAAACAGACTTCCTTTCTGACAAGACGTGATATAGAAGCTTAAATTTAATATACAAGGTGTGTTAGTATGTGAGATAAAAAGATATTATCAACCCGATATTATTTTTCGTGAAAAAAGTTGAATTTAGCCTTACAATGCTTTTATTCCAAAAAGCAGAATAAAGCCATTTTTATACACATACCAAGCAAATGTCGATGGAAATGCATACATGGAATCCATTTTTCCTTAGATATACAGACACTTTACAAAAAGTCTTGTTGTTGTATTGAAAACGACATTTTGAGACTAAATTCATTTCTATGTGTTCGGGTTTTTTCGAGAGCAGTCCGGGCTTTTTCGAGTGCGTCCATGTTTTATCGAGTGATTATACAAATTTCCTTTATCTTAGAATGGTATGTGTCAGTGTATTTACGTTTAAAAACAATAAAAAGGGTTCAAATTATGTACTTTTTAGGGCACGAAACAAATGCATTCATCAGTTTGATAAAGGCGTACTAACACTTACACATTATAAACAAGTATCGTTCATTTGTATATATTTTTGTTTGTCACATCTTATAAATTGCATGTACAGTATATATTCATGATGTCAACAATATAATGTGAGCATAGACAATTTGGATTGAGACGTACGTACAAATAATAAATTAAGCTGATGAACTATTCCTTTCATTGTTAACTATATATGAAATTTAATTAAGATTTTATCGTCAATGGGGAAAAAAAACTAGTCGGATTAAGTGTGTGAATGGTTTTTTTTTATTAATGAAAGGAGAAGGTCCGGTAAGGGCTAATTTCGGTCTAAAATTCGAAGTTCATCTGATGAAAGATTTTTGACATTTTTTAAACACTTTAGTATCTACTTCATTCGATTCAATTGGTTATTGTAAAAGATTTTGACTGACTTGGTCATTAAAAACGCTCAAATTCAAGCTTAAATATGAAAAATATATCAAATATACCATTTAACGTCACTTTTCAAATGATTTTTGTCTAAAATGGAAGTGGCCGCATTCGTTGTCACTCTCAACATTTATATATATTATGTATTATCATTAAATACAACATATATTTAAATATTAAGAATGAACACAAGTGCGGCCACTTCCATTTTAGACAAAAACCCGTCTTAAAATTAGCACAAATGTTTAAATTATGAAGATATCAGTATTTTTGCATGAAATAATGATGCTAGTACCTGATGCATGTCCATTGTATTATCAAAAACAGCCCATATTTATCTAACAAAAGAATGTTACTTTCCAATAAATAAGTAAAAGTTAACAATTTAACAACTTTGAAAAAAACGCTATATTTTTGGGACCATAAAGGGGTCTTACCGGGCCTACTCCTTTTTTTTGTGGGGGCAGGGGGCATACCTCTTTTAGTAGAATATTTTGATTACATAGCATTTTTCTGATTCTTCTCTGCTGTCCAGTAGGTTTCTTACTCCGTTTTTTTCTTAAATAACAGCTGCGCCATGGACGCATGATACGCCCGTTGCGTTTTCAAAGAATAAAGTTCATTCTCTTAGGGTTGTGGCTTATTATATATTTTTTGCATGAAAAGACATATCTCATATCACACTGCACGGAGTGTGATACGAAAAAATGATACGAAAATCTGCGTTCATTTGATTTGCTTATCCAGCATAATAAGACGACATTACGGCATTTCCATTGGCTATTCGTTAGGTCATTGATGGCCATCAAAGGTTACGACGATGTACATTTCATGTGCAAAATACTAGACCAACGATTCGTGGAATTTTTGATTTAACACAATGAGAGTGTTGACCATATTAACACAAATAGGTTTAACAACTTGTGAGAATGGGATATCGCTTGATATCAACTCTCGTTATTTAATTCAAGTAAGTAAGTAAGTAAGTAATTTCCCTTGTTATGTTATTCAAATAGTAATAATAAACTCGCCGGAGGCTCTTTTATTATTATATTGGAATTGAATGACTCGAGTTGATATCAAGCGATATCCATTCTCACTCGTTATGAAACCTATAAATAATTTCTCAATGTCATATCAAAAATTTATAATAAAAAAAACTAAAAGGGAGGTTACCTTAATCTATTATAATATAAAGCAGTCACAAAAGTTTCTTGAAAACTCCTTAAAGCACTAAAAAAATAATGTCGTAAAACTGTAAAATCACCCCTTTTTAGTTCACCTGGCCCTAAAGGGTCAAGTGAGCTTTTCTCATCACTTGGCGTCCGTCGTTGTCCGTCGTCGTCGTCCGTTAACTTTTACATTGTGTTGTCCCGTGATGCTCGGATATATATGTCTAGAGTTTTAATTGCTGTTGAACAGATCACAATCTGAGCAGCTTAATAACTGTATTTTAATGCTAAGGATAGCGGATCATGAGCAACGCAAATTTTTTTTTACAAAAATCTTCTCCTCTGAAACTTTTGAACCAAGTTCATTATAGATAGAGATAACTGTAAACAGCAAGAATGTTCAGTTAAGTAAGATCTACAAACAAGTCACCATCACAAAAACAGAGAATTTTATCATGAATTATATGCTTGTCAATGTAGAAGAGTGTCCTTTTTTTAATATGCACTGCAGCACATAGACTAAGGTGAGCGACACAGGCTCTTTAGAGTCTCTAGTTTGTTTAATAAAATCCCAAAACTCGGAAACGTAAAATCTAAAAAATTGAAAATTCAAAAGGGGGATACCTCAATAGATATAAACAATTCAACGAAGTTTCATGTAAATTGGTTACCGCGTTTTTGAATTATTGTCCGACATGCTGACGACGGACGGACGGATGGACAACGGTATACCATAATACGGCCCGTATAAAAGCTGCGGGGTTCACCTCGAAAAATATTATTAACTGTGACAACAAAAGTATCATAAAATAAAGTTGAAAAGATTAGGAGTCCCCTGCACTATGGTCTAAGGACCTTTTAATAAAGAATCCAATAATTTCTAATTTGATACTGGAAAGTTGTGGTAGAACGTTTTCCGAACAGAAAATTTGCATTAAATTGAAAATGGTTAATTTTGATCAACGTAGTAATATGTTTCGGTGTTTTATTGAGAATATATGATATTTCCATTCATTAAATTACATTTATAAACTAGAAAGGTAATTTTTTTAAGTCAAAAATAACTTTTTTCTTATTAAAATTTTTGTTAAAAAACCCGGACCATTTGTTTAAAAACCCGGACGGTTTCACAGTTCCTCTCGAAAAAACCCGGACAATCACTTACTCTGAATGTAATGGTTAAATACAAGGAAATTGTGCTTCTTTGTTACTCAAAACATGTATAATATTCAAAATAAGATGTGTAGTCATGAATAAAAATATTTTAATTACGAATAAGCAGTTAATTGATCTGATCGCATGTTTTATCACTCGAAAAAGCCCGATCTACACTCGAAAAAAATGGACAGATTCACTCGAAAACCCACGATCCTAGCCGGACACTATACCTACCGTGATAGGTATCAGGCTAAAATATTGCACGCCCAACGCGCGTGTTGTATACAAAAGACTCATTCGTGACACTCGAATTAAAAAAGTTAAAAAGGCCAATTAAAGTATGAAATTGATAAGCATTGAAAACCCGAAATTCCGAAAAGTTGTGCCAAATACAACATGCAACTACACGTAATTGCAACATTTTGTAATAGAAAATTACGTAGTTTGATATGGTTTCCTACATCAGACAAGCACAGAGAACATTTTCAGTGTCTAGAACATGATAGTTTTTACTTTTTTTTGTCAATTCACGATGCAGTTGAAGCCATCAGGAAAACAAATTTTATAATGTGTATAAGAGAAATATTTGAAATTGAACTTTTCATTAATTAGCTTTCTGACTTAATTATTTATATATGTATTTAGATTTTTGGGTTAACTTAAAATTTATATATAAAGTCCTTTATTTCTTTCAATGATAATCATGGAATTCCAAATGAAATAACAAGAAAGATAGAAGAGTTTTTAATAGGCTGGCAATTAAGCTAGATATTGAAACATCAAAGTTTAGCTCCATAAATTCCCCTTAAAAGCATACAGCACGCGTGTATTATTTCCTTCAAACATTTTTGAACTGTTTAAATGTGTTTCTTCAGCCTAAAATTGACTACATAAACATATTTTTAACGTAGAACAGCTAAACAGCTATCTTTTCGCAGATGGTGGTATTTTGGGCACCTGTATGGGTTTGTAAATATGATTGGCTGTGTAATTAGCATGGAGCGTGTTTGCAGTAATTTTATGATGTCAAAAACTTCCTTAGCACTTAATGAAATATGTTATTTGGTTTTATGGTGATAAACAATTGAATGACAGACAAATATTTTGGTTTTCACTCATTTTTATCCTTTTCGCCGAAATTTCAGGGAAAAGGCGCTATTAAAAAAATACGTCATTAATATTTTTTTTTAAAGTGCGTTTGACGATTGACTAATCTTTGTTCTAAATTTTTTTCTTATTTCCATACAGAATTTTATTATTTAGAAGAGAAAATATGCAAAAATGTTGACTTCTTGTAAAATAAGAAATTGTCCGTCCTTGACCTTTCATCGTGTTTTGACAGAAATTGCACCGTACGAATATTTGACGACCGGGCAAAAAAGATAAAACAGATGATATGCTTTCCAATGATATATGATTTAGCCGTATTTTAGGTGGGTGCATTAAAAATTAAATTTTATGGTTAATGTCACTCGACTAAATTGCTCATGGTAATACTAATAGTTCTTTCTAAAGATATCTCTTATTATTAGGTTGAAAATGTAAGTGTTTGCATTGACGTGTGACATTTCAATTAATAACAAACTTTTGCAGCAAGGTTATAAATACGACGAATTGGTTCAAACTAGTATCCCAATCTTTATCATTAAACAGCGATTGTATGACGAAGTGAGATTTTTAAACATGCAGTATTTAAATATCAACCCCCGTTTTTTGGTGGGGTTCTAGTTGCTCAGTCTTTAGTTTTCTGTGTTGTTGTTTTTTTGTATACTGGTGTTTGTCTTTTTGTCCTTTTCTTTTTTTCTTTTTTTTTTGCCATGGTGTCGTTAGTTTATTGTCGACTTTGGTATCTTTCGCCTCTCTTTTTCAACATCATATAACATTTCTTTCTTAACGTTTACGGTCATATCATTTGTAAAGGTAGGTTTTTTTTTTTTTTTTTGTGGGGGGGGGGGGGTAATTTACCTATTGACAAAGGTTATAATCACTCTATTATATTGCTCAACTATTGATTAGTAGTTTGAAATAAACTTATTGGCAGTGAGTGTATTTAAAACAAATAATGTACCAGAAAGTGATTATCATAATTAACATCTGTTGTCCTTATTTGTATTTTATGTGACGTAATTACCTTTTTAGTCAACTAATCGGGATAAATGAGAAACTGGAAAAACTAGTTTAAGCCGCTATGTGCTTGTTCAAAGTTAGGACAGTCAGTGTCATTGTCATGTATATTTTTTGTTTTTTAATGGTTTTAATGTCTTTTCTATAATTTGGTGTTAATTGCATATTTTTGGTGGTTTCTGCTCATTAATGCACAATTGTTTAAGACTCGGGACGATAAAGAGCTTTTTTTTTAAGACTTGAAAATCACCTAAATATAATTTACCTTGGATAACCAAGGGAAGTATACACAAGGGGCCCTGTGTTTACAATGATCCATCGTCCATTTTTAGCACATAAGTTATATTCTAATTTATTACACAGACAAAAATTGCGTACAAAACAATATAACATTCTACATTAGATAAAATACATCAAAAGACACACTACAATATACACATTAACTTTACTTATAATTGACATTTAAAATTTGTACTTTTAACACCTGGATTACATTGTAATGTGTCGGTCAGTGATTTTGATAGGTCACATGCTCGACGTTGTTAATTCATAGATATAAGAAGATGTGGTATGAGTGCCAATGAGACAACTCTCCATCCATCTCAAGTCACAATTTGTAAAAGTAAACCACTATAGGTCAAAGTACGGCCTTCAACACGGAGCCTTGGCTCACACCGAACAGCAAGCTATTTAGGGCCCCCAAAAATGACTAATGTAAAACCATTCAAATAGGAAAACCAACGGTCTAATCTATATAAAAAACGAGAAACACTTATGAACCACACCAACAAACGACAACCACTGAACATCAGGTTCCTGACTTAGGACAGGTGCAAATTAAACAAATGCAGCGGGTTTAAACGTTTTAATAGGCGCCAAACTTCACCCTACATGTATACTACATTTCTGTTGGTGGATGTACAATGTATAATGTTGCAAATAGGAAAAGAAAGTAAGTTCAAAATTGATAAGTAACTTATTTACATGTATGTATAAGGTTTGCAATAAGTTTTATTTCAGCTGCATATTTTTTTCTTTTCCATAGATTCAATTAAACTGCACAGATCCCGTTTTGCATATGATATCAATTGGCTGGAAGTAAAGCTTTTAGACTGATATTTGATTATATTCCCACATTTCCAAATAATCCATTTAACTTTATTCATAATCGTATTGGTTATGACATTATATTTTTTATTGTAATCGTACATTCCTGGTATGATAAGTTCTTCCTTCATTGGAATATCTGCTGTATTATTCGGCACATTATACTTTTTAAAAGCATCAACAATATGTTCCCAAACAACCTTTATCACTGCATGAAAACGAACCTTTTGATCATATTTTTCAGAAGCCAAAATGTGCACAAAAGGTGATCTATTTTGGAAGTTTACATTTTGTTACCTTTCGTAGAACAAAAGGTGGTCTTTCATCTTTTGTCATTGCAAAAATGTCTAAAAATGTCATCTTGCTACTTTTGATGCTACAAAAGGTAAAAGAAATGTCGCCTTTCACCTTTTGTTGTTGAAAAAAGATTTTTAAATATCACCTTCCACCTTTTTCTAACTTTTGAAAATATGCAAAAGGTTGTCTTTCGTTGTTTATGTAACCCTTCACCTTTTACACCTTTCCAAATCTTTATTCAAATATGTTTAACTGGATTTTCCGAGATTTTTTAAATATTTCTTTTGTAGCAGCAGACAATTTAATTCCTGCAACATTCCATTGCCCTATATTGATTATGTTTTGCTGTAACACCACTGTTCCAGGTTAGGGAGAGGGTTTATTGCTCACAAACACGTTTAACATGCCTGCGGCTTGCCCCAAGTCAGGCGCCTGTTTTTTGTAATTGTTTTGTTATATATTGGACTTTAAAGTTTTCTCAATTGAATTGGTTCACATTTACCATACGAGAGCCTTTTAAAACCGACTATATGGTATGGGTTTTCTAATTGATGGAGGCTGTACCTTTAAATTTGCCTTTAATTGCTTACATTGATCCACTTCATTTGAACTTTGTTTGATAGTTGTCTCATGAGCAAACATAGCACATCTCCACATTTTTATCCTTCTTCATTGAATGGTTGATTTATTGTTAGTTGTTTGAAATCCAATACCTTGTTCATTGATCTCTGGATTATAATTGATATATTTCCATATATTTAAATGAACTGTGGTATATATATATATATAATAAAATAAACTATTGTTGATTTTTTAATTTACTGTCACTATTCATAATTGAATTGGTCTTCATATAATCTAAAACAAACTAAAAAAGGACCCAGTTAAATTAATTGTTCATACAGTTCTTTTAATGAAATCATTAAATTGGTTTCTCTGTTGAATTATTTAAATCTGTAAGTGCAGGGCCTTCGATATCTAGCAATACTTGGTTGTGGGTTTTGCTCATTGTTGAAGGCCATACATTATTTTCATTTGTTAATTTTTTGTCATTTCTTCCCTATTGAAAAGAGGTCTCATTGGCATTCATACCACGATTTCCAAATTCATAAGAAGTTTGCAATAATACATGGAAGATAAATTTGTTAAAAATAAGAACAATTAGAGTTACACTGAGTATTCATTTAATTTCATTTACAATTATTTTGATAAGGTGTACATTGTCATATTTGATACAACATTTTTATCAAAAACTTGAATGACAAATGTTTCTTGTCATGTGAACATACAAATGTAAAATAATACAACTCTTCTTTCTATATACATATAAATAAAATTATTCACTTAAGGCTTAACATTGCTTTACACACTGTAATATAAGATCAATTTTTTGACAAAAAATGCCTATTTACATTCCTTTTTTAAGTTGACATGCATTGACCAATAATATTGCACAAACTTTTGATGGTCAATGGTTTTGCACAAACTTTTCATATTATTTTAAGATGGATCATCACTTATTCTGTCCTCAGATAGAAATTTATAATACTTTGTCAAAATGTATATTTCGTATAATTAACAAATTGGTTTCCTTGCTATTTTTCAAGCTTTGAGTTGTGCAAAGTTGACCAATATTGTATAGATTTTTACAGAAGATTGATTGTTGATTCCTCGACAGAAGAACACAATTTGTAAATGCAAAGAAGTCTACCAGATGAAGTTTGAAATTAAATAAGAAGAAAGCATTTAAAATGTTCTTTTAGAAACTAAAATTATAAAACAGTGGTGCAACCTTTCTTGTTAATTTCATTCTACTAAAGGCAAAGTAAAAAATAAAAATTTCATAAACATTCCAAAAAAAAAAATAGATATAGGAGTTATCTTCACTTATATGGTTCAGTTGGAAAAGATAAATTTACAAAAACAAATATTCAGTCATAATTAAAATTTTCTAAATGATACAATGGATAACTTTTTTTTAATTAAGAACAACAGTCTTGCAAATAAATTGTGTACTACTATATTAAAATCATAGATTGTGATATAAACATTTATTTTGTGATGATCTACCTTAAAACTATTATTAGCATTTAGTTGGTAAAATTTAACACTGTTAAAAATCTATTGCTTCCTTTTTTTTCATTAAACAACCAAACAAAAAAACGTTACACATTTTTAGGAATCTGTTTAAATGTTTACAGATAGGATTAATATTAATGCAAATAACATTTATTGAAAACACTATCTTTACCAAGCCTAATACTGTCTCATTATCATCTTGTTTGACCACTCATACAATAAAGAATAGTCATAAATTTTCTAAATAAGTAAATAAATGTAATATTATGTTATAAAATATAACGCTCTCTAGGTGAAATAACCTAAACATCTTTGTTAAACAATTTTGTCTTAACAAACTTCCCATACAAATGTCTAATTCGATCTTCCAACTTCTGGAACCAACGTACTTTTGCCAAGTAATGACAAATAAATTGTGTACTACTATATTAAAATCATAGATTGTGATATAAACATTTATTTTGTGATGATCTACCTTAAAACTATTATAAGCATTAAGTTGGTAAAATTTAACACTGCTAAAAATCTATTGCTTCCTTTTTTTTCATTAAACCAAACAAAAAAATGTTACACATTTTTAGGAATCTGTTTAAATGTTTACAGATAGGATTAATATTAATGCAAATAACATTTATTGAAAACACTATCTTTACCAAGCCTAATACTGTCTCATTATCATCTTGTTTGACAACTCATACAAAATAAAGAATAGTCATAAATTTTCTAAATAAGTAAATAAATGTAATATTATGTTATAAAATATAACGCTCTCTAGGTTATATCATTGAATCCATTAATCTGGTTTCGATTGGTAGTCTTTCAATTGAAGTCAATGTGAAAACATGATTCAGACCATTTTTAATTCTGTTTGTTATTTGTTTTTAAGACCATTTGACACACCATTCTATAGATACAATTATGGTTTATAAGGTTTTGTTTACTGTCACAAACTGCCTGACAATTGTGTGCAGAAGGTTATTTTTCACAAAACACAAGTAATTTGATTACTATATGAGAGACAAAACATTTGCAGGTAATTCATCATTGGTAATATTTTTTTACCTCAAACAATAACTATGGTAACCAACCTTAAAGTTGTGACAAGAATGTGAAGATTTTTTGGTTTCAATCATCAGGACAGGAATGTACGGACAGTTCATATTTTGGTCATCTTTTTTTTACCATGGAAAGGTATCTTTTGTTACCATTTGTGTGACAAGACTATACAGAAAGTTCATATTTTGGTCACCTTTTTACCATGGAAAGGTATCTTTTGTTACCATTTGTGTGACAGGAATGTATAGAAAGTTCATATTTTGGTCACCTTTTGTTACCATGGAAAGGTATCTTTTGTTACCATTTGCGTGACAGGAATGTATAGAAAGTTCATATTTTGGTCACCTTTTGTTACCATGGAAAGGTAAATTTTGTTACCATTTGTGTGACAGGAATGTATAGAAAGTTCATATTTTGGTCACCTTTTGTTACCATGGAAAGGTTAATTTTGTTACCGTTTGTGTGACAGAAATGTATAGAAAGTTCATATTTTGGTCACCTTTTTATCATGAAAGGTATCTTTTGTTAACATTTTTGTGACAAAATGTGCAAAAAGTTCATATTTTTATCACCTTTTGATCACCAACAGGTTATCTTTTATTACCTTTTGACAGTCAAAAGATCTCATTTGCACATCTTTCATAATTACACAAAAGGTCACAAGTTGTTACCTTTTGTTGTAAACAAAAGGCAACATGTTGTTTACCTTTTGTGAAAACAAAAGTGGGCCATTTGTTTACCTTTTGTTGCATCAAAATGTGAATAAAAGATAATCTTTTGTATCTTTTGTATTTTTTTAAAAGGTCTAGAAAAGATTAAAAAAGGTATATAAAATGTGGTCTTTTAGCAATCTTTTGGTGAAAACAAAAGATAAGTTTTCATGCAGTGTATAATGTTACAGCTGTGAAAAAAATGTGTGAGGGTTTCGTTTTCTGTTTTACAAAAATGGCATTTATCATTATTGGATTTGCCCATTCTGAATAGTTTTTGCTCCGTGTAGATAATGTTATGAACAATTTTCCAGCTAATTTGATTTGCTTTCCTAGAGGACATACTTTTATTTAAATTTCTCCATATCTTTTTCCAAGGTAATTCCGAATTATACTGAATATTCCATTTCATTTGACAGTTTTGAACTATATTTAAATTTAACGAATATAGGATTAATTTCAAAGATATTTCACTTGGGTTTACTACTTTATTCCGTCTATCGTAAAATTCAAAAGTATTTTTAATGTAATAACCATTTTTTTTGTGGTTCGGGATGTAGGATGACGTTTTTTAGTCTGTCCTTGAACGATTTTGGAATAGCTAATTTCAATCTTGTCCATTTCGAAATCCAGTTTCTTTTATCTTTAAGGATAATGTATCTAAAGTTGTCGCTTTTAATATTTTTCGTTTTTCAATCCCAAATATCTTTAATTGTATCAATTCCACTTTTTCCGAAGTTAGCGAAGAAAATAGGTTTTCTGTTGTATTGAATTTTTATGTTTCCAAATAATTGTTGGTTAAGAATATCGTTTCTATTTATTGGACTTCGTATACTTAAAAATTAAGACCACGTTTTAATTAAATCAAGATAAGATTTTGGAAAATTTTCCATTTGCATTCCTCGTAAATCAGAACATTTTTCACAATTATATTTGATATCATATTTCTGTAACCACCATTTGACTGTCGTGTTCCAGTTATCGGTTTCTGATCTTAAAATCTTGTGCATACTTTTGATTTGTTTTGATTTAATGAACGAGTCTATGTTGGTCATACCCATCCCCCTTCCTCCACTGGTAAGCAACGATTTAGAGCTTGCCACATATAAAAACTTGCTTGTGGTTGGTATTACCAATTTTTTTCAACTGATCGGGCGGAGTTTCGTTTTAATATGCATAAGGGTAGTCTATTTGAAGGAAGGTGTGATAAGGATGCTTGCCGTTATATTTATTAGTACTGATTTCTAATCACCCATCAATGTCAGCAAACGGATATACAAAAGAACTGAGTGTATGATATGGGACGAATAAAATAGTTTAAAATGTATAGTATTTATTCCTCTCAGTCAAAATCAATAGTTAACAACGTGTCAAATTTTGCCGCAGATTCAGCAACCGACGGCCACTCTAGTAAAAGCCTTTTCAGAGAGAACTACAGCGCTAGCCTGGTTAGCGAGGCTACTATATATCAAAACGTTATAGAATAACGACATATATAGATATAAGAAGATGTGGTATATGCATATTTTGCAACTTCCTTCGTCATAGTTATACTTTCATATCACAATTTTCAAAATGTGACAGTTTTTACATGTTTTTAAACTTAGTTTTACGAGAAGATCAACGGCTGTGTCTCACTATTTACTTTGCGAATACATAAATATATATGTAATGCATATTTTAACCGAATCAATGACAAATCAGAAGAACGTGAACTGTTCATATTGCAGAGGGATTCAATAGTTTTGTCAATATTAAAGAACTGTTGAAAAGTTTTTAATTTGTTTGTTATTTACAGAAAATACATTTTTCTATTTTATATCTATTTATTACATGAAATGAGTGTTTATTGATTCATCTAATTATATAAGTAAAATTTATCTGGTGGTACAATATACACATGTGCTGTCTTTTCATATGTTTTACTTGGTACTTTACAGATAACCTTACACCAAATGGCACGGCTACGCAAAGTTCTGTGTTTAATGCACCTGACGGTAATCCGGAATATGCCATAACACCACCTAAATCAAACAAATTTAGTTTGCAGGACTGTTCCCATACAAGGACTGACAATAAATTACCGGCTTGGTGGATGTTTGCATTTTCGTTCGGATCTGCACATATCACAGATATAATAATTTACTACAGAGAAGGCCGTACGTATACACAAGAAATAAATAATTATAATTATCATATCAATTTTGCCCGGTCGTAAAAAAATCGTACTGTGCAATGTCCGTCAATCAAGAAAAAAGTTCAAGGCAGGACAAATTCTCATTTTTCGAGATATCAGCATTAATTCATATTATGTCATCTCAAAAAAAATAATATATTTTAAATGAAGAAAACTTAAAGAAGAGATATTAAAAGTCACTTATCAAACGCCCTTTCAAATATTTATGACGTGCTTGTAATAAACAGCATCTTTTCCCAGAAATTCTAGTGAAAATGATAAATAGAGTGAAAACATCATCATAACCAAATAAAATCAGTTATTTAGTGCTAAGAAAGTTTTTAACGTCATCAATTTACTACAATGTTCCCTCTTAATGCTAATTCAATAGCCCAACAAAACAAAAATGCATCAGTCGGAAATTTACTTGATATTATTATTTCAATATGTATTATAACTGCCAGCCTAAAAGAATACTGTTTTAAATTTTCTTATTATTTCATTTGTAATTTCATTTAAACATTTGGTTAAAGGACTTTTTAATTATATAAAGTCTATCAAAAAAGATGTAAAACAAATATGTACCAAAAAAATTTAAAACCAATTAATGTAAAGATAAATTTCATGAAATTATGTTATAGAAATTGGAAAACCTGTCTGCTTGGTTGCTTCAACTGCGTCTTGCATTGTTCATTACAAAAAACTCAGTTTCAAGATATTTGTACCTGTCCATATACGAATACGAAATTTCTAAGCAGATTATTGTCATGTGCTGGTAACCACAGTATCTTGTCCTCTTTTTCTGAAATGTGCCATCACCAAATGAGTTTATCATCGAATTTGTACTTACCAAGGGTTACATGACGGATGGCATTAGCGGAACCTGATGGGCTCACCCTTCTGGAGCACCTGCGATCACAACATGTTTTGCATGCCAAAATGAGTTGAATCGAAGTATTATATTTTCCAAAATTGTATTTAAAAGAAAGCCCCTTAATCTTTATCCGAAGCATAATGAATAAATCACTATTTTAGCAGTAGAATGTTTTATATTCTATAATTTGTTCTGTCTATTTCCTAATGTTAAGAAGATTTCATTTCTGCAATAAGTGCCTAATATAATTTGACATAACTTTAAAGTGTAGCTGCAGTGCTGTTTTGATTATCTTGAATAAAATATATTATTTTTGCATATGTATTACAAGATGCAGTTATTAAATTGTGAACTTTAACCGAAATTTACCGAGCGATTGTTTATTACAAAATGTTTGGACATATAGTAGGACATACGGATGGACAAAATAAATACAGATGGTAATAAATACAAGATGATTCCTACATTGTCGTAAAATACACACATATATTTATATATGTATAAGAACATCCTTTGTTCAACCTGCTAGTCAAATGCGTTTTGTTAAAATATACTTTTTCACTTTTTTGGCCTTTGAAAAATGTTGTTTGTGTTGTATTTAGACCTCTCTACCAAGAAATTTGTTTTGCATGCACACGTATAAAAATTGCGGTTTTTATCCAACGCAATCATAGGTTTGAACGTTGTTTTTAATTTAGACTTGGTTGTATATATATATAATTAAGATCCATTTTTACATCTGGTGATCCGTTTATTTGGCAATCGCCATGGCAGTCAGCAGGAATTTTCGTGATTTTAACCTCAATTAACTTCTGTAATTCATCAGATTGAAAAGACCCAGAAATTTCCTTGAGGCAGTAAAGATGAAGATACTCATATCTTTGGGTCACAACCAAACACGGCCTTGTATGGCGAAACCCATGCTATAGAGGGGACTTTATGATGGATGTGGATGTATAAATTCTCATTTTTTCTGAATGGGGACATTAAATATATTGCCGCATGTTAGTAAAGTGCAACACTTTCTGCACGTTAAGAACTCTTTGACTGTTCTGCATGTGGAATTTTCTGTCCCTATCTAAAATACCTTCATTTCAAGCAGCAGTCGAAAAATCCTGTCCTTTATCCATGTTAATCCACTGCAGAAATAACCCATTTGAATTTTAACCAAATTGTTCTCGTCATAAAAATGCATGAAATATTTGCTTCTGAAAGCAAACAAACAGCAATCAGTCAATTAAAAACAAACTTCATTTTCTCTGCTTCATATGTTAACTTCACCGTTTTGAATCTGGATTTTCTAAAAATTCGTTTGTAAATTTTGTTCTATTGAAAGAACAATTTATCCTTCTGCCATTTTGACAAAATGTGTGGTAACAGACGATGTCTGACTTGCAAACAAATACTGAACACTCAAACATTTACTTGCCACTCCACTGGGTCCGTATACACTATATATTGCAATGTAACTTGCAAAACCCAGAATGTTGTATACCTTCTTCAGTGTCGATGTGGCATGCAGTATGTTGGCGAGACAGAACAGCCATTCAACAAACGCATGAATGGTCATCGAAGTGACAACACCTACAAGCCCGACTTCCCCGTAAGTCGTCATTTGAGATCACCTGGGCACGCCCAAGCTGATCTCAAAAACCTCACCATCACTATCATAGACCGCAATGACGGTTGGTCAAGGGCCGACAGACTTGCTCAGGAATCTTTTTGGATAAGGAAGTCAAAGACAGTTTCTCCAGAGAGCATTAATGAAAAAACATAGAATGAGTCCCTATCATCACTTGTTTCCAGTAACTCAGGCTTCAGTACAGGACTCTTACAGTTTTAAGGAATTTATTCCTCCTCCAAAACATCAATCTTGAAAAAATTTACCAGCGTATTGATTCGTGATAATTTGTATAACGATAAAGATTACTATTACAGTGTGACTACCAGATGTCAATATAAGAACCATTTGACATCTTACTGATGAAGGATATTAGTTATCCGAAATATTTAACATTTGTTCATGATTTTTTTTTTTTTTTTTTGGTGATGTTTTACCCTTTTAGACTTGCTTATTATATATTTATATATATACATACCTTGCATCAGAGGTTTTTTTTAAGTACCGTTGTGATTTAATAAACTCACTAAATTTGAACACATTTGTAATCATAAATTGATTGGTTGAGTGTTGTGTGTTTTACGTCCGGTGGCATTTATTTTATGCATTTGCAGGACGAGACAAAAAATAACAATTAATGGAATAGGTATACAAGAGGAACATTCAAACTCATAAGTCGAAAATAAACTGACAAACGCCATGGCTAAAAAAGAAAATGACCACAAGAGTAGACAAAACACAACATAGAAAACTAAAGACTGAGCAACACGAACCCCACCAAAAACTGGGGGTGATCTCAGGTGCTCCGAACGTGGTAAGCAGATCCTGGTGCACATGTGGCACCCGTCGTGTTGCTCATGTTAGTACAAACCCGGTAATGAGTCTAATTCGGTAGGTCATATTCGGGAAAAGGGGACAGGATTGTAGTAACGACATTGGGAACATATTCGTTATCATCTGTGAAACAGATATTCCATAACGGTCAACCAACTTGTGATGGCGTCCGTAAAACTTACGAAGGAATGATTTCAACTTCACCACTTGGAACTCTTGGTTTGATAGCTTCCTTGTGAGCAGCAACCCTCTATCAAGGAAATGATGATAGGAAATACAAGCCCTGAAATATCATATCAACTGGGTGATATATACCCCGTATGCAGGCGCTGCTGGAATGTCGCTACATAGAAACTGGGAAGCTGAAATCATCTCTTTTGTCGTTAAGTTTTGTCTTCAACCGACCTTCATTGTCAATTTCTAGATGAAGTCCAGATATGAAGCAGACTTAACTTTATCTGTTGTATCCTGCATCTCAAGTTCGAGGGGATATTTGCGTTCAACATAGTCACCAAATTTTGAATTATTTAGAGAGAGAACATCATCTATATAGCGGAAAGTAAAGTAAAAGGATACTGCTAACTTCTTTTCTTTCTTCCTAAGAAGTTCCTGTATAAAGTCAGCGTCATGTGAATAAAGGAACAAGTCGTCAAAAAGAGGGGCACAGTTAGTTCCCATGTGAATGCCGATTGTTTGTTGAAAAACACGTCCTCCAAACGAATATATTGTCAATCAAGAAATCAAACATCTTGATAATGTCAGTTTCAGAATATTTGTTGTTTGAATCAGAGTGATTTTTTACAAAGTAGGATTTATCACTCCCTAAGACAAGATACTTGTATCTACGCTGGTCATTTTTTTTTATGAAACAAAGCAGGACCAACTCTTTCAATTTTTCTTTTAGTTTGGAATGGGGAATACTTGTGTAAAGTGTAGAAAAGTCAAATGTTTTAATACTATTGAATGATGAAAGAGTCTTATGTACTCTAAAAGATCTTTAAAACTTCTAGTATCCACATCTGATTCACGCCACCTTTAGAATAGGTTGTTTCATAATAACTTTTGATTTTTGATAAAATAGATGTTAATAATTTTGAAAGAGGTTTCGTGAAGCACTTGGAAGACCTAGCAATATACCGTTGTTTGTAAGGACACTTATGTAGTTTAGGTATCCAATACAGTGATTGAAGATCCAGTTCTTCATCTATGGTCGAAATTCCAAATGAACATAGAACAGACCTATTAGTAACCAGGTTTCCTCTTTAGTAAGTGTCGTGGGGGTATATGTTGAGTTTCCAAGTGAATTGTCAATACCTAATTCATTTATCAAGCAGTTTATGTAAATATTGCACAATTAACCTCTTAACTTGTGTTTGATTAGGAATTATTAGTCTTTTCTTCTATAAGATTCGTATAATATTTAAAAATTGTTCATCATAAAAGAACCAGCAAATGTTTAATTCAAGTGAAATTTGTAAAAATTAATTCTTGACTTTTGACTTTCGTTTAACAGAAATTCCACCGTACAAATTTTTACAACCGGATTTCAAATACTTTCTCAGCAGAAGTCTTTCAACTTTATTTAGCGTCCCTTAAATTTTGTAATGGTACAATTTATCATATTTACTTTTTTTTCAAAACTCTCCCACATATACAGATTCTTTTTCATAGGTTGGAGTGAACAAGACAGCATCTAGAATATCACTGGTCTGTCTACAACCATTTTAAACATTACGAGGAAATGTCACGTAAATTAGTACTAGTGCATGAATGCATATTGATATGTAGATCCACATCTAGACTAAAGCAGGTGAAGAGTCTTCTGTTACATTTCACATTGAAAAACATGGTTTGATAATGCAAGTTAGTGATTAATTGGACTACTTATCGAAACGAAGGCCAGAATGCAAACAAAGGTTATTCAAGTGTCTACTTCAACTGTATTATGATTATATCTAATCAAATTAAAAATAGTTTATTCAGACTTGTAATAAGTATGGACATAGCATTGCGTTATATAAAGGACGAATGTTGAAATCAGCCTATCAATGCATGCACACATTCATTGTAAATCTTATGGTGAAACCCAGTAAAAAGACCATGACTGAGGGGGCACGGCCAAATCATGTCAATGAAATGAGATTTTTCAATGCCAAAAAAATGCATACCAAATATTATTGACTTATCGTAACTACCCTAAAACAAACTTTAACAAATTGTTGAAACCGCTGTCTTAGTCAACACCGGAAACAGCACGCCTACGTTTCGCATCCACTACTTCGTAGAGGCGAGACAAAAAGCAGTCTGAATTGAATAAAAAAAAATTAGGGACAAAATTGCCTTCTATTTTCAATTGCTATATACGTCTTTGGAAAAAAGTCCATTCCCTTATAAAAAAAACTCATAAAGAAATTATAAATGCCACGATATAATGTAGAAAGTCTTAAGGGAATATAAGGGGCCAGCTTTAGGGGCCAACTAATCCCAACTCCGTGTGCAGAATTTTCTCGCTGCCTTGAAGACCCATAGGTGGCCTTGGTTTGTTTTCTGCTCTTTGGTCGGGTTGTTGTCTCGATTTGATTTTTCCTTGGAGTTCGGTATTTTTGCTATTCTACTTTTGACACATTCCCCGTTTGCATTATCAATTCTATATTTTATTATTCAACTGGACTATTTGTACGCAAAATATGAAACTCCAATAACTGAAATACATTGTACATGTAAGATATGGAGGATTCCGATCATTATCTTTCCGTCAAAGAATTTTGTTTAAAGCAGCATTTCACCCGTGTCAGATGTAGGGGTGTCATATTGAAGTGATGGAATACATTCCTTAGTTTACTTTCTTAATAATTGCCTTCATATTTAACAAAAAATTATCCGTATTCAATTAATCAAATCTGAAAAATATTCTAGTAAGAAAAGTATATCTACTTTATATAAAGACGAGAATTTGGTATGATTGCCAATGAGACAACTATCCACCAAAGTTAAAATGAAGTAGATGTTAGCAATTATAGGCAAACGTATGGCCTTCAACAATGAGAAAAACCCATACCGTTTAGTCGGCTACAAAAGGCCTCGACATGAAAAATATGTAACAATTCAATTGAGAAAACTAACGGCCTAATTTATAACAAAACAATTTACAAAAAACAAATACGACAGACGTGAACCAACGACACCCACTGAACTTCAGGCTCCTGACATAAATAATGTGGCGGGTTGAACAAGTTTGTGAGCGCTCAACCCTCCCCTAACCATGGACAATGGTATAACAGTACAACATGAGAACAAACTATAAAAATCAGTTGAAAAAGGCTTAACTCATCAGATGGATACAAATAGAAATACATCTAACGTGGACGGGTTCTTATACATCCTAACAACAAAAAGACACTAAGTACATACGTACAATGTAAGAGTACTCGCAGTTACTGACAACATGTTCAAAGCCAATAACAACTAATAATAAAAATAATGTATCTAAGACTAAAATATCATTCGTACACATCCAACATCCAATATAGATTTAGTACAAAGACGTCATTAACAGTCAGAGAAAAACATGACATTGTGCAATGCCAAACTATAGGTGTCGACAGATTGTAGTACCGTGAAAGTACATATGTGTAATATTTAGTATGATTTTAAAGGGGCAATAACTGTCAAGTTCATGTTCACCGATTTGACCCAAATTCTCATATTAGATTTATAACATACTAAAACGTGTATCCAAAATACAATAAGTCTGAAATAAACAATTAACAATGCAAAGACTCGATAACATATATCAGCATTTCAAGTCAAGATGTCATCTGATTAACCATCGAGATGACCTCCGAAGACTGCCGACGGTCACATCACCCGATATAAACATAAACATAAATATAAAAGATAGCGACCTCGTGCAAGTGGACTTTTCTAAATCTGTTTGATTTCATGTTATAGGGTCAACAAAATAAGTTAATCATTGTTTTTACCTGTATAAGTATGATTTTTAGTGGATCGAACCAGTCAACGAAATGGTTCACCTTTGTTTCACTTTCAATGTTGACATTCTTTTCCTTTTAATGGCTGAACACGACTAATACATGCGTAAACAATCTCTAGCTATTGGGTGGAATTAAAGGTCAAATGAATACGGATTCAATGAGCTCGAGTTATTCACTTGCAAGTGAATAATTCATCAGCGATATTTCTTAGCTTATTTTGACAAAATTGAACTAAACTGGCTGCTAAAGGTTGCAATTCTGTAAATATAGACAATGCAATTTCCCATAGGAACTCCCTTTGCGGCTAAAACTGTGCCACTTTGACTAGGAAGTTTTGTGAAAAATTATATCCCAGAACGGAAAGTTGATATGCACTACTATTTTATTCAAAGGTCAAAATATAGGGCTGTGCGGCATATTTTCAACATTTATATGCCCTGAACTTCTAAGAGTTTAAACTTGTACTAAAATTCTATACTACCCCTACCTCTACTTTTGGACCTCCTAAGAATTAAATTTTAGGCGCTACCATTTTTTTCTAAACTGGTAACATTCTCAAGTTTTGTCTCTATGAGATGAAACACAGAGATCATATCTGGGAACCAGTACGTTAACAAATTAACATATCTATGAATATTATATATCTCCCCAAAAGAGGCGTGGCTAGTGAAACAGCTGTATTTACAAAGTGCAACATATAAGCGAATTATTATTTCACTATTTCACTTCAATTAATGATTAAACAAAAAAAAAAATTTTTTTATATCTCATAGCTAATGCCCTTTTGATTTACTGATAACAAAATAAATATTTATACCAATAAGAACAACATTCTAAGATTTAATTACAGTGTTGAATCGGTAACCTTTTAGAATAAATTTGTTTAAAGGATTGATAAGTTTACCCGGATCGTATCTTAATTTTCGGGCTCGGTTTACAACATCACCGTAAAATTTAGGATGTGCTATTCCTTTTGAAATAAGTTTTCTACAGGTAAAACCACACTTGCAGATCAAGTCTTTGTATCTATGGAAAATTTAGTAAAGGTTTTAAATAATTTGTGGTAACAAAATTCCTGACTTAACAATTTACTGGTAATACATAGATTACGCTCATTGAAATTCAAAACGTCACTACAGACACGAGCATAGCGAACGAGTTAGGATATATAAACGCCGTAAGACGGTGACAAAGGAACATCACCGTCCAAAAAGGGAAAATTATCAATAGGAAAGAAAAATTATCCCTTTTTTCGTTATATTTTGTTTAGAGTTTCTGGTGAAATACTGAAATATCTAAATCTAGGAAAGGACAGTTATTGCTGTTAATATCACATTTATTTAAAGTAATTTCCTTTTGATAAATTTCAGCAGTATATTTAGAGAATTCTTAATTATTTAACGAAAAAATATCATAAAGAAAACGGTAAGTGCTGTTGAATTTAACAATTAAATAGAATTTAAACGGTTCTTATCTGAGTTTGGCCATAAACTGTGATTCATAACAGTAAAGGAACACGTCAGCTAATAAAGGGGCACAATTGGTGCCCATAGGAATACCTATAACTTGTCGATAAACTTTATTGCCAAAACGTGCATAAATGTTGTCAAGGAGAAAATGTAGTACTTTAATCATCTCATCACATCTCCAGTAAGTATATTTAGCATATTTACCTTTCTCATTAGAGAAATAGGTTTTATATGAGTTGAAGCAAATAAATTTGCAACCATATTTATCAATGTATCAATTTATAACTATCATTTAATTGAATAGGAAAACTTTTGTTTGATAAGATTGTGTGGAAGTGTAGTATAAAGAGTGGAAAAGTCAAAACGGTCAACCGAATCAAAAGGACCACCAAAAGCACGCTATTTATCTAAAACATCGAAAGGATTTTTTTACATTCCAAAAATTGATAATTCCACTTTTTTCAAATGTTTTATTACAAAAAAATATTTCCAAAAAATTGAAGCAAAATTCTGATGATTGGACAAGTTTTTATTTTTTGAAACACATTTCATGCAATTTAAGAATGTTACTGAATGCTGAATACAGAAATAGGTAATCGCTTCACAAATTGAACTAAACTACTTGTACACTAATTTCATGGTGAACATATTTTCTTTAGATGTACATATATGCATCTGGGTGTAGACTGCAACGTTGATTGAATGTTGGTTATTGATCGAGTTGGGGTAATAGAAATCTAGTGTCAACAAATTGCTTTCCTTGAAAGCATACATTATTAAATGTATTATGACAAATTGAATCATCGTCTTGATAGATAGTAATATCTGAATATAACAGACTCCTGACTTGGAGCATGCACATGTTAATTCATGTACCTTGTCGTGACGCTACCGGTCTCGCTCATTTTTTAGTTGATGAGATTCAGTTTTTGGTTGTTACTTTGATTTGTATCTCTTTAAAATTCGATATATGAGATTTCAACATTAGTATTAAACTGCTGTTTTCAAACATTAAACATGGTTGTGATCGCAAAATAATGGGCAAATTGAACATAAGTAACTGGGCGAACTGATTCAGATTGAAATTAATAAAACATTAGTGGAAAGGCTCAATTATATTAAAAAAAAACTTTATGTCAGTAATTGTTGCCATTTTCCCATCCGTTTTTTTATTAATTTTAAAGTCAGAAAAATATATGCATAATATACAAGGTATTAATATGAAAAATAGAGATGTTGTATGATTGCCAATGAGTCAACTATCTAGTTTACATAACTGCAAGGAACTATAGGTGACCGTACAACCTTAAGCAATAAGCAAAACCCATACTGTATATAACAATAAGCAGATATGTGGAATGATAACCAATGAGACAACTTTCCACAAGAGACCAAATGTAAGTCAACTAAAAAGTCCCCGATTGACAAAGTATGAAACAATTCAAACAAGAAAAAACAACGGCCTAAATTTTACGAGAATTAATATGACAGACAGCAATCAACAACAGCACTTCATTTAGTCCTCACTTGGGACAGGCACATGAATAATATGGTGGGGTTAAAATTATAAATTTTTCGAAAAAATTAGGATTTTCTTATCCCAGGCATAGATTACCTTAGCCGTATTTGGCATAACTTTTTGGAAATTTTGGGTCCTCAATGCTCTTCAACTTTGTAATTCTTTGGTTTTATAACTATTTTGATCTGAGCGTCACTGATGAGTCTTATGTAGACGAAACGCGTGTCTGGCGTATTAAATTATAAGCCTGGTACCTTTGATAACTAATTAAACATGTTTAATTAGATATACTTTTCTTGCTAATTATTTTTCAGATTTGAACAAGTTGAGTACGGATGATTTTTTTTTTTTAAATATGAAGGCAATTATTAAGAAAGTAAACTATGGAATGTATCCCATAACTTCAATATGACACCCCTACATCTGACATGGGTGAAATACTGCTTTAAACAAAATTCTTTGACGGAAAGATAATGATTGGAATCCACCATATCTTACATGTACAATGTATTTCAGTTATCGGAGTTTCTTACATTGCGTATAAATAGATTAGTTGAGAAATACAGTATAGAATTGATAATGCAAACGGGGAATGTGTCAGAGACAACATCCTGACCAAAGAGCAAAAAACAAACAAAGGCCACGAATGGGTCTTCAGCGCAGCGAGAAAATTCCGCACACGGAGATGGGATTATAGTCAAGCAGATATAAGAATAATTGAACACTTTATGGCAAAAGCATGAAACTTGGAATAGTGAAAGATTATGGGGTATAAACAAAATTCAGATATGGAACCACGAAAAAAAATCCAATATGGCTGCCAAATTAAAGATGGCCGACATAAGGTACTGGTTATACAATATCGTTCACTTGATGAAGTTTACCTATATGCAAGAGTTCACAAATTAGAGGAAATATATTTAAGATATGCTAATAATTATTTTTTAAACTTTATAAATGCATAATTAATCAAAATGGAGTCCAAAATCAAAACGGCACCGTAAAAAATGTTTGACGGTATTGATATATTTACAGTATCAATTCGGTATAGAATTTTAACAATCTTTTTTAACTGATCATGTGATGAAGACATAGACCTACAATTTATTAAATAAAGCAGGGAATATAGGTTTTTTTATCAAAATTGCGGCAAAAATTAAAAATGGCGCCGCCAAAAATGTAAAAATTTTACGTTTTTTTTGTGATTATGTGGTATAAAATGATACATAAATAACGAAACATTTATTTGGATACAAATGTCAACCAACATATTATTTTTTGTAAGAGGGGCGTAAACTATGAAATCAGAATGGCCTTTACAATTTAAAATGGCGTCTCTGACAAGGTCTAAGTTTACACAGTTATAGTTAATATTAACATGACTTCCGAATTTTTTTTAATTTACTAGCAAAGAAAAATATGAATGAAACCCTATAATGATACAAGCCAAGTATTTCTTTATATTCAATATGGGAGCGAAAATAAAAATGGCGCATCAAAAGTAACTATTTGGCAGAACAACTTTATAGAACATGTTCAATTAAAATAAGATCCAAATGAAGGATATTCAAAATTAAGCACAGTCTAAATCAGTTTCTTTCTCACAGTCTGGCATTTCAATGCTGCTTTCAAGCATTTACATGCCCCTCGAATCTGTTCTTACAGTCACAGTTGATGAGCTCTTGACATGTTATTTGCAGCTTCTGCAAGCCCCGACCAGAATGGTACCAACGTATCATCAAGCTGATGATGGCATACTAGAACTTACGACTGAACAATTATCCCAAATAACACTAGCTCGGTAAGCTTCACGTTTCGTATGTTGTAGTAGTACATCTCGTGTCGAACGAATACTGTCTATTGTTCTTGTCTTCTGTATGAATAATGTTTCTTAATTCATTCACTATGTTAAATGAACTAAACCGAGCTTACAGAAGAACAACACACAGTTCTATAATTTTTATTACTTTTAATATTTCCACTACATTTTGATTTTCAATAATCTGCACAAATGCTTCTGACAATTCCTCAAATACGGACCCGTGAAGGCATGGAACAGTGATGAAACTTTCGATATCAATGGTCCTAGAGCATGGCAAAATCCAATTTCGGAAGTTCTTTCTAGTGCCAAAACCTATCTACATCTGTTCAATCTGCAGTCTGTTGAAAAAAGACACATATAATACAATAACATCTGTATTAACTGTTTTGATCAATATTCTTTTTTTACCTTTCTAGGCAGCATCTAAATCATGCAACACCATTCTGGTATCCGCCTCCTCGTGTGAACATGAGCTCAATAATAGTTGTGTTCTGCCGTTTTTCCAATAGGATTTTCCTGGTCAGTTACTACGATCTCGTTTTCTGTGACAGCTTTGATTATTTTATCATTTTGAAAAAGGAAAAACTCAACTTTAGTATCATCTAGACGCAAGAATTCTTGCCAGTTTCATGGAACATTCGATTCATCTTGAATTCACCTTCGAATACCTTTACCACGTTTTCCACGAGTCGGCGCTTTTATGCTTTTGTCAACGTACATGTAAAACACAATGTCAATACTTTGTCCATCTTTTCCAATTTTCAGGGAATACGGTATAAACACTTTTGAAGCGTATTTTTTAAATATCTTGAGATTGGTTGCCTTAGGCATATTAAAAACTGTAGATCCACTAAGATTATAGAAGACACTACATGTTGAACGTCTGTTTGAGGCGACACATTATCTAGACATTTTGATAGAAGGTCAGCTGTTGTTGCTAGACGGATGTACAATTTTGACTAAGCGATTTATTCAACTCTTGATTGGCAAGCAATATACAGTCTTGGAAATAAAAACTGAAATTAATTTTAAAATACAGTAGCTTGCATGAGGTGATGATTTTATCAAGGACAGACGTTGTTCGATTGGCAATGCGTTATCCCCACGTATAGACCATACAAATTTCAACACTGTCAATTCAAATTACAGGGTTACATACCAGATTTAAAATGACGACCTTTCCAAACACCACATTTTTTATTCTATGATTACCTCGTCATCAATCAAAGAAATCTGTGTACTGGCGGTAAGCGTTTGACAATAAACGGTAAAGTGTTCGGTACATGCTGTAACTTGGTGTGCTCAATGTGTTTTTATAACATGAGACGCCTTCAGGAATGAATCTGATGTACTGGGTGACGTAACCTGGGCATTTACTAAAACACTAGTCCACTAAGCCAACAACCAAGGTTTTTGAACGCAGCCATTTCTATGTATAGTCCGCCGAATATCATGACAAAGTTTTCCTCACCATACATCCAAGGCCAGTTATATTGTATTGATTGAACTACTGTGAAAAATGATTGGTCAAAAGCAACAACGGGAGTTCGACTTCGATTAAGCTTTTTTACAGCGCTTCGAATAAATGTAATGAATGTCGTATTATTGTAACGGATTTAGCATGCTCGTAAAACCAATTAAAACGATATTCAAATATCTAATTACAGTGTTGAATTGGTAACCTTTTCGAATAAGTTTATTTAAAGGATCGATAGGTTTACCGGGATCGTTTCTAAATTTCTGGGCTCGGAAAACAACATCTCCGTAAAAATGAGGATGTGCTATCCCGTTTGAAATAAGTTTTCTGCAGGTACAACCAAACTTCAAAACTAAATCTATATATCCATGGAAGAATTTAGTAAAGTTTTTAAGTAATTTGTGGTAACGAAATCCCTCATTTAATAATTTACCAGTAAAACATAGATTACGTTCATTAAAATCCAAAACGTCAAAACAGACACGGGCATAGCGAACGAGTTGTGATATATAAACAACATAAGATGGTGCCAAAGGAACATCACCATCCAAAAAAGGAAAATTAACAAAGGGGACGAAAATCGTCCCTTTTGTCGTAAATTTTAGTGTAGAGTTTCCTGTGTAAAACTGAAATATTTAAATATAGGAAAGGACAGTTATTACCGTTTATATTTGATTTATTTAAAGTTAGTTCCTTTTGGTAAATTTCGGCACCATCAACAGTTATTAATTTGTTATATGCTTTAGTAATGCAATAAAAATTGTAATTTTTGTTACCAAAGTTTACTTACACGCTAAAAAAACTACATTGATAAAATTTCTATTACAGTTGCTAAGCGGATGAGCGGATTTAAATTATATGTGACCAATACATCAACTATTCCACCTAACGGTGGTTACCTCTGTTATGCAGATCTTGGTCCCGGTCTTCCAAAGATCACTCAGACTATACCGTGTAATCAACTTGGAAAATATGTCATTTATTACGATGATAAAGGATCTGATGAAGGGAATTATGTTTACGAACCTATTGTTGAATTGTGTTACGTTGCCATTAATGGTAGGTTTAGCATCATTGTGTATTCATACGTTTCATCCTGATAATATGAAAATCGCATTTTTTACCTCCTTCTACTGGGTAAAACTGTTTAACTTGCTATGGTAGCAATCAAAAACTTGAAGTCAAATAAAATCAAACTTCGGTGACAAGAACTTTTGCTGCCATTGAAATGTACTCCTATTCAAGAGACGAAGTTCATAATTAGTGTTGAAATACTAAGCCAACGATGTGCATTATCCCTTATGATGAAAATGAGATCCATAAAGAGGGCAGCACTCTGCGTAACTGAAATTTTTAAACATTTTTTTTTATTAAATAGTTAATTCACAAAAAAATGAGGACGTTCAAGAGAATTCGAAACTGTATTCTATGGAAAACTATCTAATGAATATTCAGGTCGAGAAAAAATAAGACTGGTGAAATATGGGTGACCATTCGATCTCAACCAGCATGCGCCATTACAAAACTGATATCTCACTATGACAGGTGCAACATGTGAAACAAGAACTGCTCATCCTTCTGGGATGTGCAATTGAGCTTAACCCCCGGATGTTGTACAGTTTGCATTTAGCAATCTTAAGTTTTCTTTGTATTATGGACTGATGTTTGGTTTTTTTTTCCTGTTGTCGTATGTTGTCTTCAACTTCATGTGCTGTATTTCCACTCAGTATCGTCCCTTTTTTTAAACTCTATAATCATTAGTTGCACTGTAATGTAAAACGACATCTTTTAGAAGTTAAGGGTGGACGAGGCAAGCTCTGGGTGACAATTAAGTGTGAGTCAAAATAATTTAGAATAGTTAAGTCAGACTATTTCTTCAAGGTGGGGAAGGGGTAATAAGAAATCTTAAATTTATAACAAATAATAACAAAATAAGTAAATAATAACAATCAAGATAAATAAGTATTGTAAATCAATCAAATAATGTCTAAAGATGTTCATAAAAGTCTATTGAATATTGGTATTAATATATTTCAGTAACGACTTCAATGTTCTTTGATTTTAATGTCCAACTACAAAAACACTCTCATTTAAAGTTTTGTCATTTGAGCATTTAGCGATCAAGGCCAGGTTTCAAACTTATTGTGAAATTATATACCTATATGGAGTTATTTTCATTCAGAACGATAGGTCATTCTTTCGAAGAATCAACCTGGACGATACCATGTTTCAATGAAATATGCTTCAAGGCATAAAATAATGACCTGTGTGAGGTCATTATTTTCCTTGATGAAAATGTAAATATAATTTACTTCAAAATTTAATTTGTTTGGAAGTTTGTTGTTGCAAATCGGTCGGGGAATTTATTTTTTAAATTTGAATCTTTGATAGGTTTAAAAAAAATCGTCAATGACCCGCATTTTAACTTTAGAAACAAATAATGTGAATTTGTGTTAAATTACCGCTACAATAAAGGGACATTATCATATATGTGAGATGAATTTAATGTAAAACTTTCCATAACACATTTTAAAAAAGCCAGATTTAACACATTCGTGTGTAAGATTTAGAAAATCGTATTGATTCACACTGAATATGAAACCATACTGCGACCTACATGTATTGATATTCGTTTTCGTTTTCATGGTACATGTACATGTATCACGATTTCGTTCGCTCTTCGTGTCAGTTCTTAACTTTTTTACATCTATGCTTACCTTTTACTTTATCAAATGATGAACTAAAAAAATAAAATATTCTTATATTCTTTTAAATAACATCCACGTACCTCACAATGGGGTCGGGTGGGGGTTATATAATTAAATCCTGATTATCTGTTAAAAAAATTGTACTGTCATTCAAAGGAAAATTATTCTGAAGATTTCATTCGTTTAATATTGTTGAAAACATAATCACTTTTCCGCGATAAAATTATCATAACAAATAGAAAAAAAACAGCATAGCACCCCTTCCATAAACTATGTACTTACAAAGTGACTTGTATTTTTCATACACCGTAATCGGGTGGTAACCATTCATTTGTGTCTTACTTTGTGCAGTTACGGTAATATTGTTAGCACATACTTACAACTTCTCGTCCAATCAAATTCTTTATAGTTGCCTTCTAATTTTCATAGTACATACTTTTCCTGTGTACTAAGTAACTATGCATGAATGACCACAAGGGTAAGATTTCATTGTATCGTAATCAAGATATTAAAAACAAAAATTGCCACTGGCTATTTTGAAATAAAATGCTGTGTTCCAAATTAAATTAAATAGTTTGTAATTAGTTTTCACGTTGATTTTTAAATATCTTGCTATTAAAATCTTTGGATCTAAAAAATGTTTTTGACAATTGCAAATTTCTTTCATTTAAATAAAGGGTAATACATATGGTTCTTTATACCTTGATTAGAGTACAACGATATCTTAAAATTATGATAATGTATCATCCATGCAATTACTTTGTACACAAAAAATGTGTACTATGAAACCTTGTGAAGGGAAATTAAAGCAACTTGGTGATAATTTTTTAAACTTTCTTAAGGAAGGTGATCTATTTCGTCATGAATTGATTGATTTATTGATTATTGGTTGCTTAATTTCCAGTGGCAAATATTTCATGCATGTTCAGGACGATGTCATGAATTGTAAAAATTATGTCTGAAGATAATGTGCCACCTATATATATATAAACATATTCTGATAAATCTTTTAGTTTTTACTTTCAAATAATAAAAAAAAAAAAAAACACAAAACCTATAATCTCTGATCTATTGGTAGTTGCTTTTTTATTCCTATCTGCTAGACTATATCTATGGGGACAAACTATCTATATGTTTCAAATTTATTATAGCTTTAGTTTTACTGTGAAATTAAAAAATGTTTTCAAAACATGTAAAGCTTCCACTGCAATTTAATTATTGCCTGCTTTTGCTCAATTTATTTTGTCATCTTACCATGTAAGAAGAACATGTATAGTAAAACACCGCTTTATATCAGTATACATACTTACACCAGCAGCTACCATCTTTTCATTCTGGAGTGAAGGGCCTTTTGAAATCGCATATTTTACAATAATACTAGTGAGTAGATTTACAAAACTTCGTTAATGAACTCCTTTTTACAAACACCTGTGATACAAGTAGTCAGCCAAAATAAACTATCAATAGACCAATTAAAAGGATTACTCGAGTAGTAAATATGTGCTAAATTGGATAGTCTATGAAAAGGTATATACTATGAAATTAAGAGCTCGGGGCAAGCCCCTCGCTCTAAATTTCATAGTATATACCTTTCCATAGACTAACCTAGACTTATTGTGCCTGAATAATGATTTCTAAGGTTTATATCTAGATTAATTAAGTGAGTTTTATTTCATGTTCTAAATGAGCCGTAGGGCATATTAAAACCTGAACGCATTAGAAAGGAATATCCCACTTTAGTGTGATCGGTAAAATAGGATGCTAATTCTGCAAATCGTTGTAGAAAATATTATTTTTTTTGAAGGTATGTAAGTCAGATAATGCATATTTTAAGGTTTTTCTTGTCGTAGAACACACCGAGGGGTGTCAGGATTGATCAAATGAAAGACCGACCGTAAAATATGCATTATCTATAACCTACCTTCTATAAGGATGGCGTGGATCAGATGTGGATACATAAAAATTCCAAAGATCTTTAGAGTATACACAATCTAAGTCTCTTTGCACTTACAATAGTATTAAAACATTTGACTTTTCTACCCTTTACACAGGTATTCCGAATTCCAAACTAACAGACAAATTGACAAAATTGGTCTTGCCTTGTTTCATAAAAACAAATGGCTAACGTAGAAACAAGCATCTTGTCTTAAGGAGAGATAAATCGTACTTTGTGAAAATTCACTCTGATTCAAACAAAAAATTCTCTGAAACTGACATTATCAAAATGCATGATTTCTTAATTGACATCATATTTGTAACGTTTGGAGGACGTGTTTTACAACAAACAGTCGGCATTCCCTTTTGAACCAACTGTGCCCTCCTTCTTGGTGACTTGTTCTTTTATTCATAGAAGGCTCAATAAATTCAGGAGCTTGTTTGGAAGAATGAAGCTAACATTATCCTTCAAATTTACTTTACTTTACGTTCCGCATAACAGATGATGTCCTCTCACTAATATTTCAAAGTTTTATGACTATGTTGAACGTATCTGAAATAAGATAACAGATACAGTTAAGTTCGCCTCTTGTCTTGACTTCCATCTAGAAATCGATACAGTGAGGGTTGGTTGATATAAAAAAAAAATACTTTAAAATAAAAAAAATGAGTTCACAATTGTGCACTTTACATTCCTTTGAAGCAACATTCCAGCAGCGCCTGCATATGGAGTATATATCTCCCTGTTGATGCAATATTGCAGAGCTTGCATTTTCTGATATGATTTTTCTCGATAAAGGGTTTCTGCTTATAAGGAAGCTATTGAACTAAGAGTTACAAGTGGTGATTTTTAAATCATCCCTTCAAAACAAAATTACAGACGTCATCACGATTTGGTTAATCATAATGGAATATCTGATTCACAGATGACGACAGATATGTTTCAATTGTCGTTACCACAATCTCGTCCTCTTTTCCTCGAATCTAAAGTACCGAATCAGCGGGTTTTTACTTACATGATAACAATACGACGGGTGTCACATGTGGAACAGGATCTTCTTATCCTTGCACCTGAGAACCCCCCTTTCCCAAATCCCCCTCACATGACCCTCCCTCCCCCAACCCCCCAACCCCTCCCCCCAACCCCCGGTTTTTTATTTGGTGTTCGTGTTAGTCAGTCTTTAGTTTTTACTTTATGTACTGTTTTCTTATCTTATGGACGTTTTTCGTTTTTTGCCATAGTGTTGTCAGTTTGTTTTCGGCTTATAAGTTTGGATATTCCTTTTGTTTCAGCTCTTTTTTTTATTTATATATTTGCCAATGTCCTACCCAATCATATTAATGTGAGTAAACCATCTTTTGTGTAAAGGGTTTGGTTCGTATCAAATGTAAAGACGATCAATTTAAGTCAAGGTGTCAATTGCGAGATGCTTTTGACTCTAACATTGTTTATAGACCCTGCTCCAATTGTAGTTCATAGGAATCCCTCAGTTTTTGTTTTTCGCCTTGATTTTTTATCTCCTTAATTACATTTTAACATCGTTAAACTACTGTTGCCTCAAACTTATGATTACAAGTGCCATTCCTATACTAACGTGTCATGATTATATTGTCCTATTCATTTATCGATTAAAAAAACCTTATATTGAAGGTTTGAAAAAAAGCTAGCTTTCATCTAAACTAACATAGCATTCGACATCTTTAACAGAAAACATTAAACACTTGCCTTATATTGCATGTCTGTAATCAGATACACAAAATTGCGGAAATTTGTACGCTTCTTTATAATGTAATCAAATAGAAAATTACGGGAAATCGTTTTCCTCTCTATGATGTTTTAAGTCCCGAGAGAAACGATACTGGAAAGGATTTCTGCGCAAATGCGAGTCTGAATAAAAATTTAAACATTTTTGGATATATTAGTAAATTGATTTTCTATTGATTATTTCTTTTTATTGAATTTCTGCTTTATTTGAGGATTTCGTCCTCAAATTATTTATTTTTCTTGTAAAATTTTGTACATTTATCATTTTGTCCATGTTGATAATGAATTGTGTGAATGATCATGTTTTCAGGTTGTCAAAAGAGTTATTGGGGAAGTGACTGTGACAACTTGTGTCCAGAAAATTGTGTAGAGCAACATTGCTACCTTGGAAATGGTTCTTGCATTTGGGGATGTAACGCCGAAAACTGTTTAGATAATTTTTGCTATAGAGAGACTGCAATTTGTACTGTTGGTTGTAAGAAAAGACGGACTGGACACTATTGTAACAAGTGTAAGTATTTATGCATTTTAAGGATCAATTACAAAACTGCTTGTACCACAGTAATGAATACTCTATTGACTTTGGTAGAATGCCGCATTGATCATTATTGTCAATGACTATTGATAACAATGCTTTCTAATATAAAATCTTGAAAATTTAGCTGCGTCTTTATCAAGGGTAGAAAAGCTAACAATTGCTGTTATTTTTTTTTTTTTATTTATTTATCTAATTATTTGTGATAATGCAATTTTTCATCTGTTGAAATATTTAGATCAACATGTTTCCGTCTGGATCACCTTCAATATAGATAAAGGAAATCACACTACATACATCTTTAATTACAGATAATATGGCATCTGAAGGTTTAGTCTCGCAGATTCCAGATGGCAGTGAACAGGCGATTTTAGCTACAGATGGATATAAAACATCATGTTCAAGAACACAGGGGCATAACGTAATATTTCAGGTTGACTTAAAAAAAGAAAGCATAGTTACAGGAATTTATATAACATTTGGTGGTATGTTCGTTTCATTTTTATATCTTTTATCATAATATTATCGTTTGGTCACCTTCAAATATTTTATTATTATATAGAAATGAAATAGAATAGTAATAACTCATTTGATTAGGATTTATTTTACCGTTAGGGTATTCATGTCCATTTCAGTGGTCACTTTAAAACATGTTAATAGTTTGACTGGAAAAGGTAGATAATATCAGTTTGGGTTTTTGATACTGCATATTTATTCCGATGAAGGAGGCACATCATTTTGTTTTGAAGTAATATTTAAGGTGTCAATAAAAACTATTCACCCAAGCTACAAAGTTTTTTTCGCATTCCAAAACCAGTTAAAACAATATCTGTTTGTTTTCCAATCTCATTCAATTGCTAGTCAGGGAACATGTATACTGCGTTCTCCCTTGAATCGTGACATTCATTTTTCGTCAGAATATCTGAAGACTTTGTTGCTACTATGTTCACATCGAAATTCAATGATCTTATACAAAATTTATTTTAATTAATACCTTCGTTACTAGCTTTTACCTTGAATGAAACTTTAAACAATTAAACACACTTTTTAAAGTTACAATTGTGTTGCAAATGTCCAGTTGAACGTGTATTCACATAACATAAGGTCATGCTTTAAGCAGTATAAATATCTATCCGGGAAAGCAAAACTAATGTGTAGCTTGCAATTGAGTTTTGAAGTGTCTTTTAGCATATGGAGATCGGTATTTCTGTTTTTCAGGTAATAATATTTTGCGCTTTCAAACCCAATCTAATGAGCCAAGCCCTTTTATTAACTAGCTAAGCATAATAGAAATTGTGAGCTTTTGTCATCGCTTGGCGTCCGTCGTCGTTATCTTTTTTTAAATCTAATCCTCTGAAACTACTAGAGAAAGTGTTATGTAACTTTACCTTCGGTAATCTATTTAAAAATTGTATCAGGGGATTTGATCCATCAACAAACATAGCTGCTTAACATGCAATTGTTGGCTAATATCTTTAAAAGCTAAAGCAATATAAAGAGCAAAACTGACATGTGTTCAAAATAAAAGTAAAATAACAAAAATACGGAAAGTCTCTTTTCAAATGGCAAAATCAAAAGCTCGCACACATCAAACGAATAGAAAACAACTGTCATATTCTTGACTTGGTACAGGCAAAATGCTTATCAAATCAAAATTGGACAACCCTTTTTAATTTATTGTCCCTGAAATGTCAACTTTTAATGAATCACGACATTTTCTAGCTTTCTTGGAGACTATAATAGATTTGTAGAACTTTTAAACAGTAAATACACCAGAACAGTTAGATCTAAAAATATAGCAGAAATCGGCAATTAAAACTTTATAGGAGTTATATATGTTTTGCCTTTAATGAGTATTACCATTTTGCATTTTTTGCGCAAACTATAGTAGATAGAGAATCATTTTTAGTTTAAATGTTCAGCAAAATATAATCTACAAATTAGTCAACATTTGTCAATTTGACCCCTTATAGAATAAATTGCACTTGAAAGATGTTTTTACCTTTTTTTGCATATTTTCAGAAACCTAAATAGAATGAGACAAGATCTACAAATAAGTCAACATACCGATTATTGACAACTGACTCCTTGTAAGAGTTATCATAACTAAGTGACCAGTTAACCCATTTTCTGAATTTTTTGTCAAAACTATGACATGTATGATAGAGAGC
Organism: Mytilus californianus; assembly: GCF_021869535.1. Lineage (NCBI taxonomy): Eukaryota > Metazoa > Mollusca > Bivalvia > Mytilida > Mytilidae > Mytilus > Mytilus californianus. The sequence goes on from NW_026262581.1 coordinate 78,489,528, forward strand.
AAAAATATGTAGCAAAAGTGTTTATCAAAATAAGATCTTTTTATAAGAAGATCATAAAAATACAACGTAGAATGTGTCCCCGTGCTTGTGGTGTATGCCCTTATATTTTACAATAATGGGTTGTTTGCCTGTGAGAGAGCTTTCACATGTTTATTATATCTTTGTTCTTAATAGCTTGCTGTTCGATGTGAGCCAAGGCTCCGTGTTGAATGCCCTACTTTGACCTATAATGGTTTACTTTTACAAATTGTGACTTGGATGGAGAGTTGTCTCATTGGCACTCATGCCACATCTTCTTATATCTAATTAATAAGATTTACAAATTAGGAAACTGATTGCAACAAAGGTAAAATATCTTAACACGTGGTCAAATCCAGGCTCTTTTGGGCCTCTTACATTAAATATAATGTTGCACTACTACACCAATGTCTAAAATTTAAGCGGGTTTAAATACTTCCAAACATATTCTTTATCATTCGCATTCAAAAGTGCCATCTACAAGCCAGGAATCTGTAGTTCTTTGATTTTCTATAGACATAGATACATGCACAAAACACTTTATTTGAATTCGGCATAGTATATAACATATAAACATAAGCTCTAGAGAGCTTTTACATAACAATTGAAACAAAGCATCAAGCTCGTATAAAACATACGTTTGAACAAATAAAAAAATTGTGAAGAGAATTTCAAAATGCTAGATACATCCAATGCGTTCTATGATATAGCTGATGTCTTTTAATCTTTAATTTTGTCTGTTTTCATGGACTTCCCCATTTTGAATTTACCTTGTGATTCGGTTTTTTCATACTTTTTTAACCAGAAAACATAAGAATGGGTGATTTCAATGATCGTAAATATCCCAATGAACATACAAAAACAAAATTACGAGATAGAATTATTAACATTTTCACTGACTTTCCGTCTTTTTGTAGCATTACGAAAGCAGAACCTTCATTTGAAATATATACAGTTTTTGTACCTTATTGCTCTGTTTATTTCCCTCTGTCGTATAATTTTCTGTATTATCGTGATTATCAATACTAAACGCAGTACTTATCAGTTCAACTGCATTTATGTTAATTGATTAGGTCTTTCCACTTTTCCGTGGAAAGACCTATTGGTTTTGTTTTGATTATTTTTTTTTTTTTCTTCCGCCAAATTTTTTCTTGCGCTGTATTTTTGTTTCAAATGATGTCGCTTAGTATTTTTGTGTATAATATCATACAGTCTATACGCTTTTGAAACTGACCCTGTTTAACCTAACACTTTTCTGTGTAAGAGTTATCTCCCTGAACACTGTTTTTCTTGTTATGAGATCTCCTTCGCAACAGTAAAAGAACGCGACAAATTTATTTTTCCAAAATGCTCATTATATCCTCAGGATGTTACATTTTATTTTGACCGAAGCTATCCGGATACTCCATATGAGAGTTATTCCCCCCTTATGCATTTGATCTAAGTGATATGCATTTCTAACTGGTACACCATAAGTGATAGAGACCAAGGTCTTTTGATTTGAGGTCCTTGGTCCAAAAAGAAGAAAATTAGGTCAAGGTCAGAGGTCAAGGTCATATTCTAAATTTAGATTTTGGCTTAATTTCACTTCTTTTCAAAAACCGTATAAGGTATTGACAACATATTTTTACTAAATTGTTAGTTGCGACATGTCGTAACACATGCATTTTGGTTGAAAAGGTACGCTAACCTTTAATTGGAATTTTCTCCCCTCTTAGGTTTAAAATTCGGCGTATGGTGATATAACGCATTCACTAAATATATTAAAGACCTAGTGACTTTTGACTTTAGGTCCTTGATTTATGACCTTCAAATTGAGCTCAAGGTCATTGGTAAATTTGACCTTTGCTTTTACTTCATATGTATACATGATAAAGCCATGGGACTTTATGCATTAGGTTGCAAACCATATGACCTTGGAAAAGCCAATCGGAAGTGACCTTGTGTAAACCGAAAGTAGCTATTTTTTGTACTTGTGTAATGTACAATTATATGGAACCATATATATTTTTGGAATCAGTGTCAGGTAAACTATCAAATAATACCGGAAGTGACATTTTTCAAACCGGAAGTATTAAATTATATCCTTATTTAAAAAAAAAATGTCTAGAAACCATGTATATTTTTAAACCAGCGTACAATAAGCTATCATTTGACGCTGGAAATAACTTTTTAAACCGAATTTTAATATTTTTGTATCAAAATAAATCTTTTCGGGTGGAAAGACCTTCAATTGTTCTCTGAACAATTGGTTTTTAATTATGATTAATATTCTAACGTCAGTATAATGGATACACAATATCAATTTATATATTTGAAGTTTGATTTTATTAATTTAGAATTGACTACAAAGAATGGTATTCATAGTGTTTATGCTTCGAATACAAGCACTTGGACAAATGGAATAGTGTTATATGAAGGAAAAGATTTACCTAAAGAGATCAATGTTAAAAACGAAGTTTTCAGATTTTTTACTTATTTATCTGAAATCCAGGGCTTAACATTTGACCTTGAAGTATGTGAAATTGGGATTGTCGGTGAGTGTTTTTCTGATAACAATTTACAAGGCTTTTAATTTGAATATATCAGAACACTATGAATAATAGATATTATGCATCTGCGTGACGGAATTTCTTATAAAAAGTCGAGACATATACACCAACTTAAAAATAAGCAATGGTTTAACTTAAGTTCAATCAAAGTTTGAAAAGCAAATCAGCCGACAAAAGAACGACTATTTGTATTTCTGTGTCCATGGCTACAAAACTCCGTAATTGCATCTGAAAAGGGTTTAACACTCCATAGCGTGACATTGATTAAAAAGCAACTCGTCGAACGTATCATTATTATGAATTAAGACACTACAACCATTAATGCAGAACCTAGATGTTAAACAATAATTTCATAAAATGATTACAATGCCGTGGATCACTATTCAAGTGCCATTAACACTGTCAAAGCAGCAGCAATTTATAAACCGTATTCAATAGGAAATCTAATGACATTTTTTGTTACGCATTCATTGCATTCATCAGAAAAAAACAAAAATAATTTTTTTGCAGGTTCACAATTTACTGCCATCGCGCGCTCTAAACCATTCGTTTCAGATTCCATAATAATACAATTTTGAGTACATGCAATTGCAGTCAACATTTTATTGACAGGATTAAGAATTGATTTGTGAATAATTATAGGTACACAATTTATTACTTAAAAATAATGGTGTCAAAATGTATATAACAAATTTGATTACTTGTCAAAAGACGTGTTATAGATCATCTCCCTTTGGCTTCCGTCTGTTATACGCGCCATTGTTAAATATAGTTCTAGATTTTAAATATAATGAAATGCTTCTGGGTATGTGGTGAATTTTTAAGGTGGCTCTTGAAAGGCCTCATCCTTTATGTTCACTCGATTTATTTTAATCATTATTCTCTTATATTTGCATACACTAGCATTACTTTGTAAAATTGTTTGTTTGGGTTTTTTTAATTTCAAGACGTGGCATGTAGTGAAGAAGAAATTTGTATTTAAAAGGGGCTTTTTCAAATCTAGAGTTTCTTCTTGTTGGCATATTACAATGAAAAGTTAAAAAAAAAGGCTATGATATTGTATTATACAATACTTGTAATAAAAAAATAAAAATCTGGGATTATTTCTTAAACAATTTTTCCGAATAATGTCCACAATAAACGCATACAAAAGTTATTCCTTAAACTACTCAAACTATTGCATAACTTTAAACATTAACAGATTTAGAATTTGATAAAAACCCAAATTATATGAAAAACTTTACGACTGCCCATATCCCGACATTTCGGTCTTCTGATATTTTACTTTTTTTAAATTTAATGCATATATAAAATTAAGTTTGATAAACAAGTTTTGAATTTCAGAATGTTCGCTACTCTGTTTTAAGATAACAAGCTTTTTGAAGGACTGTTCTAAAATGATAATAAATAAATAAAGGAACTAAAAAGCAGAAAAAAATGAAGGGTCCGCAACACAGTTCGAAATGTTGCGATGCTTAAACAATACTAATGATACTGTCATAGTTTGATGGCATATTTATTTCACATCAAAGATATGGTTGTGCCATAAGTAATGATAGCAACTTAAAATCCCATTTGTTCAAACAATTTTTTATCAATTCTGCAGAAAAAGTACTTTTAAAGAGCTTTCAAATAGTGCGTTGCGATATTCTAACAGATTTTCCGAATAATGTCCACAATAAACGCATACAAAAGTTAACATATTATGATGGGGATCTCTTGGGATCAAACAACGCATCAAAATTGCGTGAAAAAATTAAACAAGTATTTGTTTGTGACATAACCTTTTTTTTCCTTTTAGGTTGTCCTCCTTCTAATTATGGTCTCTTATGTAATAAGATATGCTCAGAAAACTGTCATGGTCCATGTGACCTTACAACTGGGCATTGCATATTTGGCTGCTTAAAAGGATGGACTGGAGATGAGTGTAAACAAGGTATAAAACCAATTTCATAGTATATTTAATTGTACTTTTATAGGGACAAAAGCTATCGATCTGCAAATCTTAAAAGCAACATAAATGAACTTTGAATATATTTTATACAAATACGGAACCAGTTAAACAGAGAAAATTCAAGAGAAGTAAGGACCGCGACAAAAAAAATACGGTAAACACGTTCAATAACTAGATATGGACAAGGTCCCCCCCTTTCTGCTCTGCCATATGTATGAGTAAAGTTCCACATATTTTAGATTTGACAAACAGTAATGTTGGCATACAACTTGAAATTGTTACGCTGTCTGTAAGACACAAATGATGCCCCGCCTGACCAACAAAATCCAACTACCTGTCATTTTCAGAATATTTGGAAAAAAATCAAAATCCTGTGGCCATGCACACCTCCATTATTGTTTGAACATCCTACAAAATATTAAAGCTGTATCTCCAAAACTGTAGGAGGAGATAGCCGAACAAACCATGATCTCTTTATGCAGCTTGTACCAAAAAAATGACTAAATCCAACTACCTGTCATTTTCAGAATATTTGGAAAAAGCAAAATCTTGTGGCCATGCACACCTTCATTATGTGTAGCCGGACAAACAATGTATCTTAATCCGGACGGACGGACGGACAGACGGACGGATAGGGGTAAATTAATATGCATCTCGACATTTTGTCGCGGGGGCATAAAAACATAACACGAAAAGCTGAAGATTCTGTAACACTAAAAACATAAAGACGGCTTGAACATAAATTTGCTTTTTGAGATAGTCAAGCGACACGAATTATAGGGTTATCTTTCGACAGAACAATAAGCGCCAACAAAATAATTTCGTCCTGACTAAGGTTAAAAGGCACATCAAAGTACTAGCACCATCACACATCCATATACAATTTAAGATTAAGCTAAACGCCTAAAAGATAAATGAATCAATGAACAAATAAAAACAATTACATTAATTGTTAATACTGCAATATTATTGTGGTTAGGTTTGTAGAAAAAAACTAACAATATACCTATTTGTAAACATTTCAAGACCGTTTGGTCGTTCCGAAACTGGATTCGATTAGTCTATATTACAAAATCTGAAAGCGCCAACTACAAAAGTAAATATGTTTGAAATTAAATTTCAAGCAATTCAATCTCTGTCCTGTATGTTCTCCCATTTATTTGTATTGTAGTCCTCTCATGTAATCTTGTCATTTTAATGTTATATTTACCATTGCCATAAAAGCGGGAGGTTTGGCTAGTCACAAAACCAGGTTCAACCCACCATTTTTCTTAAAATGTCCTGTACCAAGTCAGGAAAATGGCCATTGTTATATTATAGTTCGTTTCTGTGTGTGTTGCATTTTAGTGTTGTGTCCTTGTTCTCCTCTTATATTTGATGTGTTTCACTCAGTTTGAGTTTGTAACCCGGATTTTTTTTTTTCTCAATCGATTTATGAATTTCGAATAGCGGTATACTACTGTTGCCTTTATTTATATTGCAACTAAATTTTGTCACTAGGGAGGCTCAGTTTTGTTCATATTCGTAGTTGATGTGTTACAGTCATCGATATCGTTCGTTAGTTGATTTCAGCTTCTTATAATGTAAAATGTAAAAGCGTTTTAGAGCACATAATGAAGTGAAGATCCAAACAGGTACTCAATTAAACGTGCGTTTTCTTCCATGTGACATTTGCACAGGGACAGTTAATTTTAGAGGCTTTGCTTGTTCTGTTTTGTCCCATTTAGTTATGATGCGTACCAACGTCTAATGTATTTGGCTTCAAAAACTTATAGCCTTAAACATATTCAACCCCACAACATTCTATATTTGTCTGACCCAAGTCAGGCGCCTGTAATACAGTGGTCATCCTTTGTTGCTGTATATCATATTTGTTTTTTCGTTCTTTATAAAAATAAGGAGATGTGGTATGATTGCCAATAAGACAACTATCCATCAAAGTTCAAATGAAGTGGATGTAAGCAATTATAGGCAACCGCACGGATGTCAACAATGAGAAAAACCCACACCGTATGGTTGGCTATAAAAGGCCCCGACATGAAAAAAATGAAACAATTCAATTGAGAAAATTAACGGCGTAACTTATAACAAAACAATTTACGAAAAACTAATATGACAGACATGAACCAACGACAACCACTGAACTACAGGCTCCTGACTTTGGACAGACAAATAAAGAAAGTGGTGGGGTTAAACATGTTTGTGAACGCTCAACCCTCCCCCTCACCTAGGAGAGTGGTGTAACAGTACAACATAAGAACAAACAATTGAAAAAGGCTTAACTCTTCAGATGGATACAAATAGAAATACATCTATCAAAACCACAGAGTGGACGTGGACTTATACTTATACATCCCGACAACAAAAAGACACGAAGTTCAGATCTGAGATTACTCGCAGTTACTGATAGCTAGTTCAAAGCCAATAACAACTTACAAAACAGCAAATCATGTATCTAAGACTTAATTTCAATCATTACACATCCAACATCCAATGGATTTGATGTAAGGACGTCATCAACAGTCAAAGAAAAACTTGACCTTGTGCAATTTCAAACTATAGGTATCGACAGATTGTAGTACCGTGAAAGTACATATGCGTAATATTTATATTTTTAGTATGGTATTAATTTACTGATAACAAAAACAATATTTATACCAAAACAAAAACAATATTTATACCAAAACAAAAACAATATTTATACCAAAACAAAAACAATATTTAAAGATTTAATTACAGTGTTGAATAACTAACCTTTATGAATAAGTTTTATTTAAAGGATTGATAAGTTTACCCGGATCGTATCGAAATTTCCGTGCTCGGTTTACAACATCACCGTAAAACTTAGGATGTGCTATTCCGTTTGAAATAAGTTTTCTACAGATACAGCAAAACTTGCAGACCAAATCTTTGTATCTATGGAAGAATTTAGTGAAGGTTTTAAGTAATTTAAGGTAATGAAATCCCTGACTTAATAATTTACCAGTAATACATAGATTACGCTCATCTAAATCTAAAACGCATTTACAAACACGAGCAAAGTGAACGAGTTGGGATATATAAACACTGTAAGACGGTGCAAAAGGAACATCACTGTCCAAAAAGGGAAGATTAACAATAGTGAAAGAAAAATTATCCCTTTTTCGTAAATTTTTGTGTAGAGTTTCTAGTGTAAAACTGAAATATCTAAATCTAGGAAAGGAAAGTTATTGCTGTTGATATCACATTTATTTTAAGTAAGTTCCTTTTGGGTAAATTTCAGCAGTATATGTTTGAGAATTTCTGATTATTTTACGAAAAAATGTCATCAAGATAAAAGTAAGTGTTGTTGAATTTATTAATTATATGGAATTTAGACGGTTCTTAACTGAGTTTTGCTATTAACTGTGATTCATAACAGTAAAGGAACAAGTCTGCTATTAAAGGGGCACAATTCGAGCCCATAGGAATACCTAAAACCTGTCGATAAACTTTATTGCCGAAACGTACATCAATGTTGTCAAAGAGAAAATTTAGTGCTTTAATCATCTCATCACAGTTCCAGTTAGTATATCTAGCATATTTACCTTTCTCATTAGAGAAAAACGCTTTATATGAGTTGCAGCAAATACATTGGCAATCAGATTGATCAAACGACCATTTAATTAGATAGGAACACTTTTGTTTGATAAGATTGTGTGGAAGTGTAGTATAAAGAGTGGAAAAGTCAAAACTGTCAACCAAATCAAAAGCACCATCAAGAGCACGTAATTTTTCTAAAACATCCGAAGAATTTTTTTACACACTAAAAATGGTTAATTCCACTGTTTTCATGTGTTTTATTACAAAAATTAACGATTGTACTTTGATAGTAGTTAAGGAACCCGTCAAAAGCACCGAAAGATTAGTAGTAGAACACTTACTAGAGGCTGAGATGGAACGATAGTTTACGGGTTTTTTGTGTAGTTTAGGTAACCAATTCATAGTGGGGTCTTCAAATGTTCAGAGGAGGCCTTCAGCTGAGCTGTGGTAGTGACATGATTATTTACTATATGACTCTCTGTGGCGCGTATCGCCTTCAATGTAGTTAGATGTTTAATTTCATTCATAAGGACTTCCGTGTAGTATTTACGTTCACAACACCACAAATCAGGCCGTTAGTTTTCTCGTTTGAATTGTTTTACAATTGTCATTTTGGGGCCTTTTATGGCTAACTATGCGGTATGGGTTTGCTCATTGTAGAAGGTCTTACGATGACCTATAGTTGTTAACCTCTATATCATTTGGTCTCTAGTGGAGAGTTATGTCATTGGCAAGCATACACATCTTATTTTTATACAACCGCAAATTTATTTGCGGTAGTATTATGTTATGGTGTTGTCTGCGTCTGCGTCTGAAGACATTTTGGTTCGCAGACAATAACTTGAGTATAAGTTCATGGATCTCTATGAAATTTTAGCACAAGGTTCCATACCACTAAAGAATGGTTTGGATTGTTTTTCGGGGCTATTGTCCTTGCTGTTTTGTAATTAGGGGCCAAAAAAGGTCAGTTTTACTGGTTCATGGAAAATAAATTGGTTCGCAGACAAAAACTTTAGTGTAAGTGTATGGATGTGTAAGAAATTTTAGAACAAGGTTCCATTCCACAATAAGAGGGTTGGGATTTATTTTTGGGGTTATTGTCTTGGGTTTTGTAATAAATGGTCAGAAAGGGTTAATTGTCCAATAAGAGATATTTATTTGGTCAATATTTAAGCACAATGTTCCACACCACAATATGAAGGTTGGGATTAATTTTGGGGTTATTGTCTTAGCTGTTAAGGAATGAGGGGCCAAAAAGGGTCTAACAAAAACATTGTTTTGTCAGGTTCACAGACAATAACTTGAGTATAAGTGTATGGATCTCTCTTAAATTTTATCACAGTTTCCATACCACAATATGAACGTTAGGATTTATTTTGGGGTTATTATCGTAGCCCTTTTAGGAATAGGGACCAAAAAGGGCCAAAACAAGCATTTTTCAGGTTTCAGGACAATAATTGGTGTATAAGAGTATAGATGTCTATGAAATTTTACCACAAGGTTCCAAACTTCATAAGGAAAGTTTGGAATTATTTTTGGAGGGTCATGGCCCATATCGTATAATAATTAGGGGTCAAAAAGAGGCAGAAAACAATTATTTTTCTAGTTTGCAGGCATATTTGAATATCAGTGTATGGATCTCTATTCAATTTTACCACAAGGTTCCATTCCCCAATAGGAAGTTTGGGGTTTATTTTGGGGGGTTGTTATAGTAGCTGTTTAGGAATTAGGGGCCAAAAAGTGCCGAACAAAAACAATTATTTGTCTGGTTCACAGACAATAACTCGAGTATAACTGTATAGATCTGTATTAAATTTAAGCACAAGGTTCCATTCCACAATAGGAAGGTTGGAACTTTTTTGGGGGTTATTATTGTAGCTATTTAGTTATTAAGGACAGAAAAGGGGTAGAAAAAAAAAAATTTCATGTTTCAAGACACTAATTTGTCTAATAGAGTTTGGATTTCTATGAAATTTTACTACAAGGTTCCATACTTTAAAAGGAAAGTTGGGATTGATTGTAGGGTTAAGGTCCAAATCGTTCAATAATAAGGGGCTTAAAAGGTGTACTAAAATTAGGATTTTCTGATTTCTGAACAATAACTTGAGTATAAGTCTTTATATTGCTATTTGATTGTGCCCCAAGGTGTTATACCATAAAATAAAGTTTGGGATTGATTTTAGAGGTTATGACACTATTGGTTTAGTTAAAAGGGGCCAAAACCAATACTTTGTATAAATTGCTTAATTTTTTTATCAATTTCAATGGGGTTATAGTAATTCAAAAGTCTTGAATTCTTGGGAGTCTTAAATATGCTGAATCTAAATGGGTATTTGATATTTGGATTTTAGGGTCTTTTTTTGAAATGATTAAGGTCCATAGGGTCAAAAACTAAACTGTGTTTGAATTCTTTCAAAATTAAATTATTGGTGTTCCTTGATATGCTGAATCTAATTGAGTATTTAGATTTTTTTTAATTTTGCGGCCTGTCTTCAAATGGGTCCACATTAAGGTCCAGAGGGTCTAAAATACAACTTTTTGATTTAAAAAAAATGAATTTTTGGGGTTCTTTGATATGCTGAATCTAAGTGTGTATTTAGATTTTTGATTTGGGGCATGGTCGGCCCACATTAAGGTCCAAAGGGTCCAAAATTAAACTGTGTTTGATTTTAAAGGAAAAAAGAATGGTTGGGGTTCTTTGATATGCTGAATCTAAGCGTGTATTTAAATATTTGATTTTGGGCACAGTATTCAAGATGGTCCAAATTGGGGTCCAAAATTGAACATTGTTTGATTTCATCAAAAATTAAATTGTTTGTGTTATTTGATATGGTCAATCAAACAGTGTTTTAGATTTTTTGATTTTGTGCTTGGTTTTCAAAGTTGGTCCAAATTTGGGTCCAAAATTAAAATTTGTTTGGTTTCTTCAAAAATTAAATCATTGGTGTTCTTAAATGTGTGCAATCTAACAATTTTTAAATTTTTGATTTTTGGTCCGTTTTTCAATCTGGACCTCATTAAGGTCCAAATTATTTAAAATAAAACTTAGTTTGATTTTAACAAGAAATCAAACAATATGGTTATTTGATATGCTGAATCCAACCATGTATTTAGAATTTGAATATTGGACCATAATTGGTAAATGTCTAATTTTTAAATTAGTTAAGAATTGATACCACATTCATTCTGTGTCATAAACTATGCTATTATTACATATTTGCTTACAATCTAAATTCAGAGATGTTATTGGACAATTAACAGAAATTTTTAGTAGGGTCATAGTTGAAAAAAGATTAGGTATAACATCATATCTAATTTTAGAGAACTATTTTGTGGTTTACATCACTCACACTGGTTCATGGAAAATAAATTGGTTCACAGACAATAACTTAAGTATAACTGTTTGGATGTGTAAGGAATTTTAGCACAAGGTTCCATACCACAATAGGAGGATTGGGATATTAAATGGTTAATCAAGCTCTACATTTATAGATTTATTGTAAACTAATAGAAATTTTAAATTGAGTCATAGTTTAAAATAGACTTGCTGATTCAGATATATTAATTGTGGTAATATTGTGTATGCATTGTATTCTATTTAAAGATTGTTAACATGTTTGAATATTTTCTTATGGTTGAAAATTCCATTGGAATTCAAAATAGACCTTTGTCCATCTGTTGAAGTGAAAGTGTACCGACCATGGGATGGGTAATCGTGATGGAGGGCACTTTCTATGTAATGATAGGTAGGGGTGAAAAATAGGTAACTTTTTCATCATCTCCATGATATATGAAAATAGTGATAATTCAGATTAAATATATCATTAGGTTGATATTATCACTTGCTTGATTATATCATAAGTATCTGATTTACTAATCAGATGTCAGTATTTATTTTTGATGGGTTAAACCACAGTCGTAAATGCATCAGCTATTTGTCAAACCAATTAATCTCTATTTAATTCCACTGATGCTATTTATAGATGCTATAAATCCGCTTATTTTGATATTTGCACCTAATTAACATTCAAAGGTTTGTATACATGAAACATGATAACAATTATCAAAAGAAATTCCATAGTGTCAGCGTCTACTGAAAGTGTTACTCTTTGGGGTGTTACTACATTTATCTGATTAAACATATTTTTTTGTCTATTGAAAATGAAATTTTTTCATAATGAAAGACTTAAAAGGGGTAAATAATAGAAAGTGTTTAAGATGTGACGATTGTGACGAACTTATTAGAAAAGCATTTGTAATTATTGTGACTGCGTTGCTACTAAACATGAACGTGATGATCAGCCGGACCAAAAAATAATTCTCTATACTACTAGAAGATGACAAAAATCCAAATATATCTAAAGGTCTGTTTTTTTTTGTTATTTGATATATGACAAGGTATATATTTTCGATAACCAAAATATATGAAAGGGAGGGTACTAGATGTCTCACCCCTACCACAAAAAGATTGAAGTGCCCTCCCCCTCACCCACCCCCCACCCCTCTCCAAGGGAAGTGTAGGTAAGTGAAAATACAATTGTGCCATACATTGTGTTATGTTACATCTTAATAAAAAATAATGTTATTTTTATAACAAAAAGAAATTGATGATTTAATTTTTCTTCCTATAATACTACACCCAATTTGTATAATAGATTTTTACAATTAACTTAATATACACATAGCACAATGTATTTACTATTGATTTATTCATGCAATAATTTTAACCTATTATCAAGATAACAAACATATGGTAATTGTCTATAACACAATTATAATTGGAGTGACAGATTTGTTTGAAAATTTTGTGTTTCCTAAGTGTTGTTGATGATAAGCTCTGTAGGACTTAAATATAGTTTGAAATTTACTGTTCATTATCAGATATTTTGAAGATAATTACTGATAAATTTATAGATTTTTTAAAGACATTGTATAAATGATAAATGGTATTTTGGCAATTATTTTTTTCTTTTCTTTGGTAAATTGTTCAAAGAATTTTGTGGTAGGTTTGTTTGTTATTCTGTACAAACTAATTTTCTAAATGCTATATATATTTTTTTTTGATGAAGCGAACTCCTGTAAAAACTAAGCTTATATTGTCTATTAATAAACATGTATCTAGATTTTTGATTTTGGACCCAGTTTTCCCTATTTTGGAGTTCTATAATATGCTGATTCTAACCATGTTCTTAGTTTTTGGATATTGGACCAAAACGTAAAAGGTAAATGTCCAATTTCAAATTTTTTAGTTCTTTGACCACATTCATTTTGTGTCACAAACCTATGCTGTGTCAAATATTCAATCCCAATCCAAATTCAGAGCTGTTTTAAGCTACAATGTTGTGTCCATACTTGCCCCAACTGTTCAGAGTTCGACCTCTGCGGTCGTATCAAGCTGCGCCCAGTGGGGCATTTTATTATATCAAGAGCTCATAGTTTCAGAAAAACCTACCATTCACCTGGGAATACGTGCTTTTCAGGTTTTTAATTGGTTTCTCTTTGATTATTATTCATCCTTTTCCAAATCTAAGGCGTGTATACTGTGAAAAGAAGGAATGGTTTGTGCAATATTCAGTCGTATATGTGTGAAATTATATATTTGGAAATTATAACATATTCTATCAGAACGTGTGTAACATACATGTTTTTTGTTCGACTATTTAATGACAGCTTTATTTTACAGCATGTCAAAATGATACATACGGTGAAGAATGTCGTCAAGCATGTTCAACAAACTGTTTAAATCCTACATGTAATCACGTGACTGGAGAATGCATAGGGGGATGTAATGACGGATGGCACGGATTCAATTGTACACAAAGTTTGTGTTTTGTTCAAGCATTATTTTTTCTCATTATGATTGAATACAAAGAATATATGTTAGTATGATCTACGTGTTACATTTCATTCAAACCAGCAAGGATAATTTTGACGTTTAATTAATTCAAATCACTGAATACATTTTTTCAGGTGTTTATTTTGATGCAGACCTACCAACTCTTTAATTAAGAATTGAATGCTTCTTTTTTAATATTTAATTTGTGTAAAAAAATTGTTGAACGTAGCACATCTTGTATGAACATGAGCGCTTCATACTACAAATGTGCGCACGATCAACGTTTAAGTAACATTTACTAGTTAATTAAACGAATTTAGTTAAATTGTCTTACAAAATAACATTAGAATATACAATTATAAAAAAACGACCTGAATCTTCACGTTTGACAGTTTGAACATTGTTATGGTTTTTTTTTCTATATCAATAATCGTAAAGGATTAATTCAAATACATTTTATTCAGAATGTCCTAACGGTCAGTATGGAAGAAACTGTTCTGGGTTTTGTGATGGATGTATATCAAGTATATGTGATCATGTAAATGGAATATGTGATAACAACACTGTCTGTAAGCCGGGTTATGTAATCGGAGAGTACTGCAACAGAGGTATGTACAGTACGGAATTTCAAAAAATGAGTAATACATGTTTGTGATATAATAAAATGACAAACCAATTGAAAGAAAACATCAATAAGATAGTAACAAACTATTTTCAACGATATAAATAAGAAACATATCTGAAGGAAAAAGGTAAAAAGTACAATTATATTATTATTGTAGCAAAGTTGTTTTACGATAATGAAACAACCTGCTCCTTCGCGGAAACAGACAGTGACCGACAGAGACCGACGACAAGTCACCTGACTATAAAATACAAAAATCAATTTTGATAAGGCGGTGTTGCCAGCTTGGAAGGTTAACTCCGACTGAAGTTTGAGCTTTAATCTACCACATACATTATTCATATTAATAAAGTAAACTAAAAATTCAAAGTACGAAATTAGAAACAGATATTTGAATACATTACTTCTCTCGTGTAAAATGTGATAGAAAAAAGTCGAAATATAAACACGACGTGAAACTGATTGATGCCACTAAATAAAAATATAATCAAGGGAAGTTAAAACATCATGGTACATGGTTTCGTACAAAGGAGAATTATGTTTTCCACACGTAATAGTTAACTTTTTTTAAGGTTAAATGTTTTAAACAGTTAACATTTTGGAAATTGTGGCAATAAAATTAAAGCAATCTCCTTGGTGTCTGCTTGTAACAAATGTTGATGCTTACAATAACAACATACCTGGATAATACGACAATTCAAATGAGCGACTTTTTTTCCTAAGATTTTGTTGAATATCTGTTAATTGATTGCTATTTTTGTATTTGTTTTCCCAGTGAAATGTTACTAACAAAAGATTTTGTAAGCTATATACATGATATATGTTTAAACCATGATCAGAGGACGCTCTTGCATATTATTTCAAATTAGAATTGTAAAGGTCATGTCACTATTCACGAATAGAAGGCAATTTAAATCTTGGCGATTGATTATCGAATTTATCTTATGAATTATTTATTAGCGTTAATTTCGGGGAGAGAAAACTGAGAAGATATTAATGAATCAATCACGAAATATATCGATATCTTATTTTAAAGGACGCTGTAACATACCGGTGCTCTGTAAAGAGATGTGTTGGTTTGAAAATTAATTATTTACACTCTACCTACCCTTTATCAAGCAGCTTATCAAAGTTGACCTGAAATGGAAATGTCTAAATTGTATGTCCTTTTTGGTCCTTTATGGTCATATAGCTCTTCAACTCTTTCAGTTCTTATACATCCTATTAAATCTTCGGTCTTGAGAGTTCCTGAACAAGGTTAATCCAGCAAAGCTCTTTAAACGCATGAAATTTATAGAGTATTATTTTCATTCTTTACATCACTAACTTCGATACCGCTGCTGATGGACTATCAGTCCCGGATGTTATTATCAGCTCAGTATTCAATACTTTGGAACTGACTTGATTTATAACAAATCTTTCTAAATTTTTCTGTCAATAAATTTAGAAATTATAAAGAAACTAATGTTTCAACTGCCTCAGGCAAAGTTGATCTTTGATTGATTTTGCTATTTTGAGGGTCCTTTTTGGTTATATAGCTCTTCAACTCTATATACATCCTTTGCTTTCAAATATTCGGCTATAAGCATTCCTGGTAAAGGTTTCTGTTTCTACATATAGGATATTATATCGCCACTTGACACATTATTTATACAATTACCTTTTATTGCAGTCAGTTATAGATGAAACTCTGAAAACATTCCAAATAGAGGAAAACATGTTATTTAATTAGTAGATATTTATGCTTTTATAACAATATAAGTTTGTATACGTGAATATTACTTTTGTCCATAATCTATTCATTTGTTAATCTGATAGCTTGTATCGATTGGTATTTTGGTAATAATTGTTCAAGGAAATGTAACTGTCTAGACCTACCCTGCGACAATGCTGATGGATTATGTCCACCTGAAGGCTGTAAGGAAGGATGGCATGGTAGATCATGCGATCAAGGTATGAAAGCAAGAATGTCCTAAAACATTCCGATCTAGACGAAAGTAGAAAAATAACTGAATTAACAACCGCAGGGAACATGAACCATGTTATCGATTCTCATTTTATATGGACATCTCATAATAATTTATAGCGTTGTCCCTTTTCTTTTTGTGTGTTTGTTTTGTTTTGTTTTTGTTTTGTTTTGTTTTTTTTTGTTTTTTTTTTTTTTTGTTGTGCATGTACTGCTTTTGTTTCATGGATGGATACCCCGTATCCTTTGTTTTTTCTATACAATTTACGTTACATGTAAAGAGAAATATTTTATTATCTTTGAAGTTTAAAGTGCTGTATTTATGTCCGTTACTTATATATAACGATAAGAAATACAAAATTGAACTTCGTATTAATATAGTTTAAAAAGGGAATAGGTTTTAAGCATTCATTCGTTAATTTCAACATCAATTACATGCACATCGCAAAACATAAATAAAACAAGACATGATATAAATGAAAAAGCCAATACAGAATTGCAGATAAAAGGTTTTGAACAGATCTGTTTCTGAATCTATTTTGATTTGGTCGTTCTCAATTTGCTTGAAAACGAAAAGGCACTCAACAGCACACGGAACATAACATGGAAAACTAAAGACGGAGCAACACGAACCCCATCAAAAACCGGGATGATCCCAGTTGATCCGGATTGGTAAGCAGATCTTGTTCTATATGTGGCACACGTCATGTTGCTTAAGTAAGTACAAACCCATCCATAAATCTAATTCGGTAGGTTACATTCGAGGAAAAGAGGACCGGGTTGTGGTCACGACAATTTGAACATGTTCATCATCACATTGTAATTAACTTTGTTAGAAAACTAAAATTAAATGTTTCAGAATGTAGCAGTGGTTTTTTTGGTCGAAACTGTGAAACATTTTGTAAAGGATGTGTATTGAATATATGTGATTCTATGAATGGATTATGTTATAACAACTCTGAATGTGAATCTGGCTATATGTACGAGGACTACTGCAACAACAGTACGTAAATAATAATATAAAGTGTATAACCATTCCTGAATGTACATGTTAGTCCATAGACACGTACCCTTTCTAAATCTGTTTGTATGCGTTGTTTTTTTTTTTTTTTATTATTTTATTTTGAATGATGCAAATCAAGTTGACAAAATATTAACTATTATACAAGGATTTATAATTCGGAAACGATTGGTCAAAAGCTATCACAGCAGAAAGCATGATTTCAATATATTTTCCGTTGTAAAAATTTGCAAATATATGACGAATACTCTTACCGAATACCATTATTTTGTTGAATTCAAAGTTTTATTAGCAATGATGCCACATTCTTCTCCTTATTTTTATATTCAAACATTTGCATGTTATTTATACTGTTTATTGGTTCACTGAGTTTCTATAAAGAATGTCCTATTTTTTAGCCTGTGATGATTGGTATTTTGGTAATAACTGTACAAGGAAGTGTTATTGTTTGACTAGAACATGTAACCCGTTAACAGGAAAATGTCCACCTGGCGGTTGTGAAAAAGAATGGCATGGTGAATCATGTGATAAAGGTAGAGAGTTTGTCACAGAAAATTCTAATGTTCCAAACATAACTAATTTATTATTATTCATGGGGTTCAAATTGTCGTGGATATCCGTGGGTAAAGATTAACCACGAATTTAAAAGTTCAACGGAGTATCAGTTTTCTACAGACTAGTATGCAGACTTTCGTCAATCGACGAATACACAACTGTTCTTCAATTCACGAGACTTATAGGGGAAAAAACAATGGTGGTATTACACCTATTATTGGAAGCTGCACATGCACCTTTGACCTGGCATGTTCTCTCATGTGTTAAAAATCATGCTATACACAACTGTTCTTCAATCTACGTAATTAACCACGGTATTTACAAGCTTTTGGTGTAATACCACCGAATCATAGTACGTCACATCTGGTTGCATACGAAAAAGGGTTGGAAAAAATATTCCCTTGAATTTGACAGATGTAGGAAATTAATCCTACATTTCATTGCAGTAAAAAAATTCTGAATCATAAACATATATCTTGGGTATTTCAAAGCACCATTCTGTTTTATTTGGTGTTTCTATAGCATATTTTGGAAACTTGAGATTACATGGTTACTAAAACTTGTACACAGGAAAAAAAGGGGTGCAAATTTGATTGGTTAACTTCCAGTGATGGTTATTATATTATATGCAATGAAATGTTATGTGAAATTTTGTCTGTAGTAGTGGACAGGATAACACTTTTCTCATGCCAAGTACTCCTTTATTTGAAACAAAGATAAATTATGCACAATTTTCTGAAAAGTGCATATTTAAAAAAGACCAATAGGTGAAAACAATGGTGGTATTACACCTGAAGCTACCTTTATGCAAATAAAGTTGGTTAATTTGGTGAAGTGATTTTGTAAATGTAAATTAGTTTTCTTTGTGTCTTTGTGTCCATAAAGGAAACTTCTGTTACTGATTTTAAATTTCACTAGTGTATAGTAATGCACTTGGCAATATATATCAATATATACATACATAGGACAAGATATAAAAAAGACAGGTACTTCATTTGAAAAACATATAACAAATGAAATAGGAAGATGCAGAAATGTTTATTACCAATGATCAATGTCTGATAGCTGATAGGTCATTGACTCTTTCTGTTAGTTACAGTGACATTAATTTTAATGTTGAAGGATGAGTCTTATGTAGACGAAACGCATGTCTGGCGTACTAAACTTTAAGCCTGGAATCATTGATAAATTTTTTCAACCACTTGGTCAATGCCATGTGTTGACATGTAATATCATTGAAATGTTCATTTTCCGTAAATTTGATGTCCGTTCAATATTGAATTACTCGGGACACTAAGGTTTTTCTACCAACGTTATAGATGATATGAACCTTACTTGGTGCATTTTTTCCAATATCATGTTTTAATGCTCCTCACATTTGCATTTGAAAACGTTTTGTAAAAATACAGAATCTTTAAAATTTTGGACCAACAACACTTTCTAAGGACTCAGTTTGAAGTACAAGTATTGCTTTCTTTTGACGTATAAATTTTTTCGCCACAATAATTACTGTAATTAAGTGTATCCGGAATAATCTCGATATTCATTTAAGGACATTACCCTTTGATGAACATACTGGAACATTCCATACATTATATCATTTTCCGATTTTATAAGTCTTCATCAATACTGAATGTCTTCTTACCTAAACAAATAATCTGTCACTATCTAAATATAATCATTATGCTTATGGATATGATATGTAATCATCTGCTTGTACTCGGATGGGTATTCAAATTATACCTTCTCGAATAATTATGGCCGTGTGTATTTGAAGACCCAAGGTTAACATCAAATCAGGCAAATATTTTCGTGTTAACACCACAAAATGTATACTGTGTGCATACAAACTTGTATATCTGGAATAGTTTTCAGGCATTGGATGACCTTATATAAACAAACACTTAGGTCAACACTTGATACAATCACTGTTACACAGTTTATTATCACCTAGTATTGTGCTGATATCTATTGTCTCTCTATTGTTAATGTCAATCTGTACAGTTTACTACAACTAATACAGACGGGAAAGTTCTCAAACATTTTTGCATCATAATTTATTTTGGCACCTTCGGCAAGAAAGAAAAAGGTTCACAGCCAATACCAGTGAAGTTTTTATAATTCTGAAACGTCAAAAGAATTTGAATTATATTCATCTGGATCCACCCATGTCTTAACACTTTTCTAGCTACACAAGCTAGATTGCTTAAAGTACGTTTCGTGGTGTAAACATGGCTTTTTTCCCAAAAGGTTACAATGAACCTCAAGAATAGCCTACACCGCTAAATATCGCTGAAACTTTATACCGTCATTGTAAGTTTAACTTTTTTTCCGTTCTTTGCTTTCTCCAAACTTGAGTTTGATGAGTGACTTTTTCAAACATTTGCAAGAGTTATCCCCCATACGCTTGGTCTCTCCTTATAAAATAAGTATATGTTATAGTTTTGCTAAGGTGACTGCTATCATAAGTCATATTTTTTTCTTTACGTACATTATATCGCTATCTCTGTTTCATCAAAATTGGCATTATTTTTGCTTAAAGGTTTTACTTGTTAATATTGTTAGTAAGAAGTAAAATAACAAAAAATACCGAACTCCAAGTGACGATTATGAGGTTGCTATCATCCAAAGAAAATATCGAGAGTTTTCCAATTTGCGGTAACATAATTGTAAATGTATATAAGAGTGCTGTAAAAATTAAATATTATTGAAAATTGCTTACTTTCTTTGACAATAGTTTTTTGTTTTATTATTTAAGTTGGATCTGAGTCACTTAAGGAAGAACCTACAAACGCCGCTGCTATAGGAATAGGTGTTGTTGCTGTCATAATTGTTGTTCTCATATTGGTGGCGGTATTTATCGTTTATAAGTAAGTATCATTATTAAGTTCAGGGATATGTTTATAGAGTAATCATTATATCTTTGTGTGCAAGCCGTGATTGTTTCAAACCCTTTTGAATGCCTGAAAGGATATTAATGATACTTGGTTTTATGGTTGCACACCGCTCGAGGGTGTGTTGTATATAATGTACAAATTTCTGTCCGTAAGTTTAGGGTCAATACTTTAAAACGATTACAAGTGGCGCCGGTTTTATTATGAGAACTTTGCTCGCAGTACATGTAATTTATACTTGCTGTAAATTGCTGTGGTATATTTTTTTGTCAGGATTAATGTTATGAATCTTTTTTATGTTGTTTATCATTTACTTCAACTTAAATGGTAATCCCAAAATCAATCATAATCCATTTTCCATCAATACACCCTAAGAAATGTACATGAAAATTTTGCAAGGATAAAATGTTCAAGATGTTTTTTTCACATAACATTATTTCAGCATCAGGACAGCTTCATATAAAAAAGTTCTGATGATTCAATAAGAATACTCTAAATAAATGGAGACGGGGTATGATTGCTAATGAGACAACTATCTTCCTCAAACCAAAGCTCAGAGATGTAAAAAAAACCAGGTCATAGTACGGTCATCAACAATGAGCAAAACCAAACAGTGAGCTTAAACGGCTAGGATAATCGTATGTGAAATAGGATACAGATTTTTGATGCGCTCTTCATTTTCTAAACTATGTTTCATCACGTAGAGACAAAAATTGTAAGAATTTACATACAGGTCTAATTTCTGCTTTTGATAATCCTATTTGAATTTCATATGTTGTTTTGATTTTTAGAATAAGACAAAGAACTTCTATGTTTGAAATATTAATGAATAAACTTTGTATCAATAATATCGAAGGATTTTTTTATATATTGTAAATGAGCTTGAAAAAAAATATCCGATACCAAACTTATTTTTTTAATCGTCTCCCAACATTTTTTTTTTTATAGTTTACTTATCTTCCAGCAAAAGTAGTGCTTTCGACTTTTAAATGCTATATATGAATTGCTTGTTTTTGCAGGCGCAGATCAATATCAACGAAAGGCATATTTATACACTGGACAAAATCAAATGTTAAGACCGCTTTGGGTGCGTTTTTTATTTTATTTTATTTATACATGATTATTATTCTTTGATAATAACTTAACTTTTTTAACCTTTTTATTTGTATGAGTTTTAGTTCAGATGCTTTAATAAGTCCTTCAATGTTACACTTTTATCACTCAAAATTCAGATAAATTCAATTCACATGTACTAATGGTTGATAATTTTGGTAATGTCATTGGATTTTATCGTAGAAAGTGAATTAATAAGTGATTTTTTGAAGCCTTTTAACGACTATCAGATATCTAATTTAAACATTGTTTGATTAAACATCGGATGTCGCTAGTACAGCGGGAACTGCTCACAATTCATCAGATCTAAGGTCACCTCCGGTTTTGTGGTGCAGTTAGATTAACTCTATCTTCAATTCTCTTTAAATAGAGTTTTTTCTACTCAAACATTTTAAATGTTAAGATCCCTTCTTTGGTATCATGAAAGTTATGTTTACAGAAGTTTTATTAGCAGTTAAAGTATCATGTGGAATGACAAAAATGCTTCTTTATAAAGTTCGTATGACACAGAGTTGTTTTAAGCGGACCAACATACAGTTTTCTTGTCTCGTATATTGTTATGACTAAAAAATGCTTACATCAAAAACTTCTAAAATAATACAAATTTGCATAACAAGCTAATAGTTACTGAAAAGAATGGAATTTAACTTTCAATTCTAACCAAACAAATAATATACTCAATAACACAAATAACGCCCTTCTTATTCCCATATACAGAAGTATCACATTAATTTTTGTTATTTTCTTAAAGAAAACTTGTTAATTTTGTAAAGGAGTAGGTCCGGTAAGGGCCGATTTTGGCCTCAAAATTCAAGTTCATCTGATGAAAGATTTTGGACACTTTTTAAACACTTAAGTGTCTACTTCAGTCGATTCAATCAGTTTATGTGAAAGGTTTGAACCGATTTAGTCATTAAAGACGCTCAAATTCAAGCTTAAATATGAAAAATCTATCAAATATGCCATAATATGTCACTTTTCAGATAGTTTTTGTCAAAAATGAAAGTGGCCGCATCCGTGTTCATTCTCAACCTTTATATATGTTATGTATTATCATCAAATACAACTTACATTTAAATATTAAGAATGAACACAAATGCGGCCACTTCCATATTAGACGGAAACCGTCTAAAAATTAACCAAAATGCTAAAATTTCGAAGATTTCAGTTATTTAGCATGACTTCATGATGCTAGTACCCGATACATGTGCATTGCATTATCGAAAACAGCCCATATGTATGTAACAGAAGTATTCTTCTTTCCAATGAATAGTTAAAAGTTTACATTTTAACAATTTTGTAAAACTGCTATATTTTGGGGCCAAAAAGGGGTCTTACTGAACCTACTCCTTTACAAAACTTTGAAAAGTATCCATGGTTTACAAAGATATGTTCGTTGAAGTGGCGACAAAAGCCGTTTTTTTTTTAAATCAAAAGTCAAAAGACTTAGATAAGTCTATTTCAAATTGATAATTACAAAACAAAAACCATTAAAACTAAACGTCAAAGTCATAGTCGTTGTCTTCGAGTGAAAAAATACACGCAACTTTAGCTTAACGAAGGAGCCAACATTTTCCCTACTGTGGTTTGAAATGAGTTTTTTGAAGAGTCAAAATTCAAAATAAATTTTTAGTTAACAATTGCACAACAAACTTTTAATTCCTTTTCATTAATTTATGATTGTATTAAATGTATTAAGATACGAAAAAGAATGTTAATTCTGGAAAAGGATATGCCAATGTACATGTAGCTACAGTGGCAGATAGAGCAAAGATAACTTTATCAACCACAGAACGTGAGGATACTGAATTACAAGTAGCTGAAAACGAGGATTGGAATGTGTACAATAATGTAGCCAGTGAACACAATGTTTTCAAATACAAAATACTTATTAGAGATCTGAAGGAGGCTATAAAGGAAAAACAGAACGACGATGGTTTCAAGAAAGAATATGAGGTAAATAAAATTATATCAACAGATTAAGTTTGCCATAATATAGAAGGTTAAACGTTCTTTCACATGTTCAAACAGTCAATGTAATTCAGAACTTTCTTTACAAGTGGTTTCAAAATAAAATATTCATATATATTGAATTAATCAATGCAGTTAAATATATGTGATATATAACGCTAATCAATCAAATGCATTGTTTTGTTTATTT
Organism: Mytilus californianus; assembly: GCF_021869535.1. Lineage (NCBI taxonomy): Eukaryota > Metazoa > Mollusca > Bivalvia > Mytilida > Mytilidae > Mytilus > Mytilus californianus. Next base: position 78,513,784 of record NW_026262581.1, read on the forward strand.
GTAGGTTTTACCTAGAGGGCTTGTTTATGCGCACGTGGAAGGTTCAAAAGCAGAAAATAAAGAAAAAAATCGTTTCCTTACAACATGGCCTTGTATGTTAAAATGAAAAGTATATAGTGAATGATATTAATTTTTTAAATCTTTACACCACAATAAGACTAAAAGTTCATAAAAATTAGATAGATTGTTAAAAAGATAAAAAAAACTAATCTGAAAATTTCAGCGAAGTGATTTATGGTTTCTTAACGTACATATAGAATACGAATAAGCAAATGAGTTTTCTCTCGTGGTATGTATGCAAATAAAAAAAAGCCATAATAATGTAGAAAAAGTAGAGAGATACCGAAAGAGTGTTTGATACATCATGACTTCATTTTAACAAATCATCAGTCGTTTGAAATCTAAAAATGCAAAAGCTAAAAAAAAGGAATCGGTACTGATATAATGTACGAACCAAAGTTCAAACCAATGTTAGAAAAAGATGTTGACCCCAGGGAACCTAGGGAAGGCTACTTGTTTGTAACAAGTTATTTTAAATGATTTTAACAGTTAATTGAAAAGTATCAATATCAGCTAATACCATTACTGATCAAAAGCACTAGCGCCGAATTTTTGATACCTACATGCAGTGGGATCTACATAGATAAATAGAATTATCAGATACTGATATATATTCTGGTCAGTTGTGTCCCTAAATAATTTTTAAATTAGAAAGTATGGTATGTTAGATGCAATTCATCAAAGATATAAGACCACACGATGGCGCCAAAACTATGTAAAGAATCGGAGTGCAAATGTTTAATATACAGTATTATTTGATATTTTACTTGATAACTCTTAAACTAATCTAATCCACACATGGAATGGATGATTAATAGAAGGATTTCTATGATTTGTTCACGTTTGTTACGGAGAATGAAGACAACTATTTTAAAGCATACATCTAATTTTTCGGGAAAAAATTAAAATTATGAACCGTGAGTTTCATGCTTATATGGTGGCATTCATAATGAAAAGAATGTGACATACATTCCGTCGGACCTAACTGACAATATCATTTTTCAATTCTTCATGCGTATCAAGTGCAAATGTGCACGACACTATGGCTCAATATTTATAACGAAAAAAAAAATATTTTTTCAATGTACCATATAGGGCATATAAAACTTTTTCAGTCAGTGCAAAACATGTCGAACATAATGTATGTAAGTGTTTCTATAAAAATACCCCTTTTTGCTTGTACAAGCCCATTATTCTAAGTGGTAATTTCATTATGGTTTTAAATTGTCTATCTCTCTAGCTCCAGATGTTCCTAATTTCATGTTGATGAAGAAGCAGAGTGATTTATTAATGTAAGATGACATATTTCACGAGAAAAGGTATTTTTGAGTTTGCCTTTGAAAAATGAAATGCCCAGTTTATGTCTTCATTTAAATGATCAAAATTATACTGTAGCATGTTTTCACCACCCACACAAACAATGTACCTATATGTATTGTAGATGATCATTCGAGGGTTGTTCTGAAGGGAGACCCAAAGCACGATTATATAAATGCTAGTTATATTGATGTAAGTTTTAAAAGTATTTAGGTTCTGTTTTAGGAAGTATTAATTCCATTTTAAACTGAATTTGAGAGCTTTTCAAAAATTTTCATGTTTAAAATGTGGTCAATACCAATAAGTCAACTTACTGATTGTTGCAATTGCACAATAAAATTATACAGATTTTGAGTACCAAGAATTTTATAATCGGTTTTGTATGTATTTCTGTTGGAAAAAAAGAAGAAGAAACATTGCATTTTATTTTTTCTCATGTCGACTTATTAAAAACACGATATCAAACCAGTATCCCTGTTATTTCAGAAGTGAAGGTTAGTACTGTATCAGAAGTATTTTGGTATATTACAATTATCATTTTGTTCGTACAATTTTACAGTAATGAAAAACAAACAGATCATAGTAAAACGGTAGATGAATCATTATTTAATGTCCATTGTCAAATATATAAGACGAGGTCATAATAATGTGTTGTGAATATTAACCCTGCCCTTTACTAACCCGGAACCACATTTTAAAACTGCTTGTTGACACGAAAACATAGAAAATATTGCATCGTACCCACAAACATAAATATGACTTCTAGCCGAAATTTATTTGCTCTTTTCTAAATAAAGCGAAGAAGCAGCAAATACAAAACAAGTTACAATCAAAATCACAAATTGAGAAAGGCATAATTCGTTTATAGGTAATAACCGATGTACGATGGTTTGGATTATGGTTACGACAAATGAAAAAAACATGTGTTTTCATTACTTCATTGTAAACCTTTTCAGAACTATGAAAGGGAAAAGGCATACATAGCATCACAAGGTGCGTATATATATATATCATGAATGCTATCTTTTGATGTAAAAATATTTCCTATTTATATTATTGTAATTCATTTATTTGTAATTTTTAGATAATTACAAATAAATAAGAACTAGTATTTGGTAAAATTTTCTTAATCCACATTAAGATATTTCTCTCTGTGTGTAATATATTTCAGATATATGTAATGGCAAAACAAACAATTAGGCTCTATTCTTGCTGTAGTACAACATGGAAGGACATCACCTTCATGATGATGTAGTTAATTTGTTTTACCAAATACATACTAACAAATTATAGTGTTATCTAGACATTCCCGTGTTTTATTATCAGTATTATGATTGTTATTATTATAGTTATCATTTTCATAATTTTCCATAATTATTTCATAATTTCATAATTTTTCATAATTTTGTCAATTTTCCTTGCCTTAATTTAGTTTTGTTTGTCTTGGTTTGTACATTTTCTTTGGCATCAATCTTTGCTAGCCAAGGTTAACGATCCGGTCCCTTTCTCTCTACCCTTGGCAGATTAAGTCAACATTTGTGATTACAATGCTGCGCGATCTAATTCTGACTACATCATTCCTGACCAATGGCAACACTTGAACTCTCTTCGGTATGGAGGTGTAAAATTGGTTGTGTCTACAAATTTCGTGAAGCAGGGACAGAAAATATACGTTGACATTCCAACGTCTGCATCAGAAGCATACACAGGAACTCCAATTAATTGATAAAAAAATTGTCACTTAATTATGGAACGCCACAGCTGTCTTATGTTGAACTCTGATATTACGTTATGTTGTTTTATCATTACTTGATGATATTTTGTCTTTACATAATATGGTTTTGACATTACGTAATGATGTTTTGATATAATTCAATATGGAATAGTCATTACTTAATGATATGTCGATATTACACGATATGGTTTCGTATTGACTTGATATATAGTTTTGTCATTACTTCATATGGTTTTGTCATTACTCCATGTGGTTTCACCATTATTTAATGTGGTTGTGTCATTAGGCAATGTGGTTTTAACATTACTTGATGTGTGTGTGACTTAACGTAATGTATTTGTTTCATTACATGATGTGGTTTTATTATTTTGTAATAATGATTTGCCAATTCTTTATATGGCTTTCACATTACGTCATGATGTTTCAAATTTTGACGATTTTACACTACATGATGTGTTTGTTTCAGTATTTGATGTGGTCCTGTCATTCTTTGATGTGGTTACATGTATCACATTACTTGATGAGGTAAAACCTCATGACCATTTCGGAAAAAAATATGTTCTATTTTTAAACCGATTTCCATATGTCATTTGTTTAATGTGCTTTGAATGAGTATCGCTATCTAGCCATTGAGTTAAAGTTCACATTAAAGTTCGAGTAGTTGTTCAGAGTTATTTGGTATGAAAAAGGGGAACGGCAGACAAAACTAAGAAAAAAAGTACTAAAAAGTTAACAGTATTTCGGACATAAGGGGGATATCCCCAAACTACTTGGTCCTGCCGTTTTTTACCTTAGTTCTCAAATGGAAGCAGTATTATAATAAATTCGTAAAAGATTCCACGGAACCCTGTGTTTCGCCTGATATTGCTGCTGTCAGTGTAAAAGCGTAATGTTGACTACATTTATCGGTACATTTATCGGTAAAAACAAAATTTAAAAAAAAAATATTTTTCTGTAGATGCTTTATCTTGATCTTGAAGAATAACTCCTATACAAGTTTTATAACAATTCATGGAGGTTTACAAATTTATCATGTCAAAACAGTTTAATTCAGTAATATTTAATGCAAAAAAACCTTATATAAAAATAAGAAAATGTAGTATGATCGCCAATGAGACAACTCTCAACCACATACCAAATGACGTAGAATATAACAACTATATATGACTGTATGGTCTTCAACAATGAGCAAAACCCATACCACATAGTAAGCTATAAACTGTCCCGAAATAAAAAATGTAAAAACAATTCAAACGAGAACAAATGAAAAGACTTGTAATTTATTGTCAACAAATGAGACATTTTAAATCAACTCAGACTAAAGTTACAGGGAAATGGGGGGATCGGACTAAGCGACAAAGCATCAATTCTATAAAATAAGAATTCTTCGACTTTTTGTTAGCGTGTATGATCATTTGAACATATACGAATATCAATCTTTTATTTCAATAAATTGCATTGTCTGATATACTATTTTGGGGAACATTTTTAGAAATTCAAATGTGACGTCCCTTTGTGCGTTGATCTCTTTGGCTAACTCGGCTGTGAATTTTTATGTGCTGGTTTATGTTGTTTTATGTATCCGTTTTTATTCTGTAGTTAGTCACCACTTCGGTGTTATCATGTATATCTATTATATAGTTGTTTGCAAAAGTATGTATTATTCTAAATACTAATGATGTTCTTATCCCAGACAGAAAACCTTAGCCGTATTTGGCACAACTTTTTTGGAACTTTTGGTCCTCAATGCTCTTCAACTTTCTACTTGTTTTGGCTTTCGAACTTTTTTTATCTGAGCGTCACTGAATAGTTTTGTGTGGACGAAACGCGCGTCTTGCGTATTACATTCTAAACCTGGTACCTTTTGTTAGCTATTATTCGTATGTTTCTCTGTCCTATGTGTTCTCCCATTTATTTGTATTGTACTCCTGTCATGTATTGTTGTCATTCTAATGTTATATTTAACATTGCCATAAAAGCGGGAGGTTTGGCTAGCCACAAAATCAGGTTCAATCCATTTTTTTTCTTAAAATGTCCTGTACCAAGTCAGGAAAATGGCCATTGTTATATTATAGTTCGTTTCTGTGTGTGTTACATTTTAATGTTGTGTTTCTGTTGTTTCGTAGTTCTCCTCTATATTTGATGTGTTTCCCTCAGTTTTAGTTTGTAACCCGGATTTGTTTTTTTCTCAATCGATTTATGAATTTCGAACAGCGGTATACTACTGTTGCCTTTATATACCTCGCACTTGTTGCAATATCTGTTTCACAGGTGACGACGGATATGTTCCAGTAGTCGTAACCACAATCCCGTCATCTTTTCCTCGAATGTGAACTACCAAATAAAACCAAATCACTAGGTTTTTACCTTCACGAATAACACGACGGGTGCCACACGTTGAGCAGAATCTGCTTACCCTTCCGGAGCACCCGAGATCACCCCGATGGATTTATATTTCCCATTCATATCGATCTATTGAGTTAAGCCAATTGAAACTGTTTTTTCACATTTTTTTCTTATGTTGTGCTGTTACACTAAAATCCGAGGTTACGTTAGGGTTTAGCGCTCACATACATGTTAAACTCCGCCACGTACACTTTCTTTATGTGCCTGCCCCAAGTCAGGAGCCTGTAGTTCAATGGTTGTCGTTGTTTCATGTGTGTCATATTTGTTTTTCGTAGATTGTTTAGTTATAAATTAGACCGTTAGTTTTCTCGTTTGAATTGTTTCACATTTTCACGTGGTGGCCTTTTGTAGCCGACTATACGGTGTGTTGAGGGATGTACGGTTGCCTATGATTGCTTACATCCACTACATTTGAACTCTGGTGGAAAGTTGTTTCATTGGCAATCACACCACATCTAACTTTATTTCAATTTCTATGTGGTGTTTTCTATACTGTAACATTGTTTATAATTATCTGTTGTACGCATACCCCTGAGCCCTCTTTTCGGAAGCCCAAGCAAAAACCCTTGATCCGCGATAGAACATTTAAATACAAACTCATATTAGATAACTCGAATATCACAACCGTAACCTAAATGAGACTCAAATTCGAGTCTAACTCAATCTCTACCTCAAAAGGTGACTCAAATTCAAAGCTGAAGTCGAATTGTAACTCGAACTCTACCTTTAAATGTGACTCAAACTCGAAGTTCAACTCGAAACTTAATGCTAACTAGAACTTTAATTCTAATAATGGCTGGAATTCTAACTCGAAATCAAAGATAAACTCAAAGTTTAACTCGAACATTAACCCGAACTTTAATTTGAACTCTAACTCGATTGATGGCCACACTCATCCAAGGCCATAAAACATGGAAATTTATTTAAAAATAGAACTAGTTTTTCCGAATTGGTGACGTGGTTTTTTCTCATCAAGTAATGTGATAACCACATCAAAGAATGACAGGACCACATCATATACTGAATCAAACACATCATGTTGTGAAAAGTTTGAAACATCATTATGTTAAAGCCATATAAAGAATTGGCAAATTATCGTTACGAAATAATAAAACCACATCATGTAATGAAACAAATACATTACGTTAAGTCACATACACATCAAGTAATGTTAAAACCATATAGCCTAATGACACAACCACATTAAATAATGGTGAAACCACGTCGAGTAATAACAAAACCATATTAAGTAATGACAAAACTATATCAAGTCAATACGAAACCATATCGTGTAACATCGAAATATCATAAAGTAATGACTATTCCATATTGAGATATATCAAAACATCATTACGTAATGTCAAAACCGTATTATGTAAAGACTAAATATCATCAAGTAATAATAAAACAACATAACGTAATATCAGAGTTCCACATAAGACAGCTGTGGCGTTCCATACTTAATATCATCCTATGTTTTTGGGGACTACACACATACTATAACAATAATGAATTTACTTTATGTTGGTGTCTTAATTTGATTTAGTGCTATGCGTTAGCTATCATCTATTAGTTTACAAACAACGATAATGGTGACGAATTTTTTCCTTAAAGTATGTAACAACATGTATGCCCTCAAACTACGTTTTAGAAACTGTGTATTCGGGATTTGTTATAGTTAAATACCATCTAAAAAACTAAGCTTTGATCAGACGTAGAAAGTATAATATTATTTGGAACTTAGTTTCGTAATTTTCACAATCCACTTTATCTTTTTGATAGGTATGCTTTTCTTTCCTGATATGATATCATGTAACTGTCTTTACTTTTATTTTCTCAATATTAAGGTCCAAAAAAGAATACAGTGAGAGATTTCTGGCATATGATGTGGCAAGAAAATGTGCAGGAAATAGTAATGGTAACACAGCTGGTAGAAAATAAAAGGGTAATTATTATCTTACCATATTTTCCTTAACTTATTACTTTGTCTAGAAATAATTTAAATGTTTAATGGAATTGAATAGACTTTTTTTTTAAATAGTATGAAAACCTTTGTTTGACAAATATTTAAAAACAGGAATTCAATCATTGCTGATTTTGTGACATTACAAATAGATAAAAAATGAATCAAAAACAAAACCTCTATTATAATAATGTGACAATCAAACACTTCTGTACGATGCTCATTTACATTCATACATTTTCTTCAGATAAAGTGTGAAAGATATTGGCCCGAAACAGTTAATGAACCATTGGTAGTAAACAACTATATAGTAAAAATGAAAGAAGAAAGAGAATATACAGTTTATGTTTATAGATTGCTCACATTATCGAACAAAAACTTAGTGGTAATTTCATTATTGTCCTCAATATAGCTCAACAAAAATATTCAGTTTAATAAACCCACGAACATGACGAATCTGCATAAAGATAGCTTAATTGTTATTTCACTTTTTCCATTCCAATAGTTCTTTTTTCATACTAAGAAATATGCTGCAAATAAAGAAATAAATGATACAACCATGTAACTCGTTGCTCATGAACATCTATCACTAAATTGCAAAAAAAAACCTTAGAAGTTTCCGCCTGCATATCTCCCAGTTGATACGATACTCCAGGGAAGGAAGCTATTAAACCAAGAGTCCCAAGTGGTGAAGTTGAAATCATCCCTTCGTATATTTTACGGACGTCATCACAAGTTGGTAGACCGTTACGGAATACCCGTTTCACAGATGATAGCGGATATGTTCATAATGTCGTAACTACAATCCCGTCCCCTTTTCCCGAATGTCATCCACCGAATTAGACTTATTACCCGGTTTGTACTAACATGAGCAACACGACGGGTGCCACATGTGGAGCAGGATCTGCTTACCCTTCCGGAGCACCTGAGATCACCCCAAGTTTTTGGTGGGGTTCGTGTTGCTCAGTCTTTAGTTTTTCTATGTTGTGTTTTGTGTACTATTTTTTGTCTGTTTGTCTTTTTCTTTTCAGCCATGGCTTTGTCAGTTTATTTTCGACTTATGAGTTTGAATGTCCCTTAGGTATCTTTCGCCCCTTTTTTCAATTGTACGTATAAATTAAAACAAAAAAGGAGAAACATAGGACGTTGATGAATTAAATATTACTTATAAAACATACAACGTTTGTTATTAATTTGATTGCAAAATCATGATATATAGGTCACACCTAGTATGTATGTCTCTGAATTTGGACACATATTGTATAAAACAAGTGGAAAAAATATTGGAATATGGCAACTTTGAAAATTAAGTCTTTTACAGCGCTATAAAATTACAAAAAAGAAGCATTCAATTCTTATAATTACATGTATACACTCTAAGAATGTGTTCAGGGCCTAAACTTAAACCTATACAAGTTTTTCAAACGGATAATTGTTACATCATAGATACATCTGTTCACAAAACGATAACAGTGACACCAGAATTGAGTTGTTTCTATCTTAGCATTTTATATTTGTTATCGATTAAGTAGGAAAAATTACAATGTAGCATGTTGCTTATTTGGTATCTTTAGATACATTAATTGAAATTACGTTAGTTGTCCTGTTTACTGTCAGGTTAAGTTTTTTTTTTTTAGATGTTTATGAAGGATTTATCAGATTTCAATATATCTAAATGATATCATGGGTGTAAATAATATCATTTCTATCCAATTTAGAAAACTAAACATTGTTAAATGTTTTTTGGATGAATTTATGTGATGCAAATTCAAATCGATTACAATTCCAAATATATCACGTCAGATAATCTGAAATGAAACTTGGCTTATTGAAAGGATACATAAGTCCAAATGATAATTAGAAATTATATTTCGAGTAAGAAATCAAACTGTCTTACTGTTGGAATAGGTTCAGGTAAGATGTATATTCAAAAACCCTAATTTTGTTCAAGACAAATTAGGCTTAAAACTGCAACTTTGCTAAACTGACGTTATATATTGTTTTTAAGATTTACTCCTTAGCTGGTTTGAACTTACTTTTAAGTTTTGCTTATATTTTTCGGATACGTGTGACTTCACGTTGTTTTATTTATGAACATCACTGATAAAAAAAGATTTTCGAATTCAAATGTTTAAAAAATCTTTTATTTCGATTACAGTAAAATGCGTTGATTATATGTATGATAGATCTCTTTTACACAATATGTCGTTTATACCTCTAATAACAGTAGTATATCCATTTCAGAGGGGGCAAGAAAGAGAAATTCACCATTTTCATTTCACTCAGTGGCCAGACCATGGTGTTCCAGACAGCATCAAAGTGGTCAAATTTTACAGGAAAGTAAAAAGTAAAACATGTAATCAACTTGGACCAACGGTCGTACATTGCAGGTATGAATGTTAAGAGAAAACTAGTCTAATATAAACATGTTTATGTCAGTGGGTCAGAAATCAAAAATTTCACTTTATATATTTTTTGTCTCCGAAGTGCTTTCATGGACTAAACTTCATCAAGAAAGTGCAATACTAAACATTTTGACCACAAAGCATGTGTTAATAGTTGAATATTTGATTTGTATGATCAGAGGGAAACTGAAAATAAAAAAATCTACTTAAGGTTAGCATATTGGATGGAGGCTGTCGAACTTGTTACTTAGATATTTCAATATTTATCAAAGGAGAATTTGAGAAAGGTAGGATATAAATCATGTTAGAACCAAAACACTGACTAAAGAGATGATGATATCCCCGAGGAACATTCCACCAGCAGCGGTGACGTACCTTCATCAGTGAAAATTACCTCATCAAATATTATCTTAGATAACGTGTACTGTGTACTACTTATATTAACATCATGTATGTTGAGATAGAAATTATGTAAAACAACTAAAATAATGCTTTCAACTTACTATTCCAACGTTATTAAAAATAATTGTCTAGAACAAAGCTTTTGCAATCAATCTTTCTTCTGGTGTACGTATATATAATACTAATTTTGTTCTATTTCTTACGTACACTTACATTTGAAAAAGTTAGTAATTGACATCATTACACGTTAGATAAGATTAAACTAATTCTTAATTAATTCTAAAGCGCTGGAATTGGACGTACAGGAACATTCATAGCCATAGATTCATTATATGAAAATGGAAAGAAAGTTGGTCATATAAATGTTATGGAATGTATACAGATGATGAGAAAAGACAGAATGAATATGGTTCAAACATATGTAGGTATAATTGTTGAAATACCATTACCATAGTAAAGAGGCCTGTATTGCTACTCGTTTGCAATTTGTTTGCTTTATGTTTAATTTTAAATGTATTGATTTCATATGTTGTCATGTGGTTTCTCACAGATGTCACTGTGATATACATCAAAGGATCAATTCCAAATTGGGATTATTCTTATTAGTTCCAATTTATCATTTTGTATGAATTTGAACAAACTTTGGAACATTATTGTCAGTAGAAAAGATCTTGAAATAAATGACCAATCAGATATAAAACTGCTACTATGTTTCCTATGAACAGACACAGCATGTAAAATATGTAAAAAAAATGTATATGGGCACAAAAAGGAAACTAAACGATGGCAATGACCATTCGGGAGCTTATCTGTGAAACCTATGATTTGGTTGAGACTGTGTTGCTAAATGTTAGGTTCTCAATTAAGGCAACAGCAGTTTACCGATGTCCAAATTTCATCAATCGATTAAGAAGATACAAATCAAGGTAACAAACAAAAACTGAGGAAATCGTATGTACTTCGAGAGGAACAAGACAGGCTGTGTCGTTATGATAAGCCTCTCCTGTTACGCATGTAGCATAAGCCAGACGAACCCACACTCAATCCAAATGGCACAATCCAAAATTGGACAAAATCGGTAAAATTACAGATTAGACGACTATTCTGGTATCTAAAGATCTAAGACTGCTAAAACATGTCTCTAGTGAGTTGAGACACAGACATATCATATAAATGAACCAATTTCCCAATTTGTGATGGTTAACGTAAATGTTATGTGGTGTTGTTTGTTGAGTTCAGTCGTCCTTCCTCATAACCCTCATAACATATGGCAGTTGTTATCAAATTGTCCGTTTCTATATATGTTGGCGTTTGTTTTTGTAGCAGTTCAGTGTTTCTGTTGTTCCGTTGTTTTTTTTTTACTCCTATAGTTGATGTGTTTCCCTCGGTTTTTGGTTTGTGACCCGGATTTGTTTCAGTTAAATCGTTTTATGACTATTGAACAGCGGTATACTACTGTTGCCTTTATTTAGAGAGGATTTTTGTGTAAGAAGCATAGTCCTTCCAATGAATAGAATAGAGAAAGAGACGGGGAATGTGTCAAAGAGACAACAACCCGACCAAAGAGCAGAAAACATCCCAAGGCCACCAATGGGTCTTCAACGCAGCGAGAAAATCTGCATCCGGAGTCGGGCTTCAGCTGGCCCCTAAACAATAATGTATACTAGTTGAGCGAAATGGACGCCACACTTAACTCCGAAACATACAAATGAGCCAAAATTATAAAAAAAAAACACAAGACTGACAAAGGCTAGAGGCCCCAGACTTGTGACAGGCGGGTTTTAACATGTTTTGTGAGATCTCAACCCATCACCTATACCTCTAGCCAATGTAGAATAAACAAACACAGCAATACCCACGTGAAATCCGTTTAGTTTGTAATCAATTTACATTCGTCTCATCTATTCGACCTTTTGTCGTTATCCATGACATATGTTTCTCATATGATCATTATCAGTTACCCCCAAGACCACAGGGTTTGATAAGTAGATTAAATAATTTTGGATAGTCCAAACAAAACTCATCTTAACGTAACATTCGTGTTGCTCGGTCTTTATTGTTCTATGTTGTATTTAATGTACTGTTGTTTGTCTTTTCATGGTTTTAAGTTTTTTGCAATGGCATTGTCAGTTAATTTTCTTCGGAAAATGCCTGTACCAAGCCAGGAATATGGCAATTTGTTTTTCAATTGTTCCGTTGATTGACAATGTTTGATTTTGTCAGTTTTTATGGACTTTTCCCATTTAGAATTTGCCTAAGAGTTCGGTATTTTTGCTATAGTTTTTTCGACTTATCAGTTTCAATATCGCTTTGATATCTTTCGCCTCTCTTTTAACACGAATAAAAAAATCATGAAAGGTTAATGTGGTTTGACTGAGTATAAGGCAACTATACATCAAAAGACTACTAGATGAGAATGTTATAGGCACATTCAGTACATTTTGTTACGTTAAGATAAATGTTTTTGAGCATTTAAATCCCACTAAATCTGGCAACGTTTTGTGATATAAAAATAATAAGATAGAATAGAAAATATAATGGAACGGGTTAAATTCAATAGAATTGTTCTTTGTATTAGAGAAGAAATTTCCAATAGAACAACCCACTAGACAAAACTTACTGGCTCTAACATTTCCAAATCACTTGGCTTAGAAACAACTGAAGCTTCCGTAAATGTTATAATGTCAAAAAAGGCACGGTTGATAGGGACTATTTGTACTGAGTTCTACTTTGAGTGCCACTTATCTATGTAATAAACGTTTAGATCTGAGACAAATAATTTGAACAAAAAGTAAAACATCTACGAAAGAACTATAAAGAGAAAACATGATCTTTCAAATTGAGTTGATTTCAATTGCAGGAACAATATGAGGCAATCTTTGAAGCCTTGTTAGAGTTATTTACAGTACCAGATACGTCTATTCCAAAGAAAGAGTTCTGTCAATATATTTCGGATCAAGAACAGAAGAAATTACCACGAAATCAAAAACTTTATAAACTAGAATTTCAGGTATTTTTACCATTAAAAGTGTGTTTGAAGGAATGTTTTATATTAATTCAAATCCAATAAATCATACCCTACTTAATTATAACTTAAAACAAATTCAAACATATTTGATGCCCCCTGGAAATACAATCAGTATGTCTCAACTTTGTAAAAAAGATATTTTAGCTGACCCTGTTTAATTTGTTTTATGTGTATTTGTAAGAACCACTTACAAATGACTTAGACTCTGTTATTTCTATTTTAATTTTTTTTTTTGTTTTTTTTTTTTGTTGTTTTGTTTTTATTTTTTAGAGGGGAATGTTTTTCGGTTAACCTAATTGCATTACTGCTTTCCCTTTCAAACCACTAACCTTATAATGAATGTTATAACCAGTTGTCAATTAAATTATATCTTTGATTTAGAGATTGGAAATCCTAAGACCCGTGTATCCTCCATCAGCATTTTCTGCTGCTACATCAAAAGAAAATATATCGAAAAATTCGATAAAGAAAATATTTCCACGTGAGTAAAGAATACATTTAGTTTATTCAATTATTATCATGTGCTGAAAAACGATATATATATAACATGACATTCAACTTGGGCAATATCCTTCATCATAAATTAGTTCAATCGAAAATACTTCCCTATTTTAAAGACCAGTCTGTACCTATCATTTCTTATACCTATACCAAACCAATTGCATAAAATTTTCAATTAAAAACACGTGTTGCAGGATCTCAATATTGACGACTTCAAATCCGGCTGGCCATGTTATTACCGGTGACCTCAACATTGGCAATAACACTTCCCTGCGAAATGTGTTATCGAAAGGTCCGAAATATCATGAGCCTAAACCAATCAATTGGAAACACAACTTCAAAATACTGATAGATTCAGTCGAGGATTATGCCAGGCAATGGGTTAAAAGCGATAAAGAAGACATAGATACTCTTTCCGAATGGATTAAGGCTGTGAGGTCGTTAATACAAACTAGAATTAAGTAACTGAATGGGTCTATCAATACCTATGCTACATCAATCTTTAAAGACCTAAATGTTGCAAAACACTTGTCCTACCTCAATGACAAATATGTTGTTGTCCCGCAGATAAAGTCCCAAACAACATCATTTTTGTGTGTTATTCACATTATATAAACTGCTTGATAAATGAATTATGTATTGACAATTCACTTGGAAACTCAACATATTACCCCACGACACTTACTAAAGAGGAAATTCTGGATAATCATAGGTCTGTTCTATGTTCCTTTAGAATTTCAACCAAAGATGAAGAACTGGATCTTTCATCACTCTGTTGGATGCCTAAACTACATAAGTGTCCTTACAAACAACGGTATATTGCTGGGTCTTCCAAGAGCTTAACGAAACCTCTTTCTAAATTATTAACATCAATTTTATCAGCAATCAAAGCCAGGCTTCAAAGTTATTGTAAAACTACTTATTCTAGAGGTGGCGTGAATCAGATGTGGATATTAAAAAATTCCAAAGATCTTTTAGAGTCATACAATCTAAGACTCTTTCATCTTGCAATAGTTTTAAAACATTTGACTTTTCTACACTTTATACAAATATTCCCAATTCCAAACTAAAAGACCAATTGAAAGAGTTGGTATTTCTTTGTTTCATAAAAAAGAGTGGCCAACGTAGATACAAGTTTCTCGTCCCCTTTTCACGAATGTGACCTACCGAATTAGACTTATTACCTGGTTTGTACTAAAATGAGCAACACGACGGGTGCCACATGTGGAGCAGGATCTGCTTACCCTTCCGGAGTACCTAAGATCACCCACTGTTTTTGGTGGGGTTCGTGTTGCTTAGTCTTTAGCTTTTTATGTTGTGTTTTGTGTGCTATTGTTTGTCTGTTTGTCTTTTTCTTTTTTAGCCATGGCGTTGTCAGTTTTTTTCTCGACTTATGAGTTTGAATGTCCCTCTGGTATCTTTCGCCTCTCTTTTATAAATAAGTTGAATCTGAATATTAGCTTTAAAACCAGGTTTAACCAACCCTTTTCTGCGGGAAATAAATGCACCAATCCAGGAATATGGCAGTTGTTTTTCACTTGTTTTGTTGATTGATATCGTTTGATTTTGTCAGTTTTTTATGGACCTCCCTCTTTTTGAATTTGCTTTGGAGTTCGGCATTTTTGCATTATAGCTAGCTCATTAAACCTCCCACTTGTATTACAGTTGTTTATAGTTCCGTTATATTGACAAAAATTGAGTAAGTAGCCCAAACAAACATGACAAGTTGATGTGACAAAAATTGTGATCCTGCAGTTAAAACTGTGTAAACATTCATCACAGACATACATAAAACTAACTAAAACATTCAAACAAACATACAAATCATTCTAACAAACACGCCAAAAAAGGTGTTTTAGATAGCAATTTTAAATTTGACAATGAGTTCAACAAAAAACGTTTTTGTCGTTGATTAGAAGAAAAAAGTCTCGTTGTATAATTTTATTGACATTGGCGGTACTTGTGAGGACCCAGTCAATATATCAAGTGACAGAATACCGAAAAATATGTTTTATTAAATTTGCTATTAAACATAAGCTGTTGAAAGGTATCCAGTTCAAATATATACCTTTTTTAATGATGAAGTTCTGTTCTGCTATATTTATAAACTTTTTTTTTGTATTTGCAATTCCGTGCTGCCAAGTTGACATTATTAAATTGATATATGCGATATTTTTTAACTCTCATTTGACATGTATTGTTTATATTTAGTTCAGAATAATTATGTCTCGGATAGAAAATTAAAATTCAATCTATTAAATATTTTACATTTAATGATAAAATGCTGGTTCATTCATTCAACCATACTTAATTAAAAATAGAACAGAGTTCGTTGCAGACAGAGCTCAAACAATTAAGAAGTAATGAATTTATTTAATTTTGTTTTAGACAACAGATATAGACCGTATACAATGTCATATGCAAGAACGCGTAATGATTACATCAATGCAGTGATTATACCCGTGAGTAAACGTTTCTGTTATAATTGATTTACATTTAAAGATTTAAAACACATATTGCCAAATGCAAGTAATAATAAAGGAGATAAATTGAAATCAACAACCGTTACTATATCTTTAAATGAATATACAGGTTTAAATCATATTTTAGAAGAACTTTTCGTGTGAAGTTAGATTGAAACTTAACAAGGGCTACATGCCGCTCTTCGTGTATTGTCACTAATCGTTGAAGAAGACTTTCGGAAGATGATGTATTTTAAGCAAAACACAATGTTGTCAATATAATTGAAGTTTTGCAACAGTCATACCAAGTTTTTAAAAAAATAAAAAAGTCAATGTGGGACTTCCCTGTTGAACACGTATCCTTTTAGATATGTTTATGCTGGGTTTTTTATGCTTTCTTGTTCCGGTGCTATTAAAAGCTACTACTAAAAAATGATAACTCCACATTATAAATGGCATGCGCCCGAAGCGCTTTTCTGGATTTACCTTCATCAGGAACGTTCTAAGCTGAATAATTTAAAGCCAAGGATGTATAAGAACCTAAACTGTTGGAGAACTATATAACCAAAAAGGTCCTAAGCCTTTGCATTTGATATTATTTTTGTTTAAAATTTAAGACGAATTGACAAAGGATTGACATATAAATTCAACAAGCAGCTCGTTTTGCTGACAAAAAGCATTGTGATAGTTTGTACTTGTAGCAAATATATTTTTATATCACATGCATGCATCTGATGTTCAGTAGTTGTCGTTTGTTGATGTAGTTCATAAGTGTTTCTCGTTTCTCGTTTGTTATATAGATTAAACCGTTGGTTTTCCCGTTTGAATGGTTTTACACTAGTAATTTTTGGGGCCCTTTATAGCTTGCTGTGCGGTTTGAGCCAAGGCTCCGTGTTGAAGACCGTGCTTTGACCTATAATGGTTTACTTTTATGGATGGAGAGTTGTCTCATTGGCACTCATACCACATCTTCTTATATCTATTTACTTTATGATAACAATGGAAAATATGATTTGCCCAATTTATAAGTGTTCATGCATAATAAAATGTAATTGCCATTTACAGGGATATACATATGACAGTAAAATTTTAGTAACGCAATGTCCACTAGCAGAAACTGTTGTTGATTTCTGGACAATGGTATATGACCATAACTCCCCCATTGTTGTTTTATTGGACAAGTTGAACACGGTAAGATATATTCAATTGATATAAATTTAAGCTTTAACAGTTGTTATCAGTTCACAATGTGAAGAACGTAATATTTTGGTAAAGTTTTGCTAAATGTCGAAAATAAATCCGTAATATGTAGTTTTTAATTCCCTAGTTATCAAATGGTAATTGTCATTTTCCGCCACATATCTATATTCTACACTGTACAATGACTGCTTTTACTGTTACACTAATGCATTGAATATTTATTGTAATAATTTATATTCTATAAGTTGTATTGCAATTTGATAAAGTATTCATTTATTTATATAAAACCTCAAATTATCTATTGCATTTGAAGACATTGCAAGACTTATTATAATATTTATGGGTTTTTATTATTATTTGTATTATATTATACTTATCTGCTTAAATTTAGATGAATAATATGAAAATGAGGAAGATGTGGTATGATTGCCAATGAGACAACTATCCACCAAAGTTCAAATGCAGTGGATGCAAGCAATTATAGGCAATCGTACGACCTTCAACAATGAGAAAAAACCATGCCGTATAGTCGGCTTTAATAGCCTCCGACATGAAAAATATGAAACAATTCAATTAAGAAATCCAACCGGCTTATTTATAACAAAACATTTTACGAAAGACAAATATGACAGACATGAACCAACGACAACCACTGAACTACAGGTTCCTTACTTGGGACAGGCACATAAAGAGTCTGGCTGGGTTAAACATGTTTGTAAGTGCTCAACCCTCCCCTAACATGGGACAGTCGTGTTACAGCAGAACATAAGAACAAACGATAAAAATCAGTTAAAAAATGGCTTAACTCATCAGATCGATACAAAGCAGAAAAATATCTAATAGATACATAATGTACACAGACCGGACGTGGTATGGTATTTATGCATCCCAACAAAAAAGACACAATGTACAGGTATGAGAGTACTCGTAGTTTCTAACAACTAGTTCAAACCCAATAACAACTAATAAAAACATCATGTATCTAAGACTAAAATGTCAATCAGTTGACATCCAACATCCAGTGGATTTAGTGTAAAGACGTCATTAACAGTCAGAAAAAAAAACGTGACCTTGTGCATTGCCAAGATATAGGCATCGACAGATTGAAGACCCGTGAAAGTGCAAATATTATATACTATATAGTATGGTTTTAATTTACAGATAACAAAATCAATATTAATACCCAAAAATACAATATTCAAAGATCTAATAACAGTTTTAAGGTTATATTCAAAGAAATTAAAGACTAATGTTGTTGTTTCTCTTAGAATGCTCCGTTGTGGTTAGGACGACAGGAAATACTACAGTTTAAACGATTTACTATTTTGCAAGACAACTCACCCAATCCAGAGGAGTTTAAGCTTACTTTGAACCATAAGGTAAATGTGAAGGTTGTAAACGCCTTTTTTATAAGCAGAGTAAGTATTTTCTGCTATGCATTACACCTCTGTGACTCATTTCACAAACAATCGTACGAGTGAAAATACTCGTAAGTCATGAACATTTCAGTATAACTTACGATCAATTTTAATCCTAAGATATTTTGTGAAATGAGCCCTGTACCAAAAGTTAGTTCATTTCTAGATATTCAGTGGCAAGTCATTGACACATATAAAATTATAGATTTATTCTCAATTGCCTGCTTGTGATAAATGTAAAATAAGCAGATGTGGTATGATTGCAAATGAGACAATTATCCATCGAAGTTCAAATGAAGTGGATGTAAGCAATGAAAGACAACCGTACGACCTGAGAACCTGGAATTATTAGTACCATATGCGCACTTTGAAAAGTAACTTCATTGAAAAAAAGAGTAAACGTTAGCATAAGAAATCAAAAAAAGAAAAAAAAAGCATACCATATCGAAAAGTGACTAACAGACATCCATAATTCAACAAAACACAATAAATGAACACGAAACACTAACGATTGACCACCCCAAACCCCAAAGTTTAAAAAAACAACTGTAAAAATCGCATCGACCCAAAAGAAAAGAAACCGGGTGAATGTCAGGGTAAGCGTCGTTTGTTTTGTTCAAAAATTGACCAACAAGCGATTTTCATTCAACAATTAATCTTATGTGATATTTCTAAGCAATACATTTTGGGTTTTTTTCTTCAGGAAAAGGATCCGATGACAATTACTGTTTTTACCACAAGTATATTGAACAATGACATGAATGATGCAATGCTTCCATCAAACATTTTACTAGACCTGCTGAAAAAAGTAAAAGAGTGCTGGGAAAAACAAAAAAGTCCAATTACTGTTGTTTGTAGGTGCGTCATCAAAATATGAATATCATAAAAAAAATGTCGCAGTGTTGTTCTGTTGCATAAGTTTTTCTCTATGAAATATAATATGCCATTCGTACGTTGGTCACAATAGTAGTTATCTGCAACTCTGTTAACATAACTCATTTGGAGTTGTTTAAGTTAATCAAACTTATTGTATGTAAGTATTTTGTTCCCAAAATGTTCTGAAATAAATACACTTCAAACATATTATGGACCGTAAAATACACAAATTATTCATATTTGTATATTTGACTTTTTTATGACTTTTTCAGAGTTTAAGATCATAAAAAGTACATAGAGTTCTGTTCAGACATTTTGCTAGGTGTTAATTTTATATGACAATTTATCATTTATTGCATGAAGAATAACAGTTTTAACTTGGACTAAATGCTAATATTTCCATAGAATTTGATATTGGCTTACTTGAAAAGTGCATAGGACATTCAAATAAAAAAATATGTTTTGAATATAAGTAGACATGGTATGATTGCCGATGAGAAAAATATCCTTTTTGTTTTTTAAGAATATTTATTTTTATATTCAACTACTGTAATTAAAATCCCTACTCATCCGGTAGGTGCAGAAGTTGTTGCAATGTTTGTTAGACAAGTTAATTTTAGTTATTGTTACTATTTTTGACGGTCATGTCATTGATGATTTAAACATGAAACAACCCCTGTCCGTTTTTCAGTGATGGTTGCAGTAAAAGCGGGGTGTTGGTTGCATTGAAACTTATCTTGGAAAAAATGGAGATAGATGATGAAATTGATGTTTTTCAAGTTGTTAGAACAATGCAAGTTAGACGTCCCGAATTTTTCACGGAATTTGTAAGTTTCGTTTGGGTAAATCTTTAGGTAATTCAAGTTATTTGCAAATAAAACGGTAGCAGTGTAAAAGGGTAAGTACCTAAAGCAGACTATCCTATTTACCCGTTAAAATATTCAAAATCATTCCTTTCAGATTTTTATTTAAATGTAAGCTTTAAAGTTCTTCCATAATTAATTTATTTACCTCTAAGAAACATACTGAACAGAATACTTACCATGGTGTTTGCTGTGATTGATTTGATATGCTTTGTATTCAGGGCAATCTCTTATTCACAAGAAAAAAATCAAATAAAAATTAACAAGAATTCCGTCGTTCATTTTTCATCAATGTATTACATAGATGTCAGATCAGTCTTATAGTTTAATAAGGTACATTGGTTCATTGGTCTAGTTTCACACTGAATTGTCCACTCTTTTATTTTGCTGAATGTTTCAGATTTAGATGTGATCTTTAAAAAACAGCTAATTTAAATCGTGTATCTTTTTTTTGGAATGTTTAAGGCTAAAATTTGTTACAAATATTTTCGAAAACATGTGTTTTTTGTAATAAAAAAAGTCATCCTGGATTTTTTTTAAGACTAATAAATTCTAGTATTAAATTGTATTTCAGAGGTTATATCAAAGGAAACTCAACTTATGTTCGTTTAGGCTAATTCCAAAATTGTTGCCTTATATTTTGCAAGAAAACCAATTTATGACGTACTGACAAAATAATGACGTCTCCTGCTATAATTTACATTAAGTGTAAATGTAGGCAAATAATGCTTATCAAATCTACAAGGCTCATCATGTAGTATTCAAAACGCAGGTTTCGTCTATTCAATACTCATCAGCAACACTCTAGTCAAAACAGTTGAAGAACAAATCAAATATGAACTTAAAGAGCATTCCCAGGGTACAAATTCCTTTGTTTAGAGACGCTAATATATATGTTTCATTTAAAAACAAAAACAAACATTTAGTTTTAATTATTAATTTCAATGTTTACTATATCCAATTTTCTAAGGGCTAAACTTTTCCAACTCCTATGGGGTCAATAATATTTTCGAGGGTCTGAATCATTAAAATGTTGTTTCTTAAATGACTGAAATTTTCTTTTTGACAGGATCAGTATGAATATTGCTACAGGTGTATCAAAGAGTATTTAGAAAACGACTCGGTGTATGCAAATCTATAGTGATACCAGACTCCGTGCTAACGGAAATATTTATGAAATACAAATGAGAATGGCAATTAGACTGTTTTATTGGAACAGTGTTATATCCTAGATTAATCGATGTATAGAAATAAGTATTATATGAAATATACAATGTATGTACATAGTCGGAAAATATAAAATTTATTTTTAAGAGCTTTAGAAACAGGACGAAAAGCGAGGTTCGCCGAGAATGTACATATATTGTTTTATCCTGTAATTTACACCTAGCACTTTAAGGTTTAGTTGTTTAAATCGAAATATCTGTTTTTAATTTTTCAAAGAAATCGTAATAGTATAAACGCGGACCGCGAAAATAACTCCAAAAAATGAACTATTATCCCAAAAAATATTCATTTTACCGTTTGCTCAACATGGAAACAGAGTAACAGAATACCTTTTTGTAAAAAAATAAAGCAAAATTTATTTGTATACATGTTAATCTACAATAGTTGGCTGATTACAGGATAAAACAGATGATAGATGTTAATTTATTGTTAGGGTTAGGGATAGGGTTTGGGTTAGGGTTAGTATGACGTCCATTTTCACTGAACTAGTACACATTTTTATTTAGGGGCCAGCTGAGGCCCGCCACCTGGTGCAGGATTTTCTCGCTGCGTTGAAGACCCATTGGTGTCCTTCAGCTGTTATCTGCTCTTTGGTCGGATTGTTGTCTCTTTGACATATTCCCAATTTCCATTCTCAATTTTATTAAAAGCAAGAATCTATTTTGTTAATATTAACAGTAGGTTTTCAATTCATACAAATGCTCATATGTTATTGGCTGAAATATGAATCATTTTATTCCGTCTTTTTGATTCGTTTTGTATAATTGCATGCCATATCGTATGGAGCAATTTAACCCAGAATCATTTTCTCCGCCTAACTTACTTGACAATATGTCTGTAGATATTGACAATTGATATAGATATGTAACAATAAATGATTAGCCTATGATGTAGCTATACAATAATGACTCAAATTTTCCAAACTGGTTATCGATCTGTACATGGAAATCGACATCTTCATATGCTATATGATGTATGGCTTACATTTGTTATTACATTTTCGTGTTTATTCTTTTAAATGTCATGAGTGTGGTGCAAAATGAGATTAAACCTGTAAGGCTAGGTTTTGTAGAGTCTTATTCGACCTTATGCTGCTGTTGGTGTTGCCAAATTTTTCTTTTGTATCATTTTCATCAGAAACAACTGGACAAAATTGAACTACATTTGGAAGGAATAATTCTTTTTAATATGTTTAATAAATTTATAAGTTGAACAGTAATGAACTGATGTGAATACAAACTATTCTGGTTTAAATATGATGTTAGTACATACATTTATCTCTAGAAATGACGTAAGCACAAAATGATCCATACGATGATTGTGATTTAGCAACAATTGGATTGTTGACTGCTCTTAGGTTACATCCTGTAAGCCTTCTAAGCATGTGAAGTATAATATAATCATTTGTGTCATGTTGATCTAAAAACTTATTGATTCCTTTATATAACAATGGAATTATTTTCACTTTCACTGGAGCATTATTATCTGGTCAAGCTATAATGTCATTTATCACACAAGATAAATCTTTCGCAATGCAGCCATCAAACCAAAACCTGACTAAAGTTACTGAGATCAGACCCAATATTGTAAGCTAAATCTGGCCATTGCACAGCTAAAATGGGGTTAAGATTGAGACAGTTTGATTGATTTGCCAGTTTTCATCCTGCACAACTTCCATGCAATGTTTTGCAATTACTTTGGTTGGTTTTAGGGTAAGATACTTCAGTGACATATCATCTGCACTTTAAATGTTTAACTCTCCTTTGCTTTGCCAACTTTTGTTTGCAAGTGTGATAAATAGTCAGTAAAATTGAGGTTTCATTTTTGATGACAGCTTTTAAGACATGACCCCACTTTTCAGATACCAAAATTTTACTAGAAATGATAGTTGATTTTAGAATACCACTGACATATGCTATTATATAGAAATTCATTATGTAGTTAGACAACGTTTACTTTTTAAGCGCTTATAAACAGAATACAGTTATGAAAATGAAAAGTTGTAATTTTTCATTGTTGGCCTTCATACATAAGTTTTGGTAGCATGTTGTTAATTCTGGTGATTTCTAAGTTTATTGAAACTGTGACATACATTAATATCTTACTTTTGTGTTTGCATTTGGTGTTGAAGGTTTATTTTTGTTAATCTTTGGTTAATTATTTAACATCATTTCATAATTTGGGCAATTCGCGCTTAGGATATTGTACAGATAACCGTGAGTTGCTGAAGACTGTATATTTATCTCCAGACATTCTCTTGTTATTTGTGTCTCTGGGTTATTGTCTAATCGACGTATACACAATATCTACAGTAATTTACATACTTTTTTGAGTGTTTGAATTATGTTAATAAGTAAAGTATATTATTCAGTTGTCTTCTGTAATCCTGCAGACAAAATTAAAAGAAAGAGATAACGTCGAAATTGGGACAAACCAGTATAAACCAGCTTCATATAAACTTAGCTATAAGTTGGTATAAAATGTAATCAATGTACGCTTACTAAACTATCAAAAGTGATCGTATTTATATGTGAACCTATGACAGGAGCAATTATGAAATCTAAGCATGTTTAGGCATTTCATATCGTATCCCGACAGATATACAACAAATGAGGTACATGTACCTTCCTAATTAATGCTTTGTAGTCGTTTTAGTCATCTTTGTATACACTCTATTAGCTAGTCATTCAGATAGTTTTGCGTAAGGTTCGACGATTTCGTCACCAAATTGGATAAAAAAATATTTTTCTGATTTGGTTAATTATCAATAATGACTTGAAACGAGTATGTGTACAAATGTATCGGATGTGTGCATACTAAAATAAAAGAACCAAAAACACGCAATTATATCGATTTCCATTAGCGAGACACGTCAGTCTGGAGTAACTTTCGTAAACAAAGTACGAGACCAAAATTGAAATTAGCTGCTGGGATTTTCGTTCAGTTAGAGTATGGTTTGGTGGTAAAATAATTTAGATCTTTTCAAACAGTGATCCTTTGGGAATGATAACGTATTGTGGTGTTAATCATAATGATTTTTTCCTATGCTGATAACGCAGGTCTTTTATTTTGTATTCTTTTCTTGGTTCCATTACCAATATTTGTTTATTGCAAAAGAGAGGCAAAAGATACCAAAAGGGCATTCAGACTTGTAAGTCGGAAATAAACTTATAACGCAATCGCACAAAAAGAAAAAAAAAACCTAACATCAGTACATTAGACACAAATTAATAACACAAAACAAAACTCAATTTCATTTATGAAGTAGAATACAATCAACGAAATAAAGAAATCATTGTTATTGCAACAAATATAAATACAACAACATATGACAATAAGCTTAAACGACATAACTAACCACATAATTATAATGTTTTAAATGGTATTTTTTTAGTTGGCATAATCTTTATCATTATGCTCAAAACCAATTAAAATTAGTTTTTGTAGTCTAAATTTTCCCCCTTAAATGCTTGTAAGATATGTCATACTGATTATTTTAACAAAGTTAAAGTAGAAATTGGTTGAAGTCAAATACATTATCACGCTTTTACAGATCTTATCTAAAATGATTGATTATGTGCATTGAAGCGGTTTCTTGCATCGGTGACGATTTTCATAGACGGTTAACTTGGTTCCCATCATTTAAATTGGCCGACAACAATTACGTGTTGTTTTAAAGTAAAATATTAGTTCATTTCAAAACAATACAGACAGAACTGAACGTGATGTCCATGACGATATAACGAAGCGTTGTAATAATTAAACCAAAACCAACGAAAAAACTGTAAATATCTTAGCGTTTGAAACAAAATATGTATTGGTCAACGATGTGAACCCAAAACAACTACTAAAAGAAGATTTCAGTTCTTTTAAATGTTTTTCCTTGTTTATCAAAAGGACAAAATAAAGGTATGTATAGGATTGTTTGCATAAAACGAAATCTTTGAAAATTGAACAGGCATCACTATCGTATGCCATTCATTATTGTTAATTCCAAGTCTTATATGTTGCATTATTGAATTGAAATAAAATGACTTTTAATTAATAAAAAAAATAAAATAATTGTAATCAATTCAAACAAAAACTATTTTGTTTATTTATCACCATCTATCATATCCATCGCAGTTCCATTGGTTTCGGTTCAACATCTATTTCCTGTGGTTTAACTTTTTTCTTTTCATCATTCCTTTTACATCTGAAAAAGGCGAAATGTAAGTCAATTGTATTTAAAAGTGTACACAGGTTTATTATTGTATATGCATATATTGAAATGTATATTACACACAACATATATATATCTTTAAAAAGATATTTGACAAAAACTTTTGACAATCTCCTAATTGCAATAAACTCTTCAGTTTTCAAGTAATTTAAAAATAATTTGCGTCAACATCAGGCACAACAAGATTTTTTTTTCCATTTCTATCGACAATCTTATATTCATCAAACAGTGCATGCATATATAAAAAAAAGACAAAAGGAATAGATAAAATAAAAATATAAACAAACATTTTTCAAATAACAATATAAAAACAAATGGTCAAGATTTTTTTCATTTTCAGAAATGTTTTTTAATAAGTAAATACTTTTTTTCTATATGGAAAAGTACTTACTTTCCAATATTCCGCCTGAAACAACAACAAGTTAGAAGAGCTGCAATAGATGCTAAGACTATAAAAGCTACGGCCCATGCTGTAACTACAAATAGATTTATTGTATACCTTAAATGAAGGATTATTTCATCATTGCGACTGTCTTGAATAAGTAATTCTTTACATTCTATTGTTACAGGCAATTCAAACTTTTTAAAAACAAAATACAGAAATATTTTACACGTATAGCATACTTAATGTGATATCTAAAAATTCTCGATGTTTACTAATATATTGACCCATGAGTGCCGCTTTTTATGCCTTTAATTGATTGATTGGTGTTGTGTTGTTGTCTCATTGATATGTCCCCTTCTTCTCTTTATTCACTTGCATACTCTGTATTTTCATTTAAATAAAAATAAATCAAAGTCATTATGCAACAGCTGCGCAAGATGTGAGTATACTAATTTACCTATGTCCACGTTTCTGTTCCATGACATTTATATCGAATTTTTAAAGGAACTCATTTTAGCTGCTTGAGATTTGGAAGCAAACTGTATGTGGCCATGCTACATATGTATATCGTTTGAAGTGTTTACGTCGCTCATTAGCTTCTTACTAACCGAATTCCTATATATTCTTACACATAATGGCCATGTTTGAAATTTTTAGGAACTGTTAGGTAGTTTTTTAGTGGATAACCTCGAACGTGCAATCAAAATGTTAGTTTTGAAAATAACCATACACTCTGGATCACCGGTGTTGCAAATTAAGACAACAGCATACCAATGTTCAAATCTCACTCATTGATTAAGAAGTCAAATCAATCTAACCAACACATGATTGCATGAACTCTAAAATGAGCGAGACCGGGTGCGTAATCCGAACAGTAAAAAATCCATGTAGCCTGAAGTCACTTATTAACTAAGTGGTTGTCAACCTTATATTGCTTCTATTTATTTAGTGTACTCACGTTTGTTGCATATCTTGCCTTTGCGGAAGATTACACAATCGCAGTGAAAATCATTAACTCGATCATGACATATTCCGTACTGGCATGGATTGTTGGTACAGTCATCTATGTCTGTATTTAGTATATATTAAACTTCAGTAAAAATAAATTACATTTTCATTTTTATTTCACAAGATTCGACTTATGTTAATGAATACATTATGTGAGACCAGCAGAATCCCGTTTTTCCTTAATTTTTTTGTCATTACTTGGACTTTTTTGATAATGTCTGATTTTGCTTTTTTTCTATTTGGGGGGAGGGGTCTCAGTGTAAATGATGCTTTCGAACTTTTGTTCTCTGCTAATATGACGACATAAAAAGAAAAAAATTATATAATGAAAAAAACACACTTTTTAGTTGAACATTTTTTCTTTTTGCATTCATATTGATGTTTTACGGTAGAATTTTGTACCTGAAATACCTTTCTCATATTAAAATCAAATAAGGCCTCTTAAACAAAATAAATTGCAAATGTTTCGTCATTTTGTTTTTAATTACCTGTCTCGCAGTGTGTGTCAGAGAATCCAGCAGCACATGAACAGTTAAATCCGTTGACTTGATCATTACAAGTAGCTCCATTCGCACACGGGTTAGATGCGCATTCGTCTATATCTGTAGTAAATATTATAATACATGAACACAAAGTAAGTATTTAAATTAAAGATTGTTTAGATCAAATCAGAATTGATTGATATGATTCATTTAACATCATCGTTATCATACTGATGAAAGACATCGGTTATCCGAAATATTTATTACTATTGTATTTACTGTTTCCTTTTTTCATATTGGTGTTGTTTTATAGACTTTTTAAGGCGTAAACATATATATATTCTGTTTGGTATTAAATTAATAACAAAGATCCATTTTGTTACATCTGGTGATCCGTTTATTTGGCAATCGCCATGGCAGTCAGCAGTGTTTAAGAACATCCGTTGTTCGACCTGCTAGTCAAATGCGTTTTGTTAAAATATCCTTTTTCTCTTTTTTTGGTCTTTTGGAAAATGTTGTTTGTGCTGTATTTAGACCCCTCTACCAAGAAATTTGTTTTGCATGCACACGTATAAAAATTGCGGTTTTTATCCAACGCAATCATAAGTTTGAACGTTGTTTTCAATTTAGACTTGTTCATATTTTTTCGTTTGGGCTTGTATTATATTTGCCTTCGGGTTGATATAATTAATCCGTTTATCCTATTTCGACTCTTCAAAATTCAAGAGTCTATTTTAAATTGAGTTAAATTATATGGCATTCCAAATACCGTTTCGATTCCTAACATCACTGAAGAGACATTAATTGTCGAAATCCGGATATAATGTACCAATGTGTGCACCTCATGTTTGCGATATACCACCTTTCCGCAAGTTTATTGTTTTCTGTTTGGTATTAAATTAACAATTAAGATCCATTTCGTTACATCTGGTGATCCGTTTATTTGGCAATCGCCATGGCAGTCAGCAGTGTTTACGAACATCCGTTGTTCGACCTGCTAGTCAAATATATACTGAACGTCAAATATGATCTTGATTTTTTTCAATAATCAAAGATCAAAAAAAATTAGAATACTTTCAATTGAATTAACAATGACAAGTATCTGCTTTGATAACGCATAACTTATCCTTTATGTAACATCGATATTCTTTGGAATATTCTCAAGTGAAAGCGCAAAATCGACAAGTACATATTTGATATAAACAAGTTGTAACTTTACAATAATGATGTACTGGACATCGTACTATTGTCAAATATAGGATCTTTGAAATGTTGGATTGCAAATGGTTTTTTTTTATCTTTTACCTGTCCTGCAGTGTGTGTCAGTGAATCCATCAGCACATGTACAGTTATATCCGTTGACTTGGTCATTACAAATCGCCCCATTCTCACATGGGTTAGATGCGCATTCGTCAATATCTGTTAAAAATAATCATAAATTGATGGACTTTAAAAACGCAAAGCTAGATCATTCTTTTTAATGCTCATTTTCAAGTATGCAATACTTGTAAAATATAACTGTAACCATTCATTTCATTCATTACTTCATTGTCCAAAAACGTTTGCAGTTCGAAAGTTGAATTTATTACCTTATGTTTATTGTTCAAATCATGTGGTGTGACTGAAACCCTAGTTTTTACCATATCGATGGATGTGTTACCGTTGACGACAATGACTTCCTGTAACAAACGCCTAAATGACAGAAAAGTCAACCAGTTCTGATTGGAATGTTGGTTTGTACGTTCTGATTTGACCTCTGTCCAACACATTACAGTGTGTTTTGGCATTATGCGGTTTGATTAACAGTTGACGTTGCGGCCGAAAACATGTCTCGCAAATTACGTTGCGTAATCAAATTTTATTGACGTGGCGTTGTCAAAACCTATCTATCTGGTCATGGGTGGTCATCAACAAATCCCATCTTCCTGTACCGTTTTTGTAACGACAATAAGAGGAGTTTCTGACGTGAAATTTAATAGTAACAGCACATTCACGCATTCCTGCCTGCAATATGATTATGGTCTGATTCCGATTGTCATTGCTCTGTCTCGGCAATATGGAGATACAACATTCTTTTACTGATTGAAGTTTGGTTATTGATTGAAAGAATTGTTTCATGAACAAAAAAATTTCAAAGAATCATTTATGGGTTTCAAATAACGCTTTAAGAAATTCGTGCGACTTCAAAATTCCAGTATGTTCAATTTCCTCAGGTAAGTCAGGTATTTAGTTTTCCTTTTTCTTCTAGAAGTATGGTAAACATGAATAGTATTTATATGAGGATCAATCATGATTTGGTTAAAAAAAATCACCCAAAATGTGTGTTACGTTTGTAAAGTCCGTCAGTATAATACATGTACAAACAGTATTTATTTCAATTACATATGTTTATGCGTCTATCACTTATTATCTAATGATATTTACACTTGCCTCATAATTTTTCCCGACTATATATATACTTCACAAATATAACCTTGATTTTTCTCAATAAATATAGTTACACTCATTTGTTTTAAATAATTTAAATTTTTTTCATTTCCATAATTAACTGTTCTTTTTTCATAACCCATAACTTATCCTTTAATATAACGTCCTGATGAACATTTTAAGGGGACACGCACTATCCACTGTTGAACCATGACAACTACATCTTTAATATCAACAACTTTTTTCCCGTTTAGAATTATATTGCACTGACAAAGGTAGTACCTCAAACACTACTCTCAGTAAGGTCAAATATAGGCACTTAACCATAACGAATTGCAAATGTTTGATCAATTTGTTTACCTGTCTCGCAGTGTGTGTCAGTGAATCCAGCAGCACAAGTACATTTATATCCGTTGACTTTGTCATTACAAGTCGCTTCATTCTCACATGGGTTAGATGAGCATTCGTCAATATCTGTAAATAAAATACTGATTTCTGGGTTACTTGTGACATAAACTCAGAGGTCAAATTTCTAGTTTGCGCCTATCACATTTTGTATTTTATTGATATCTAACAGGCATAACAAAATTTCTCGACTAGTTGAATATACTTGTCATTTATAACCCTGATTCTAATAACATCAAACTGATCATTTATGAGTAGGTATAATAGACAATCGGAAAGGCAGGAACACAATTAATTTTTTGAATCATGTCAAGAACATTTTTCATATTCACAACTTTTCCCCTTTTAGAACTGTATTGCACTGAACTAATTCGTACATGAAACAAAAATCTTAAAGTAAAGTAAAAAAAATAACCATCTAAACATAATGAATTGCAAATATTGGATCAATTTGTTTACCTGTCTTGCAGTGTGTGTCAGTAAACCCAGCAGCACATGTACATGTATATCCATTGACCTTATCATTACACGTAGCACCATTCTCACACGGGTCAGATGTACATTCGTCAATATCTGTAAATGAAATATTGAATTTTTGATTGCTTTATAACACATGTACACTAAGTTTTGACTAAATGTGTCGTTCCTATATGCATTTGGAAAATCAAGCACAATTTTCACTTTTGTCAAAATAAGGTAAAATAAAACCACTTAACCATAATGGATTGCAAATGATTGATCAATTTGTTTACCTGTCTCGCAGTGTGTGTCAGTGAATCCTGCAGTACATATACAGTTATATCCGTTGACTTGGTCATTACAAGTCCCTCCTTTCTGACATGGCTTAGATGAGCATTCGTCAATATCTGTAAGCAAATATGAAATTTGCGGTTACTTGATTTCAACACATGCAGATAAAGTATTAACTTTAATTACATATGTTAATCATATTTGTATTCTTACGATATGAACACGCCTCACAATTCTATACACTAGAGATAGATTCTTGACGAAATATAAAATCAGGATTTTTCTCTATAGTTATACTTACAAATTCAAAATAAAGTAGTTCCCTTTTTCGTTTTAATAACACTTTCTTAATGTGTCGTTCATATTTGCATTCGGAAAGTCAAGCACAATATTCACTTTTGAAACTTGACAAGTCGATTTTTGATTTTATGTACTTGTTTCCATTCAGAATAATTTTGTATGAAACCAACCGACTTCGAACCGAGAACACAACTCTCAAAATAAGGTCAAATAAAACCACTCAGCCATAATGGATTGAAAATGATTGATCAATTTGTTTACCTGTCTGACAGTGTGTGTCGGTGAATCCATCAGCACATATACAGTTATATCCGTTGACTTGGTCATTACAAGTAGCTCCATTCTGACATGGGTTAGATGAGCATTCGTCAATATCTGTAAAAAAATGAATTTTTGGTAACTTGACATCACTTGTTGTATTCTAACGATATCATCACTTGCCTTACAATATTTCTCAACTTGTTCAACAAACTTGTCCTCAAATATAGAGCTGTTTTTTTTTCTAAAGAGTTATACTCTCAAGTTAAAAAAAATAGAATTATTTCACATTATAAATGACAAGTATTAGTTTTTGAAAACGTATAACTTATCCTTGACGCGTAGTGTTTATGTACATTCGGTAAGGAACACGGGAAATTCACTTTTGGAATCAAGACAAGTACATATTTCATAGGAACAATGTTTCTACCTTCAGCATTATATTGTACTGAAAAACTTTGAACTTTAAACACAACTCTTAACGTAAGGTCAAATATAGCCACATAAACATATATTGCTTTCGTAAATTTTTGTATTCTTGTCATTTATTTTTGCTTATGTGCTTTGTCTATATGTCTTTTGGTTTTTCTTTGTTGACATATTTGTTTTTTATAGTGATTAAGATTATAACACAA
This sequence comes from Mytilus californianus, assembly GCF_021869535.1. Taxonomy (NCBI): domain Eukaryota; kingdom Metazoa; phylum Mollusca; class Bivalvia; order Mytilida; family Mytilidae; genus Mytilus; species Mytilus californianus. Next base: position 78,546,519 of record NW_026262581.1, read on the forward strand.
TGTTGACAACTGTCAAATATTTTTGACTTTTTTACCTATTATGTCTGTTTGTTTTGTTCACACATTGTTGTCATGTAATGAAATTTTATGCGACTGTCATATAAGTGAGAGGTTTAGCTAGCTATAAAACCAGGTTTAATCCACCATTTTCTACATCAGAAAATGCCTATACCAAGTCAGGAATATGATAGTTGTTATGTATTCGTTTGATGTGTTTGAGCTTTTGATTTTGCCATTTGATTAGGGACTTTCCGTTTTGAATTTTCCTCGGAGTTCGGTATTTTTGTTATTCTCTTTTTGCAAAGGATTGTCATTTTTTTACCAGTATCGCAGTGTGTGTCAGTGAACCCAGCAGTACATATACAGTTATATCCTTTGACGTGGTCATTACACATAGCTCCATTCTCACATGGGTTAGATGAGCATTCGTCAATATCTGTAAGCAAATGTTAAAGTTATGGTTAAAAGATAATACACATATACATAAAGTATTAAATGCAATTGTGATTGTGCATGAGCATATCACGATATAAACGCAGATTACAATTTTTCTCGACAAGATATATTTTTCTTGATGTCATATATAACCATGATGTTTCTTGAAAGTTATATTCAGAAGTTCAAAATAAGTAACAAATCTTTTAATTACATTATTAGTTACAAGTTTTCGATTTCGTTCTAATGTGAATTCGGAAAGACAGCGCAAGATTCACTTCTGAAACATGACAAGTACACTTTAACGTAAAACTTTGGAAATGTTTCGTCAATATGTTACCTGTCTCGCAGTTTGTGCCCGTGAAACCAGAAGCACATGTACAGCTGTATCTGTTGTCTTGGTCATTACAAGTAGCTCTATTTTTACATGGGTTGGATGTGCATATTCCGATGTCTGAAGTGAATTACATAAAATTACAAAACACTGAATTGAGTCCATATGTTTCATTTAAAGAAAATTCATTGAAACAGTAAAGGAGCATTTTGCATTCAGTTCTTTAATTTTCATTATAATTAATTTACTGAATTTAAGCATATTTGATTTTTTCATACTTTGTACTTGGCTACGGGTGAGATTTTGTTATCTTGATTATGTTTCGTCACTAGAGACAACATTAGCATGAATCATTGTCCAATATAACCCATTTAAAAGAAACACATTACCCAACAGACAGAACTATATTTGTATTGTTATGATAATGTAATTATCATGTTTAATCTATCTTGGTCTAATTTGTTTTGGGTGGCCTTGTAAGATGTTTTTTTTTTTTTAATTACAAAATCATAACAGTATATACAGTGTTCCTGTTGAAGAAAAATCCAGGAAAGCACTTCGAACGCACCAAACTTATAAGTGTCATTCTCATTTTCAAGCGCTATGTTATAACGTAACTAGTGACCGAGGGTATCATCAGCTAATAAGCCATTGCTACGGCACTGACATGATCTGTTACCGACTTTTAACAGCGCAACACAAGCAGTCAGGGAAAATTTTGTAAACGAATTCGTCATTGAAATTATATAATATATTTTACACACTGTGATGTCACATCGATAATTTAATAAACCAGCATAGAGAAGATATTGTTTGGAATTGGGGAATCAAAACGTGAGACATGCACATTTCAGGGCATTTATGGTTCCAATGAAGTAAAACGTGCCTTAATTTAAAATATTTGAAAAGATATTAACATTGAACAATATGGTTGAGTAAAGAACGGTTTTGATTTTGTATGTCACATAAAGGACAAACGCTTAAATGTAAATATAAAATGTTTTCTATTATTTATTTCAACATAAATATGTATGTGGCAATCCGTTCAATGTTTAACATAAACTAAAACCTATGAATATCGCATTGTAGTGGATAAGAGAATACAGGTCTAAATATATTTCATTTTGTTTGAAATTGGGTTTTTCTCGTTTGCTATTTGTAGTACTTATGTATAGATTGGAACTAGTATAACTAGTTCTGATACTAGTTCTGCAACAGTATTTATTATTTATGAAGTTTGATGTTAGGTTCATATGGCACGAGAACAATTTTGCGGTTCCTACGGATGGGGTTTTATGGTACTATATAAAGTTTTGCATTTAAATGTATTAGTATCGAAGGTGCTCGCAGTAACGTCGAATCGAAGTTAGTCACATTAGTATATATACAGTTGCTGCTATGTTTATCATATTTTTGTTTATGGGCCAGCTGAAGACCGCCTCCGGGTGCGGGATTTTCTCGCTGTGTTAAAGACCCATTGGTGGCTTTCGGCTGTTTTCTGCTCTTTGGTCGGGTTGTTGTCTCTTTGACACATTCCCCATTTTCATTCTCAATTTTATTATTACATGTATTTATATGTTGTTTGAAGAAATCTGTGCAATTAAATAAAATAAAATATTGTATCGCAAGAGAAAATAATATGTTACTGCGAGCAACTAATCCTATTTCTGTGTTTGTCTTGTTTATAGCCTATTGAATTTAGAGTAGAGATACTTTAAATTTGGAATAGCAGGGCGAGGAAGAATTTAATTGTGGAAAACAGAGACATATACAAGTTTTAATACGATTTAAGCCTATGCTGTGGAACGACAACAATGCTCACTGCCTCAACTGCATTTCATTTAGAACCATCTGTTTTACAATATATATAATAAATGTTTTCTCACCATTTACAACTACAAGTCTTATGCATTCTTGGTCGGATGCTTCTCTGAAAAAAAGAGACAACAGATAATAAATTGATAAAAAAAATACCAAGAAATACACCACAATATGTCTAGTTTTCCTGAAAAGGATTTTTACACAACAGTTTTATGAATAACCTTTTTTTTAAATAGTTAAACATGTTTCTGTTATTTTACAGAAGTAATGATATTTTTTTAGAATTAATTACACCTCAAATAAGGTGAAAATGAGATAAATCATATCATTACCATAGCTCATCGTAAGATTTCTTTTGAACATTCAAAAAACCTACATAACGGCTTATACTAAGTGTTGTCAATTAATCGTTCTGATATGTTAGCATGTTTTTAGCTAGTTCTCTCACTATAATTAAAGAACTTATCATATTTTTGTTTTGTAATAAAGCTGACTATAATAAGGGAGTGAATTATTTTGAAGTGTGAAATACTATTCGAATGTTCAGATAAATAATGTTATCTTACTGTTACACATATAAATACAAAAAAAAAGAAGATGTGGTATGATTGCCAATGAGACATCTTTCCACAAGAGACCAAATGACACAGAAATTAACAACTATAGGTCACCTTACGGTCTTCGACAATGAGCAAACCCCATACCGCAAAGTCATCTATAAAAGGCCCCGAAATGACAGATGTAAAACAATTCAAACGACAAAACTAAAGGCCTAATTTATGTACAAAATAATGAACGAAAACTAATATGTTACACAGCAACAAACTATAACCGCTGACTTGAGACAGGCACATACATAATAAACTAGTATGAAGGCACCAACCCTCCCCCTAACCTTGGACAGTCGTGTAACAGTACAACATAAGAACAAACTATAAAAATCAGCAAAAAAGGCATAACTCATCAGATGAATACAAATAGAAATACATCTAACAAAAATACAGAGCGGACGTGGCAGGGTATTTATACATCCCCACAACAAAAACACACTAAGTACAGATCTAAGAATACTCGCAGTTACTAACAGCTAGCTCAAAGCCAATAACAAATAAAAAAAAATCATGCATTTAAGACTAAAATATCAATCAGTACACATCCAACATCCAATGGATTAAGTGTAAAGACGTCATTAACAGTCAGAGGAAAACATGGCCTTGTGCAATGCCAAAATACAAGGATCGACAGATTGTAGAGCCATGAATGTGCATATGTATATAAAAATATTTTTTAGTTTGATTTTAATTTACTGATAATAAAATCAATATTAATATCAATAAAAACAATATTCAAAGATCTAATTACAGTGTTGAAATGGTAAACATTTAAAAAAAAGTTTATTTAAAGGATAGATAACTTTACCTGGATCGTTTCTAAATTTCAGGGATCTGTAAACAACTTCTCCTTAAAAATTAGGTTGTGCTATCCCTTTTGAAATAAGTTTTCTACAGGTTCAATCAAACTTCAAAACCAACGGGCATAGCGAACAAGTTGTGATATATAAACACCGTAAGATGGTGCCAAAATAACATCACCGTCAAAAAAAGGAAAATAACAATAGGGAACGAAAAATCGTCCCTTTTGTCGTAAATTTAAGTGTAGAGTTTCCCGTGTTAAACTGAAGTATCTAAATCTAGGAAAGGACAGTTATTTCCGTTTATATTTGATTTATTTAAAGTAAGTTCCTTTTGGTAAATTTCGGCAGTATATTTAGAAAATTCTTGATTATTTAACGACATATTATCATCAAGATAACGGTAATGGTTGTTAAATTATTCAATTAAATGCAATTTTGACGGGTTTTTACTGAGTTTGGTCATAAACTGTGATTCATAACAGTACAAGAACAAGTCTGCTTTTAAAGGGGCACAATTGGTGCCCGTAGGAATACCTACAACCTGTTGATAAACTTTGTTACCGAAGCGTATATCAATATTATCAATGAGAAAATTAACAGCTTCAATCATATCATTACACCCCCAGTAAGTATATCTAGCATATTAACCTTTCTCATTAGTGAAGAAGGCTCTAAATGAGTTGCAGCAAATATATTTGCATTCATTTATTTAAATAGGAAAACTTTTGTTTGATAATATTGTGTGGAAGTGTAGTGTAAAGATTTGAAAAGTCAAAACTGTCACTGGTAACGTTTTCTTCTGTAGCTCAGTCCATATCGTAAACTTGGATATGTATGATGGCTCGTCTCGAAGCTGAGACATTTTCACATAATTATGTAGTTAAATTTTCGGGGATTCATTTTCCGTAAATTAGCATACCCCGAAAATTCTTTCGTGATGCGGCTCCTCGTGGTAAAAAATCCCTTTTTTTAAACAATAAGTTCTTTGAAAATTTAATACTTTAAACACATTTAATAACTCCATAGTTTTAACACATTTATTCTATGGTCCTCTACTTTCCAAATCAACACTAATGGTTAGGCTCAGTCATTTGTTAAAAATAGAAACATGTCCATTATCACTACATAGAGATTTTTTGTTTACGCACAACTTTTGAGTTCCTCAATTTGAGGCGCATTAGGGAAATTGACCAATATTAAAATCCATAATTCTGATTTTTCCAAATATTCTTGTGTGATCTTCATCGGTATGACTTTCTGAATAAATCTGTGTATTTTTGTTCATTTCTGAAAGAAAATAAAGTTGTTTCAGCACTATAAGGCAAAGACCCTTTTATCGCTATATTTATTAATTCTGAATACAATGTGTATGTTTAATTGATTTCTTCCTGTATACCTTCACAAGTCAAAATATGGATAAAACATCTGATTATAACCTTCAATTTCAATATACAGACCCTGTTGAAGCATTAAATAAAATTTTCTGATGTCTAAAAGTGCTTTTTAACTGAGAAAATATATGTAAAAATGTAGATTTCATCAAAAACCCTAAAAAATACTTAATAATTTATACCACTTGAAATCTAATATTTCAACCTAAGAAACCACTCTAAACTGCTATGAATGTCATATTTATCATCTAAGTAAAGCACAATGAAGTGCAAATCTTAAAAACTTGGCCTTTCACATAAAACTATTTCAAAAAAAGATTTTAGCAATGTCTTTAGTGTGTCATGTTGACTTACAATTTAACAATATTAAATGTTTCCATAGAAGTTAGTGCCTTTTTCAAGTCAATGACATGTGCCTGTCAGCGTCTCATGTAAACAAAGTTTTGTTTGTGCCTAAAAGAAGTGCTCCAGCCCCGTGCCAGTAATACATTTTAAAAGCGAAAATTGTTGCTGATCTTTATAGATAATGTTAATCTAGAACCAGCTGTGATATCTAGGTATTTATAAAAGACAACTAACCTTCATTTTCACAATCTTCTCTGGTGTACAAGATGCAATCATGCATAAATCAGTCTGACAACTTCTAAAATACATCTTGTAATTTGGGTCAATATGCGCAATTGATTTCCCATAGATGGTAATGGTAACGTTTTCTTCTGTAGCTCAGTCCATATCGTAAACTTGGATATGTATGATGGTTCGTTTCGAAGCTGAGACATTTTCACATATGTGGTTAAATTTTAGGGGTACGAAGTGAGATTCTTTTTTCCGTAAACTAGCATACCCCGAAAATCCTTTCGTGATGCGGCTCCTCGTGGTAAAAAAATCCTTTATTTTCACACAATAAGTTCTTTGAAAATTTAATACTTTAAACACAATTAATAACTCCATAGTTTTTATACATTTATTCTATGGTCCTCTAATTTCCAAATCAACACAAATGGTTAAGCTCAGTCACTTAAAATAGAAACATGTCCAATATCACTACACAGAAATTTTTTGTTTACGCACAACCTTTGAGTTCCTCAATTTGAGGCGCATTAAGGATATTGACCCAATTCCACTATTTTCGTATATCTTATTACAAAAATTAATGATAAGTTATTTGATAGTGGTAAAGGAACTAGTTAAAAGCACTGAAAGATTAGTTGTAGAACACTTACTAGAGGCCCGAGATGAAACGATATTTTACTGGTTTTTGTGTAGTTGAGGTAACCAATACATAGTAGGGACCTTCGAATGTTCAGAAGAGGCATTAAGCTGTGACGTGGTTATGATATGGTTGTTTACTATATGGCTATCTGTGTACGGACTTGAATGTAGAAGAATTTAAAATTTCATTCATAAGAACATCCGTGTAGTATTTACGGCATACTACCACCACATTGTTGGCTGCTTTGTCGGCCGGTTCAAACACAAACCGCTTTTAAAGTACTTGAAATTTGTTTCTTATTCTTCTAGAAATAGGCGTATTATGTACTCTTTTATTTATTTCTGATTTATTTTCAAAATGTGGTATTCGAATATCCACAACATTCATACATTTATTTAAATAAGAATCAAGAGAGTTTTTTATTAGATTTTTCCCGTTAACACCAATCTTTACAATACGATGAAAAAGCGTCTTTTGTGACTTGACGACACTGTTTCCAATCTATTTTAGATGATGGACGATATTTTTGGTCCTTTTTTCAAAACATTTTTAACCTCTCGGTCTTGAACGATATTGAGGTCACCCGTAATAACATGGCCAAAGGGATCATGTCTAAAATTCGACGATTCACAGTCTCAAATTAGAGTAGTAGTATTTTCTACACTGACGTCTGATGTTACTGACGTATAATTAGATATTAAACTTCTGCTGGATTTTTTGTATTATACGAAATAATAGGTGGTTCCGTGTTATCAAAATAGGGAGGTATAAAGTTTTGAATGGTAGAGTCATTAGATAAACTCGATAAGTTGATGAAATCAATCCCTCTGTTAATATATTTTATTTTCAGAAAACGCCCTTTATGATCTTCCAGTTTATCGATACGCGGGAACAGACTATGGTGGCAAAAAGCTGTAATTATACGCGAATATTCATTGAGTGGGATGAAGAACGAGATTGTGTGACACTTCTTGAAAATTTCATGTAATTTACTAATTGGTATTTGACCCAGTTTACATAATAATTGATGCCTACCATTGTTTTCTAAATATAGATAGATCATCAAGTGTATAATTTATACGATGTTTAATTCGTTGATTTCGATAAATACGTGTGCTATGAGACCTGTTATTACGTTGTCTTTTGTCAACAATATTCATAATATCAATAGAAGAAGTTTTAGATATGTTCCCTTGTCCCTTTATATTGTCATTTAGATCCAGGGGGTATGCTGTCTACAGTCGTTTAATCCAAGACATTTCGATAATTTTACGGGAATCTTCAAATTGTTTATGACTGTTAATGAACGTATATGTGCTAAATACACTAACTGGAACTGTGATGAGATTATGAATTGTTATTTTCTACTTGTCAAGATCTACGTGCGTTTCGGCAATAATTTTTATCGACAGGTTGCAGCCCTTTAATAGGTTTATGTCGGTATTGTTATGAATTACAAATTATGGCCAAACTTGCTGAAGATCCGTTTAAATACCATTTAGTAGAAAATTTCAATAACACTCACCGTTACCTGTATGACATTTTTGCTTTAAATAATCAACAATTATTAAAGTTTACTGCGAACTTATACCCAAAGTAATTGAATTTAAACAGATTAAATTAAATTCAACAAAGTTGGCCTTTTCTGCTTTTAGTTATTTCATTTTCATACACGAAACTCTATTATAAAATTAACGACAAAAGAAACGATTCTTTTAACTTTGATGATCTGTTTGTCCCTTCTAAAGAAATGTGTATTTCCAAAAACGTTCGCTTTGTCCATATCTGAGGTTAAAAATTTCAATGAATTTTATCTTCGTATAAATAGTTAATGTTTAAGTCAAACCTTTACTTAACACTGATTTAATTTGGAAACTCCATTTTTTATGTTATGTTACTGTTTATGAGTTGGAATTGGCTATTGAATAGCTTTAAGTAAATGTAGATTGGCACCTTTTGAATTATTTGTTGATGTTTTTTGTGTTCTTTTTCCAAATAGCATACAACATCTATGGCGACATCTGCTCCTCTTGACAATATGCAACGCTCAACAAAGCATAGAAACAAACGAAAATATCGACATAACACGTAATTTTATTGTTTCAGCAAATAAATGTTATCATGAAAATCGAATGCCTCTTTTCGTATTTTTTTTTTTTTTTTTTTTATAAAATCGCTGACCATACGCACATTATTAGTATAAACCGCGTCGGCACTTCATACATAATGTGTTTTAGGAAATGTTCAATGTTTTCATATTCATTTCATCATGAGCGCTGGAACACTCTAGTGTGTATGCAAAGTATACACATAATATCAAATTAACTTTTGCAAGGCAATCATGTAAGATAAGGAACCTAAATAAAAATGTATACAATATGTTAGAAAGCTCCCATAACAAATGTTGCTATTGTGGTATTCAAGTTTTCACTTCTTTTATATGAAGCACAATTACCTGTTATTATCAAATGCTGTATAGCAGAATATATGACTGCCGATATGTGTCTCTGCTGGAGTCCATGTTACGTTTATATACCATTTGTTATTGGATGAACCATACGTTAGCAAATTAGACTTTGTCATCCCCAATGGTGACACTGTATTTATTTCTGCTATTCTAAAGGAAAAGATGTGATAAACGTTATCATGTGATAACCTTTTGTGTTGACAAAATCAAATATGAATAACAGCCTAACAGAAGACTATATTCAAATAACACTAAAATATTTAGATAAGACGTTTTGTAGCAATGTGGTGTCTAAGGTAGAATTGGAAGCGTTGCCTTTTAGCACAAAAACATTTTTGACATAAATATATGATAAGTTAACTTATGAACAAGTTATGCGCATATATATTTTTTTTGTGTCGCTGATTAACATAAACGGCCCATTTCCCGGCAAAAATTCAAGCTTTATCCTGTAGCTAACTACACGAAGAGTATTTGAAGTGAGTACTAATAAAACAGAGGTATTTGTAGTGAAGTCGAAAATGTGAATAGGAGCAGACAACGCATTGAGCATTCATAAAGTTAGAATTGTATCTGGAAACAAATTGAAAAACAGCTGCCAGCGTATAGTGCCTCAATTGAAAATCAATTTCTCCGTGACATCTAGAGGCAAAATTGAGTTGAATTTCCCTCAAAATAGATATGGCAGCAATGATATAATGGATAATAACTGACAGTTTTTAATGCAAAACATCATAAGCTGTTTAATGTTGTGAACACTGTAGTACAAAGAAGTGTACTTATAGTTTGCTTACAAACAAACCGGATTATTAAATACTATTCTTCCGATTAAAGTAAACAAGTTTATATTACTAAAAAGGAGTTCGTACATATCACTTCAATTGAACTCGCACGACAGAGATCAATCATGAATTACGACCATTAATTAAAATTAACGTTTAAAACTCCCTTTCTGTCGCAAATGTCTTTGCAACTTACACAGACAGGTCACATTGGACCAGCAAAACAAGTTCTTTATACGACGAAACCATTGAAAAAACTGCTGACGGAAGATAGAAGCTAAGTTAATCACAGTTAAATAAGAGTCCCATTCAGCAATATACGTGCATTTCGTGGATAAAGACGTATACGTATCACGTACCATCCCTATATTGGAAGTTCACAAACAAGTATATACATTTGTTTTATATATTTAAATATGATCATCTGTGTATCACTTTTTTTTAAGTAGCTTATAGTTTTTATTCAAAGATAGAATGCAAAATCTCTAAAGCGGTGACCATGTTTCCAACAGCCATATAACGATACTAGTATGGAGCATATTTAGTTTGCTACTCCTAGTTCACGGTTCTACCTTCTGTCGATACTTGTATTTTTGGCATTTTAAAAGATTATGTTTTTTTTTCTCTGACTATAAATGACGTCTTTATACTAAATTCCTGAGATGTTAGATGTATTATGATTGATTAATAAAAAATTGCTAAAAAATTGTTTCAAAGCTTGTATATCAAGCTTTTGACTTCACACTGCCATTATACTAAGTAAGGTAAGCACTATGCATTCCTGATATGCTCGAAATTGACATAATCAATGCTCCTTTCTTTCTTTTCGTTTTTTTTTTTTTTTGTCTTTTTATTTAAAATAGACGACGTAATCTATATCCAATAGACGGCGTGAGTCTGTTTTTTTAATTATAGACCAATCTTAAAATGGGAAGCGTATTTGTATAAAAGTAATCTTTGTAAACAATAGTCATCAATTGAATTTATTTTCTCTCTGTAGAATTGAATGGGTTGATATTAAGTACGAAATTTTCCACAAAAGCACCTGTTTGCTGCGTAACACCATTATTTTTGTTTTATACCTGTCTTATAAAAAGTAAGAAAATTATATTCATAATATCTTATGTTTTCTTTGCTTTTCTTTTTTTATTTGTGCAAAACAAATAGCGAAATGTTCCAAATTGCAATGTGTTTGTAAAAATACGAGCGCAAATTAATATCGTTAGAAAGACAAATGTTGTAAACAATCATCAAAATCGGACTTAATCCATTGTTTTGTTGTAAAATTATATTAGACGATAAAACTGTACAGTATTGGTTTTCGCTTGATATAATTTGGAATGGGATTGTTTGGAGGTAAAGTTATTTGTTTCAGTATCATGAAGAACGGATTTGCCTACACTGCACTATGGCAGATACATGTATAACGTAGGTAACGTCAGAATCCCTTAGAATGAAGCGTTTGAACAAAAGATTTTCGTCACAAATGTATATTGAGGAGAATTCGTCACGACTTTATACATCAAACAATAGCTGCAGGTAGAGTTGCATCAATTTGATCAGTTGTAAAGATCTTTCAAGCAGTAGGACAATGTCTTTTCTATTGTAACGCGCATTTTTTTTCTGTTGTAAACGTCATTTGTACAACACGAAAATTCACCAAGCAGTTACAAAAAAAAGATGCGGTCGCAAACATTCCTTTGACTTTGTTAGTCGTTCTCATCTCTGTTAAAATACTCGTATAAACGGTTGTTAACAACGCGTATTGGAAAAAGCCGAAACAAGAAGATGAAGCTTATAAAAACCAACAAACTGGAGATCGATGATAGAGGCAGCTGATCTTTAGACGATCATCATGTCCATATATTGATAGGATTAAACCGACATGAAACAACACCTGCAACAAATGTCGGCTACATTTGAGAGGATCAAAAACTCCTTATCGTCCTTTGTAGGCCAACGCCGATCGGTAGCTTCCACTACTTCAGTATTTGTTTCATCGCACTTTACTACGACATCTTGTTTTCCCTTCAACTTCCCAGTAGAGTCATAAGCTCATTTGGTACCAGTTCTGTTCCTTGATCTTTTCCTGGAACAAGTCCCGGTCTTCATCTCCTGAGCTACTGTAAAAACTCTGTTGACTTCTTATTCATTACTTTATTTAGCAAATACTTGAGATTTCTGTGCTCATCTTCAAGTCAAGAGCTCACAGCATTGCCAAACAAAATGGGGAGGTGGGACAGACACGCTGGTATTGTGACAATTATTTTATTACAGCTGTAGTAATTACTTGGAAATGTCGTAATGTATGGTACTATAACTTGCTTAAAACTTTTACTTATAAGCATTAATACTCACTCATACACAGTATGTATCATTCTCTTATATATTTCGATTTTTCAATTACTGCCTAAGGCCAAATTGAAATGTGGTATAATATTATACTTACGAACTCAAAGAGCTTGCTACAATAGTTTGTCGGTAGATGGTATTTATAGAAATTTGAATTACTGATCCATCGGCAACAGTAGTTTCTATAGCTGGTTTACTGTCACACGAATCACTTAAAGAGTAAATGTAGACCAGGAACTGTAAAGGCACACTACTTAATGGATTCGTTTCTAGCCGAGAAGTAAAGTCTTCAATTTGAAGGGCAACAACATACCATCCTGATGCTCCCGTCGCATTATAAGAAAGAGTGCATGTTTCCTGGAAAAAGATTGAGATCATTCAAGTAAAATTAAACTGCAAACTGAAAGATTTTTCACTTTTAACATAGTATAATTATTCTAAATAAATGTCTTGTATACGTTAATGAGTTAAATGAGACAACAACCGATAGATGAGAATAGCCAAACGACATCTATAGTGTAACATAAAGTCTTGATAGAATGACAGGGTTCCATTTATTACACCAAGTATCTAGTTTGTTAAGCTTATGAATATATGAACTTCACAGAATAACAAAAACAAACGTTTAAGTAATGGCTCAAAACTATATAAAAAAACGAATTGTAATCGCAAAGTCAACTAAAAGGTCAACATACATTCTTCAACGATAGGCTGGTGTTTATACAATGTGTCAATATATTTTTGTGCTCGAGACTGAAAAAGTTGTGAATTATTTTAACAGCGACAATAGATGATTTGTCACCAACATTTTAGTCCACAAATGACAAAGCATAAAAATATAACAAAAGACAACCACTGACATGATATCTTGAAAATTCGACAGCAATCAAACATGACACTTAAAAAATATTCCAATCACTCTTAAAACTATATATTTAGGTGATGACTACCAGTAGAGCTATGTAAATGGTTTGGGGTTATAGCATGTGATATTTGGTATGATAGGTCATTTCTTTATCTTACTGGTGTGATAATAGAAGTTCAGTCTTATAGTATTTTCCATTTGTTTTTAAGTAAATATACATTTATGTAAATGTCATTTTGTATGCTTGATAAGTCATTCCATATTTTGAAATACTCCGGTTTTAAAATCATATATCTCAGTAGCATGAGTTCGAATCCCGGCGAGGGAAGAACAAAAGATTTGCGAAAGCAAATTTTCAGATCTAACATTGTTGGGCTGATGTTTAGACGAATTATATATACAGAATGTATTTTCAGCCTTGTATCACCATCACTGCTGGTGATCCGATGGATGAAATCTGTTGTAGAGTCGTCACTGGTTCAGACGTACTTATAATATAATTATTTCTGTGACTGCATCTTACATTAATTTGTAGGATCCTTTACAATAGATAATTCAGCTGATCTGTAACAATTCCATCTTCATGCCTTATATATCATGTACTGTGTTACGACGCTAGATTAAAAACTGACGAGGAAAGGTAACACCCGGCCACCGAAAGCTTTATTATTGTAGAGCCTAGGTGGTCGAGTGGTCTAGCGCGTCGGGCATAGTGCAAGGCGATTTGGTGCCACGATATCTCAGTAGCATGAGTTCGAATCCCGGCAAGGGAAGAACAAAAAATTTCCGAAAGCAAATTTACAGATCTAACATTGTTGGGCTGATGTTCAGACGAATAATATACAGAATGTATTTTCAGCATTGTGTCACCATCACTGCTGGTGATCCGATGGATAAAATCTGTTGAAGAGTCGTCACTGGTTCAGTCGTATTTATAATACAATTATTTCTGTGACTGCATCTTACATTAATTTGTAGGATCCTTTACAATAGATAATTCAGCTGATCTGTATCAATTCCATCTTCATGCCATATATAGCATGTACTTTGTTACGACGCTAGATTAATAACTGACGAGGAAAGGTAACAACCGGCCACCGAAAGCTTTATTATTGTAGAGCCTAGGTGGTCGAGGGGTCTAGCGCGTCGGGCATAGTGCAAGACGATTTGGTGCCACGATATCTCAGTAGCATGAGTTCGAATCCCGGCGAGGGAAGAACAAAAAATTTGCGAAAGCAAACTTACAGATCTAACATTGTTGGGCTGATGTTTAGACGAATTATATATACATGTATATATAAGACCAAAAAAGTGACAAAGTATATTTTAACAAAACGCAATTGACTAGCAGGTCGAACAACGGATGTTCTTAAACCCTGCTGACTGCCATTGGCGATTGCCAAATAAAATGATCACCAATTGTAATAAAATGGATCTTAAATATTAATTTAATATCAAACAGAAAACAATAAACTTGCGGAAAAGATGGTATAACAAAAGGTGTAAAAATTAGTACACCATATCCGAATTTCGACAATCAATGTCTCTTCAGTGATGTTAGGAATCGAAACGGTATTTGGAAGGCCATATAATTTACCTCAATTTAGGATAGACTCTTGAATTTTGCACCTTATGTTTGCGGTAAACCACAAAATATAAACAAGTTTAAATTGAAAACAACGTTCAAACCTATGATTGCGTTGGATATAAACCGCAATTTTTAAACGTGTGCATGCAAAACAAATTTCTTGGTAAAGGGGTCTAAATACAACACAAACAACATTTTCCAAAAGACCAAAAAAGTGACAAAGTATATTTTAACAAAAAGAATTTGACTAGCAGGTCGAACAACGGATGTTCTTAAACCCTGCTGACTGCCATTGGCGATTGCCAAATAAAATGATCACCAGATGTAACAAAATGGATCTTAAATATTAATTTAATATCAAACAGAAAACAATAAACTTGCGGAAAAGATGGTATACCGCAAACATAAGGTGCAAAAATTAGTACACCATATCCGGATTTCGACAATTAATGTCTCTTCCGTGATGTTAGGAATCGAAACGGTATTTGGAAGGCCATATAATTTACCTCAATTTAGGATAGACTCTTGAATTTTGAAGAGTCGAAATAGGATGAACGGATCATATAAACCCGAAGGCAAATATAATACAAGCCCAAACGAAAAAATATAAACAAGTCTAAATTGAAAACAACGTTCAAACCTATGATTGCGTTGGATAAAAACCGCAATTTTTATACGTGTACATGCAAAACAAATTTCTTGGTAAAGGGGTCTAAATACAGCACAAACAACATTTTCCAAAAGACCAAAAAAGTGAAAAAGTCTATTTTAACAAAACGCAATTGACTAGCAGGTCGAACAACGGATGTTCTTAAACCCTGCTGACTGCCATCGGCGATTGCCAAATAAAATGATCACCAGATGTAACAAAATGGATCTTAAATATTAATTTAATTTAATATCAAACAGAAAACAATAAACTTGCGGAAAAGATGGTATACCGCAAACAAAAGTTGCAAAAATTAGTACACCATATCCGGATTTCGCCAATTAACGTCTCTTCAGTGATGTTAGGTATCGAAACGGTATTTGGAAGGCCATATAATATATATATAAAACGTCTAGAAATTAGTCAACGATCTTTCTCACGAGGTAGCTGAATCATTGCGAGTAACGATACCTGTACACAGTAAAATAAACTATATAAACGCCTAAAAAGTGTACAAGACAACACCAATATTAAAAAAGGAAACATTTAATGTTAGTATCTATAAATATTTCGAATAACATATATCCTTCGTCAGTATGATTATGATGTAAAATGAATCATATCAATATTTTTTGATTTACCTATGAACCATATCAATATTTCGGATAACAGATATCCTTGATCAGTATGATTATGATGTAAAATGAATCATATCAATCTATTCTGATTTAACTGTAACTATCTTTAACTATTTAGCTAATCTGTAATCAATTCCATCTTCATGCCAAATTTATCATGTACTGTGTTTCAACTCTAGATCCTACTGACGAGGAAAGGTAACACTAGGCCACCGAAAGCTGAATTTTTAGTTCAGTCTAGGTTGCCGAGTGGTGTAGCGCTGGACACAGTGCAGGCGGTGTTGTCACAAATAGCATGAGTTCGAATCCCGGAGAGGGAAGAACAAAAATTTGCTTCCGCAAATTTTGCAGATTTAACATTGTTGTGCTGATATTTAGAGTAATTATGAATATAATATGTGTTTTCAGCCGTGTATTAACTTCACTGATCCAATGGATGGATTTGTCGTAGAGTTGTAAACTGTACTTTTTATTTCTCACTCCTACGACAACACCGCCTAGCATTGCGCAGACGCCTTATCCCTTCCTCTAACTATAGCTGATGAAAGCTTTCGTTTCGGGAGGTGTAACCATCTCGTAGGAATTAATCAATGTCATCTAACACAATACACGAAGTATTTTTAAGTGGACAGGAATGAGCATCTACTCATCTCTTCAGATGATTAAATGATCATTATATATTAAGCTTGAAAACTCTGCTGAATAAAAAGAATAGAAGCTGTACATGCATGTATAAGATAGTTGCACCTTCATTATGAAATTAAGTAGTTTGTGGCACTGTGGTTTTTTATATGTAAATGAAGGACTGTTTAGAAACTACACATTATCCGATGGAGGTAGTCACATTCCTGTTTAGTTCATGTGTCAGAGAAAGAATCGAGATTAGTTTGAGAACAAGTCTAATATGATTTTTTTATAAAATGATATAAGTTAATGGTAAGCACAAATAATGTATTAAATTTTTCATATCTGGTTTGAATAAAATTCCCTTCATTGATTATTTAAACAATATTTAACAATTACAACAAAAATATCAAACTTAAACAGAAACGTGCAATTGATACGTTAACAATCAACAATTCTTAAAAACGAAAATGTCAATAAAGGCACATGATATTGACAAACTCTAAACTGAAATATACCTCACCCAGTATAGAGTTACTTAGACCATGGCAAGCATCTCCGCATTCATTAACTCCCGACGAACTGGTTGCCCATCGACACTTTACAAAATCGCCATCTTCATCTATAACTGAAATCAGATGTTGCCAGTATAAACAAATATAAACTCATCAAAACAAGATCACCCATTTAAATACTAAGAAACTCATTTTTCGTTAGGTAATTTTTAACATATTTACCATAAGATTTAGTTTGGTAACTTATCGTTCAAACGTATAAATGTTTTCATTTTTCTTCAATTATTAAGCCATACTTTTTAGAAACGGCAATATATTTTATATTCCTTGTCGTCATGGGATAATGAGCTTTTTAGACTAAACGTTGCCATTTTACACAAACTACCTCTGTAAATCATAAACGTAATTACAGGGTGGTTCAATTAACCTACTTAAAATACGGGGCTCTACATCACATATTATAGCGAAACCATTGTATTTGAATATTCTGGAAAGTCTGTAAGTAAATTACCTGGAATTTTCATTGAATACGAACAACCTTGCTTCAGTCTAACAATTGGTTGCATAGAACAAATTGGTGGAGAATTGATAAGTCCATTATCCGAACGAATGGTTAAGTTTGCAGTTGCCATCAATGACCAGCTGCTTCCACTTTCTACAAGAGAGATCCAGGCAGAGCCTGCGTACCTGAAAACAAAGTGTGGTGTCAAAAATCATATTATGTTAAATATGCAGTTTTAAATTTAATATTCGTTCTTTTGTAAAGATATTTACAACAAATATTTTTTTTCAGATGGCGTATACGTCAAGAAAACTTTTTTGTTTAGTTGTTTTCTCCTTTGATTGATATAATTATTATAATGTTTATTCCACTTTCTACAAGAGCGATCCAGAAACAGCGTATATATTAAGATAGCAGTTGTGTTTAGTTCTTTCCTCCTTTTTTAAATCGACGAAAAGATTGATATGATTTTTATAATGATAATTCTTAACGTCGAGATAAAAACAAACTTTGAAAGTTTCCAACTTAGGTAATAAAACCGAAAAATTGTGTTCCATGTCTTTAAACAAAAACTTCTATTATCTAGCAAGCAAGTAAACACATTTAACAATTTTAAAGATGAAGAAATACTTGATTAAGATTGACTACATTCCTTCTACAGTAAGAAACCTGAAACCTTACTTACAGGAAATTTCCGTCGTTCTACTTAATAAATTATGGACATTCCTAAGCCTTCAAAAATAACATCATCGTAATGTCTTTACGTCAGCAAGTGAAACAGACAAAAACTTGTTTACAACAGCGATATATGAGTGAAAAAGTTTAACTATTAAGCTTTATCATAAGAACATATAGAGGGAACTGTGTTGGAATTATGATTCCCCTTGCAGGAGTTTAATTGACATTGCATTTCACAGTTATATCATGCAAAAAGCTAACACTTTTAAAAATGAAACTAGAGGCTCTCCGGAGGCTGTGTCGCTCACCTGATTCTACTTTGGTTTTGAAAATCATGTAAAAATAGATTAAAATCATAACAGATACCCTAATAATGATTGAGGCAAAATTTGGTTTAATATTGGCCTCGTAATTTAATAAAAAATCCTGGTGGCCTTCTTGAACAGTAAATCGGCAACAAAGTAGCAACACTTCATGCACCTCATGAAGAACATTTATGCCATGCTTGGTTTCATGCCATTTAGTGCTCCTCTAGAAGAAGCATTTGTATGTATTTCTCATAGGGTCTTATGTTAAACTAAGTCCCCTGCTGGCGGTCATCTTGGATGATGGTTCGGCTACAAAGTAACAACACTTGGTCAGCACCTCATTAGGAACTTTCATGCCATGTTTGGTTTTATTCTAGTCAGTGGTTCTCTAAAAGAAAACATTTGTATGTATTTCCAATAGGGTCCTATGTTAAACTAAGTCCCTCTCTGGCGGTCATCTTGGATGATAAATCGACTTCAAAGTTACAACACTTTGTCAACACCTCATAAGGAACATTCATGCCATGTTTGATTTCATTCCATTCAGTGGTTCTCTATAAGAAGACATTTGTATGTATTGTCCATAAGGTCCTATGATAAAACGAAGTTCCCCGCTGGCGGCCATCTTGGATGATTAATCGCCTACAAAGTTACAACACTTGGTCACCACCTCATAAGGAACATTCATGCCATGTTTTATTTCATTCCATTTAGTGGTTCTCTAAAAGAAGACATTTGTATGTATTTCCCATAGGGTCCTATGTTAAACTAAGTCCCTCTCTGGTGGCCATCTTGGATGATGTATCGGCTTCAAAGTAACAACACTTGATCAGCACCTCATAAGGAACATTCATGCCATGTTTGGTTTCATTCCATTTAGTGGTTCCCTACAAGAAGACATTTGTATGTATTGTCCATAGGGTCCTATGTTAAACGAAGTCCCCCACTGGCGGCCATTTTGGATGATTGATCGCCTACAAAGTTACAACACTTGGTCAGCACCTCATAAGGAAAATTCATGCCATGTTTGGTTTCATTTCATTCAGTGGTTCTCTAAAAGAAGACATTTGTATGTATTGTCCATAGAGCTAAAAAGATGTCGAGATCATACGTCGTCTATCAACATATTTCAGACCATCAAAAGAAGCATTTCATTTTTAATATTATCGTAAAATGAAGAAAAAAGAAACAAAAGGAGCATTGCTATATTACAAGAAAAAGAAGAAACTGAATATACACAAATAGAAAAAAAAACATTGGCAAAAATGAAAATAGAAAATAGAAAAAAAGATAGACATCGAATGACATGGCAATATTCTTTTAAGCGATATTAGAGGAAAGAGGTAGTGTGAGTTTTCCCCAGCATTCGTTTCTGAATCAAACATTCATGAAATTGAAACAAATACTGAATAACATACGAAAAAGGTTTCAATTCATTTTGAATACATTCATCACATCAAATTGTTTTTGTTTGCTAAACATTACTGTTGGAGGCAATTATGACTAGAAATTACAAACTGTGCATGTGTTTTCAAAGTTTTGGTGCAGAGACCATCGTTATCCAAATTGCAATAATTTGTATCTGTCTTTTTTAATCAACTTTAAAAAAATATATACTTAAACGTTTTCATAACCCATCAAAACTGCATTTTCAGCCATTTATAGACATTAACAATTAGTTTGGTCACATGTTTAAATTACGCCAAAATGTTGTTAGATAAAGGCAACAGCAGTATACCGCTGTTTGAAACTCATAAATCGATAGAGATAAAAACAAATCCGGGTTTCAAACTAAAACTGAGGGAAACGAATCAAATATAAGAGGAGAACAACGACACAACAAAAACACAACATTTAAATGTAACACACGCAGAAACGAACTATAATATAACAATGGCCATTTTCCTGACTTGGTACAGGACATTTTAAGAAAAAAATGGTGGGTTGAACCTGGTTTTGTGGCATGCCAAACCTCCCGCTTTTATGGCAATGTTAAATATAACATTAAGATGACAACATTACATGACATGACTACAATACAAATAAATGGGAGAACATATAGGACAAAGAAACATACGAATAATAGCTAACAAAAGGTACAAGGTTTAGAATTTAATACGCCAGACGTGCGTCTCGTCCACACAAGACTAACCAGTGACGCTTAGATGAAAAAAATTTGAAAGCCAAAACAAGTACAAAGCTGAAGAGCACCGAGGACCAAAACTTCCGAAAAGTTGCGCCTAACACGGCCAGGGTTTTCTGGTTTTTGTTAGAAACTTTTTTTTAAAAAGTACAAAAACGAAGCTAAGATACTGTGATTTTTAAGAAAAAAAGAATGAAAAACATTTGCAAAATTGACCAGGTGTAAAATATATTCAAGGGAAATTGACCAAACTTCTTTCAATTTTGTGAACTTTTCTTGTGCTTATTTGAACTTGTTTGGAAATAAAACTATAAATAAAATGGTCAAAATAAGATGATTAATTCAACACTTATTTTTTTTTTTTTTTTTTTGAGAAAAAAAATAATAGAAATTTGGATGACAATTTTTCGAATTTATCAATGCATCAGAAAAAGATTGTACATTCTTTGGAACAACGTTAAAATCCTCTTTTTATTGGAAACGTCATGTTACTCTCAGTGGTATCAATATTGTGCCCAACGTCACTCATAAGCGTGTAAAAGTTACTATTTGAGGTATGTGTAAACTTAGTCTAAAATTTTTGATGTTAGATCTACAAATGATTTTTGCGACACCCCCTTCACTGCATATAGCGCCTTTTTATCCCTTGGACAACTAGGCAATTTGCCTTCGTTAGTCGAGTAATGCCTTTCTATGTAGGTGTTGTATAGGGTTTGGTGTATAGTGTCATGTAGGTGGTATACCTTACTGATCAGCTATTTTTATGCGTCGTATTGGATGATAACACTTACCAGTCAGTCACAATGATATCATTTTATTATATACGTCCTACTCTATTGGAAAAATTTTATAATAATTCTCCATCGGATAACTAGGCCTTGGATTATGCAGCCTGTGGACTTATACAACAAATCGCATTTACGCACCCCTGCTACTGTAAATTTGCGTATCTATAATTGTTTGGCAAAATATCAAACGAAGTATACGTGATTAGAGTTGTAACAAACCAAGGTTAATCGTATTTTTTATTATTTACGTCGTGACATCCAAAAACACATGCTCATTAACATTCTGTAATTGCACAGTGAGTAAGGTTGTCCTTCGAGAGAATGTTTTGAGATGGTGATTTGGTCCTGATCGCTGTTGGTATGATTCTTTACATTTTTCGGGATGTTAATAAAACAACAATTGTGCAGATGACTAGTCTTGGTTCCCAATTCACACATTTTGACTTCTGGATACCAATAATGGTCACATTAACCAATTGTGTCTGTTTAGGTAGCACAACCTATTTTGTCTATTTTGTCCGTATAACGGAACTATCAACACCTGTCATAAAAGTGGAAGGTCTATCTAGCTATAAAACCAGGTTTAACCCACCATATTTTTCTATTCGTTCCGTAATTTAATATAGTCTAACGTTCGATTTTGTCAGGTTGTAAGGACTTCTTCCTTTTTTAATTTACCTTGGACCTCGGTATTTTTGTTAATATCTTTTTCTTTATCAGTACTTCGTGCAGTTTATTTCGACCGGGGTTTTTTTTATTGCAAAGGTCGTGCAAATTTGCTAAATCAAATGAATTTCTACGTCTCAATTCTGTGTTAGCACTACGTGTCTTCTGGATTTCGTTGTAGCAGTGTATTGATAAATGAATGAACTACCATGAAATTGTTTTGGGGGCAGAGAAAGGTCGAAAACATAATCACATTGATTAAAACAGCATTAACTTCTGCTGCATTTGATACACTGCAAAATATGAACAGGTATTGTTCTAAGCTCACCTGGCCCAAGGGACAATTAGAGCTAATATTATCACTTGACATTCGTAATCGTCGTGGTTGATTTAAAAAAATCTTCAACATCTTAAACTATTGGACCAATTGTTATCAAACTTAACATCAATGTTCCTTAGGAAATCTAGGTTACAAAACATCCACCAATATACATGGTTGCTGTTTGTAAAAACAAATTTAACAGGTAAAACTGCAGTTTTCGGTTTCTACCTCAAAATGTAAACTACTTAGAGTAAAAATAATCTAAGGTCTATGTACTAGCATTTTTCAGAAATTTCAGATCACCCAGTTTGGAGTTATTGCCCCTGAAATGTCCAATTTAAGCAATTGTCGCTAAATTGACTTATTATCTTCAAAATTTTTACAGATAGGCAAAACCTTTATAAATAGTTACTCTGACCAGCAAAGTAAGCTCTACAAATAAGTCAACATGACCAATATTGGATTCTTATCCTTAAATGACGATAAGCCTGGAAATGTCATGGCGGGTCACAGATATGCTTACGCAAATTTGCAGATCTAACATTGTTGGGCTAAATTTGAGACGAAGTATACATATACATATATATACATCATGTACTGTGTTACAACCCTAGATAAAGCCGACGAAGAAAGGCATTACATCGACCACCAAAAGCTACATTTCTATGTAGCCTAGGTGGTCAAGTTGTCTAGGGCGCTGGCCAAGGTGCAGGCGGTGTCCCCACGATGTCACAGAAGCCCCGCTGACGGAAGAACAAATATTTGCAAATTAGAAGTTCTAACATCGTTGGGCTAAATTTGAGACGAATTATATATATATATGTATATATTATTAATCGAATATTTTTAAGGATTTGTGATTCGTTAAAACATGATCACATGTACATTTGTAATTGCTCAGTTTGCACGCCAATACTGTTGTGGTTAGCTTTTCGTAGGTCAAAAACAGCATATTGCACAGGGCATACAGCATGTTACTAAAATTAGATTCTAGAAATCCCCAATTTTACATTGTTCATGCAATAGCTGTTGATTAATAATATAACAATTGTAGCCTTTGGTTGAGGTCAATACGATGTTATATCGACCCAGAGAAGCATATCGACCTCGGACTTCGTCCTCAGTCAATATAATTCTCTTAGGTCGATATAACCTCGTATCGACCTCATACAAAGGCTATAATTGTTTAATATAAAAGCCGTGGTATAAATATGTGTATTGCCATGGCTTATGATATTATTTTATACATACCCAAATCGATAAATGTTATCTGAAGAAGAATTTAACGTGACAGTCCTCGTTCTTTGGCCCATGTTCCAATTTTCATCGACACTTCTGTCTGTGCAATAATATGACAGTGGACTTATCAAAGTACCAACACATCCAGTATGGCAATTTATGTTACCTTCACCGGTTACAAGAGTTTCGTTACAAAAACTACCGGTATATGATAATTTGTATGTTATGTCTACCTATTTTGAAAGATAAAATAATATAGTGCAATAGAAAATATTAGTTGCTGAAAAGAAGTGTTTTAATAATTATACTCTTGCCACAACCACAATGGTTGACATTATTGAAAAGGCATGTAAGTTATCTATTTTGATATATGTAATAGCAATTACACATTAAATAACGGAAAATTATTTGTAATATTAAAGAAATTAACTAAAAACATAAACATAAAAATAAACAACAACAAAAAACAAATGGGGCCCATACCTCAAGCGCCTGTGGAAGAAAGATGTAGAGATCGTTGTGAGTATATGCTTGATGTTGATAAAAAATGAAATCGACAGGTAAGTTGAGAACTTATCGAAATATCAAAACGAATATAATCAAGGAACAACATCTTTTCACGGATAATGATAAACATAGAATAACATCATTTGTGAACGTGTGTATGAGCGATAGTAGTTTTACTGTAGTATTAGTATGATATTGGTATCTAAAGTTGTCCGTATGTGAGAAGATTTGTAGCTCATGTAATTCAAGAGTTGAAGAACATTTCAATTTTTCTCACGTACACGAGACTATGCGAAAAGAAGTACAGAAAATAATTCTTCAGAACCATAATTCCTGTCATACTCTCTTATTTTCTGATTAATCTTAGTTTTAGAAATGTATTAAATTTAAAGTAAGCAGTAATGACTTAGATATATGTTAGTTATAGATTTTTGGTTAAACAAGATGTATGGTAAAATTTATACATTTTCTTTGATATGTAATAATTTGTATTTTCTTTTATAACTTTAATAGTTTAGCATGGGATATAAGTCTTCGATAATCATTTTCAGTATACCCTATTCGCTGATATTATTTATTCTATAGGAAGTTATAAATAAATGCCATATGTAAAGTACTGCCGATAGCCCATCAAGCACAGTGGACAATGAATTTATCAATTGCTTACATATATTTATGAATATATGTATATTTAAAATGAAAAAAAAAACAATAATTACAAATAATCCAAATTTCAAAATAATGACTGTAGGTAAAACTTAGATGTAAGATGTTAATTTAAGACAGACAAAAATAAATATGATTGTCATGATCGAAACTGAAAAGCTCACTCTTGGACGACCTTGCCTGCCAGGAACAACCAAACAGTTCAGATATTGCACATCCTATCTTTTATGGTAATATTCTATACAAAGCACAAAAATGTCAGCATTCACCTCAAAAGCTAACCAAACCTTTAAACAGACTTATTGAGAATGGATATAGTTAAAGATAGCATATTTTGGTATTAATATTGATTCTCTCATAGGGTCTTTGCGTCGGAATTAAACACATTTATTCTAAAACCAGTTGTTGGTCTGATACGGGTTATGTTGTTCTCAAATATTTTATGATGGTATGATTCTAAACTGGAGGGATTGTGCTTGATTTTCATATAATGAAGACATAATCTTTTAATCCGTTTAATTCAGGTCTGGAGCTGGCATGCCAGTCACTGCTAGTATTCCTTTGTTAATTTATGTGCCATTGTCATTTTGCTTCGTTTCTTTTGTTACCTCTTCTGGCATCAGACTCGGACTTCTTTAAAACTAAATTTTACGGTGCGTATTGCTGTGTGTTTGGTTATTCTACATTGGCTAGAGGTACAGGGGAGGGTTGAGGTCTCACAAAACATGTTTAACCTCGCCGCATTTTTGCGCCTGTCCCAAGTCAGATCTTTGTTAGTCTTGTATGTTTTTTTTTTAATTTTAGTTCATTTATATGTTTTGGTGTTTAGTGTGACGTCCATTTTCACTGAACTAGTACACATTTTTGTTTGGGGGCCAGCTGAAGCCCGCCTCCGGGTGCGTGATTTACTCGCTGTGTTGAAGACCCATTGGTGGCCTTGGGCTGTTTTCTGCTCTTTGGTCGGATTGTTGTGTCTTTGACACATTCCCCATTTCCATTCTCAATCTTAATCCCAATATTGTGGTAAACTGGAAACCTGTGTCCGAACTCAATGCGTCAAGTCGTCTCAAGAGATATACATTGTATTTTGATTAGTAAAGAATATATAAATACAAGTATTATAGTATATTTGTTACACCAAATGGAACTTGAATGTTGCCATGTCTGTGGAGGTCTAGAAAGTGATAGTTACTGGAAAAAAGTCATGCTACAAAATTCTTCACGTCTCTTATACCTCGCGACGAAAACTAATAGGCCTTTTCACTAGTACCGGTAATACAATAATGTCTCCCTATACTAACTACTGATTAAATTCGTCATAGATACCAGCATCAACATTTTTTTCGCCAGACGCGCGTTTCATCTACAAAAGACTTATCAGTGTCAAATCAAAACAATTAAAAAGGACAACTTAGGTACGAAGTTGAAGAGCATTGAGGATCCAAAATTTGTTTGGCGTCTACTTCTGTCATTAATGATGGATTTGACGAAATTAAATTTCCAAAGTTTAATTTTTCTTTAATTGCCATACTGGAATTTTATTCCTTATCTTTTGTATTTCTGGACATATTCCCAATTCTATATCTAATTCTAGACAATAGAACCTTAGCCATATCATATTCATCGAACCAGATCCGGTTTTTCATAAAGTAATAATTTCAAAATGGCGTGAATATCGAATGAAACTAATAGTTTCGCATCGTGATGCGGAACAAAAAAAAAGTAACAATTTATTGATAGCTGATTCATTGTCCGTACGAACCATCAATAGAAACGAAAAGGTCAGTCTTTTTGAGGTCATAATTATCCTAATTTGTATGATTTAATGGAAATATAGTGCATGTATCAGGGAGAGCAGATGTACGACATTTATATTTTCGATCTTTCCTGCATTTTAGGAAAAAAAAATAGAGGGACATCAAGTTAACTACTGTTATAGTAATATATCGTATGTATAAGACCAAGACCACATTAGATAAATTAAAAGAAGTTAAAATTATTAAACATTCATTTCCCTTGTTTGAGGCAGATATGGAGATTTGTTCGAGAAATTCATATTTTTCGAGGGCATCGCCCGAGTTAAATATGACGATTCGAGGGTGAAGAAATCTTCATATCTACATAGATCGAGGGAAATGAATGATTTATTCAATTACCTATACCAACATATTTAAAATAAAAGGATATTCATTTACCCAAGTACCTGTGGCTGTACACGAATCACACACACGTTTATAGCTCGTTTATGCCAACATCATCGAACAAAATATCAACAATATTGACAGATATGTAGAGACTATAAATACTACTGAAATTAAATAACAATTAATAAACGGGTGTTTTTTCCGAAGATATATAGACTCGAACTTTTAAATAGGAACTTCTTTGTTGGTAATTCCAATTATTATTATAAAAGTCGCAATTGTAATCTTTTAATTTATATTGTTTAAAAGGAAACCACCTATTGATAATACGCACTTGATCGGGGTTAATTCTTTACAAACAACAGTAAATAGTGTTATTGGTTACTGGAGTAGCATGACATTTTGTACTTTTCAATTGATCAATTTGAATAGGTTCAACATTCACATCAGAGTGGTTGTTAAACTTTTAAAAGGACATTGTGTAGATATATGTAGGTGCATACAAACTTTCCAATTCCATATTTTATTTCACTATTCCCCTTTAAAAGAAATATATCATTCATGGTATTTAATCGGTTGATAAATCAGTCAAAGATATGTTAAGGTTCAAATAAGTCAAGTTTTATGAAGAACTACATGAACGTGTGTTTATATTTCCGCAATGAATTCTTCTTAATGTGAAAGAAATAATTTTTGAGAAACTAAAAGAGATGATTCAAAATTTTTATCAATTGGGAGATATTGATAATGCAGGATTTAAATGCCCACCTTCACCAAGATGAACACGATCGGATTATTTTACCATTCAGTTACGTGTCAGACAACAAACAAAATATTCGTAATACTGACTTGCATCAATATACAAATGAATATGATTATTGTTGACTTATGCAATTATGCACACCTTAGGATTTTAAATGGTAGAACTATATAAGATCTTCAATCGATGATTATTTCATTTGTATTGCAAACTTTTCGCATAAAATATAATTACATTACTTGTATGTTTTATTATAATCCGCATTATTGATTGGCTGACAACAATCGCTGAGACCTCCAATATTAAATTTTATTTCTGTATAATATACAATAGCTATGACTGCACGTGATATCCTTGACAATGTTAAAACAATGCATAGAAAAACAAAAGAAAAGTTTGAAGTTACTCTTAATTTCATGGTTGTTGCATAAAAATGAAATTATGTTTATTGAATGCTTCTTTTTATAATTTTATAGGGTTGTATTAAAAAGCGTTAATCGTGGTCACATTTTATACTGATTTATGGAGGGATAACTTTATTAAACCAATCTTCAAAGGAGGTTGTTACAATGATCCTTTATTATATAGGAGTTGCGTTATATATTTATTTAAAAAAATATATAAAATGTTATCAATCTCATTACATCTGGAAAAAAATAATGCTATATGTAGTAAACAAATTGGATTTAAGAAAAAATGTAGAACTGGTTAACATGGTTTAACTCTGAAATGTCTTATCGACAAGAACCTTCAAGTTGTCCAAATTATTGCATGTTTGCTTTATAGATTTTATAAAAGCTTTTGAAAGAGTCAATATTGAAGCTTTGTTATATAAACTATTTTTCTATGCTATATTATGTTTTACTTAAATTGCAAAAACTTTGTTGTTGGTGTTTTCGTTTTATAAAAATGCAGTCTCGACGATTGTATTTATTTGTTTGTTTTATAA
The DNA here is from genome assembly GCF_021869535.1 of Mytilus californianus. Taxonomy (NCBI): domain Eukaryota; kingdom Metazoa; phylum Mollusca; class Bivalvia; order Mytilida; family Mytilidae; genus Mytilus; species Mytilus californianus. The sequence continues at coordinate 78,575,279 of NW_026262581.1, forward strand.
TTTGGTATAGATATATATATCTTTGGTGTATGTTTACAAAATTTAGGATGCTGGATCGCAATTATTGTCATATTAATCAATTATTTCTGTTTGGATTACTCACTATTTTAGAATATAAAGGAACTAAAGTCAAGTGTCATACAAGTGGAAAGTTTAGCTAGCTGTAAAACCAGACTTTATCCAACATTTTCTTCGGGAAATGCCAGAAGAAAACGAGGAATATCATTGTTTTAATGTTGTTTTTTTTTAATTTACCTTGGCGAAAGATACAGTTATAACTAGTAACTAGGAAAAATAATTGAATGTCCGGGTGACTTGACGTGTATTGAGGTCTTGTATTGTTACTTTTGAAAAGACTTTACTGAAACGGCTACTCCTTTTATATTCAAATCGGCACATTCCTTTCCATACCATGCATATCATCCAGTAAGCGGATATATAAAACAAATCATAAGGTCTTTCCAATTTTTGAAACTTATTCCTGATTAACCAAACACATCCCTTTGTAAGAAGTATCTCCTTTGACACTGTTGTTATCTTGTTATCGCTACTCCATCGCAACAACAAAAGAAACCAACAATTTGTTTTTCCAAATTGCCTTTAATATCTTCAGGATATTGAGAATAATTTTGACCGAAGCAATCTGGAGACTCCATATGAGAGTTTTTTCTCTTAAGTGAAATATAATTGTTACTTTCAAACCATACGTTATATGGTCATATGGGTTTTTTTTTTATTTTAGGTCCTAGGTCCAACAAACAGAAAATGATTGTTGATTGATAGTTTGTTGGTTGCGTAACGTCCAGTGGCAAACACGTATTGCATGTTCAGGACGAGAATAAATTAACAATAAATTCTGTAAAAGAGGCTGTGTGGGATGAAGGTCGGGGAAATTTGGACTGCCACTGGAACATTAAGGTACTAGTATATTGCTTAGGGACAGAAATTTTGCCTTACAACAAGCAACTCACGATTCCCTAAAAGAGTTGTTTCGATGGTTCTTAACATGTATAGAGCGTGGCAATCTCTTACACGCGGTATCGGACAGATGGTGGATGCGAACTTGTACATCCGGCACAGCCAAACGGATGCCCCATTTTGGCATCTGGTGCAATGAAATTAGTACTGTTTATGTTATTTTCTACTGCCGGTCGGAAGAAGATCATAGAGGCAATATTTATATTCCCCATTCACCATTGTTGGGTAAAAGAAAATGAGATCAAGATCACAGGTCATTATATTTATTGGAGCATTATCACAATATGAAATAGTTTGAATAGCTATGAGGATTTGAAGATCTGAGTTCTAAAGAAAGGTTGAATGTTTTATGGTTGAGTAAAAAGGTTAAAATATCTTCAACATATCTTATTCATTCTAAATACTGATAGGGGCATTATTACTTGTATGAAGTAGTTTGAATAGCTATGACAATTTGAAAATCTAAGCTCTCTAAGTTCAATTTTCCATGATATGCAGGTAAAAATACCATAGCTAAGTGAAGTCGTTAAAACATCTTTTCCAACATGTTTTACTAGTATTCATAAACATACTAACTAAAACATCATTACTATATAAGATAGGTTCAATGGATATGATGATTTGAAAATCTGGGGTCTATAGAGGGTTACAGTTTCTAAGGATGAGAGGTTAAAATACCATGGCTAAGTTAAAATGCTAAAACATCTTTTCCAGCATGCTTTATTGATACCAAATACGCATTGTTACTATATAAATAAGATTGATTAGCTTTGTTGATTTAAAGATATGGTATCTATAAGGTTTTTTTTCAATTTCCATGGTAGGGAGGTCACAATACCATTGTTAAGTAATAATGTTAAAATATCTTTCCAACATGCTCTTTTCATGCCAAATACTTATTGGAACATTTTAACTGTATAAAATAGTTTGAATGGCTATGGTAAATTTAAAATATGACATCAAAAGAGGGTCAACTTTCCATGGTTATGGGGTTAAAATGCCATTTGATATCAAATATTCAAAGATGTTTATTCATTAAAAATACGTATTGGATCATCATAAAAAAATAAAATAGTTTGAATGAATGAGATGATTTGCAAATCTGAGATCTATAGAGTCAATTGTATTTTAGACCCCGCACCAACCATTGGAAATTGACTTCCTCTCCCAGTATGTTAGGATTGCGTTCTAATTACTTAAACTATTAATAATGCTTCAAAAAATATCAGGATGGAAGAAAATATATTGGAAAAGATTTTATAACACTTTTTCTTAGACATGGTATTTTGACTGCCCCCTCTTTCACACATACACGCCATGGAAAATTTAACCCCTCTCCTAATAGGCCAGATTTTAAATTATAATAAGGTTTAAATTACTGTAAGTAGTAATACTCAGTCTGCCTCAATAGTACAAAATGTACATTGGAAAGATTTTAGACGGTGTTTTGAACTCCCGTTTGTTGAAAATTGAACCCTCTTTAGATATCAGAATTTTAGGATATCAAAGCCTTTAAATCATAATGTTTCATGAAGTATCTGGAAGGAAAAAAACAATGTTCGAGAAGGTTTTATAACACTGTTTGAGCCATGGTAATACGGTCCCATATCATAGGAAGTTGACAAACACCCCAACACCACCCCTCCTCGCTCCCTACTTTCAGATGTCAGATTTTTAATTTACAAAAACATTTTAACTGCTTATGACATCCATAATGTTTCGATAAGTACCTGGACTGAATTTACAGGGGAGGTCAATTTTCCATGGGGTTTCAATTTTGAATAAAAGGGGGAGGGGTCAATTATCCATGGAATTCAGAAACCACTCTGTGAGACAACAGTGATATCTATTTTCTTTTTACAGTATATTGGGATAATTTAACAGCTATTAAATTTTACAATTGTAGAAATTTACCTTATTGTCTCTATATTTCCATGAGATAATTCCACCTCGAAAATGAGATCCCTCTGTAATATTAATTTTAATTAATATTATTACCGTGAAAATGGTGCTTTTAAAATTCATTTTATTAACCAAAAAAAAAAACGAACCAACACTAGGAAGATGCAGGTATAATAAGTCTGGTAACTAAGAAAATAATTTAAGGTCCGGGTGATTTTACGTGTATTGAATTCATGTATTTTTACTTTTCAAAGACCCCTTTATTCAATCTCAGAATATTTCTGTCCATATCCTGCTCACAGGGACTCGGTAAGCGGATATAGACATAATAATCGTTTGTTTTTTTCTACTTGTCCGTGAAAGACCTTTTGATTTAAGAATAGTTTAGACCCAGCGATCTTGAGGCTAGATATGAGAGTTATTTCACTTAATGTAATGTATTCAATTGTAATTGTAACTCAAAAGCCATAAGTTATAAAGTCCTATGGTCTTTTGATTGGATGTTTACAAGCTTTAGAGCTTTTGAAAACTCTTTTGCTAACAAACCATAATCACAACTCTTATAAAATTGCTTCAAATAAGGTAGCGTTAAACTTTTGATAACAACTGGTTATTCTTTAAAGTCATACGTAACGAGTTTTTTTGTAATTTTAATGCTATTGAAATTATTGAACCAATGCATGCATATATACTTAACTAAGTCCTGTTTGTACGGTTTTTTTTAATATTTTTTACGAATCTGTAACTTATTATCGACAAATACTATTTCATTCATTTTGATAAACAATCAACACAGAGCATGTGAAGAACCTGACAAAAAAGTGAACTGATAGAGCCATTTGTTAATTAAACTTTTCATCAACAGTTATATGATTTGTTGTATTAAATTTGTTCTTTAACAATCATTTATTTCTATTTACCTTCCAGTGCACGTTTGTTTAATTCTTTCATCACGGTTTTTCCCGAACATTTGGCAATGCGCTGTGTGGTGCAAAAGTTCTTATGAGAGGTCTGGTAGTTAAGGTCACTGCATACGGGAAAAATATTGACTAATTATTGTACGAGAAGACAATAATTCAATAGAAGTACATTTATGACGATTTTGATAATATAAAGGATTTTCTTTTAAAAGAAACTTCATGATCACTTGTTTTAAAGTAAAACTTAGCCATTCAAGTAAATAAAACATATTCAACTTTTTTTTTAAATTTTAAATTTCATATTACTTTAATACTGTATTAAGATCTTTGCATATGGTCTTAATCGGTACTAGCATTGATTTTGCTTTTCATGAATTAAAATATAACTTTGTATGTCACAATTGCTATACAGTTAAGAACATTTATTGTCCTACATCCTATGTTGTGCTGTTAAACCACTACCCCTGGTTAGATGGAGACTTAATAGCTAAACATGTAAGCCCCGCCACATTCTTTACATATCTGTCTCTAGTCAGGAGCCTGCTACTTAGTGGTTGTCATTAGTTGCTCTCTGCTGTACTTCTTTCTCTTTTATTATTTAGCTTAAATCAGTATGCAAGTTTTTCGTTTGAATTGTTTCACATTAGTTGTCTCGTTGGTAATCATACAATCACCTTATTTTTATATAATTTATCGAATTTAAATTCGATTGCCGTTCTAGTGATTTTTTTTTTAATTTAAACAATTTAAACTAGAAATAGATATTTGCAATGTCTGTTGAAAAATTGGCATCAAATGAAAAACTCTTTGAAAGACCTGGTTTTAATCTGTTCAGTGATTCTAAAGGATGATGAAATTATGAACTGTTGACAGACAGATGAGGAACAACAAGTGGTGGCTATAGCTAACACAGTCTTAGATTTTATTGTGCATAATATGAGTTTCTGGAATACTCTTCAGTAGGTAGATCCAAAACCAAAAGTTTGAAAAGCCAAAATTATAAAATGTTTGGGAGCAGTAAAACCTAAGAGGCATACATAAATTTGAGACTACCAAAACTGTATAAGACAAAACTTGCAAGAAGGAAATGCAACCTTGGCTTTAGCACAAATACATAGTTTTATATCCTGATTTTAGAATGTTTGTCATTGTAATCATGCCTGTCCTTAAGCATTATGTTTTATAGTGTTAGACCATTTTTGTTTATACATTCTATCTTTCTATAATGAAAGTTGTTTTAAGACCTTTTCTAATATTTCATCTTCTTGAGTCAAAAACTTTTTAAAATCACAACTTCTTTAAGTCAATAACAAACTTATCAATCACAAAAAGGGGTTGAAAACAACAGAGACAAATAGTTGGATGAAACAAGTGATACCAACACAATACATACACAACTCTACAGTATAAAATAAAAGAAGAATGTGTCTGTGGACAGGAATGCACCCAGTCAAGTTTTGCAATTTTCCATGTTAAAAAGGGGCAAAGCTCTAGAACGGTAAATGACTTACTGCCCACATTCCAACTCTGTCTGCGTGTTGTGGTTCTTAAAATTGTGTATAAGTTTCATAAAATTTGGATGAGGAAAACTTAGGTTGGAATGTGGAAACGAAAATGAGATGGACAGTCAAGGGTAACACTTAATGCACATATTGCCTATGGCAGGGGCATAAAAAACCCTAAAGGCTTGATTTGACTATGAACCAGTAGAAGTCATACATATAGACAAAAATATTCTCAGCACTATCAGATGTATTAACAACAGAAATTCTGACTGTGTCTCATTCAATAAAAGCATAAATTCAAATTAATCACATATATATGATTTATTGCAAATAAAATTAATAGATACATAAATTGATAAAAATATATATTTGAAAGACAATGGGTGTAGAACATGGCAACAAGAACCAAATATTTGTACATTTTTATATTGTATACAAACACAAGTCATTCATAAAGCAGAATAATTAACAGAAATATCCATTTTCACTTTGATTGCTGAAACATTTTTTTCTTTGCAATGCAATACTTCAATATATAAAACATATAACATATTACAATTATAGACATCAATTATTCATTTACTATGTATATTTAAGCTTTCTTGCAATTTACTATTAAGCTATCCTCAAAAGTTGATGAATGTGCATTACCTTAACAAAATGTACTTTATTGACATCTTTGTATGTTCCATTAAAATCCTCCTAAAACATCAATTATACTGAGAACTGAAAGATATTCTGTCCAGTAAAGTAAACTTAATGTAGGTCAAAGTTTTCACTTACCAGTCTAATCAGATTCTGCTTTTCTTTTTTTTTGTTTGCTTTAGATACTTCATTTTAATGCTTATATAAACAGTTTATTAAAAAGGATTATAGTTTCACTGCAAACATTTAAATAACATAGCCTAGAAAAAAGTGCTATTACTGGAAAAAACACTAAAATAATTTCTTTGGAATATAAATTCCCTTTCAGAGGTTTCAAAATGTTCATATCACCTATAAGGGTGCCATGAGTTGATTTGGAGGTGCAACTTGCAGAAACAAGGTAGTTAATACTGAAAGTTCAGAAATGTTTGCATGCATTTATTATTTGATTTTTGTACAATAGGTAGACAAAAATATGAGATTAATAATTGCAATTTCAGGAAATACTGCATACAAATAGTGCTTTCAAAATCGAAAATGTGTAAAATGAGTTTAAATTTATGTGAATCCAATCTTTCGCAATTTGAACAATGTTAAAGATGTTGTATAGAAAAAAGTAAGATAACAAAAATACAGAACTCTGAGTAAATTTAAAAAGGAAAGTCCCAGACTGCTGAACTTGAAGTAGGTATAAATTTCTAATCATCAAATAAATGATTAAAGTAATCAACTAATAGTTAATAGTACAATAATTTTTTTTAGCACCAATATAAAAATAAACATATTGGCATAAATGTCATATAACTTACAAACTTTTACATAAAATTGTAAAAATCTTTAGTTAATAAAACAGTGCAAAATAGTTAAAATTTGCATTTCAAATAGTACATGTTGTGCATTATAAATGAAGGACAAGGCTCTTTTAAAACAAGAAAGAATTAAAAACAAATGGTTATCTGTAAAATGATTAATTCTTAATCTTAAGAGCACTCATAGATGCCTTCCCCATAAACATATCCATTTGGAAAAAATAACCCTAAAAAGTTTTGATTTTGATTAAAAAACCATCAGTATTGTTTACACATTTAACAAAATGGCGAATAAAAACTGTAGGACCTTCAAATAACAAGAATTGATTGTTGCTGCTATTTTCATTTCTTATAGTTAGTCTGAATGAACCATTAAATTATAAAATGTCCTAAATATGGCATATAAAAAACTAATGAAGGTTTAAATGTCAGGATGTAGGACAAAAGTTCACCTGAAGCAATATTTGAATTATTTTAGAGAGCCATGTGCTTTCAAACTAAGGTCAAGGTCACATGAAAAGTGTCAGGCCTCATGTTTATATAAATGTAGTATACAACATATCTCATGCCTATCATGTATAATTTCTTTAGTTTTCCATGTAGATTTTAAGACTGTTGTTTGTTTTTTTGTTGTTTTATTGTCATGGTATTGTTGCTTCTTCTAGGACTAAAGATTTTTTACCACCCCTTTGGTATCTTTTGCCTCTCTTTTTTTCTGAGATACAGATCTAATTCAAAACCTCTGACCAGTGGAGCATAAAAATGATGTTAAAGCCATATGTCATAAATCAGACCAACATACACAAATCAAATCAAATCTAAACACTAAATATATTTAGATATAGTTAACGTTTACCAGACCAATCAAGCATGAAAATGAGGTCTACATTATGTTATGTATGTTGGATGGATGACTACTGCTCACAACCAATCTGCACACTAAATATTGTTGATTTTTCATGTATAACTACTAAGGAACAGACCTAATTCAGAAACTTAAATGATCACTGGAGCATGATAATTAGGTCAAGACAATATGGCATATATCCCACAAATATATATTCCTTGAAAGACACTATACAAAAAATTTCTTAAAATTTACTGAGGAACTGACCTATTCCTAACCTGACCACTGTAATATAATACTGTAATGATGATTGAGATAGGATGATTGTGTGGACAGGTTTTCATCATCATTAACTTCCATGCAAATTAGTGTAATTACTATGATGAGTGTGTCTAAGATGCTGTATACCATTTTATCAATCCTCACTTTAAAAGTAAATATTTTCTTGCATACCCAAACTTTTTTTGTAGGTGAGACAAAAAGCAACCTAATGGAGGTTTTTATTTTATGATGACTTGACCCCACTCATCAAACACCCAGATATGCCATGAACTGATAGTTGACTAGAATACCACAGATATACTATCATATAGTAATTCTTCATATAATTACTTTTTTTACCGTTCAAGTACTTAAAGACAGTAAACAGTATATATTCTGTACTTTTTTTTTTATGTAAGAGAAGTTCCTGGAATAATGATTATGTAATAGAAATTCCAGGAATAATTTGTATGTAAGAGAAGTTCCTGGAATAATAATTATGTAATGGAAATTCCAGGAATGATTTTTATATTAGAGAAGTTCCTTGGATAATGATGATATATATGTAACAGAATTTCCAGGAATAATAATTGTATAAGAGAAGTTCCTGGAATATTTGTTATGTAACAGAATAGCCCCAGGAATATTTATTTTAACAGATATTCAAAAATTTATTTTGTAAGGAATTTCCTTTTAAAGTTTGGAGAAACAAAACATTTTACGTTCAAAAACTATATGCAATAAATGCTTATAAATGATTGCTTCTAACCTTCATTTATGAAAAATATCATGCATGTATAAAACTACATGTACAGGTGATTAATTTTTAAAATGCACTCAGGTGTAAACAATCACATGATCCTTTATTATATAGGAGTTGCGTTATATATTTATTTAAAAAAAATATATATAAAATGTTATCAATCTCATTACATCTGGAAAAAAATAATGCTATATGTAGTAAACAAATTGGATTTAAGAAAAAATGTAGAACTGGTTAACATGGTTTAACTCTGAAATGTCTTATCGACAAGAACCTTCAAGTTGTCCAAATTATTGCATGTTTGCTTTATAGATTTTATAAAAGCTTTTGAAAGAGTCAATATTGAAGCTTTGTTATATAAACTATTTTACTATGCTATATTATGTTTTACTGAAATTGCAAAAACTTTGTTGTTGGTGTTTTCGTTTTATAAAAATGCAGTCTCGACGATTGTATTTATTTGTTTGTTTTATAATTTGGTATAGATATATATATCTTTGGTGTATGTTTACAAAATTTAGGATGCTGGATCGCAATTATTGTCATATTAATCAATTATTTCTGTTTGGATTACTCACTATTTTAGAATATAAAGGAACTAAAGTCAAGTGTCATACAAGTGGAAAGTTTAGCTACCTGTAAAACCAGACTTTATCCAACATTTTCTTCGGGAAATGCCTGAAGAAAATGAGGAATATCATTGTTGTAACGTTGGTTTTTTTTAATTTACCTTGGCGAAAGATACAGTTATAACTAGTAACTAGGAAAAATAATTGAAGGTCCGGGTGACTTGACGTGTATTGAGGTCTTGTATTGTTACTTTTGAAAAGACTTTACTGAAACGGCTACTCCTTTTATATTCAAATCGGCACATTCCTTTCCATACCATGCATATCATCCAGTTAGCGGATATATAAAACAAATCATAAGGTCTTTCCAATTTTTGAAACTTATTCCTGATTAACCAAACACATCCCTTTGTAAGAAGTATCTCCTTTGACACTGTTGTTATCTTGTTATCGCTACTCCATCGCAACAACAAGAGAAACCAACAATTTGTTTTTCCAAATTGCCTTTAATATCTTCAGGATATTGAGAATAATTTTGACCGAAGCAATCTGGAGACTCCATATGAGAGTTTTTTCTCTTAAGTGAAATATAATTGTTACTTTCAAACCATACGTTATATGGTCATATGGGTTTTTTTTTTTATTTTAGGTCCTAGGTCCAACAAACAGAAAATGATTGTTGATTGATAGTTTGTTGGTTGCGTAACGTCCAGTGGCAAACACGTATTGCATGTTCAGGACGAGAACAAATTAACAATAAATTCTGTAAAAGAGGCTGTGTGGGATGAAGGTCGGGGAAATTTGGACTGCCACTGGAACATTAAGGTACTAGTATATTGCTTAGGGACAGAAATTTTGCCTTACAACAAGCAACTCACGATTCCCTAAAAGAGTTGTATCGATGGTTCTTAACATGTATAGAGCGTGGCAATCTCTTACACGCGGTATCGGACAGATGGTGGATGCGAACTTGTACATCCGGCACAGCCAAACGGACGCCCCATTTTGGCATCTGGTGCAATGAAATTAGTACTGTTTATGTTATTTTCTACTGCCGGTCGGAAGAAAGTAATAGAGGCAATATTTATATTCCCCATTCACCATTGTGGGGTAACAGAAAATGAGATCAAGATCACAGGTCATTATATTTATTGGAGCATTATCACAATATGAAATAGTTTGAATAGCTATGAGGATTTGAAGATCTGAGTTCTATAGAAAGGTTGAATTTTTTATGGTTGAGTAAAAAGGTTAAAATATCTTCAACATATCGTATTCATTCTAAATACTGATAGGGGCATTATTACTTGTATGAAGTAGTTTGAATAGCTATGACAATTTGAAAATCTAAGCTCTCTAAGTTCAATTTTCCATGATATGCAGGTAAAAATACCATAGCTAAGTGAAGTCGTTAAAACATCTTTTCCAACATGTTTTACTAGTATTCATAAACATACTAACTAAAACATCATTACTATATAAGATAGGTTCAATGGATATGATGATTTGAAAATCTGGGGTCTATAGAGGGTTACAGTTTCTAAGGATGAGAGGTTAAAATACCATGGCTAAGTTAAAATGCTAAAACATCTTTTCCAGCATGCTTTATTGATACCAAATACGCATTGTTACTATATAAATAAGATTGATTAGCTTTGTTGATTTAAAGATATGGTATCTATAAGGTTTTTTCAATTTCCATGGTAGGGAGGTCACAATACCATTGTTAAGTAATAATGTTAAAATATCTTTCCAACATGCTCTTTTCATGCCAAATACTTATTGGAACATTTTAACTGTATAAAATAGTTTGAATGGCTATGGTAAATTTAAAATATGACATCAAAAGAGGGTCAACTTTCCATGGTTATGGGGTTAAAATGCCATTTGATATCAAATATTCAAAGATGTTTATTCATTCAAAATACGTATTGGATCATCATAAATGAATAAAATAGTTTGAATGAATGAGATGATTTGCAAATCTGAGATCTATAGAGTCAATTGTATTTTAGACCCCGCACCAACCATTGGAAATTGACTTCCTCTCCCAGTATGTTAGGATTGCGTTCTAATTACTTAAACTAGTAATAATGCTTCAAAAAGTATCAGGATGGAAAAAATATATTGGAAAAGATTTTATAACACTTTTTCTTAGACATGGTATTTTGACTGCCCGCTCTTTCATACATACACGCCATGGAAAATTTAACCCCTCTCCTGATAGGCCAGATTTTAAATTATAATAAGGTTTAAATTACTGTAAGTAGTAATACTCAGTCTGCCTCAATAGTACAAAATGTACATTGGAAAGATTTTAGACGGTGTTTTGAACTCCCGTTTGTGGAAAATTGAACCCTCTTTAGATATCAGAATTTTAGGATATCAAAGCCTTTAAATCATAATGTTTCATGAAGTATCTGGAAGGAAAAAAACAATGTTCGAGAAGGTTTTATAACACTGTTTGAGCCATGGTAATATGGTCCCATATCATAGGAAGTTGACAAACACCCCAACACCACCCCTCCTCGCTCCCTACTTTCAGATGTCAGATTTTTAATTTACAAAAACATTTTAACTGCTTATGACATCCATAATGTTTCGATAAGTACCTGGACTGAATTTACAGGGGAGGTCAATTTTCCATGGGGTTTCAATTTTGAATAAAAGGGGGAGGGGTCAATTATCCATGGAATTCAGAAACCACTCTGTGAGACAACAGTGATATCTGTTTTCTTTTTACATTATATTGGGATAATTTAACAGCTATTAAATTTTACAATTGTAGAAATTTACCTTATTGTCTCTATATTTCCATGAGATAATTCCACCTCGAAAATGAGATCCCTCTGTAATATTAATTTTAATTAATATTATTACCGTGAAAATGGTGCTTTTAAAATTCATTTTATTAACCAAAAAAAAAAACGAACCAACACTAGGAAGATGCAGGTATAATAAGTCTGGTAACTAAGAAAATAATTTAAGGTCCGGATGATTTTACGTGTATTGAATTCATGTATTTTTACTTTTCAAAGACCCCTTTATTCAATCTCAGAATATTTCTGTCCATATCCTGCTCACAGGGACTCGGTAAGCGGATATAGACATAATAATCGTTAGTTTTTTTCTACTTGTCCGTGAAAGACCTTTTGATTTAAGAATAGTTTAGACCCAGCGATCTTGAGGCTAGATATGAGAGTTATTTCACTTAATGTAATGTATTCAATTGTAATTGTAACTCAAAAGCCATAAGTTATAAAGTCCTATGGTCTTTTGATTGGATGTTTACAAGCTTTAGAGCTTTTTAAAACTCTTTTGTGAACAAACCATAATCACAACTCTTATAAAATTGCTTCAAATAAGGTAGCGTTTAACTTTTGATAACAACTGGTTATTCTTTAAAGTCATACGTAACGAGTTTTTTTGTAATTTTAATGCTATTGAAATTATTGAACCAATGCATGCATATATACTTAACTAAGTCCTGTTTGTACGTTTTTTTTAATATTTTTTACGAATCTGTAACTTATTATCGACAAATACTATTTCATTCATTTTGATAAACAATCAACACAGAGCATGTGAAGAACCTGACAAAAAAGTGAACTGATAGAGCCATTTGTTAATTAAACTTTTCATCAACAGTTATATGATTTGTTGTATTAAATTTGTTCTTTAACAATCATTTATTTCTATTTACCTTCCAGTGCACGTTTGTTTAATTCTTTCATCACGGTTTTTCCCGAACATTTGGCAATGCGCTGTGTGGTGCAAAAGTTCTTATGAGAGGTCTGGTAGTTAAGGTCACTGCATACGGGAAAAATATTGACTAATTATTGTACGAGAAGACAATAATTCAATAGAAGTACATTTATGACGATTTTGATAATATAAAGGATTTTCTTTTACAAGAAACTTCATGATCACTTGTTTTAAAGTAAAACTTAGCCATTCAAGTAAATAAAACATATTCAACTTTTTTTTTAAATTTTAAATTTCATATTACTTTAATACTGTATTAAGATCTTTGCATATGGTCTTAATCGGTACTAGCATTGATTTTGCTTTTCATGAATTAAAATATAACTTTGTATGTCACAATTGCTATACAGTTAAGAACATTTATTGTCCTACATCCTATGTTGTGCTGTTAAACCACTACCCCTGGTTAGATGGAGACTTAATAGCTAAACATGTAAGCCCCGCCACATTCTTTACATATCTGTCTCTAGTCAGGAGCCTGCTACTTAGTGGTTGTCATTAGTTGCTCTCTGCTGTACTTCTTTCTCTTTTATTATTTAGCTTAAATCAGTATGCAAGTTTTTCGTTTGAATTGTTTCACATTAGTTGTCTCGTTGGTAATCATACAATCACCTTATTTTTATATAATTTATCGAATTTAAATTCGATTGCCGTTCTAGTGATTTTTTTTTTAATTTAAACAATTTAAACTAGAAATAGATATTTGCAATGTCTGTTGAAAAATTGGCATCAAATGAAAAACTCTTTGAAAGACCTGGTTTTAATCTGTTCAGTGATTCTAAAGGATGATGAAATTATGAACTGTTGACAGACAGATGAGGAACAACAAGTGGTGGCTATAGCTAACACAGTCTTAGATTTTATTGTGCATAATATGAGTTTCTGGAATACTCTTCAGTAGGTAGATCCAAAACCAAAAGTTTGAAAAGCCAAAATTATAAAATGTTTGGGAGCAGTAAAACCTAAGAGGCATACATAAATTTGAGACTACAAAAACTGTATAAGACAAAACTTGCAAGAAGGAAATGCAACCTTGGCTTTAGCACAAATACATAGTTTTATATCCTGATTTTAGAATGTTTGTCATTGTAATCATGCCTGTCCTTAAGCATTATGTTTTATAGTGTTAGACCATTTTTGTTTATACATTCTATCTTTCTATAATGAAAGTTGTTTTAAGACCTTTTCTAATATTTCATCTTCTTGAGTCAAAACTTTTTAAAATCACAACTTCTTTAAGTCAATAACAAACTTATCAATCACAAAAAGGGGTTGAAAACAACAGAGACAAATAGTTGGATGAAACAAGTGATACCAACACAATACATACACAACTCTACAGTATAAAATAAAAGAAGAATGTGTCTGTGGACAGGAATGCACCCAGTCAAGTTTTGCAATTTTCCATGTTAAAAAGGGGCAAAGCTCTAGAACGGTAAATGACTTACTGCCCACATTCCAACTCTGTCTGCGTGTTGTGGTTCTTAAAATTGTGTATAAGTTTCATAAAATTTGGATGAGGAAAACTTAGGTTGGAATGTGGAAACGAAAATGAGATGGACAGTCAAGGGTAACACTTAATGCACATATTGCCTATGGCAGGGGCATAAAAAACCCTAAAGGCTTGATTTGACTATGAACCAGTAGAAGTCATACATATAGACAAAAATATTCTCAGCACTATCAGATGTATTAACAACAGAAATTCTGACTGTGTCTCATTCAATAAAAGCATAAATTCAAATTAATCACATATATATGATTTATTGCAAATAAAATTAATAGATACATAAATTGATAAAAATATATATTTGAAAGACAATGGGTGTAGAACATGGCAACAAGAACCAAATATTTGTACATTTTTATATTGTATACAAACACAAGTCATTCATAAAGCAGAATAATTAACAGAAATATCCATTTTCACTTTGATTGCTGAAACATTTTTTTTTTTGCAATGCAATACTTCAATATATAAAACATATAACATATTACAATTATAGACATCAATTATTCATTTACTATGTATATTTAAGCTTTCTTGCAATTTACTATTAAGCTATCCTCAAAAGTTGATGAATGTGCATTACCTTAACAAAATGTACTTTATTGACATCTTTGTATGTTCTATTAAAATCCTCCTAAAACATCAATTATACTGAGAACTGAAAGATATTCTGTCCAGTAAAGTAAACTTAATGTAGGTCAAAGTTTTCACTTACCAGTCTAATCAGATTCTGCTTTTCTTTTTTTTGTTTGCTTTAGATACTTCATTTTAATGCTTATATAAACAGTTTATTAAAAAGGATTATAGTTTCACTGCAAACATTTAAATAACATAGCCTAGAAAAAAGTGCTATTACTGGAAAAAACACTAAAATAATTTCTTTGGAATATAAATTCCCTTTCAGAGGTTTCAAAATGTTCATATCACCTATAAGGGTGCCATGAGTTGATTTGGAGGTGCAACTTGCAGAAATCAAGGTAGTTAATACTGAAAGTTCAGAAATGTTTGCATGCATTTATTATTTGATTTTTGTACAATAGGTAGACAAAAATATGAGATTAATAATTGCAATTTCAGGAAATACTGCATACAAATAGTGCTTTCAAAATCGAAAATGTGTAAAATGAGTTTAAATTTATGTGAATCCAATCTTTCGCAATTTGAACAATGTTAAAGATGTTGTATAGAAAAAAGTAAGATAACAAAAATACAGAACTCTGAGTAAATTTAAAAAGGAAAGTCCCAGACTGCTGAACTTGAAGTAGGTATAAATTTCTAATCATCAAATAAATGATTAAAGTAATCAACTAATAGTTAATAGTACAATAAAAATTTTTAGCACCAATAAAAATAACCAGATGTGCATAAATGTCATATAACTTACAAACTTTTACATAAAATTGTAAATATCTTTAATTAATAAAACAGTGCAAAATAGTTAAAATTTGCATTTCAAATATTACATTTTGTGCATTATAAATGAAGGACAAAGCACTTTTAAAACAAGAAAGAATTAAAAACAAATGGTTATCTGTAAAATGATTAATTCTTAATCTAAAGAGCACTCATAGATGCCTTCCCCATAAACATATCCATTTGGGAAAAATAACCCTAAAAATTTTTGATTTTGATTAATAAACCATCAGTATTGTTTATACATTTAACAAAATGGCAAATAAAAACTGTAGGACCTTTAAATAACAAGAATTGATTGTTGCTGCTATTTTCTTTTCTTATAGTTAGTCTGAATGAACCATTAAATTATAAAAATGTCCTATATATGGCATATAAAAAACTAATGAAGGTTTAAATGTCAGTATGTAGGATAAAAGTTCACCTGAAGCAATATTTGAATTATTTTAGAGAGCCATGTGCTTTCAAACTTAGGTCAAGGTCACATGAAAAGTGTCAGGCCTTATGTTCATGTAAATGTAGTATACAAAATATTTCATGCCTATCATGTATAATTTCTTTAGTTTTCTATGTAGATTTTAAGACTGTTGTTTGTTTTTTTGTTGTTTTATTGTCATGGTATTGTTACTTCTTCTAGGACTAAGATTTTTTACCGCCCCTTTGGTATCTTTTGCCTCTTTTTTTTCCGAGATATAGATCTAATTCAAAACCTTTAACCTGACCTGTGGAGCATAAAAATGATGTTAAAGCCATATGTCATAAATCAGACCAACATACACAAATCAAATCAAATCTAAACACTAAATATATTTAAATAAAGTTAAAGTTTACCAGACCAATCAAGCATGAAAATGAGGTCGAGGTTATGTTATGTATGTTGGATGGATGACTACTGCTCACAACCAATCTGCACACTAAATATTGTTGATTTTTCATGTATAACTACTAAGGAACAGACCTAATTCAGAAACTTAAATGATCACTGGAGCATGATAATTAGGTCAAGACAATATGGCATATATCCCACAAATATATATTCCTTGAAAGCCACTATACAAAAAATTTCTTAAAATTTACTGAGGAACTGACCTATTCCTAACCTGACCACTGTAACATAATACTGTAATGATGATTGAGATAGGATGATTGCTTGGACAGGTTTTCATCATCATTAACTTCCATGCAAATTTGTGTAATTACTATGATGAGTGTGTCTAAGATGCTATATACCATTTTATCAATCCTCACTTTATAAGTAAAAATTTTCTTACATACCCAAATTATTTTTGTAGAAGAGACAAAAAGCAACCTAATGGAGGTTTTTATTTTTTGATGACATGACCCCACTCCTCGAACACCCAAATATGTCATGAACTGATAGTAGACTAGAATACCACAGATATACTATCATATAGTAATTCTTCATATAATTACTTCTTTTACCGTTCAAGTACTTAAAGACAGTAAACAGTTATGGAAATAAATACTCTGTACTTTTTTTTTATGTAAGAGAAGTTCCTGGAATAACAATTATGTAATAGAAATTCCAGGAATAATTTGTATGTAAGAGAAGTTCCTGGAATAATAATTATGTAATAGAAATACCAGGAATAATTTTTATATTAGAGTAGTTCCTTGGATAATGATGATATATATGTAACAGAATTTCCAGGAATAATAATTGTGTAAGAGAAGTTCCTGGAATATTTATTATGTAACAGAATAGCCCGGAATATTTATTTTAACAGATATTCAATGAAAATTTATTTATAAGGAATTTCCTTTTAAAGTTTGGAGAAACAAAACATTTTACGTTCAAAAACTATATGCAATAAATGCTTATAAATGTAAAATTGCTTCTAACCTTCATTTATGAAAAATATCATGCATGTTTAAAACTACATGTACAGGTGATTAATTCTAAAATGCACTCAGGTGTAAACAATCACATGATAAACATGTATCTTTTAAATCACTCTATTGTATTATTTCCAGTCATTCTAGGAACAAATTTGATAGGGCTTTAAGTTCAAGGAATTTATTTTATGAAGAAGGAATAAATATCATGTAATTTTAGTTCTCAGAAACTTTTGTAATATACTCTTTTGTTCCATGTGGAACATATATTATGCGGAACAAATATACAGTCACAAGTACATTCATCAATCATAATGTACTGAAGATTCTCTTTACTTCAAGTCTTGTAATTAACTGTTGCGCTGACATCATTTTGAAGTATTGTTGACTAGAACCAAGTGACTAAGACTTTGAGTACTTTTGCACACCTTTAGTTGAAGTGCTCGTTTCCTTGAGATCATGTGATTAAGTTTTAATGACATTATCCAAGCTATTTATCCTGATTTACTGAAACTGTGCCTTTCATCCAGGATGACGCTGACATATTGCATTTATCATTAACTCTGAGTAGGCAGCATTGATGTCACCTTCAATGTGGTATTGCTTAATTCCCTTTCTATTTGTTGTCGTGGTAACCTAAAAAATTAAAAATATTTTTTTCTAATTTTTTATTAAAGGGAAAATTCGCGATTTTTTACTTATCATCTTATTATGTTCATAATGCCATAAAAAACATATTCACCAAGTTTTATCTGGATATGAACACTAATAAAGAAGAAAATTGGGAATTATTAATTTTATTTATTCGAACTTCCTGACTTCTGTGACGTAGTTTAAGTCTTTTTGCATGCCGGGAGTGGATTAATCTCATTTTAAGTCTTGTTCGTTAATCATCTTATAACGCGATTTAAAGCGCATCGACGACTTTTGGCGTAGCTATTAACCAACTAATAATTCAGAAAGAAAAGTGATCAGCCGTGCAACTTTTAAAATTAAAATGCACTTTTTATATTTTAAGGATTTCTGATATGATTATAGTAATAAAAGTAAATCATACAATAGAATGTTTTTATGATTTTTTTCCCGACGGATATGTTGAACAAACATATATAACTGATAGTGTAATAAAAATGCATGTTTGTATTCTCACCTATTACTTCAGTCGAGGATTTGTCTTACTATACAAATCCTTGCTTCAGTCTAGTACTGTGTAAATACAACGCATGTGTATTATACTGACACCACCTGGTAAAGGCGTGGTTAAATTCACGGTTATTAAAAGATTAGCATTATGTAATTTTAATCTTTTGATCTTCACAAGAGTTTAGTGTGGCCTCAAGGGTTCACCGGTGTAAGTATGAAAAACATGGGGAAAAAAGGATAAAACAGAAGTGCGGGTTTGAGACAGGATATTTTTTTTTATTATTTGGGGAGGAATATGGTGGCAAAATAACTGAATCGCCGTTTTATATTTTTTAATATTTTGCGTTAGCTCAATTTTTTAATAAATAAGTGATCATTTTGTTGTAACATCAAAATTCTGAATTACTTTCAATTAAATAATTTTATAGATAAAAATGGCTCACGAAAACGAGTGTATAAATCAAAACTGTACTATTTAAAATTATCATCGGTAACCTTGAATATTTATTTAAATGTGCAGAGAAAATTATCAGTTACATTAATATAGTTTGGTCCGTCCAAAGCGATCTACATTTACCTAATCGGGAATGCCCTGATTAAAATATTCTAAATCTCACAACGTATAAATTCTTTAGCTATTTGACAAACGATGTTTTAAAAAATTAACAGAATCAATCTAACGTCAACTTTCCTTTTTTGAATGGAGAAAGACCGGCGGAATCAATTTTCAATGTGCTTTATATCTTGTACCTTTGCAAGACTTATCATTCATTCATAAACCCACTCTAAACCAGAGACATATATACGTCTGTTTAAACTGACAAGAAAACTCCTAAAACGGACAAGCAGTATATTCTTTAAATTTCTGTGATTTAATACCAAGAAAGAAAAAAATCCCGAAATTAATTTGATCATACTCAATATTTTTCCTGGAAAATATTCACATCCTCATTCGGTCTGAAAAAAAGATAAGAATTTGGTATACAGAACATGCAGAAGTGTGAATGTCATAAAACCTAATTGTTATATCAGAAACCATTATAAATGTGAACCTGTATACGTAAGACCTCATGGGACGTCACCTAAGATCACCTAACCACATAAAAGTAATATACAAGTAGCTCTGTTATACCCGGAAATGTCAAGGTTAATCACTTCTGATACAGAATATACCAATGCAATGAAAATTCTGATGATTGTGAAGCATGACCATTCATTATTTTAGAGGCGTCTTAGGTGGGGGATTGCCGGAACGATTTAATTTAAATTCTGACTAGATTTTTTTTTTCTCAATTTAAATCACTGAACTAAAAAAAAGAAGAAAACTACGCCCAAGAACAGAATTCTTCTTGTAAATTCATAAATAGACCGTTCTTATTTTGTAACTTTCGATAGACATGAACTCCAACCCCCCCTCCCCAAACCTGGGAACAGTATATCTTACAATGTATATATTCCTGCCAAAATAACAAAAAAGGAGAAAAAGAAAGACATGAACGGTAAATCACATCAGATTCAGATATTTATATAGTTGATTGTCGTTAGCTAGAGATGTATACATGTCTCTGCGTTAACTTATAAAAATAACAGGAAAGTATAAACTTGAAATAGATTTATGATGAATACTTTGCAACTGCGACACCCCTTTTTATCACAGCGTACATGCATGTATTTAAATGACTGTCCGTTATTTCGATTAAGAATGACAATCGTACGTAAAATCCTATAGTTCATGGTGAGACTTTTTGTACCAGATATGCGACTTTTCGTATTTATATTTTCTCTTATATTACTCTCATTTGATATTTTATGCATAAGTGCAATATTGGGAATGGTTTATTACCACCACAAGCTAACTAAATAAATTAATCAACCCTCTAGCTGACCAGACGTTAATACAACTACTATCAGTCTATCCGCAGTGAAGTTTCTTTATTTCTTCAAATAAGCTTTTTGGGTAATCATTAGTGTACGTCCAGTGGCATATATATTACATGCATGTCGGAACAGGAAAATTGACATCAGGTACTTTTAGAACCATGTTCACATTATTATACATTATACCCAACAATTGTGATGATGACGAATTTTTTAAACTGTTCAAAATAATCTTATTGAAAAATAAATCTGTGATTTTACTATGTCCATAACTTCGATGAACCAAAGCAAGTAATATATCGAACTGTATTTAAATCAGATTGGTTCTGGATGTTTCTCTCGTATATTCAATTTACATGTATATACTCTAAATTGCGACTATCTATAGTTCCGTAACCTTCTATCTAGGCGTATAAACCAATGATCGACAAGTGCGTACATTTTGTTAAATCAATATTTGTATGTTTCAAGATGTCCATACTTATTGAAAACGAGTATATACTTACATTTTCCCCCAATTTACCCTTGGAAAATATGTAAATAGATTTTTTATTTTATCAAATCTTTTTTTTGGGAATTATTTAGATTTTCATAAATATCATTCTTTACACCAGAAAGGTTATTTATAAACAAGCGTATGAGTTTAGTAATGACTAGTATATCACTATCGGACACGCAAGACAAAGATGTATATTACACCTGATAGTTTCAAAATGGAAAGTTACAAGTTATCGGCCGTGTACACTGATCAATACCCTCAGAAGTGAAGTGATGCACGAACTTGCTTTACGTAATTGTGTAATAAGAGTTTTAAAGCCCGACAGGAAATCGCTTGAATACCTGGACGTGTCACCTCACAATACCTCTGGGATTTCTTAAGCCATGCTAGTGATCAGACAAGGGAAGGTCTGAATTTATTTAAATACGTTTATTACATGAAAGAATTATGAACAAACTAGATTTTCGAAAACAATTTTACACGGAACACTTATTTATGACTTTGAACTTTGACTATTAACTAATTTCCATTAAAATTTCTTGTTTCAAAAACTTAGATAAAAAAAACAGTTTTAAAACGACAGACCATAGTACTAGTTATTTACAAAAAAAAATATATAATTACATTTTCCGTATCAAGTTAGCTAGGAAAGGTTGCACAACCATGTCTATTATAATCTTTTTTGTGACCCGGGAAACTGTTTATGCTTTCCTTGTCGGATAAAACAACCGTACGCTTAACAAGATATCGACACTCAATTACGGCTAAGTTAGGTTACTGCTTGTTTTGGTACTTTGTGGTTTATAGATATATCGTGGTTTCTATTCAGGGAGGATGTCAAAATGGCCGCATGTGGAGAATTGATACTCTTAAATTTAAAATCGATGGTGATCTCTTATCTAGCAGAATAAAACTTTAATATTTATGAATTTGTGCTTTTTTATACATAACGAACATAATATCAATTTTTCATTTTTTTGCGAAGTTTCCCTTTAAATTCTACTGGTCCAGGACCAGTTACTGTCAGTTACTAGTTTTGGTAACCTAGCATTTTATGCAATAACGGAAGCATTGGCTAATAGGACATACTCTTCTTAACCTCAGACAAATAACATCAGATCAATTGATGTGTAAACAGTTACATTAAATTCAGTCGAGAAAAAGTTAAGTTCTTGTAGACTACATAAAAAAAATAAAACACCAAAAAAAACTCATAAGTCTAAAATAGCACAAGTTAAGTTTGTTGAAATTAAAAAGGAATATAACTGTTCTTGATCATTAAATTATAAATATAAAAAATGAAAATAACTATTTATATATAAAAATGGTGTGCCTGAAGGGTTTTTCTGGATATACAATAAACAGAACACTCAAAACTTTAAATCAAAGGTGTTTAAGTACTTGAATACGTTAGGAGATATATAACCAACAGAGACCTAAAAAAAGAATAGCCAAATTCATAAAGGTCAACTTTGCCAGATTAAGATTAGTTTTTTACTAACTTCTAAATTTACCAATCGAAAATTAAAGAACAGGTATGCTATAAATCATGTCAGTACTGACACATAACCTGACGGACTAGCATTCAATCAAATGTTAATTATATTTTATGAAATGTGAAATGAGTTAAAAAATTACATCTAGAAATGTGTGGCTAGATATACACCATTGGTGTTTTCTGTACAGCTAAATTACAACCAATGGTTTGATCTGAATGACAAGATCAAGATATTCATTTCTTATATTATATATACTATACCTTATGAAAATGACAAGCACATTTTCCTTGTAAGAAATCTTTATATCTAGACATAGTCATATTAAATGTAGGTATAACATGGAATCCATATCTAGAAGCATATCTGCCTACTTCTCTTTCTTGTATCTCTAACTTCTCTTGATGGTACTGCATATAAAAGAACAAATGACATGTGCATCAATAATTCATGGGGTTATCATACAAATTTGCATACACCCAGTTCTAATAAATATTTTATCAAACACATACTTTTCCAATAAAATATAAAGGTATAATGATCAGTTTTAAATTAATTTACAATGTCTCGCCTGCTTTACTGACCATTGATTTCATGTTGAAAGCCTTAAAGATAAAAGTTTTACTATAAGTACCACATAAACTTAACATTTTTAAAGATCTAATGACAATGAGGCCAAGGTCAGATAAAAACTGTCAGACAGACATGTACAACTTATAATTATTCCATTCACCAAAAATAGTTGACCTATTGCTTATGGTAATTGAAAAAACAGACCAAACACCAAAACAAAACATTGACCATTGAACCATGAAAATGAGGTCAAGGTCAGATGATACCTGCCAGACAGACATGTTTACCTTACAATTATTCCATACACCAAATATAATTGACTTATTACTATTAGTATTTGAAAAACTGACCAAAACACAAAACTTAACATTGATCAATGAACTATGAAAATCAGGTCAAAGTCAGATAATACAGGCTAGACAGACATTTACACCTTACAATTATTTCATACACCAAATATAGTTGACCTATTGCTTATAGTACTTGAAAAACAGACCAAAACACAAAAAATTTAACATTCAGCAATGAACCATGAAAATGAGGTCGAGGTCATGAAATCTGCCAGACTGACATGAACCCCTTACAATCATGCTATACACCACATTTAGTTGACCTAATGCTTATAGTACTGTGGATTCATTTATTTTCGTGGGTATCAATTTTCGTGGATAGAGCAAAAAAGGCATTTCGTGGGATACGTAAATTCGTGGTTCGCTGTTTCAAAAATAAAAAAAAAATGTTTCAGATACATAAATTCGTGGATCTCTGTATGAAGAATAGTTAAACAAAAGATAGTAGTTCATTGAACATTTTTTGAATCGTCAAAATCCTCGCTTGGTCATTCTATGTTAAAGTGTTCATTTACAAGCGTGGACAAAGGCAACTAATGATTTGTTTGCTTTACAATTTATAATTTGTCGTTAGAATTTTATAAGGTATACAAAGGCCCTTTGATGTACAACTGATTGAAAGTTATTTTTCCTAATCAAGACATAATAAGAAGTAATTAGAAAATGATCAAAAGTAAGAAACAAGCTAACGAAGTTTGCGATCCAAGCTGGAACCCAAGCCATACAACAATGATAAAATTTACTCCTCTCACGATTTTGTTATATATACTCTGGGGAATATGATTCCCTCATAACAAATAATGTCGCTTCAACAGTGGTTAAAGTCCGGTAGTATGAAGGTGAAAGCTCCTGCCACGCCAGGCTTGCCCGATCCATCTCAATGCAGTACACAACGTGATGTTCTTGTAACCCAAGCAGCCAACGACGGTATTGACACGATGAATTCTGCTACTAGCCTTCCAACTACTCCAACCAGAAAACGCAAACGGGGAGACTACAACTTTTAGGATGACGAGACACGTGCTAAAATTGCCAGATATTCAGTCGAGAATGGCGTTGCTAGAGCTGCACGCAAGTTTTCCAGTGACCTCGGCAAGAAAGTTAGCGAGACGTCTGTTCGTAGCATGAGAGACACCTACCTTAAATTTAAGAAACACAATGCTTAAACGGCATTTTATCAGAATATTATTTGAAAGCAATTTGTAACCTCCGTGCTCTTCCTTTGACCAATTTGTTGAGTAAAATTTTATTTCGTAAAAAATGTCGTTTTTGTCCAGAATAAACTAAAGTACACGCTTAACCGACAATTTCACGGAATATTATTTGAAATGCAATTTGTGTCCTCCCAGCTCCTTCTTAATCCAATTTGTACAGTAAGATTTTATTTTGATAAAATGTTGTTTCTGTCCAGAATAAAGAAACACAATGCTTAAACGGCATTTTATCAGAATATTATTTGAAAGCAATTTGTAATCTCCGTGCTCTTCCTTTGACCAACTTGTTGAGTAAAATTTTATTTCGTAAAAAATGTCGTTTTTGTCCAGAATAAACCAAAGCCACGCTTAAACGACAATTTCACGGAATATTATTTGAAATGCAATTTGTGTCCTCCCAAAATGTTGTTTCTGTCCAGAATAAAGGAACACAATGCTTAAACGGCATTTTATCAGAATATTATTTGAAATGCAAGTTATGTAGTTTTTGTCCAGAATAAACAAAAGTACATCTGCAATTTATTGAAATTTTATCTAAAAAAAAATTATATTCTACCTGTGTTACCTTATTAACGATTGTCTACATATTTGCAAAGTCAAAGGTGTGAATTTTCTTGTTCCTGTCACAAAAATATCACCTAAGGGCAATATCCCGTCCTTAATCCTTTTAATCAGCAATAAAACCAGATTTTGACACGGTTATTAACAACTCATTTACCGTTATTTTCTAATGAATAATTTATATCAATTTAAAACGTAAATTATGAATGATATTTTAAAGGTTTTATTGTTTATTTAAGGAGGTGGAGACATAGAAGTTTTACCAAGATCGCCACGTGGAAATCCTCTCTTACTTGGTCACCTAGATAACGACGTTCAACAATGGATTCTCAACGTGCGTAAGAACGGTGGAGTCATCAACTCACGCATCGTTATGGCAGCAGCTGAGGCCGTTGTGACAAAGTTCGCCAGACACAAGCTGCAAAAGTATGGCGGGCATATCAACATCACAAAGACCTACACTATTTCCGTTCTCCGCCGCATGGGCTTCGTTAAGCATAAGGGAACCAAGGGTGTAAAACATCTACCAGCTGATTTCGACGACATTAAACAGGAGTACGTAAAAAAATTCAGCACAGTCATTAAGCAACACAGCATTCCAGACTCTCTTGTGATTAACTGGGACCAGACCGGGTGTCAGCTGATACCAGGCGGCGACTGGACAATGGAGCAACAGGGCTCCCAACAGGTACCAATCACCGGTATTGATGACAAACGTCAAATAACACTTCTTCTAGCAACATCTATGAACAGGTCTCTATTGCCACCTCAGCTAATCTACCAGGGTAAAACAGACCGTAGTTTACCGAAAGGTGTCGATTTTCCAGACAACTGGGATGTTACAAGTACCGAGACACATTGGAGTAACGAAGACACAATGATCCGTTTTGTAGATAAAGTCATCTTGCCTTACGTAGAGGGTATTATAGAAGATCTTCCTCTTTCTCAGAAAAACCAGAAAGCCGTAGCTATCTTTGGTGTTTACAGAGCCCACACAGGAGAAAAGCTGCTAAGCCACTTAAAGAAAAATGACATCATTCCCTTGTTTGTGCCTGCAGCCTGTACTGACAAACTACAGCCGTTGGACTTATCCGTTAACCGAGAATATAAAGAACAATTAAAATCTAATTTCCATGACTGGTACTCAGCACAAGTAGTGCAACAACTAAACCATCAAGAAGACATCACCGGTGAACGTGCACCAAAGGTCATCGTAGATTTGAAGACATCCGTCATGAAACCAGTTCATGCCCAGTGGATAGTTTCAACACACCAGATCATGTCCACCCGTACCGACCTAATCAAGTCTGGCTTCCGTAAAGCAGGTTTATTGTAAATTTGACATTAGAACATTTTATCTAGTGCTTTGTTTCGTACTGAGTGACATTGTATGTATGTGAACTAAAGTCTTGTTAAAGATTGTTAAAAGTATGTGTGCAAATGTGTTGTTATGTGTATTTGAGCGGTTATATAATTTCAATTAATTTATTATATGTACTTGTATGTAATGTTTGTTAAAATGTTTAAATGAAAGTGGAATACTAGTATATGAATAAATGTAATCAAAATACTTTTCTATTTTATTTAAAACACGTGTTTTGTTACCATGTTTGTCCCGAATCAACACTACACTAGTATTGCAAAAGATAACCGGAAGTAAACATCCGATTCATTTCAAATTTGTTGGGATTATTGTTCGTTGAATTCTTAAATTCGTGGTTTGCTGTGTCCCACGAAAACCACGAAAATGGGTATACCACGAATAAAAATGAATCCACAGTATCTGAAAAACGAACCTAATCAGGTAATTTTAACCTTGATCACTGATCCATTTAATGAGGTTGAGGTCAGGTGAACCCTGTCTGATGGACATTTAGACATTGCAAGGAACCCATATACCAAATATGGTTATCCTATTACTCATAATAAGTGAGAAATTCACATGAAAAAAAAAACTGTAATTTTTTTTTCAGGCAGTTGTTAAACCATGAAAATGTGGTCAAGAACAATGGACACATGACAGACGGAAACTTCATAACATAAGGTATCTGCATATCGCTGGATAGTAATCCCAATGTCTCACATACTGCGACTTTCGTCTCAGGCGCGACAAACAAAAAATATCTTTTAAAACTTTTCAACATCAGTTTTCTAAAACCGTTTTGGAAAGACAAGTAGATTTAAATTGTTCTGCATATATATCATATTGTGATTTGGCACAGGTTTTGAATGGCTACAGTGGTCAGCTAATTATCATAAAATTTTGATAAATATCATAAGGAAAATGATTTAGCCAGTAAGGGTAGCAAACAAGAACACAGATTTAAAATTGTGTTGCGCAGCTTATATTTTTAAATGAAATAAATCGGAAAATCGGAAAATCGAATTGTCAAATAGTTTTTTGTTAACAATATAAACTTGATAAGTATTGGTCAAAGTCATCAATGCTGGGTGTAAAATTATCACACCAAAGCTTAGTTTAGTTCATCGGATGTCAAAAAGCCACAATACTTCAATTTGTAATGGAAGAGCTGAGCTGAGGCTAAGAGAAGACTCATACGTTAAAATTTAGAATTATCTATATCAAAATTTTCTGCTATTAAATTTATAACCAAAGGATCAGTACCTGCTATTACTGTAAAATTATGGAATAATTTATATCAGTCCTTTCTGCTACAAACTCATAACTAAAGGATCAGTTTCATACTATTTGGGAACTTAAAATTTCAGTTATCTGTATGAATAAAAAACCATTTTACTGTGGTAAACTTTGAGACAACCATAAACCTGAATGAACTGAAAACATGCCATAGGATACAAAAACAGAAGTAACTAAGCCACTGTCAGGTCACTCTATTTGTTTTACACATTTGTGTACTCACTTGTGATGCAAAGTGTACACCTTCTACATGCTGATGAAAACCAGCTCCATGACCTTTCATTACCAATGTGATTCCTGTCAATCCTTCCCTGAAATAGTTATATTACCAATGATGAAAATTTTCTACAATTCTATATCTACCTTTGTTATTTCAATTTTAAAGTTGACGTGTTACATATTTATCCCTCATTTAGGGTGGTAAAGGATTATTTTCGTGCAACATAATTGTAATTTTTATTTCTTAGTGTTGTTGTACTTGAAGTTCATTATTCACCATGTTTTGTTCAAATTGTTGAAAAAGCAAAGTGCAAGCTATTTTTTATATTTTCTTTCATCCTGAAATGCCCATTTTATTTTCCATTTGTTTCATCACATACCAACCCTTTTACAACCTCTTCATTTTTACTTAATCCAATGTCAATAAACATTCCACAAATGTAAGTTCACTCATATTTATTTTCATATTGTGAAATTCTTCCAAAATGTTCACTACAACTTAAAACTACATATTCCAATCTGCCTTTTTCAAAGTGTATGACTTATTTTAAATGATTGAGAAATTTGATCTTATAAAATACCTTTTCAATGCCTTCCATATGACATTAATGTGTGGTTTTCCAAGCCAATGGACTCCTCCTACCACCAATACAGTGTTAGTGTTATTCTCTAAAGGTGATGTCCTGTTAATAAAGGATGAAATTGAACTATTTTCCTGATTTTTCATTTTCCCTGAAGGTCTTTTATTAATAGATGTGAAATATATCAGCAAAGATTCAGAGATCTGGATTTATTTTCATTTTTACAATACAGGGAGATAACTCTCTTTTTTTTTTTGGTCAGAGCTAATTAAAATAGAGATCAAAGCAACTTCATTAAAATCCAATTAGAAACCTTATCAAATATTTCAGTAAATGAAAAGAACTTGAGGGTCATTTAAAAATATTTACAACAAATATGCTATTCTTTTTACATACCATTTAATAAGTTGATACACAGCTTTGTCAAATCCTGGTCTATGATTGTTAGGCAACCAGAATTGTGGGTAATATGCAAAACTCATTAAGGTCTGTCGATTGTTAATACTGGTGTAAAGTTTTAAATCATGTGTTTTATCCCAGTCATACAATGTTCCATTTATCTTTTCTAAAATATAGTGCATGATACCACGATTTGTAGAATCTCCAATGAATAAAACTTTCTTTCCAACAAAACATTTCTTCACTTCTGCAGTGCTACGTTTCCTGTGCTGGCATGATGATGGCTGCCATCTTGCTTGTTGCCAATAGCAACTTTCTCTATCTGCACATGAATAACATGGTACTTTCCAGTCAGCTGTAAATGTAAATTATAGTCAAAATTTGACATTAAATTCCTGATTTTACTATTATTTCAATAATGAATGGGTTTTTTTCATGCTTTGGAAATATTTGTAACTTTACAATAATTTTACCTACAGCTAAAAACTTCACCTAAATAGAGTCTTTTCTTTATTAACCTTGAACATGCATTTTCATAGATCTTCTACATCACTCAGTAGTTTAGTCAAAAGATAGGCTAATATGTATGGTATTGGTTTCAGCCAAAAGTTAACTGTTAAAAAGTAATACATACCATCTAAAGAATCTTGATAATTGTTACAATAGGGTTTCTTGTTTGACTCTAAAATAAACTGGTTCCATGTTGTATATTGAGCAGATGGTTGTAATCCACAGTTTTGATCAGGCAGAAACTTCAGTGTACAATCCTACAATTTAAATAAGAGCCATTAAAAAATACATTGGATAACAAATTGTTAAGTGATTCTCTTTAAATTGGCCACTTAGAACCATGATATTGGGAATACCTGGTTAATAATTCTATCTTTTATTACTAAAGTTCTAACAATCAGGTCTCTCTGAAAACCAAAACAATTTTTTTGCAATGAAATAAGTATGTTTCTGGCAAATATAATCTTTGAAATTAATAAAACAGGCATAATGAAATCAATGTGTAAGTACAATACTATATATGCCTTGTAGATGATATTTGTTTTGGGACAGATATTTTCTTTTCAATTCAAGGTCTGACAATAAGTCTACAGTTGGACTGTTTAATAATGCTTTCAGTGCAGTACCAATACAAGGTATGCCTAATAATCTATTAATTAAATGTTTATTTGTTTGTAATTAAGATTTGGTTTTGAAATTTAGCTGTACCAATAAAAATCTGGTAAAAAACAGGATATCACAACCTAATTTTTTGGTGATGTTGTATATAGAGCCCATAAATTTCAATATGACATGTAAACTTATTTATCCTTTGAATACCCTCATTTTAAAAAGTTGTCCATTTACTACAGTAGTCAGCTCTTTGAATGTTGCTTTTTATTGGTACAAACATATATCTAAATAAATAAAACCATAACTAAATATGTATTCCTATACAGCTATTAATACTTTATACGATCCTACATCTTCCTTATATTTCAGCATTGCACAAGGTCTTGGTTTTTTCTCAGATTGTGTATGTCATTTTTACACTAAATCCAATGGATGTGTACTTATTGATATTTTAGTCTGAGAAACATGACTTACTGTAAATTCAGAAATTATTGCGAGGTTAATATTCAAATAATTCGACTCTTTGAGAATCGGAATTATAAGAACTGACTTTCTGATAACGGATACATATGTCTGTATGTAGCTTTCCTTAAATGACAATTAAAGTGGCATTTTTGTTCATTCCTCAAAAATCACAATAATAAATACACACAATAATTGGCTTTGAACTAGTTTACAGTAATAGGTTTTGCTCATTGTTGAAGACTGTACAGTGACCAATAGTTAGTCTCAATGGCAGTCATACCACATGTTCTTATTTTTTGTTAACAACACATTGAAGTTCAGTACTTGGTAGGCCATGTAGTCTAATAAACTACGTTTTTAGTATAGGACTTTGTATGCCCTGTAATGTAAAATTTACCTGTTGAGGACACACGTTTGCAGTACAGTACCAAGAATGGCCTTTAGTGTATAATTTACATGTTTGAGAACACATGTTATCAGTATAGTACTATGTATGCCCTGCAGAATAAAATTTACCTGTTTAAGAACACATGTTTTCAGTACAGTACTAGGAATCCCTGTCTGTCCTCCATATTTTCTATAGACATTGAATGTGTAGGTATTTATTATAACTGGTTTTCTTTTACTAATATCCACTACATGTATCTTAATTAAATTGTCTCCAAGTCCTATTGTGAAGTTACTCCTACTATATAGAAATAAAAGAAAATATTTATTTTTTTTCAAATATAATAGGAGAAAGAAACCCAAAGAAAAATGTGAGTTAAATACAAACAATTGTTTGAATAGAATAATGTAATTGTTTCTTTTTTTATTAAATACATGTATCACATTGGAAAGATTCAATTTTGAAATTACTGCCTTTTGTCCATTGCAACATTTGTGGAACTCTTTTATACTGGAGCACAAAAAGCCTACTTTTCTATGTCAATGCTACCATTCATATTTTCATGATTTCATAACAGTGTAATCAGATAAGATTTTTGTTACTTTAAATTTGTGTTATATATTAATGGCCATCTATATTTGGTCAAGGAATTTTTTATGTATGTAACAAAATCAATCCGTGGTTGTGAGCATTTACTGACAATTTCCACAATTGCAACATTCTTCCAAAGTTAGGGCTCAATTATGATCAGCTGACTGTGATATTAACATGGCTATGGAATTGCCGCTCTGTTTCCTCTGCTTAATATTTTTGTTCGAGGTTAAAACTAAACCTATTTTTTTGGTTTGACTCTTTTGGTATGCTAATTGTTTTTTGACAAAAATTATCCTGACTTTCAAGTCCTAAATTAATACTTGTTTTGTATGAACCTCATACCACAAGTTATGTAGTGACCCAAAGGCAAAATACAGGAAATATGTGAGTAAACTTGTTTTAAATGAGTTCAGTGATGATTTTTGGGCACCAAAAATATTCTGTAAATTTTTTTAAACTTTAATTGGTTCTTCTGTAACATGTGACTATATACCTGACTAAACCACTTATGTTGTCAAATCTAGCTTCAGTTTTACTGTCTTTAGTTCTGACATCAAAATGTAACATTATGATGTTGTAGTTCACTGTAATGTTATAATTCATCTTGTATGGGTCAAGGTGAAGGTCAATTGTTGGATATACTTCCAGATGACTTAGTAATGTTGCACCTTCCTCATCTGTAAGGAAAATATGATGATTTCATTCATATCATATACACCATAATTGTATCTGAAGAATGATATTACTGTGGATTCATATATTTTCATGGATACCAATTTTTCGTTGATTGAGGAAAACTTTATTTTTTCGTAGCCGTAGGTACTTGATTTTGTGGTTTGCCAAAGTCTGCATGCAACATATAGAAAATGTGTACTTCATTGAGCATCTAAATTTGAGGTTTACCTTTATCTACCAAATCCACGAAAAATTGGTTTCCCACGAATAATGATGAATCCACAGTATCGGAAATTATGTATTTTTGGAATGAGACTATTTTTTTATTGACAGAAAAGTTTTCTATAGTTCTTTCCAAACATTAAGCACCAATTCATTATTTATTGAGACAACTCATCTGAACAAAATAAAGGAATATAACAAATTTGTACTTACAAATCACCACAATACAACTAATATTAATGAGGGTAGTGAAGGGGGAGTATGTGAATGGATGACACTGATTATAAAATGGTTAATTCATGATGAACGAAAAAATAGAAAATACCTTGCATGTTGCTTTTTCACCAATTTGTATGAAACACAGTGAATAATAAGTTTAAAGCACAAAAACATGTGAAATTAAAATTGCAAACATGTTGCCTGAAAATAGCCAATTAACAGCCTCATTAATGAGCTCAGTTGTCTCATATGTATTGATTGCGATTATTTATGGCGGTTAATTTTAAATGTTTACTCAACTGTTTGTTTTGAAACTTAATGTCTTACACCCTATATTTTCTAGAAATTGTTTTAACAGTTTTGATTGTGTGCAGTCTACCAGTACATATTATATCTTTATATGGTCTAATTTTATCACTACAACATAATTACTTTTGTTAGTCTAACTTTTGACTATTTTATAAATCAAACACCTATGATTTAACTTTTTAAAAGAAAATAAATGATTTGTGCTTCAAATGGCTGCGGATTGAAAATAAGCACTTGATTAAATGTAGTATTCTTCTAGTATTTTTAAGTTATAGATTCAAATGTCTGCTAACATGATTAAGTAGCCTTTGCTAGTGTTTCTGTCCCAAGTCTGGGAAACTTGTCAGTGGTTGTCATTGCTTATATCTTGGTTTTATTTTACCTTTAAAGAACGACAATGACCTTTGAAGGTCTTCTCAGGTTATTTGTATCTAAAGGTTGAAATCATATTGACATATACCCTGAGCATATACCCCACATCTTTATTTGTTAATTCACTTACCAGATAATGTGTAGTCTTTCTGATCACTACTCTTTAGATGTCTGCGGAAGTTTGAGCTTGGAACCCTGCAAATAAATTTATTCTTAAGTCATTTGATTAAAGCACTGTGATCTGTGATTAAATCTTCTATCAAAGAAATTTCTCTTAAAGTCTAAGGGCTGTAATTCTTTGAAAAGGGGGTCATTGGAAGGGGAATATGAACTTGATCTGTAACTCAACATTATACACTTATCAATCAAAATCAGATTGTAAAGGCATAATGGAAAAAATCTGGACAGGAGTTAGATATCAGGTAGAACAAGCATTCTGAGAGTATTGCATGGCAATACATAGTCCCCTACCGGTTAAAAAATCATTGTATTGGAACAAAATGCTAACTTGATCTATAACTTTTCATGGTGTAAACTATATAACAATTATCAAGTCAAAAAAAAAGTTGAAAACTGATTATTTAAGTGAATTTTCTAAGTCCAAGGACCATAACTCTGCACAAAATCATCAGATCAAAACTAAATTCGAACTTGATCTGTTACTTGTCACTATAAAACTATATACCAATTATCAAATCAATATCTTCAAGCATGACGAAAGAAAGTGCGGAAAACTGATTATTTGAGTGAATTTTCTAAGTCCTAGGACCATAACACTAAACAAAATCATCAGACCGGAACAAAGTTCGAACTTGATCTGTAACTTGTCATGATAAAACAATACACCAAATATCAAATCAATATCTTCAAGCACTTCGTCGGTAGGGGACTAATAAAGGTTGAAATGACAGAAGCAGGGAAATCTATATTTGCCATAGCCACAAAGTGGCATGGTTATACTAAATATTACTTACAAGTTTGATCTGAGTAAATCTTCCTCAACATAATCCACTTCTGCAGATAAGTGACTCTCCACTTGATGAAGGAGAGAGTGTATGTCTGCTGTAGAATGGAACTCTGGGATACGATGTTCCTTGATCTGTTGATTAAGTGTGTGTAGAGATCTTTCATTCATCCAGATCTGCTGAAGTCTGATGAGATCTGATGTGTAATCATCTGACAGTGAAGGATACACCTGAAAATAGAAATAATATTTAATTTAACTTAAATTGTTCAACTTTGTCAAGCTAAGATAGGGTAAAACAAAGGGATTCAATAAGCAATGCATCCATGATTATAAACGCATTAAAAAATTCATAATTTATACATATAGTAGACTTTGTCTGCACAAATATGTCCATCATTAATCCAGGTATTTTCAGTCATATCCAAATACTGAAAATCCGAGTTCAAACTAAATTTGGAATTTTCAATATCAGAATTATGATTCAAAACACAAAACCAAGCTCTATGACAATGCTGACTGCTAATTTCATTCATTCAGCATAGAGTAAACAAAATAGGCTGACTATATAATCCCCACAATAAACTTTATGTGTCCAAGCCTTTATGGGAATAATCAGATTTTTTTATGCCCCCACCCATGGCTTCCAAAACAGTCATATATTCCGGACATTTATAAATTTACCG
Organism: Mytilus californianus; assembly: GCF_021869535.1. NCBI lineage: Eukaryota > Metazoa > Mollusca > Bivalvia > Mytilida > Mytilidae > Mytilus > Mytilus californianus. The sequence continues at coordinate 78,610,611 of NW_026262581.1, forward strand.
GACATTGTCCGTCTGGGAAAAGCATGAAACGGACATCTACTTTTAGTTTTCAAGGCTTTCAGAATCTTAAGAGACGGTCAATACATTTTAACATAATTTAAAAAGTTTATGCGATCTTTTTGACCCGACCTTTTGCCTTTAAACAGCCACACATTTCCGGTTATCAGAAATACGTTTATAAATATGATTTGATGAAAAATTTAAAAAGGTTTAAAACGAAAAAGCATCAGAACCACGTTGTTTGAACCAGTACACGTGTGCGCATGTGCGCAGGTGGGAAATTTAATTATGCATTCCTATTCTTCAAAAACGTTAACATTATCATTGATACCTTTATCTAACGTTCATTTCGAGTATTTTCTTGAAGAAATAATGGAAAGAGCTACTTAAACTCAATCATGCTTTGTAAACGTACACGGATTTTACGTATCCGTCTCTGGTTCATGTTTTACCATTGTCAAGTCAACATCAGGTAATAGGAAAATGTGCTTTTTAAAAACAAAGTCAAGTTTTTGACAACGTTATTTTGCACCAACAAAGAGACTAAGGCAGATATTAGTACGCTGATGTTGCACACTTCAAATGATGCACTGTCAATCTGACAGATTACGTCAGAACATCGAATTTATATCAAAGTAAAGTTTAATATCGTTTTTTTTAATGTCAATCATTGGTTATATGATGGCCAACTGATTACTATAATTGCCTTTTGTTACTAAGTCTTAAGGGATTAAAATCGAGATCAGACATAAAATGTCCGGCTGGCTCAAATATTTTTTGGAAGCCTTGGCCCCACCTAGGGGCATTATGTTTTTCGGTCTGTGCGTCCGTTCGTTCGTCTGTCTGTTAGTCCGTCTGTCCCACTTCAGGTTAAAGTTTTTGGTCAAGGTAGTTTTTGATGAAGTTGAAGTCCAATCAACTTGAAACTTAGTACACATGTTCCCTATGATAAGTTCTTTCTAATTGTAATGCCATATTAGAGTTTTGACCCCAATTTCACGGTCCACTGAACATAGAAAATGATAGTATGAGTGGGGCATCCGTGTACTATGGACACATTCTTGTTTAAATTCTAAATTGATAAAAAAAATTCAATTTTTATATAATCATCCAGTGAATAATTAATATTTTTTTTTATCTATATAGGCTGCTACCTTAATAAACTGTCCTAATTTTTGAATCTCTTGTGCACTTTTCAGAAGATAAATCAGATCAGAATCCAGTAAACACACACCATAACCATTCCTGCATTTCTGTAAAAGAAACCAGTATGAAAAATAAACAGAATCATTAAATATTTTGTTAATATTGATGTCAGAGAAGGTTTGTTATTCTTAAAGATATCATTTTGGCAATGTAATGGAACATGTTTTTTTTTTAAGAAAGAACAGAGCTCTAACATTAATGCTGTTCAAGACAAAAAAAAATATGACTATGTATTTATTAAAAGTTTGAAAAGAAGTGAATATCTGTTGATTCTTACAACAGAAAATCTAGGTTTCCTGTGAAAAAAGCCATATGTTAAAGAGTTATGGAAAATTCCATTTAACATGGTACCAAGTAAGTCAGATCATGTGTGAGAGTGATGGTTTGGAAAGAAGCCATTACACATGCTGTGGATTCATTACTATTCCTTGGGTACTAAATTTAGTGGATTTAGTGGGTATTTGTGTTAAACTTTAAGTGTTAACTATTTAAGTGTTGAACAAAGTTTTTCTATAGGCTTGTATGCAGAATTTGTCAAACCCACATATCAAGAATCAACTAAAATACAATTTTTCCTCAATACACAAAAAATTGACAATGACAAATATAAATGAATACTCAGTATACAAGTTTACCAGAAGGACAGAGAAATTGAACAAAATGTTACTATCAGTGGGTACCTGAAACGATTTAGAGACTCAGCTATTGGATTTTATGAAACGGAGATAACTATGATTTGTAGAAAACATCTCTAGAGATGAGTTAATTTCTTAAATATGTTTTTTCTATTATTTACATATCAGCTATCTGTACATCACAGCCATACCAGTTTTACAATTTTACATAATGTTAGATACTGTCCAAATTCACTTTATATATTCTTTCAATCTTTGTTTTAGGAACATCAACAACATACCTGCCGATCCAGTATAATATCCCTGCCACTTTCACCAAGAGCAACAGCTACATCCGTTCCAACTGTTTCCTTGGTAATCATTAGTGAAACAGTATCTTTTACTATATCAAAACTGTCACTCTGAGGCAAAAGGTTCACCTACAAAGATATTAAAACATAGTAGTATTTATATAAGATTATGAAAATTCTAAATGAGTACTAACTGATATATGTAAGTAGTTGATGTACTATTTTGTTTGCAATATATTTTTAGTGATATCGTTGTTTTACTATGTTCTTGTAGAACTGTTCTTTAATAAGTTTTTATATTGTTGGAATAAAATTTGTATACACATCTACAAAAGGTCATGTTAGTCTGACACAGCATACGACTGTTTTGGTATCTTATGATGTAAGACCGCGAATACATGTCTCATGTGATTTCAAATACATACGCATAGTTTCGGTCAACCAAGTCCCAAACGTAACCGTACTTCTTGTGTTTCGGTAAATCAACTACTATGTATTCACTGTTATTCGTGGCATACCAATTTTCGAGGATTTTGTGGATAAAGGTGTACCACAAATTGAAATATTTAAGGAAATGCAAATTTCCTAGAAGCTTGTAGAGAGAATTTGTGAAAACTACCAAATTGAGAATCCACAAAAATACAATTATTCCTGAATCCATGAAAATCGGTATTCACAAAAAACAGTTAAATCCAAAGTAATCCTTCTGTAACTACAGTCATCAAACTTTTTTATAATCTATTCCGTTTTAACATTTTAACCATGTAGAATTTAACGAAGACATTAATTTAGATACCACTGATAAAAAATTCATAGACAAAAAATAGTTGTGTGCTTTTTAAAAACTTTCTAGACTATGTAAAAATTGTATACAAACCTTTAATATGATTGGATGGAAATTTGATGTGAAAATCACATGGTACTGTAATAACTGTGTGTACTGGTTATATCTACGAATAAAAAAATTGAAGTCAATGATATTGCTGATTTACAAACTTAGAAAAACAAAGACATATATAACATTTCGTAGTATTTTGCACAAAAAAACTGAGGCATTGGCAAATTTGAAAAATTCCAAACAATCTGAATATTAATTTAAAGGGGGGTCGAGAAATCACAAAATTTTTTTTAGCTATCATTTTTTATTGTCTGACACAACTATATATAAACTATTTTGTGATTTTTGTTGAGCTATATATGTTAAGTATGATCTTTACAATTAACATTGATCTTTAATACTGTAAACAGGGAAATTTTCGCAGCATTTTTATTTTCGCGGTAAGAGTTGAAACGCGAAAATAAAACGACTGCGAATATTTCAAGTAAATCCGAACACGAATATGAAGACCATACATGAACGTATTTCAATAGGATATGTAGATGGCTAATTTAAAACATCGGTTTTACAGACGACAGATCTATACCGCAAAACATAACTTTATTTCTGAAGGAAAGTCAGTGTTAGATATCAAAACTTTATCTCATGATAGTCCTAATTAATCCAAGTGGACATTACGGATATTGCTAAATAAACAACTATCGTTACAGTTATGTAAATGACACCTGTCAATCAGTTTTAAAATGATTACCCATTGTATCTGTTGCACAGATCAATCAGATTAAAATATTAACTAATAAACAGTAATTCTGTCAGCATTTAATTCACTCTTAATTAGGTTATTTTTCTTTGTTTATTGTGATTGTGTTTGTACAAGCAAACATGACTAATAGTTTTAAATGTGAACCGACAAAAAGGAATTTTGATTGGTTTTATCACTTGATTTAAATACATTTATTAACACTGTACAGTTTCCAAATCATTAATAAAAAAAACTTATATAGGACACCGACCGGGACATCGCGAATTCAAAACGGCGCGAATCTAGATTTTGTTGGTAAATCCCGAAAAAAAGACGGCGCGAAAATTTCCCGGTTTACAGTAGCTGAAATATGTTTTATCATTTTTAATGATATAATGAAAAAAAAGTCACTTGTAATTAATACAAAAATGGAAATAGTTTAAATTGTGTCATGTAACACTTCTTGCATTCCCCTTAAGCTGAATATTTTTAAACATAAAACATGCCTATAGAACCAACCCAAAATGACACAATTTTATACACAACAACTTACATGTAATTGTACTGTAGATTCAGTTTCAATGCTAAATTTTCTGATGTCAGTAAACTAACAAAAATAGACTGCTTCAGGTTTTTCCACCAAATGGCCTCTGAAGTTTCACCGAAACTATCTGATATGTATGTCTAAAAATATCATGTGAAATATCAATAATTCAGGAATCTTAACTTTAAATGACCTACAAATTTGTAAAAAATACAATGATAATGTCATGCAAAATTATTTCTCCTGACTTTGTCCATAATGTCTTGCAAATTATCTCCTCTGACTTTGTCCATACAATTCTAATGTCTTGCAAATTATCTCCCCTGACTTTGTCCATACAATCATAATGTCTTGCAAATTATCTCCCTTGACTTTGTCCTTAAAATCATGATGTCTTGCAAATTATCTCCCCTGACTTTGTCCATACAATCATGTCTTGCAAATTATCTCCCCTGACATCATAAAATGCAGTTTTGGAAAATTATTAATGTAAAACATTTTGTTTACTGTTATGAATGAAGAATTGATTCTAATAGAATAATTAATAATTTATAAATGATGCAATCTAATTAAATTCCATACCAAATTCAGATTTTCTTTTGAAGAAAGATCATTGAATTTAATTAGGCTGGTGCTGAGAATTCAATGGTTAACAATTCCATTAGTTCGAGTCTGTTTAACCACATAAGATTTAAGTTTAAGCACATCAGTCACATGATGACATCAGTAGTTAGAGATCAACACAATATCAACTTATCCATAGTGACACCTTACTGTAAGTTTTTATCGAAGTGAGGGAATCAAAATATATATATGTGGTCAAATATTTTAAGTGGAAATCTATTAAAATAATTTTAATTGCTTGATAAGTCTGTGAAGAAAACTAGTTCATAGAAAAATGTCACATGCTATGAATTTTCCAAACCACATTTGAAAGGATCTTTCCTGGAACTCTCCTATTGTGAAAAAAAGATTATTTTCAACTACCCAGTAAAAAAAAATCTTTACAATCCTAATAGTAATTCATTAAACATGTCTACGAAATAACATACCTTAATTTTTTCCAGTTCATTTCCAGAGTAGATGTATAGTCTTACAGGAAACATGGCTGCCACATATACTTTTAGTTGCATATGGATGATAGTACCATTCTTCTTCAATAAACTGTTGTCACTATGCCAAAGTCTACCTTTGTACCTAGAAAATAATCATCCAAATACTTTAAGAGATGTCAAACAATGTTGTTGTCTGTCCATTGCTTAATGCCTTATAAATGACCTGTAGATGGCAATTTTGGGTAATTGAAATGTTTTCCACTGTTTGATATATAGATTCTAGAACTGAATTAAATGATATATGATATTTCTCAATTTGAAACAGTTATGCGTTTAAATTTTGAAGCATTTCCTTTTTACTGGGTTCTTTCTCTGAGGCATCATCAGGCTTGGTGACCATTTCCATGAGATTACAATAGCAAAATCAAAGCACTGTAACAAAATATCTCATAACTTTATATTTATTTTTTTAAGTAAAACTGAGAACAAGTGAACCATATGTTGACTTCTGGATGTATTTGTTTTTGTGTTGTTGGGTTACTGTCTGATTTACCCCACATCTCCTTTTTTTCACATGTTTACTATCAAAACATAATTATCCTGGTAGGGAAGTTGAAATTCCCTTACTGTGAATTCATTTATTTTCGTTTTTCGTGGGTACCAATTTTTGCAGACTGAGGAAAACTTATATTTTCGAGGATATATGATATACAAACAAGCCTATGGAAAATGTGAACTTCATTAAACATTTAAATTCATGGGTTACTTATACCAATACCAATGAAATCATAGAAAAATGGTTTCAAAAGAAAAATAATAAATCCACAGTATTTAAACCTACCTCGCATCTCTTAAATCTGTTCCATGTTTGGTCTGAATTCCTTTCTGTTCATCGTACAATAAATAACTAGACTGGAGTTCCATGTTGTTTTCTAAGGCTGGTTGTTTGTCATAGCATGTTGTATTATGACTCTCTGCAATACAATAATCTTCAATGAGAAACTGTCTTGTAAATATTTTGCTCTGTACTACACTTTTGTGCAGAAATACTCAAGTTCATTTAAAGAAAATTACTAGTAAAAAGATTAAATTTCCAGCATCATGGGACTTTCAGCATGATTGAATTTAGCTGACATTAACATGATTACTCCATCATGGGACTTTCAGCATGATTGCATTTAGTTGCCATCAACAGTTTATTTAATATGTGTGCAAAGCTATAACTATGACTTTGAGCTCCAATAATGAGTTGATGTTCCAAGTATCAAATAGCCTGATTCCATATTCATCCTCAATACCCAATAACTTTAAGACAAAAACCACTTCTGGGGACATGCATTCATTCTTAAGTTGAAGGAATTTTAAGCTGATTTGATTTGTAAAGGTTCAAAATGTTACCATGAATCTTGTTCAAATAAGCTATGACTTACGTTTTGTCTTTCTAAGTTTTAGTTGATTATCCCTAAAAGACTGCCATACGAGTCATATTAGTTAAACACATCTTCACCTTGGAATGTGCTTGTTCTAAGTGAATAATATGTCAATAATTTTTCATGTATTCTATTGGTTGATTTTTCAAGTGTTCAGTCAGTTTTTTTACATTTCAAATGTTCCATTCCCTTTTTTACCATTGTTTTTTAATTACCTTATTTTGAGAACATTTGTTAAACCATTTATTCTTCTGTATAGTTTATAAATACCTGTAACTTTACTATAGACTGTATGTAGGTAACAGATATATTCTGGCTGTTTGATAACTTGATGTAGGACTGGTATGTGGTTGTACTGAAAGATAGGAAAGCAAACATACAATGAAGCAGACTACTATGTCCAATATTTGACAGTACTAAATGATATCAAGATAATTATGATTAAGCAGAAATTATATTTATACCCGTGTCTTTTTGTTTGTTATCATTAATTTGTAAAAAAGAATTTCATTTTGGCAATTAAAAAGACACTTTCTGATTCTTTGATTTTTAGGGGAAAGTTCTCTCATTGGCTATCATACCACAATTTCTTAATTCTGATTTTTTTTTTAATAAAAATAGAAATATCTTAAGGACAATTTTCCTATGATTACAACTAAGTTTAAAAATTCTTAAGAGAAAATTAGCAGTTAAATATTTTCAATACCATGATTGATTTTTTTTAACAAGAATCTTTTAAAGGGGAGTTAAATATTTTCAATACCATGGTTGAAATTTTTTTTAATAAGAATCTTTTATAGCGGTGAGGTATAAATAAGTATCTGAATGCTTGTGACAAGTTGTCATAAACAATAAATGTAAGGACTCTCTGTTCTTACCTTGGTATAGACATCATGTCTATTTTCTATATCAGTTTTACTTGCCGTCCATACTACAGACCAGTTTCCTTTTGTATCTAGAAAACAAATATCAAATAAGCTATTATCATTTTATAAAAATTATCTTCAAAGACAAAGAACACCCTGAACTGATTGCACTATCACATTTCCATTTTCAGTGAACCATGAAATAGGGGCTAATCCCTTAAGTTGGCAAATAATTACATATTTCACATCACAATGAACATTTGTACTAAGATTCAAGTTGATGTGACCACAACTTCATAGTGTGCTTTATTTTTGTTGTATTCATTGTAGGCATTCAAGAGTATTTCACAGACTATTAGGGAACTGTTATATATTTGGGCAATTAAAACAGACTTTGTTCTTTGTCTTTTCAATGGCAGTGGTACCACTTCATTTTTATATGACATACCAGTAATTTTTTTATTTACATTTTAAGAATTGCTGCATAATGAAAACAAGGAGCTGACTTGTTACTCGTGATTTCACTCAATTTTTCTCTACTTTTGGAGAATCCCAAGATATTTAGTGGAATGCAACATCCTTTTTCACATCATTAATGAAAAAGATTCGAACAAACTGTAATAGAGAGAAAAGCTACCATGAGTCATTCCAGCAATTTGAATCGATGAAAAGTGATATTTAATTGAATTAATTATCATTGGACATTAGAAATAAACATAAGCTTTTTTAATACATACCAGTTGTTTCATCTTTTGTAAACACTGTATAATTATGTTTAGAGAACACATCCTTTATAAATTGTGTTTGGTTTTTAGTCAGACCTAATGTCAGTACAGTTCTGTATGCAGATATACTCTGTAGTCTGCTTTCAATCTGGAAAAAAGACAATCATGAATTGCTAATTGGTATAATTACATGAAGCTTGACATCAACCAATAAAAAAAACAGTACAGCAATTGGACTTCTATTTTTATGGTAGAAATAATCACATTAATTGAATCATCATTATCAATAAGAGTTAGTAGAGTAAATAGCCTGTGTAATTGATTCTGACTATGAGATCAAGGTCAAATTTCATGCATCAAACCTTTTAGAGACATTGACATCATTTATCCAACTATAGACTTTATATAGAAATTAAATCAAATTCTATAATAATGTAGAAACTGACCTAATCACTAAACATTTATAAACCACAAATTAGGAAACTTAGTCTATAAAGCAAGGAGGTTGTATTCAGAATAGAAACTCCATGCTTGTAGTAACAAGAAACTTATATACTGGTAATCGGTAAATACAACTTTCATCAATGTATGAATAAACTATATTACAAGGTCAATGTTAGATGAAGCCTGACAGACAGACAGACAGCTAAGTGTATCTACAATAATTCTATGGACATGATAGATCTCATGAAAAAAAATCACCCAATAATGAAAAATTTACATTAATCAATGAATTTTGAAAACAAAAAAACTTAATTACTGCTATACATAATTTCATGCTTGCATCTCAGCTGAAAATTGACAAATCAGATAATTAGATTGTGTTTATCTATTTGAATATTGGAGACTTGAAGCGAGGACAAATCCTCGGGTTTTACCATATATAATAATAAATACAAATTTAAAAATTAATTTATTTTTTTGTTGAATCACTAAAATTCAATTTGAGATGGATTTTGCAAATCTCCTGATCATATTTAATAGACATTGGTTTAAAATATCTTTGTGATGTCTTTTACCATTTTGTTTTAAATCGGAGTTAAGCATTGTGAATTTCCAGAGAAACCAAGAGAATCTCATCTCCTAGAAATTTAAAGTGCCAGGATGTTCGAAAATATGTTAAAGGTTTAATTTGGACTAATATATTGTGATATTACCACTGGACAGACACAAGTCAAGTTCTTATCTTTTCCTTTCTTAACCCCATTAACAAATACACTGCTATAAAAGTAACTGTCATTATTTTTAACTGCTTTACACTAAAAAAAGACAAGTTCACATGACTTTTAGTCTCATTCATAAAGACAATGTGGGGTATAAGTCAATGAGACAGCAATATAAAAATATGCTTTAAGGGGTTAAAATAGAATCCTATCAGATTTGACACCACAGTTAACATAGAAATGACAATTGACTTTTTACATCATGTTTAAAAAATTCATACATTTTATTATTTATATGTAAGTAAAAATGTTTTGTTTATGAGTTGTAATAAAGATAAATGGTCTATTATAATCCCCCCAAGGTCAAAACATAAAAACAAGAAGCAGGGTCACTTAGATTAATTGATTATCATCCCCCTGTAGACAAACACAATGACATATATAAATTATCTGGAAGCAGTTAGTAATTAAATCTAACATATGTCTTCATCAACTGTAATAAATAACACAAGAAAAAAAGCACCTGTTGGTATACCTACATCCATTTATGTGGTGCTAAATATTGGCTTCATTTCATCAACAATAAACCAGTATTTTCAAACATATGCCATCTAGATAAATTAGTAGATGTAGACTCAAAAAATCTTGAAATGTTTGAATAAGCTCAGTTCCAGTGTCAAGTTCAAAGGTGACAGTTATGATTTTTCTACTCTTTATGGAGCACTACCACTGTTCCACATCTTATCAAACAAAATTTTCCATTGAAAGTTTTTTAATTAATCTAGGCATTTCTATATCTCAATTCCTTTGTAGGGGGAAAAACAAATAAATACTAAAAACACATTAATTAGACGAGAGACAAATAATGAGTCTCTGAATAGACATACACACAAATGATTTAAGCTATAAGTATTTGTATGAAAATATTTTTTCATTCCTAAAGAAAAAAATATACAGTTAAAATGGTATTCTTATGGGGACTAACTGTGCACCTCTTTTATCACATAATTATTTCCCGACTTATATAATATATATCAAAGTTTATGACTAAACCCATATAGACTTAAAGTTGTCCTAAACAGATATTGTCAGCATTACTCCATCTTAACCAACTTCTTCTAATGTGAAATATGCCTTTGTTAGACCTTAATATCATAATTGTTAATTCCTCTCAGTGTGTACCTTTACTTTTTCCAATAATTTTATTAAAAAATTCGTAAGGGTTCCACGGAACCCAGTGTCTCGCCTATTTTTGCTGTTAATCGCAGGCTCAACAAAAATGAGGGAAAAAAAATTAAAATATTCCTCTCGATACTATCTTTTGATTGTAAGAAGCTTCTGTCCAAGTTTAGGAAAAAATCCAGGATGGTTTATGAATCTAATAAATGTTTTAAAAACTTTAACTGCAGACTGTATGTAATGTTAACTGGCAGAAAAACTAAGTCCATTCATAAGTTAAATACGGAAAAAATAGAATTTTTTTTTTACAAAATTTACTTCTGGATACTATCTTATGATCATAAACAAGCTTCTGTCCAAGTTTGGTATAAATCCAGGATAGTTTAAGAAAGTTATTAAAATTTAAACAAGAGTGCACACGCTGAAATGTCTCGCCTTCTTTACTAATCATTGATATTATGTTGATAGTCCTAAATATAAAGCTTTACTACAACTATCACATACACTTAACATGATCCAAGAAAATGAGGTCAAGGTCATATAAACCAAACAAGAAATGCATGTACACCTTACAATCATTCAATACACTAAATATAGTTGACCTATTGTTTATAGTTTCTAAGATACAGACTTAACCAAGAAAACTAAACATTGACCAATGAACCAAGAAAATGAGGTCAAGGTCAGATGAACAATGCCAGGCAGACATGTACTACAGCTTGCAATCCTTCCATACAACAAATATAGTTGACCTATTGCTTATAGTATTAGAAAAACAGACCAAAACACAAAAACTGAACACTGAGCAATGAACCCTGAAAATGAGGTCAAGGTCAAATAAAACCTGCAAGACTGACAGGTACATCATAAAATATTTCCATACACCAAATATAGATGACCTATTGCATATAGTATTAGAAAAAAAGACCAAAACTCAAAAACTTAACTTTGACCACTGAACCATGAAAATGAGGTCAAGGTCAGATGACACCTGCCAGCTAGACATGTACACCTTACAATCATTCCATACACCAAATATAGTAGACCTATGGCATACAGTATAAGAAAAACAGACCAAAACACAAAAACTTAACTATAACCACTGAACCATGAAAATGAGGTCAAGGTCAGATGACACCTGCCAGTTGGACATGTACACCTTACAGTCCTTCCATACACCGAATATACTAGACCTATTGCTTATAGTATCTGAGATATGGACTTGACCACCAAAACTTAACCTTGTTCATTGATCCATGAAATGAGGTCGAGGTCAAGTGAAAACTGTGTGACGGGCATGAGGACCTTGCAAGGTACGCACATACCAAATATAGTTGAACTATTGCATATAGTATTAGAAAAAAAGACCAAAACTCAAAAACTTAACTTTGACCACTGAACCATGAAAATGAGGTCAAGGTCAGATGACACCTGCCCGCTAGACATGTACACCTTACAATCATTCCATACACCAAATATAGTAGACCTATGGCATACAGTATAAGAAAAACAGACTAAAACACAAAAACTTAACTATAACCACTGAACCATGAAAATGAGGTCAAGGTCAGATGACACCTGCCAGTTGGACATGTACACCTTACAGTCCTTCCATACACCGAATATACTAGACCTATTGCTTATAGTATCTGAGATATGGACTTGACCACCAAAACTTAACCTTGTTCACTGATCCATGAAATGAGGTCGAGGTCAAGTGAAAACTGTCTGACGGGCATGAGGACCTTGCAAGGTACACACATACCAAATATAGTTATCCTATTACTTATAATAAGAGAGAATCTAACATTACAAAAAATCTTAACTTTTTTTTCAAGCAGTCACTGAACCATGAAAACGAGGTCAAGGACATTGGACATGTGACTGACGGAAACTTCGTAACATGAGGCATCCATATACAAAGTATGAAGCATCTAGACCTTCCACCTTCTAAAATATAAAGCTTTTAAGAAGTTAGCTAACGCCGCCGCCGCCGTAGCCGCCGCCGCCGCCGCCGCCGCCGCCGCCGCCGGATCACTATCCCTATGTCGAGCTTTCTGCGACAAAAGTCGCAGGCTCGACAAAAAACTTTAACCACAGAGTGAATGTAATGTTTCCTGGCAGAAAAAACTAAGTCCATTCATAAGTTAAATACGGAAAAAATGGAATTTTTTTTTTACAAAATTTACTTCTGGATACTATCTTATGATCATAAACAAGCTTCTGTCCAAGTTTGGTACAAATCCAGGATAGTTTAAGAAAGTTATTAAAATTTAAAAAACTTTAACCACAGAGTGAATGTAATGTTTCCTGGCAGAAAAACTAAGTCCATCTATAAGTTAAATACGGAAAAAATGGAATTTTTTTTTTACAAAATTTACTTCTGGATACTATCTTATGATCATAAACAAGCTTCTGTCCTAGTTTGGTAGAAATCCAGGTTAGTTTAAGAATATTAAAATTTCAAAAACTTTAACCACAGAGTGAATATTTGTGGCCGCCGCTGACGCCGCCGCCGACGGAATGTAGGATCGCTATGTCTTGCTTTTTCGACAAAAGTCGAAGGCTCGACAAAAATGGGAGATGATTTAGTTTATCAGTTTAACCCAATTACATTCTAATGACCCTGTCTTAACAGTCTTTATTCATATTGGTTGTTTTCTTTCAAATCTTTGAAGTCAGCATTCTGCATAAATTTACATAAATTTCATATGTCAGACTAAATCCACTTCACCTTCCACTAGTTATTTAAGATTTGTGTTGTCAACATTGAACCTAATAGTTTATACAAAGAGCAGCAATTTTGATTTAAGATGAATGCCTTGATTTAACAGTTTTACTGTGCTTACACATTAATTACAAGGATTTATTGTTATGATCCTTTAATTTACAGATATTTTTCATCATCAGACCTTGCCTATAAACAACTGGAATATCTTACTTCTGTATACAGTTAATATATAACACAAAGCAACAATACAATAATCTATATACATAAATCAGATCAGTTTATCACACATCACCAATTCTCTTATCTACTTATCTAGATATCATCAACTAAATAAACCAATTATATACCAATTATTTTGTTTAGAACATGTGTATTCTGAAGGTAATTTATCAACTCATATTTTTATTGTGGCAGGAACCAAACAAAAATTATCCAACTGGTTCCTTTTCTGCAGTCTGGTAATTAATACAATTGTAATATTCCAAATCGCAGAATATCTTTAGTGATTTGATGTTTTTTTTATAAATTCCCCTGATAATTTGAGTTCATCTAACATACATTAAAAAGAATTCTGTATTGCATATAGATTAGAGAGATCTATCTTTTTTGGCACAAACATATGTACCACCTTTTCTCAACATCAAAAGCAAAGTTTGAAACATTTTGTAAGTGTCAATCCACAGAAAAAGATTATTTCCAGGGCCTTATCTGTTCAATTTCAAAAGCATACATCTTGTATTTATAAACAAATGATACTGCTTTACCAAATTATCAGTGCAAAGTTGGATTGCTGAAAGATGACTTCCTCATCATATCTTGTATCCTTTACTTTAACATCCAATAAAAAATACTCCAATATTAAACCCTTATTACTATATATATAATAAAATATTAATTTTCGCGAACCATTTAGGTCACAGAAATTCCAAAAAATGGCATCAGTAAGGAGAGTTGTACAAATGATGTGAATACACAGAACCCGGATCCAATTTATCTTTTACTAAAAGTATTCATCATTTTCTGTTTTGTATGTACTAACAACATTTCATTTTTCTACAATTTCGATTAAAATATTATAAAACCTGCAGTTCAATAGGTCACATGCCCCAAATAAACATTCCCCGATTGGTCGAACTACTGTGGCCTCGGTGTAAAGCAACGCAAGCCTCGATGTAAAGATCACGCTTCTAAAAATAGAGGTATGTCCCAACTTAACATTCCCCAATTGGTTGAATTGCTGCTCGATGTAAAGCAACGGAAGCCTTGATGCAATGAAGAAAAGGGATTGACAGGATAAACGTAATCGTTATGAATTTTAACTTCATGGTTCTTATGCAAGCAAATTTAATAAACAATGATTTTATACAGTTGTGTTATTGTTTTCACCTTACATAGGGCTTTATTTCTGATCTTATTTCTGTGTACACAATTCTGAATCTACATATTTCACCTACATCAATATTAGGTAATCCGTTTGGACAATTCCATATACTATTATGTTTTAGGGTTTTATAGCTTTAGTGTCGAGTTGGTGTATAGTATTGAGGGCTATCTGCGAGAAATAAATCCTTTTTTCTGATAGATTAACTAAATCAAAACCAATATAAAAATAGTTAACACATATATTTTATTTAACTGAGTAAATTGATCGGAATGTGAATGATACATAAACCTTAAATTCGTTTTGGTCTATCCCAGTGATGACATTTGCGCGGGAATTTAGTCCATTGACATCGTAATATAATTTACTTTGGATTGTAATTATCTTTAGATGTAATGTTACAGGATTTAATGTGAAATTATTTGTCTCTTCTTTTATAGTACACGAGTTTGACGTCAGGTTTGTACACATGAAGTCTCTAGTCTAAAAAAGCCAGTGATAGAACTTTAAACAGATAAGCAAATGTCTAGGGCCAAGTAAGGGAGGTGAAAAAGCCAGTATTACGCAGAACGATAAACAGTTACATAGACGGATCCAGGGGGTGGGGAAAATTTGTTGATTTTATAGGGAAGCAGGGGCGGATCCAGCCATTTTATAAAAGGGGGGTTCCCAACTCGGGACAAAGGGGGGGGGGGGGGGGGTGTTCCAACTATGTGTCCCCATTCAAATGCATTGATCGTCCAAAAAAAGGGGGGGGGGGGGGGGTTCCAACCCTCGGAACCGTCCCCCCGGATCCGCCACTGGGGAAGCATGACGGGAGTGGGCAACCCTTAGGTCAGTCAGCGGCCACCCCCCTTTTATGAAAAGTTGTGGATCCGCCACTGAGATTTATATAAGCATGTTTTCTTTGTGTAGATACCTTAAAATATCACCAACTGTGACTGAGTACACAATTTGATTCATTTTAGCTCATTAGCTGGGCTCACTCGCTAAAAAGGTTCATTGCGGGCCTGCTCACTGGCTAACATTTTACGATATTCATGACTCGTGTAGAAAAGCCGATAATCTTTACATGTGTGTGAGGAGTAGTTATCAAGCTTGCTTTCGTCTGTAAAAACTGTCTTAGGCCAAGTTAGGGAGGTGAAAAAGCCAGTAATAGAACGATAAACAGATGATCAGGTTTTCTTCATATAGATCCCTTAAAATATCCCCCACTGAGGACACAATTTGATTCATTTTAGCTCAGCTGCGCTCACTCGCCATAATAGGTTCATTGCGGCTTACCGGCTAATATGTGCAGAAAAGCTGATAACCTATACATACATGTACATGTATATAGTCAGATCATATGTTTTCGTTCGTCATATGAATTTGTACTATGCATGCCTTTTCAATGGAAATTGTGACGACAGTATGCATTCTTAATAGCACGAAAAACGATGAGAAGAGGATACATATGTCAACCAAAATTTTTCAGCAACGTCAAAATATGTGAGGACACCCTATCAAGATCTATTAAGCTTGCGTTCATGTTGCGTTAAAACTGTTTTAGGAAGGTGAAAAATACCAACAATATAACAATAAATAGATAATCGATATTGTAAGTGTTGAAAAGCCAATGGTCTACATATATACTTAAATATGTCAACCATAAAATAAAACTGATTTAATTTACACCACAACTGTTGAAAAAACCTTTATGTTTATATAACTTATCTCATTCTAGTCCATTCAACTGACAGAATCAGTGTACATTTCATGAACTCTTTAATAACAATAATCATCATGGACTATTCTTTATAGCAATATCTGTTAGCCATTTAGGGGTCTTTTGCATTCAAAGTTTAGTTTTAGTGGGTTTATTTTGCGAAAAAGAACTCAATTTCCAGATCAAAGTTAACACTTTCTATATATTTTGTTGTGTCAAAATGACCTAATGAATATAAAGGACAGTACCCATATAGACCCAAAAATGGTATATCACATTCTACACATGACATTTTAGCAGGAAAGACTGCCATTGGAGTATATAACTTTTAACCTGTGTATGTATAATTAAAATATGATAATAAAATTCATATCTTTTTCAGGACTTCTGATCGAACCATGTACATGTAGTATGGCATGTTTGTGAGATATGGTTTTGGTGGATAGGATGTTCATGAAGGACCTGTAGTACAAAGTATATCACTGGATTGAGCTCTTTGTCTAAGTGTATTATTAAAGTGCTTTGCTTTGAGCTCGGTTCATTGTTATGCAATTCATTCTTTGTGAAATAAAGATTTGACAGACAACTCTCATGTACAAGGATTTGTCAGGGTAGTATCCATTCTATGTACAATGTAAGTAATAAGGAGATAAAAGCATTTTATTATGATTTGAACCAAACATTTTTTGTCCTTTAACCAAATTTTAAAAAAAGAACAAATTTACCTGACAATGCTACACTCGCTACTAGCAATATGATGCTAGGTTGTTTTAATACATCTGTACTGCCTACTGATGACTCGGTCCTGAGTGTAAATGGTCATTCAGTATGTTAAAAAAAAAAAAAAATTATAAGGCCTATCTGGCCTAATTGATTTCTAAAACTATATTTCATTGTACATGTTCAACATTTTTCATTCATTTGTTTATTTCATAATTTGTGTGAATTAACATTGTTACAGTAAATGTTAATAACTACACTTTCATACCACAACAAATACTGTATTGGTATCACTTATATTTCTATCCATACATGTATAACAAAAAAAATTGAAAAGAGAATAATTTTGCAATACCTTTTTCATATTGAATACTATAACTTTTTTGATATTTAGACATATTAAGTAGATTTTCATAATACCCACTTGACATGCTTGAAATTCTATCAGATTACTTTTGGAGCAGTTATGAGTCTTTGAAGCATGCTCACAAAGGTTTTTTTGTTGATATCGTTTTCATATTGGTCAAAACTTGTTTTTGCTTCGGCCAGCTTTGGAGGAGATGTTATCAAAGAATTGATAAAAAACAACACAGAAGTTTACTTTCTAGCTCATCTAGCCCCAAGCATCATGTCAGGCATTTTCATTACTAAAAACCAATAAATGTCTTCTAATCTGAGAAATAATTTCGACATTTTAACAAAATATTTTACTAATGATACTGACAATCCACCACAAAGTAATATAAATAGAACCATACAAATAGTGAGCAAATACATATAAAAAAGATGTGGTATGATTGCCAATGAGACAATTCTCCACAACAGACCAAAATGACACAGAAATTAACAACTACGGGTCACCGTACAGCCTTCAACAATGAGCAAAGCCCATAACGCATTGTCATTTATGTTATTTATGTTCACAAAATAAACAAAAAACAAATATTATGTAACACATAGACAAACAACAACCACTGAATTGCAGCCTCCTGATATCATGTTCTCAGATATCATCTCCCATTTAAAAAAAAATCACATGAAAAAATGAACCTATTATGTGATGCTCTCCTAGCTACAAAATTTATCCAAAATCAAAGATGTGGAAAATATTCTATCATAATCATTTGGTCATTAATGCAATTAGTGTCTCTTTCATGCCCTCTTGAACATAAAATCTAAATATTAAATAAACAACACTCCTCATGCTCAGATTGGTTGTCATCGTGCAACACAGTTAATAACACCATATAGGAAAAACATAGAACTCCTTTTGTCATATAAAACACTGTCAAACATCCAAACATACTATCCACATTCATCTGTGTCCACACTTGTTCTTTTATAAAATATAAGGAATACAAAAACAATGGGATGTGGCATGATTGCCAATTGCCAATGAGAAAACTATCCGCCATAGACCAAAGAATGTGGATGTAAGCAACTATAGGTCACTGTAAGGTCATAAAGAATAACTATAGGTCACTATGAAGCCTGAGCATGACAAATGGCAAATAATTGAAACTAATATTTACAATACATGTTCTTTAAGGTACAGTGAGGTACAAATATTTAAAGTTTGCTTAGTACTGTGAGCAGTCAGATAAGTACTTACTTGTTTCAACTTGGCCAGTATAGTGGAGCTCTGTGTACTGTGATGCTGATTAACAGATAACTTCCTCAAGGAATTTTGCCTGCCATTATTTTCATATATTCTGTCATCAGTGCCAGTCTCTTTTGAATTAACTTCTTTCATCAGCATACGATTCATTCTTACATGTTGCTGGACCTGATCTGAAGCCTGGTTCGTTTCTACCCATGGTAGTAACAGTCCAATATGGTAAGTTACCAGTGAAGATAAGCAGGCTACCAGTATCATCCATAGAAATGTCTGACGCAGAGTACTTTTTGACAGACAGACAGACATCTTTCAACATCACTTTTTATTTCGTCATTCATGTACATGTAACCATTCTAATAACAATATCTACAAGATAAATGTTACATATTTGTGTAATGTACTTTATTATAGAATTATATGCTAATTTAAGGTGATAATAAAAACTGATCATTTGAGTTGATATACATATCAATTTTATACTTAGATTAATTATAATGGACAATTTGTTTAATGAAAATAATAATAATGGCAGCATAAAAAATATCTATATTAGGACAGTACAAATAAAGTGTACTTTCTCTTAATGTTGCAATGTATGAACACAAATAAAATAGCCCATTCAAGAGAAAAATGGCCTATCAATTTCAAGCAATGTCTGTGTCAGTCATAAAAAGGACCTTTTTTACCTCAGGTATTGAAAAAGTTATATAAATCAGCCTTCCTTACATTCAGATACATCTGGATTTGCAGTTCAAGAGATGAGGAAAATGTGAAAAGTTAACAATAGCTCTAAACATGCCAACTGAAAATAAGTTGTGTAGCCATCCAAAGAGTGGAGGTTTGTTACTATAGTTAACTGAACCAAGGCAAAACTGTATTTTTTAAATGGTATTTCAATTTGAATATGGCATCATGACGTTGGAGGTTTCTTCCTATCTTATAGTTGGTAAAGATGAACTGAAGGGATTTTTTATACTTTTAATTAAAATCATATATGACGCTGTAGCTTCTGATGCACTTATTTTTATCAAACTATTATATTTCATTTTCAATTGATATATAAGTAAATGTTTATCTGAAATGTAACTGTAAATAAGTATTTTACAGGTGTAGTCATATAATTGAACAGGGATTCATTGAAAGCTCACCTTCAAATTCTCTCAAATATTTTCAAGCAATGTTTAATAAACTGCTTGTCACTAAACAGCAAACAATTTCTTCAGCAAAACAATTAACATCAATATAATTAATGCCAATTCAACAGGTAGGCAAGTTATCGTGCTTATAATGCATATCTGAAAATTAAGTTTTGATAAGGTAATAATATATATTCCTCTTTAAGATGTCTTACCAAAATTGAATATCAAAGTCCTGTAAGTTCTCTTCACAGTATTTTCTAACAAATTTAATATATGACACAACAGCTGAACAGCAAACATAAAAAATAAACATCATTTGACAGTTCTATTACATAACATGTATTTAGTTAGCACAACCAATTCCTCATGCACAACTCTCACCATCAATTAAGATAAAAAGTATATCATTTTCTGGAAATATCTGTTTAATTTCAACCACAAAACCTGACAATCCATCTGTTTGTTAACTAATCCTATCTGCAACTGCAGAATTTTATCAAGACTTTCTTTTAGACAGACCATGCTCTATCATTACTTGAGATAAAAGGTTTCATGGTCTGTGATTATCAAATAAACCATGAAAGTAACAATTATTACTTAGCTATTTAGTGACAAAAGGTGAAATAAACAAGGACTTGTGTGACATAATGTTTAATGATGTCCCCTACTGTTAAGATATAATTATTGTTAAATGGTGGGAAAATAATTCTTAAATTTTTCAATAAAGGGTATACATAACATACAATTGATGTATAAATAACAGGGAATAACTAGATAAATAACAAAGCAAGATGGTATTTACTTTCATGTCAGGGAAAGATGAATTACCTGGGTACTGTCTCATAAAAACTAAACATTGTAACTTTGAAAAAAGGACTTTTACTCTATAATCACTACCAGTATGATAAATGTCTATTTCTGTAGGTTCAGTATATTTTGGCATCTTATTTTATGTTATTAACTTTATTGTATGCCCCATTTCAACAACCTCTTATCTTTAAAAAAATATGTTCAAGGCTAACAAAACATTTAACAAGAATTGAGCATGGGGAACAAAATTAGAAAGAATCAAGAGAGACAATATGTCAATGAAAAAAGTTTAAAAAAAAAAACACCACTGGAATACATGTTCATGGCCTGAAAAAGGAGTTGGACCACTTAAAAGGTTAGAACTACCACTCAATAAGACAGCATTAAAACAAGACTTTCAAGATCTATATAATTTCATACTTTTTAACAAACAAAAAAATTGAGGACTTTCATACATAAGGTCCAAGCAACCATAAATCCAATCTTAGATACACATCATTTACATTTGATTCTTATGGATTCAGCTAACCAAAAGAAAAGCTATATTTTAAATCTTTACATTTTATTTCAATATATTTTTTAACTGCTATTATAGATCTTTATAAATTTGAATTTATGAAAAAAACTCCTTTTTCTAAAATTAATTCTAACATTTAAATAATCATTGGACTTTTTCTTAAAAAAATACTTGCAACCACAAAAGCTTACCTGAAAAAAATGATAAAAGTCCACACTGCTGAAAAACACAGAGATTCTTTGTTAATCCAGTGTCACTGATCTCTGTGTAATGAATGGATTAAAGGAATCAAAGGTTAACAATGTAAACAAAACCAGGAACATACTGTTTTATGTTAAGGATGGGAGGGGATAATAATCCCTGACCCTAGAGCCATTGTAACTTGACAATGATAAATTGTTAAAGGTGGGATCAACCTACCATACATCACAGTATACTTTAACAAGCCACACAGCCTCCAGGCAAATCTCTACGTATTTATCAAAATAACTGTGAAATTTAAACATCTTCAAAATTGGAAGTTTTGAGTAATTGAAACCTGATCTTTTCCATATCATCTGAGAAATTTTTTATCTTGCCATGATCTTTTCATTCAGTTTTTTTTAGGAAATGAAATTTAATATGTCGTACTGTTTTTTTTTACTTTTTTCATTAAAATTCTTGTCATTTTAATATGACATGTGTATAAATGTTACTTGATAAAGCAATTTTCAAATTAAGAAAAAGCCATTTAAGTTTCATGTTATTAAATATGTTTAAATCCCTGTACATTTTTTGTAAGGTGAGGCTGTAAGAACGAATATAAGACTGACACATGCTTTACTTCTTGTGGAAGTGAGGGAAAAACGTTATAACTGAACTCACAATCTGACTCTTTTTGTTACAGATATATATCTAAGTATAAAATTTCTCAATATACATTAACTAAATAACAGATGCTGTTTTATGCTAATAAAACAAATTAAAAAAAATACCAGGCTTAAAATTTAAAACGCCAGACATCTGTTTTTTTCTACATGAGGCTGCTTAGTTGCAGAGTAACAAAAATTGTAGTCATGGCTCAAAGAGATTGATGTTTTCCAAATAAAAAGAATTAAGAAAAAAATTTCAATGAAAATTGTCATACTAAGAGTTTGATAAGTATCTATCTATGAAGCAACTCTTTAAGAGGACAGACAAGACTTAAGAGTATATCATGATGATGTCAATTGGAACTGTCATGTCAGCTCTAGACAGAATAAGTTATGGTAGAGATTGAAGGACATATATTATACTGGTACCCATTAATTACTAGATATCTGTTTTATCGACTGGTGTCAGTCCAAGGTTACATGAAGTATTACTATAAGTACCAATAAATCAAAATGAAACACCAGTATCTTCAAGGAAAACTGGACCTTATCTGTGAACCAAATATCTATATAAATCAATTCCTTAAAAAACACTGAAGTTCACAGCTTCAAAACTTGTTTGTTTAATAGTACTCTTTATCTTTAGAAATATAAACCACAAGCTCTTTAGCTTTAGAAATATAAACTGCACATGCTTTATTGCACGTATATACAAATAAAATTTTGAATGCTAAAATAACATTTACACTATGCTATTACAACTGTTGATTAAGCAAAACGTTTACTTTTTCTTCTATTTTCATTGCCTGATTGATATATCTTGCGGTAAACCACAAACTGATATACATGTACATTAACTTCACCTCAAATACCACAATAAATCATTCTCTTTTTTGGGATTCTTTATTTCACCACATGTACCTCAATATTTTATTTTCATTTTAACTGACCACACATGGTCCTTGAGGCCTTTTGAGGTTTTAAAGCATAAATGTTAATGTATCTTAATATATATCTTACAAGAAAGTTTGACTTTTAATGTCTCAAACAGTCTTTTTAAGTTCTAAAATTTTCTAGCAGAGAAAGCCATAGAAGAAATCTTTATCTTGAACTTACTATTGACTTTTCTTTTAAAGGTGCATAACAAACATCCAATCACAAACCAAGTTTCATCATTTTAACAACATCAATGTAAACAGGCAGTACATTTACATACTTTGTCTATACAAACCATAGAATCATGAGGAATGGACCCCTGTTCTTTCTTTTTTTTTGAGTAAGGTGCTGATATTTCTTCACATCTTAATCATTTTCAAATATATATTGGGAGGAAACTAGGCCAGTATTACTTGGATTATTCATTCCAGAATTTCTATTACTATTACTTTTTGTAAACTTTCTATAAAGTCTAGGTAACTGTCATTATTTCTGCTGTACTTGTGAACAATAAACTATAAAAAGGTGATGGTACCTGCCAAAAGCCACTGTGATACAAAACCCAATGTCAATAGTTATTCCTACAATCAATATTTAATAACATACATTATTGTTTTGTATTATTATAATAATTTATTATATATTTTTGCCTCTGAGGATTTCAGAAGTCCTTGAAATTGCAATGTATGATTTTAGTTTTGATGGACCACCAAAAAAAAATCCTGACCTACCTGTTACTGCTGTATTTCAATTTTATGTTCCACCTGACATGCCTGATCTACATGAAACCAAACAATGTTAAAAAGTAACAATACAAATTGCCATTTCCCTTAAAGTTTTATGTAAAGATTTTAATACTATGATCAAATACTATAATGGCTCTGCAAACTTTTAATTCTAAAGATTTAAAGTCAAGTGCAGATGTATCAGATGCATCTGTTCAGAATTGTTTTCATTAGGGATTATAGCTTGTAATGTTCAAACTTCAAGTCAACAATTAAATAACTAGCTTTTCTTCCTTTGAGATTCAGGGTAATGTATTTGATCTAAAATTAAATCTTTATTTTTGTTTTTATTCCAACAAAAACATTTTATGTTCAATCATCAAATGTAATTACAGTAAAACTTTAAGATTGTGAAATAGATTATCAACTCTTCAATTGTTTTTTTTTTTTTTTGCATAGTGCTTAATATACATTTTTTTCATTTTTCTTATGTTTCAATAACTTTACATAAACCACTACATCTGAATATTTTTCGTCAATTTCAGGGGCAGTTTTAGATAACTACATATCTGGCTAATGCATAGACTTATATATAACATTGATTTGGTGCCCTTACCCCAGAATGTAACTCTTGTCAAGCTCTACAGTATGAAAGCTCTCCTATTTTATGAAAACATTTTGCATGAAGTATAATCATAAATAATATTTTTCAATTCAACAATTTTTGCAAGAGTTGTACCTGTTTTTTATTTAACTATTCCTTTCCATTTTTGTCTAGGTTGATTTGTCAGGAAGATGCAATATTGGTAATGTTGTTCCACAAACAAAACCATCCATTTTGGTATGAAAATTTTCATGAACTACATCCATTCAATGTTAACTATTTTTGGCAAATTTTCACTTATTATTGACACATGGACATATAAAGGATAAAACATTACAATCTTGGATACTTTCATCCAAAACTAATGGTGTAAACCAAATTTATTTTCTAAAATACTTATAAGAGAAAATCCTATTTTGAAATATTCGCAATGATTTATATTCACATTATTTTTCACAAAAGTCATGAAAATTAGTTGGTTTACAGTAATTCTGATCTGTGTTTTGAACATTTTCATGTTCAACTTTAAATATAAGAAATCCACAACTATTAGTAAGAATGTGTGAACTCAGCAGAAGTCTCAATATTTCAGTTATTATTACCTATCAGTATTGATATAGGGATTAGCACTATCTTTATTAGTACATGCTTATCACATAAATTCTCACCTTCTCTAACAGTCAGCAATGAGTACAGATGTCATTCATCTGGAAAAATAATAAAACATTTTGTGAATTCATTCAGCTTCATTCTTTATCACCTTTTTTCAAAACTGTCAAAATTCTGGAACATAACAAATTCTATTACATAATACAAATTTTCTATGATTTTTTTTTAAAGAAATAGGCAGTGTTCTACCTGGGTGGTTAAGCTATAACTTTTCAACCTCATTCTATCAGAATTGAATTTCTAACAGGTTTTATTATAGAATTTGATTTTGACCTAATTGTATAAATTCCAGCAAAAACATGCTCCTAAAAAGTTTCTAAACCAGGACACTATTTAGAATTTTATAAAAGGAATTTGATGAAATAATAATTGAAAACTTCTGATCAATTTGAATATATAATTATGAATAAAATCAAATCAACCTGACAATATTTTTTTCCATGACACACATCATGATTACAATGGGAAAAAGGAAGAAATTTTTGATAAATTAAGTTTATACAAAATTTAGAATTAATAGACAAAATTCAGGCAATAGCAAAAAAAATTTATTTTCATTATTTCTAAAAACTATCAGGTTTACTAAAAATAACTTACTGGTCGTTTTGTGAAGGTCAAATATTCTATGACCAGCATCATTTGGCTTGTAGCACCAACTGTTCTAAATTATTGAAGATAATCTGTCATCTCAAGGTTGATTAAGTTTATCTGAAAATGATGGAAGAAATTTTACCAATCTTGACAAGAACCAGCTGTGGTGTCAGATTATGCAATTTTTTTTAGGAAACTTGAAATTAAAATGAAGTAATTATACCAGTATCTGCTGAAATTTATAACTTTTTTAAAGATTGTTTTGCACATGGAAGTTTATTTCGTTAACATTAATTACTCTGTATTTATAAGATTTATTTATCACATACTTTTCTTTAAAACATGTTGTTTAGACATGAGTTCTTTTCAATCAATTTTCCAAATGGAAATAATCAAATATTTTTTTTTGTGATGCAAACAATTTAACAACTTTAATGAAAACAGTAAAGTTTTACCCATTAGATAAACAATTTATGCGATAATGTTGATCATTGCCTGCTGTTGCGCAAAACATTTTCATCACAAAGTTTCAATAGTTGTGTACGTAGCAAAGGAAACACTGAATTACTGAAATACATGGGTCTAAGTTTAGATATTTTCTACCTCTTGGCCATAATTCCCTAGTTAAATACGAAAGTTGATACATAACAATTAATAACTAGCTGTTTGATTAATGCTCGTACATACCTTTTGCATTATTTCTAAAATTGTTATCTGACAACAATACAAAATTTGGATATTAAACCAATAAAATTTTAAACTTTAAACTTTTGCATTAAGAAGACAAAACTATTTTATTTCAGAAATTCATTTATAAATCTATGAGAAATATACACAGATAAACATGCTTGTATGTATCCATGAACTTTACCTACAATCCATCACGAAACTAATCCCCTATCATAACATCTTTAAAATCACATCACCCCTTTGTATGGATTCTATATAATTTTATTTAAACATTAAACAAGATTTATATATAGGTATAATAGGATTTTATTCTGTATGATATATCCTATTTTGAGTAGTCTTTTCAAGGTAAAAGTACCTCAAGCTATGCCTTTTTACAATCCTTAAGTTCATCAAATAAAATGGATGTCGACCGTTTTTCTGTAGCTGTACATACAATTTTTAGGAAAAGCTTTAAACAGTTATAGTTCATGCTTTCAATGGAAGAATTCTAGATTCTGGAACTAAATAAAGGTTTAAAAAGTTTGTGAATTAGATACACATCCTTAGGACACTGTGTGACAGTGTCCCATTCATACTATCACATTTTCAAGTCAGTGAACCAGAACACCTTTGGTCAAAGCCCTAACTTAGCATACATTTTTAAAATTTCCCATTATAATGAACATGTGTCCAAAGATTCAAATTGATGTAGTAATTGCATAGAAAACTCATTTTATAATAACCAGATAAGGCACAGACTAACACAAGGATGCAGAGACAGGAAATTATATTCCCCCTACTATCATAGGCTACCAGTATATTCACAATGTTCTCTCCCATAAATATCATGAAACATCCTTGTTAAGGTAGCTGGGGTGTCTAAATGTTCAATGATAGATTTTTCTGAAACTTCTGTAAAAGACTTCTGGGTCAATTTACATTCAAATATCAATAAACAAAACTGGGGGTCACAGACCTTGTTTTTTCGTTAAAATACATTAAAATTAATGAAATCACAGTTATTCAAAACGAGTTATATAGGGAAAACTTATTTTTTTCTTATTGAGGAAACACTAAACAATAGAATTGGTTCAAATTCAATGAGAGAATTACTTTTCATAAATACTTCTGAAATATCAAATAAAAATAGGGGGTGACGGGCCTTATTTTCTAAAAAATAAAAAAAACACAAATTTTCCTATCAAATTTAGTATTATTATCTGCCCTTGATTTTAAAAGGATTTTTCTGTAAAATTTTAATACACTTAATTGACACTTAATTTTTCTGTAGTTTAATCTTGAAATTTCAAGTTTTTGATGTTTGTGTTGTATATAGAATACAACTTGGTAAAATATTTTTAAACCCAAAATGTATTTTTGCAACATGCCAAGAAGGGATGCTCTGAAAAAGACACCCGATCTAATTTAAAAAAAACATTTTCTAGAAACTTTAAGATCACACCCATTAGACAATCTATAAGAAGTTCATTTCAGATAGCATCACCTCACCATGATGCAAAAAGGCTCCATGGAAGAACATTGGGCATGAAAAAGAAGAAGAATGGGAGGGGAGATAACTTTCATAAGAAAAAAAGGACAGATAACACCATAGCCAAGAAAAAAAACAAGACATATAAAGCAATCTAAAGGTGCAATAAAAACTACACAGACAGAAAAACTAAAAACTATGAAAAAAGAACCCCAACTAAACCAGAGCTGAGGACAAATGCCCAAGATGAACAAGTCATTTCTGCTTCTATTGTGTTGCATATGACCAGAAATATTCACAGATATTAGTCATATTTTCTAAGGTTCCTGTATTAAAAACCAGAAAACTGCTTTCAAAAAATTTAAAACTTTTCCATAAAGTAAAACTTTTATTAGCTGTATCAGTGCATGTATCATACAGAGTTCTCGAAATCTTTATTTCCCCAGTGTTCCTTGAAGAAAATCTGCTGATCTTCACTATTACTTCTATTGCATAATAACAAAATTGTCTGTCCTATGCAAAATTTTGGTGGTCAAAACCTTGACCACCACTTTTTGAGAACTCTGGTGTCATACTCTTGTCTGCATTTAGGCACATGATCCTAAAAAGCAGTTTTAAATAATAATTAACAAATCTCTTCAAACTGTCATGAAATTTTTTCACTTGATTCATCATGACTACCCATTTCCCATACACTTGTTTCTATATAGAGTCTGAAGTTTTTAATCATGTACCGGTAGTTATTCTTAATACAAGTAAATCATATTGTTAAACTTCACTAATCCACACTATCTTGATTTTATAGTTAAATACATTTTGTAACTGTAACAGTTGGACAAATTGGTCATGAAATCTGATGATAAAATTATCCCCTTTAAGAAGACTTTCTCTTGAGGTGACTCTGGGTGGTCACTTCTTTGTTGTGACAAGATAAATTAATCTATTGACACCACACCAGTATTACACCTGTCCAAAACAATTTATTTAACCACCCCAGGTGTAATGTAAAGGTAATACAGATTGATATGGGATACACATTCTCTAAGAAATTTATGAAGTTTACAAGAAATTAAAGAAGTAATACATCTTCGACAGTGACGGTGATCTTTTGTTACTAAATAAAACTCTATGGAGAAAATTTAAGGTCAATAGTTTGTAATCCTAAACTTAAAGGTTTACAAGGGTGAGCAAAAACAGAACTAAAGTGATTAAAATATATAGATTGCTTCATAAGGAGAATTGCATGTCTGAACAAGTACTTTTAGTCCAAATTAATCAAGACCATGAGAGTCGTTTAAGATTAAACCTTTGGTTTTTGCTTTCAATTTGTTTCACCTTTAGCCATGCGGGGGTCTTTTAACATTTACTATACTGTACGAGTTTTGGTCATTGTTGAGGGCCATACAGTGGCCTATAGTTGTCTACATCCTGATCCTTTGGTCCCCGGTTGGTAGTTTGCATAGGCAATCATACCACATCTTTTTATTTTTATATTCATAAATGTTGAAAGTAGATAAGTTACTAATCTGAAAATGTATCACATGTAAAGGTTACTGCTACTGAACAAGATGCAACAAAAATTTCATACATAACTCACAGTGCATCAATATGAAGAACTAAAATGTATAGGTAAGTGACTGATCTTGAAATATGTCACACAGTAAGGCTTTCCAATATGAAGCTTGGTATTAAATATCAAGAAGCTCTGATATTTAGTTGCTGAGAAAAATGCAACAGAAATGTGTTACTCTTTAAGAATGGGGATATAATTAGTGAGCTAGACTCTCAGTGTATTGTACCTAAACCAATATGTGAGATACACTGTCAGTGTATTGTATCCATAGTACCTGTAATGTGTGAAAACACTGTCGGTGTATTGAATCCACAGTACCTGTAATATGTGAGATACACTGTCAGTATCCTAACTAATATGTGACATACACTGGCGGTGTATTGCATCAACAGTACAGGTAATATGTGAGATACACTGTCAGTATCGTTACTAATATGTGACATACACTGTCAGTACCCTTAATAATATGTGAGATACATTGTCAGTATCCTTAATAATATGGGAGATACACTGTCAGTATTCTTACTAATATGTGACAAACACTGTCAGTATCCTTAATAATATATGAGATACACTGGCAGTGTATTGTATCCACAGAACTGGTAATATGTGAGATACACTGTCAGTATCCTTACTAATATGTGACATACACTGTCAGTATCCTCAATAATATGTGGGATACACTGGCAGTGTATTGTATCCACAGAACTGGTAATATGGGAGATAGACTGTCAGTATTCTTACTAATATGTGACATACACTGTCAGTATCCTTAATAATATGTGGGGTACACTGGCAGTGTATTGTATCCACAGAACTGGTAATATGTGAAATACACTGTCAGTATCGTTACTAATATGTGACATACACTGTCAGTATCCTTACTTATATGAGACACACTGTCAGTATCCTTTCTTATATGTGAGATATACTGTCAGTATCCTTAATAATATGTGATATACAAGTTGTCGGTGAATTGTATCAACACCATTATGTGAGATACAATGTCAGTGAATTGTTACCCACACCAATATGTGAGATACACTAGCAGTGTATTGTATCCACACTAATATATGAGATACCATGTCAGTGTATTGTATCCACCCCAATATCTGAGATTCACTGTTAGTGTATTGTATCGACGCTAATATGTGATACACTGGTAGTATACTGTATCCATAAGTATGAGTAAGATACCTTGTTAGTATGTTATATATGCCATCAAGTGTCTTGAATCCACACTAATTACCAAAAAGTGAGATATTCTCAGTATTTTGTATCCATACAACTTAGTGATATACACTGTCAGAATACTGTATCCATAGTAATTTGAGGTACACTTTTAGGTTCATTATATTCACACCAATTTGTGAGATACACTGTCAATGCATATAATATATACTGTATACTTATAGTGAGGTACATTGTCAGATTTTGTATACATACTCATTAATTTCTTTTAATACATGTACTGCCTCTCCGTTGACTAATATTAAATCTGTTTACTGATGTTTATTCAAAAACATAACATGTACAAAAGACTTTCAGATAGCAGGGTCTAATTATAACAAGAGTGCACACGCTGAAATGTCTCGCCTTCTTTACTAATCATTGATATTATGTTGATTGTCCTAAATATAAAGCTTTATTACAACTGTCACATAAACTTAACATTAACCAAGTAAACTAAACATTGACCAATGAACCATGAAAATGAGGTCAAGGTCAGATGAACCATGCTAGGCAGGCATGTACAGCTAAAAATTCTTCCATACAACAAATATAGTTGACCTATTGCATATAGTTTAAGAAAAACAGACCAAATCACAAAAACTTAACACTGAGCAATGAACCTTGAAAAATGATGTCAAGGTCAAACAAAACCTGCGTGACTGCCAAATAAATCATAAAATATTTCCATACACCAAATATAGTTGAACTATTGCATATATAGTATTAGAAAAAAAGACCAAAACTCAAAAAACTTAACTTTGACCACTGAACCATGAAAATGAGGTCAAGGTCAGATGACACCTGCCCGCTAGACATGTACACCTTACAATCATTCCATACACCAAATAAAGTAGACCTATGGCATACAGTATAGGAAAAACAGACCAAAACACAAAAACTTAACTATAACCACTGAACCATGAAAATGAGGTCAAGGTCAGATGACACCTGCCAGTTGGACATGTACACCTTACAGTCCTTCCATACACTGAATATACTAGACCTATTGCTTATAGTATCTGAGATATGGACTTGACCACCAAAACTTAACCTTGTTCACTGATCCATGAAATGAGGTCGAGGTCAAGTGAAAACTGTCTGACGGGCATGAGGACTTTGCAAGGTACGCACATACCAAATATAGTTATCCTATTACTTATAATAAGAGAGAATCTAACATTACAAAAAATCTTAACTTTTTTTTCAAGTAGTCACTGAACCATGAAAATGAGGTCAAGGACATTGGACATGTGACTGACGGAAACTTCGTATCATGAGGCATCCATATACAAAGTATGAAGTATCCAGACCTTCCACCTTCTAAAATATAAAGCTTTTAAGAAGTTAGCTAACGCCAGCGCCGCAGCCGCCGCCGCCGCCGGATCACTATCCCTATGTCGAGCTTTCTGCGACAAAAGTCGCAGGCTCGACAAAAATCATTCAGCATGCTTCAAAGAAAAGATGGGATCCAATGCCCTCTGATTATACTGATAATAGTAGACTGTTTGGTTAAATATTTATTAATATGTGTAGTATCTATAACCCCTAGTTCCCAAGTTGCTTAGCTCTTTCTTTATACTTCTAATCATATATTAAAGTTTAATCATAAAATCATAATTAATGCATACAGCATTCATTTGGCAAATCAGGGGTGAAAATATGAAAAAAACATGACATAAATATGAAAGAGTTATTGCTATTTGTATATAACTTCCTGAAAATTTCCAGAGTGAAAACTATCAATATAAAAAAAAACTTTGCAAAAGGTATACAACAATATCCAAAATAATCTTACCCTAAAAAATGTTTTAATCAAAGCATCCATTTCAACTTAATATTGATTTTAAAGTATGCATAGTTCACCTTTAACAATACTTGCCAAATACTATGAGAAATTTAAGAAGATTTTCTTTTGATTGTGAAGATACAAATGTGTCAACCTACCTGTAATACGTTCACCTGGGAACAAACTCCGGCTACACCTCACCGAGCCTTTTCATCATTGGAGCAGTGTCCTATCATCTTAAATGTCCATTCAGTTTAACCTGTAATCATTTTGTTCAGATTATTAATCTTTAAACTTTTCTTTTTGATTAAATTCTAAATTAACTTTAGCCTTTAAAAATCTGTAATCATTCAATCCAAGTTAAAAATGATGGAAAAGATCTAGTCTATCTTATTGTCTTTAGTCTATTTAGATACATGTATTACATATTATCAAAATGTTTATCAAAATATAAGAACAAAACCTTGTAAAATAACTCATTTGAATAATTAAAGGCTATAGGTTAACTTTGACATCTAAAATGTGTCCCATGCTATTTATTTTTAATATTTTAAAAGTTTTAAAAAAAATCTGATTTGCATCATATTTTAAAATATTATCCCAAAACAAAAATAATTCAAAACATAGAAATATGGAATTTCCAGATATCTGTACATAAAAATCACTCACAATCCTCACATGACCATTTTTGTTTCTGGAAATTATACCAAAATATTCACTGTTTTGTTTCATTCCAATAAAAATGTGTGACAGATGTTAAAAAAGTTTTATTTCCTCTGTGTTAATGACATCCCCTATTGTTAGTGGTGATTTACACATCAAATGTATTCTGAAATGCAGTTTAATCTTTATATTTATCTCCCAAAAAATAGAACATCAAATGCAAAGTTATAATTTTATGTCCTTGAACAATTCTATTTTCTTATAAATAGTAAACTAACGCATTTACAAATGTAAATAACTTTCTAAAAGTACAGAAGCTGTTGGGGATTTGGCAAAAGCAAAGTATGTATATTGACAGTAGCGATCAAAGGATCGTAGTGCATATATATTATGAGTTACAATGTTTATCAAATACTAACAAGGACAAATTTAAGAACATTGAATTCAAATTTGTAAAATATTACCCCAAAAAATTCTAAAACCACAATTATTGATATTTGTATCTTGTATGAATCAAAATTGATCTAGTATTCAATCTCTTATAGATGACTTTCAAATTGGTGCATTTCCTGTACAATGCCTATGTTATTATAGAATAGTAAAAAACAGATTGTTTGTAGACAGTTATTTACGCTGATTCAATCTGTGTAACTCATTCATAAAAAACAACTTCAGATTGGTCTATGCAACAAATGTAAAGAAAAATATTTTTTTAAATACTTTCACTTAAATGAACTAGGTTAAATATATCAAATAACATTCAGTTCCTTAAAAAAATATTATATTTCTTAAAAATGTCAACTGAGTATAAATGTTTACCGCTACTGTTCGTAATTTCATCTTTTTGAATATATTGTATAATGACCCATATTTATCCTCTTTCCCAGATTATACAACATTATTTAACTTATTTTATTCATATTTAATCATACTTATTAAGTCATGAGGAAGAATCAATTATAATGGAAATTATCTTTCGCCTTAGTTGCCTAATGGCTGATTTCCATTGGGATCACAAAACATGTACTCTTTTGGTCTGTGCAATATGTTTAATTCATTCTTAAATGCATATTTAGATTTCTCTGGTCTGTAAGGGACTAGCCTTATTCCCAAGCCTATTAAACATAAGTAATTTACCTATTATAAGTTGGTCTTCTCTTATCATGAACCATCTAAAAAAGTCCACTTTTATCCTTATAAATTATGTTGACCATCCCAGCATCCTTCTCAATGGCACCGAAACCAATCTGAACATCCAAAACCATGACATTTCCAGCATCTCCTTTCATTCTAAAATTAAACCATTTCTGCACAAATTTTGTTCTATTTTTTTGTATATATATGACCTTGACCAGCAAGCTCTCTTACACAACACACCCCTTTAAAGGAAAGGAGCTTATTGTGAACTGCTGGCTTTGTTTTATTTGTTTACGATTCTTTTTTGTTATATATGATTTCAGATAGTAAAATTGTCTAAAATATCAAGTTTTAGTAGCTATGATCTTGTCACTTAAAATTTAGATGTGGTGGCCTCAAAATCAATAGTCATCTTCCTCTCATTTTAAATGATCATATGAGTAAGATTGCAATCAGATATAAGTACAGTACACGGTATTTGATTTTGCATCTAAAAACTAAAATGACTGATGGACAGGTCAAAAACTAATTTATTATATTGGTGTAACAAACTTCTCAAAAAATAATCGCAAGATGATATGCATTTGTATTTTCACTTCAGTTTAATGACTGGTTTAAGTTCTTTGATACCATCACATAACAAGATCTGACAACTGACAAATTACGTACCTTCACATGCATTTTGGAAATGAGTAATCATAGAGGGTTTAGAGGATTTATACATCTATGGAATAATCAAAAACTGTTTAAAAGTGGTTGATGCAATAAGTTATTTATAAAAAATGATTAGTTTTTCATGGATTATTGAATGTATTGTCTGATAACTGCATATCTAACACCAAATTGCTAAAATAGAGAGTAATGATCAAATTATTGAATACTGTGAAATTGAAATTGTGATGTTTAAAACCACAATTACACTCTAATATTATATACTCATATTATGACCAAAAGCAACATAATCAATGTAAATTATAAATAAAACAACCTCATTTAAGGTATTTTTAGAAAGTAGGTCACACTGTCTCTATTTAAAATTTGCATACACCTTATAGTTTAAAAATTCCTGCCTAGATTTAAGACATATGTCTTGTACTTGATAATATCCACAGAAGTGGTACAAATATTCTTTACTTTGACTTATCTGCACTGTAATAAACATCTGAAAATCTGACATAGTAATATTTATTTTATCTTATCAAATTCACTTTCCTCATCTTAACACCTGGTAAAATCATAAATTTAACATTTTTGTTATCTAAGTTTTTCTGTTCATGTTTCTGTCAGGATAACATTAGTACAAATGTACCAGCAAAAGTCTGATTACTAGAGCAGGAAAATGAGGGCAAGGCCATATTTTTCAAATTTTGTTGGTCTATCAAGTTATAAAAGAATAGAATTAATCCTGAAGACAGTTACTGACCAAACCAAATTTAATTCCAGTCCATACGAAATATTACATGTAAGATTACCACATATATCATATTTACTCATCACATGTAATCCACATACCAAAATTTGTTGATCTTGACTTAATTAGTATAGTTATGTTTTCCCAGCTGCTATACCACTAAAGCACTGTGTGAATGGACTGACCCTTATATTATATATACTCATCACATGTAATCCACATATCAAAATTTTTTGAACTTAACCTAATTAGTATAGTTACTGGGGAAAACTAAGACCTCATCATAAAAAGTCAATATGACCTTAGGAGGGTGAAAATGAAGTCAATTTTAAGCATGTAGGACAGAGAGTCACAAGACAAAAAGTCCTGGACAAAAAGTCACAGGACAAAAAGTCACAACTCAGTTTTGAAAATATTTTTGACTTTCTGTCCTGTGAATTTTTTTCCTGTGACTTTCTGTCCGTTTACCAATTTTAACGGTGGTCTGGTCACGAACAACCTAAGTCTCAAGTTCTCAACTACCAAATAATGGATTATTTTCATTGCAGGTGGATCAGATTATTTTCATTAAGATACAAGCTAATTTTATAGATTTCTTAATTTTTAAAGCTCTTTTTAAGATCAAAACTATCAATTTAATGGCATTTGTTTTAAAATGAAAATTAAGTAACCAAAATATATTGACTCTAGGTTGCAGTGAACTTAAAACTAATTCCATCAAGATGTGATGTAACATTACAAAACTTACAATTCAAACAAGAAAAAAAGAGGGAAAATTGTTAATAAAATAACATTTAATCATAACCTAGCAATTATATTAACATTGGGTGGGGTAAAACCTCTGCAGATTTGTAAGATATTTTCAGCTACAGCTTAATTAATCTATTTTCTTTACCTACATCTAACTTATTTTTTTACAGATTATCTTTCCGTTGAAATTAACCAGTAGGGCATGTTTACAGTTTATCACCATCTTAATGGCCTCATATGTCTAATCAAATAAAACAGAACTTGTAATATTATGCAAGCTTCGTAAGACCTTGAACATTTCTGTTTTATAAACAATCTGGTATCACTAATAAAAGTTTTATCACCAATAAAACAGAAAACAAGAAACAAAACGAACAGTTTTTCAGGATTTAAAATTTGTTAAACTGTTAAAGATAAAATTTATCTGCTATATTACTCAAAACATTTTGTGAAAATGTTAATAAAAATGTATAAGTAAGTCACATCAGTTATTCTGGGTAGATATAATTTTACAAGAATCATAGCTTTCTTTATTTTTAGGATTGCCACATTTTTCAAGTGAATATTTGAAATGAGCAGGATGCTAATCTCAATAAAATGCTTCGCTGAGCGCAGCTGGATATGACCGCAGAGGTCCAATCCTGAACAGGTGTGGCGAAAATGGACACAATATTCGCACTTGATACAGGTCTGAATTTGGATTGTAATTAAATATTTGACACATAACAAATAGGTTTCTGACACCGAATAACTGTAGTCAAAGAACTTAGAATTGGTTATATGATTTGAATTTATATTCAATTTTCTGCTTTTGTGCAATACACTATGCTGTTGCGAATTGACCCCCCCCCCCCCCCCCTCCCCAACAAAAACAAAAAAAATATACCCCCCTTTCTTTTTTGCTTTTGTGAAATACACTATGCTGTTGCATATTGCCCCCCCCCCTTTTTTGCAAAAAAAAAATTTGAAGAAATTTTCTTTTTAATTTCTGAAATCTGAAATGAATGAAAAAATTGCCCCCCACAATTTCTTTTTTACCCCCCTCCCCCAAAAAAAAATCTTTCTCTCAAGATATGGTCATAATCTCAATTCAAATTTCCAATGGAGTTTGCAACCATAATTACCAATTTAAATACATCATAAAAGTCTTAAATAGATAATTTAAAAACAGTGTAAGGGAGGTAATCCAACATTGTACAACATTGTACAATTTTGTTTTTGGATTACCTCCCTTTCACTGCTTTTAAATTGTCCATTAACCAGGAAACCCTTGTTTTTTCCCCTTTTTTGCCCCTAATTCCTAAATGGTTTGAGCCATAACCCATCAAAGCCAATCCTAACCATCCCTTTGTGGTATGGAAACTTGTGGTATAATTTCAGAGAGATCCAAACACTTAAACACATGCTTATTTTTGGCCCCTTTTGGCCCCTAATTCCTTAACTGTTAGTACAATAACCCCCAAAATCAATCCCAACCTTCTTTTTGTGGTATTGAACCTTATGGTAAAATTTCATAGAGATCCATTAACTTAAACTAAAGTTATTGTGCGAAAACCAACGTGTCTTCGGACGACGACGACGCCAACGTCATACCAATATACGACATTTTTGCGGTTGTATAAAAAGGCACTGTTTCTCCATGTGAGATCAACAAATGTGCTGAGGTGGCAAATTATCTACAATGAAACTGTGCTCCATAAAAATAAGGTGGGGATGTATAAGTACCCTGCAACATCCACTCTGTGTTTTTGTTACATGTATTTCTATTTGTATCCATCTGATGAGTTAAACCTTTTTTCAACTGATTCTTATAGTTAGTTCTTATGTTGTACTGTTACACCACTGTCCCAGGTTAGGGGAGAGTTGGGGCTTTCAAACTAGTTTAACCCCGCCACATTCTGTATGTGCCTGTCCCAAGGCAGGAGACTGTAATTCAGTGGTTGTCGTTTGTTGTTGTGTATCATATTTGCATTTTGTTAATTATTAATAATTTGTACTTAAATTAGGTCATTAGTTTTCTGGTTTGAATTGTTTTACATTTGTCATTTCGGGGCCTTTTATAGCTGACTATGTGGTATGGGTTTTGCTCATTGTTGAAGGCCATACGGTGACCAATAGTTGTTAATTTCTGTGTCATTTGGTCTCTTGTGGAGAGTTGTCTCATTGGCAATCATACCACATCTCCTTATTTTTATAATAAAAACAAGTTTGAACATCTATCATATCTGGACCTCTTACACAGCTGTTTTGAATCATTCAGTTGTACAGAAATGTAAAATGAATAAAAAAGGGTACTTAAAGGGAAAGTCCGCGATTTTTGACTTATCATCTAAATATGTGCATCTTAACATAAAAAACACATTCACAAAGTTTTAAATTTATATTCTTTCTAATAACGGAGAAAATCAAGTATTTGTAACTTTTTTGGTTGACCTACGTCACTGGGTTGTGACGTTTTAACCCGATTTGTTGAATCATGGGAAAAAATAAAATCTGTTAAAGTCTTAATTGCTTATCAGAATTTTACGTAATTAAAAGCGCACAGATGACCGTTGGTCGTAGTTAATAACCACAACATGAGAATGAAAGAAAATGAATATGTGTGTACCGTTTTGTATTGATTGAATAAAACTTCCTATATGAAGTTATCTAAATATAAATATTTTCGAATTAATTTCATAAATTATTGAGATTTTTTCTTAAATATCTATAGAACATTTTTACTGATATTGAACTGAAAATATTTTAAGTTTTATTTACCGTTATAACTTTGATAACCATTTCAATGCAAAATATTTGTGAACAGAGTGTGTATATTATTTTGTAAAGTCATTGTTTATTTATCGATTTGAGGAGAATTCGTTTGAACTATACCTTGCAGCAATTTAGCCTCAGGCGTACACAGGTGTGAATTCAAGCGTACACAGGTGTGAATATTGTCATTTTGAATGGATTAACAGATAGAGTATAGCGTGTTTAATATACCCAGATGAAATACCCGATGACAATAGAGAAACAATAATTAAATTGTATAAATTAATTGAAAATTAACATTCAACTTTTTAATTCCGGAAGTGTTGCAATATTAAAATGGAACAATTTTCGGTTACGTTCTATGCAACTATTATAAAGTTAAGATATGAAGTTAAAAGAATAGTACTTTTAATCTTAAAAATTAAATGTAACATTTCCCAATTAATAATCATTGCCAGAGACATATAATACAATTGTATTATATGTCTCTGTCATTGCACATCTGTTTAATTTACTTTACCGGAATTCTTTAACTTGTATTTAAATCTGGCGATGTTTAAATGCTAACAATCTTAAAACTATCGCATATTTAAAGTTTTTAATTGAAACTAGAGGCTCTAAAGAGCCTGTGTCGCTCACCTTGGTCTATGTGAATATTAAATAAAGGACGCAGATGGATTCATGACAAAATTGTGTTTTGGTGATGGTGATGTGTTTGTACATCTTAATTTACTGAACATTTTTCCTGCTTACAATTATCTCTATCTATAATTAACTTGGCCCAGTAGTTTCAGAGGAGAAGATTTTTGTAAAAGATTACTAAGATTTACGAAAAAATGGTTAAAAATTGACTATAAAGGGCAATAACTCCTAAAGGGGTCAACTGACAATTTCGGTCATGTTGACTTATTTGTAGATCTTACTTTGCCGACATTTATTGTTTTTTACAGTTTATCTCTATCTATAATAATATTCAAGATAATAACCAAAAACAGCAAAATTACCTTAAAATTACCAATTCAAAGGCAGCAACCCAACAACGGGTTGTCCGATTCATCTGAAAATTTCAGGGCAGATAGATCTTGACCTGATAAACAATTTTACTTCATGTCAGATTTGCTTTAAATGCTTTGGTTTTTGAGTTAAAAGCCAAAAACTGAATTTTACCCCTATGTTCTATTTTTAGCCGTGGCGGCCATCTTGGTTGGTTGACCAGGTCACGCCACACATTTTTAAAACTAGATAACCAAAGATGATTGTGGTCAAGTTTGGTTTAATTTGGCCACGTAGTTTCAGAGGAGAAGATTTTTGTAAAAGATTACTAAGATTTACAAAAAATTGTTAAAAATAGACTATAAAGGGCAATAACTCCTAAAGGGGTCAACTGACCATTTCAGTCATGTTGACTTATTTGTTAATCTTACTTTGCTGAACATTATTGCTGTTCACAGTTTATCTCTATCTATAATAATATTCAAGATAATAACCAAAAACAGCAAAATTTCCTTAAAATTACCAATTCAGGGGCAGCAACCCAACAACAGGTTGTTCGATTAATCTGAAAATTTCAGGGCAGATAGATCTTGACCTGATAAACAATTTTACTTCTGTCAGATTTGCTCTAAATGCTTTGGTTTTTGAGTTATAAGCCAAAAACTGCATTTTACCCCTATGTTTTATTTTTAGCTGTGGCCGCCATCTTGGTTGGTTGGCCGGGTCACGCCACACATTTTTTAAACTAGATACCCCAATGATGATTGTGGCCAAGTTTGGTTTAGTTTGGCCCAGTTGTTTCAAAGGAGAAGATTTTTATAAAAGATAACTAAGATTTACGAAAAATGGTTAAAAATTGACTATAAAGGGCAATTACTCCTAAAGGGGTCAACTGACCATTTCGGTTATATTGACTTATTTGTAAATCTTACTTTGCTGAACATTATTGCTGTTTACAGTTTATCTCTATCTATAATAATATTCAAGATAATAACCAAAAACAGCAAAATTTCCTTAAAATTACCAATTCAGGGGCAGCAACCCAATAACGGGTTGTCCGATTCATCTGAAAATTTCAGGGCAGATAGATCTTGACCTGATGAACAATTTTGCTCCATGTCAGATTTGCTCTTAATGCTTTGGTTTTTGAGTTATAAGATAAAAACTGCATTTTACCCCTATGTTCTATTTTTAGCCGTGGCGGCCATCTTGGTTGGTTGACCAGGTCACGCCACACATTTTTAAAACTAGATACCCCAATGATGATTGTGGCCAAGTTTGGTTAAATTTGGCCCAGTAGTTTCAGAGGAGAAGATTTTTGTAAAAGTTTACGGACGACGGACGACGGACGACGGACGACGGACGACGGACGCAGGACGACGGACGACGGACGCAAAGTGATGAGAAAAGCTCACTTGACCTTTCAGGTCAGGTGAGCTAAAAATACAACAGTACAACATGCATGATTTTTTTTAATTTTCTTATTAACATTTCATTCTTACATAATTAAATTCATTTGACAATCACTTAGACAAATTATTTGTGAAAAGAATACCAATTATCGTTTTTTTCATTAATGAATATACATACATAATAAATCTAAGCTAATACATTAATTTGTTTGAGAATTTTTTTTTAGGATAGCCGTCATTAATCCAAATTAGTAATAAAGCTGTTGTAATTAAAGGCATATCTTAGTAATGTATTACTGATATTGACGATTTTAGAACAGTTCGTCCCAACCTCGTTGTTCTTGAAACAATCTTTACTAGTATACCTGTAAGTTTCCTGACGTATATGCGCCATTGAGGATGAGCTCCAGAGATAGCAGACTAGTAGCGTATTTGTTTGTTGGGGCAGGAGAGGCCATGCAACCACTTGTACAGATAAACAAGCTTATGTTGTCAACACTATCAGAAAGAGTTCCCATCGTCGGATGGGGTATATGAAGGTTCCAAGAATGAACTATTGACATGTCTGACTCTGAACAGTTAGTAAACGGACTTAACAATGATCTATAGACATCGACCGCTTGTTCTTGATATTTGAAACTGCATGCATATATACGTTTATGAGAGTGATTATTTATCTTGTGTCTGACGAAAACTAAATGCCTGCATGGTTATATCTTGCCATACGTTTGTATTGGTTTGGTGGGTGTTCACTCAAAATCGTAATTCAAAAATTGTGTTTGTGAGATGTAGATTCACTTCAATACCGAATTTCGTCTATATATTTCACAAGTGTATACCACGGAAAAGATCTGAAGGTATATTACTCCCATTTTGTTTGGGTGTGAACCATCGATGTTTACAGCAATATTTAATGAATAAGATGATGATGGTAGAAAGAACTATGAGCGTCATGTGGCAAATATTACATGCATGTCGGACCATGAGTTGTCAATCTGTATGAAAAGATTTCCAATACAACCATATTGAGTAGGAATTTTTACATGCTATACTCTCGTACTAGTATTACAGGGTTCTTGTGTCGTTTAACTCAGACACACATCTTTTACTTTAAGATGTATGAAAGGTTCTAAATATATATATATATATATATCTTAAATGTAACAATAATCAAACGCCTATAGGCAATCACTAAAATGGTATGAAGTTTTTATACAGATTTATTCTTATTTACACAATCATTAACAAACTAAATAAATTTAACAAAGTAACACCGTTACACTACGATATAACAAATGGGATACTAATTATCTTTAACCATGCTATGCAGAAACTTAACACATCAAGCAGGAACATATATATTAATATACTGTTCCCAGCATCAAGTTAGTGCACGCGAATACCAATTAGGAACACGATGTGTGATTTTGTATAACTAAAAATTTCAAAGCGAGCATTAACTTTGTCAGGCAAACATTTTTTTTCACTATGCCTCTCTTTATCTCCGCTCCTTTACAATAACTCTTTCGCTTTTCGTCGATCATTCTCTATATTGTTCTCTTCTCGGTTATTTTTTTTTCACTATGCCACTCTATCTCCGCTCCTTTT
This sequence comes from Mytilus californianus, assembly GCF_021869535.1. Lineage (NCBI taxonomy): Eukaryota > Metazoa > Mollusca > Bivalvia > Mytilida > Mytilidae > Mytilus > Mytilus californianus. The sequence continues at coordinate 78,653,765 of NW_026262581.1, forward strand.
CCCCTGTCGTCCTAAACCCTATAAAGATAGGGACATTAGACATAGAAGGGGCTCTCTTATCTTCAATGAATTAATATTGATAGTGACTATAAGTGCTGCATTACTTTATATATCTGCATGTTTGCCAATCGACAAAAGCTTGTATTTGCGTGAAGAATTTTTTTCTTCAAAAATATGGTCCAGAATCATGACAAAACAATATTCATTTCACAAAAATGTTCAAAGGTCATGTTTATAATTTTTTTTAAACTTATTATCAGCAAAAATAGTGGATAATATTATTATCAGAACATCATTCATTAAAAGGTGGAATTATAATTTCAAACACACACAAGATAAACAACGTTAGACACAAATATATGGTTCAATAAATGTTACCTGTGCACACCGGGTACCTCAATAAAGAGGCCATGCATGAACCTGTATTATATAATTGTGTAATACGAATTTTTAGTTGACAGGATGTCACTGGAATACCCAGGGACGTGTATCTAATATATGTCCTTGGAATACCTAACTGAATGTGTCGCTCTGACACGACATCTATCAATAATACTGACATACCTATTATCAATTCGGGAGGAAGCCAAAAAATATATATAATAAGATAACGTAAATAAAATTTAAAAAGAAAAAAACCTATAATTTTTTCACCGAACATACCAGATAGAGTCACACATTTAACTGTAAAGCTAAGTGTCTTTATAAGTGACCGTTCCGAATTGATCCCGTGTCAATTTGATAAAATTTAAAGATTAGTTAAAAAACCCACTTTTAATAAAAAAATTGAGGTGTCCGATATTTCGATATTTACATATCTATAACCTGGGAATATTATACTATATCAACATATTATGTCCCAGCTAAAACCTCTTCCTAACATTGTCCTTGTCAACAGCTGTTAAATTTCATAATTAAAAAAATGTTATTTTATATCGTATAACTTTATTAATTGAAAAATTATCTTGTCTAAATACGGAACTATTCTTTATACAAATCAATGCACTTTATATAAAAGAGGCATACTAATGACTGTAAATCAGTGATTGTTACAAGAACACTGCATTTGTCTTTCTTATAATTGAAACTGTTCTTCCTCATCAAATCTATATTTTTTTTATTCAACGAGATCTTATCATATAAGGATTTGATAACTATAGCTATCAGAACTGCTAGGTTATTTTGTTATTAAAAAAGGATAATTACCATCGAATCTCCCTCGAAACAATATTGTTCAAAATGGTCTTCACACACCAACTTGTGCTTGCTATAGATGCAACTATTTGCTGTTAGTTTAAGGTTGTACAACCATGTCTGATACAATTCTTTCTTTTTTTGTGGGATTGGGAAAACTATGTAGACTTTTGTCATAACCTTGTCTGACAGAACAACCGTACTCTTGACAAGACATTTTGACACTGAATAACCGTCTATGGTAATCCCCAATTGATGATGGGAGTTTTTAACGCACGGTCGGTAAATCCCCGATTCTTTTTGTTCTTTGTGGTTTATAGATATCACGTGACTTTTTAGATCGAACATGCCGACAAGATGGCGATATGTCGAGAACTGATAGTGAATTTTAAAAATCGATTTTGATCTCTTTACATAAAGAATAAAAGTTTTTTATTTATGAACATGTGGTTTTTTATGCTTAAAGAACAAAATATCAATTTTTTATTTTTTTGCGGAGTTTCCCTTTAATATAAAAATAAGGAGATGTGGTATGATTGCCAATGAGACAACTATCCACCAAAGTTCAAATGAAGTGGATGTAAGCAATTATTGGCAACTGTACGGCCTTTAACAATGAGAAAAACCCATACCGTGTGGTAGGCTATAAAAGGCCCAGACATGAAAAATATGAAACATTTCAATTGAGAAAACTAACGGCCTAATTTATAACAAAACAATTTACGGAAAACAAATATGACAGACATGAACCAACGACAACCACTGAACTACAGGCTCCTGACTTGACAGAGGCACATAAAGAATGTGGCGGGGTTAAACATGTTTGTGAGCACTCAGCCCTCCCCTAACCTGGGACAGTGGTGTAACAGTACAACATAGAACAAACTATAAAAATTTGTAAGGGTTCCACGGAACCCAGTGTCTTGCCTACTTTTGCTGTTGTCTATGTTTTCAGTGTGATAGGGGAATGCACATAATAGATACAGTTAATGAAATGGTTTATGAATCTAATAAATGTTCTAAAAACTTTAACTGCAGACTATATGTAATGTTAACTGGCAGAAAAACTAAGTCCATTTATAAGTAAAATACAGATACATGTAATCAGGATTTTTTTTTTACAAAAAATTTACTTCTGGATGCTATCTTATGATCATAAACAAACTTCTGTCCAAGTTTGGTACAAATCCAGGATATTTTAAGAAAGTTTTATTAAAATTTTAAAAACTTTATCCACAGAGTGAATGTAATGTTAACTGGCAGAAAAACTTAGTCCATTTATAAGGAAAATACAGAAAAACAGGATATTTTTTTACAAAATTTACTTCTGGATACTATCTTATGATCATAAACAAGCTTCTGTCCAAGTTTGGTAGAAATCCAGGATAGTTTAAGAAAGTTATTAAATTTTCAAAAACTTTAACCACAGAGTGAATATTTGTGGACGCCGCCGTCGCCTATGACGACAGAATGTAGGATCGCTATGTCTCCCTTTTGCGACAAAAGTCGCAGGCTCGACAAAAATCAGTTGAAAAAGGCTTAACTCATCAGATGGATACAAATAGAAATACATCTAACAGAAACATGGGCGTGGACGGATACTTAAGCCTGTATTTATGAAATTGGGTAGAAGGACGCACTCAAGTGTGTGAATGAAATGGAAAAAGTACACTTTAAGATGAAAAAAAAACATTAATGAGATAACCTTTTAAAGTTGTTCATTTTTAAATTTTTAAATATATTTATTTATTTATTAAAACTTGTCTTGTTTGAACCTTGTTGTATTATGATGTTTTGTATATGTTATAGTCGACTATAAGGGCTTTCTTAATCTTATATTTATTGATGATTGTACATATGTGCCGACTCTAAATAAAATACTTACTTACTAAACTCATAAATCTATAAATCTGCATAGTGGGAACGAAAACCGGATGTCTTTATTATACGACTCTATACAAACACGGTAATGATTTATTCCGGATTTCTTATTATGCAATTTAAATGAGTGAGAAAAATCTCCCATATATCCTTTAATTCTAACAAACTATTTCAAGAATTCATATTCGGGTTTTTAACAGAATTTAACTACCATTTTAAATTTGTCATATCTCGCAGTCCTAAAAACCGGTCAATTATAGACCAATCTCATTAACTTGTATTGCTGCAAGTTAATGGAACACATAGTAACATCACATATTATGAAACATCTTGAATCAAATAACATCTTGTACGACCTCCAACATGGATTTCAACTCTCCTTCATCCAAGAACTTCAATCCACAAACAATTCAAATACACAAACAGATCTTATAATAATGGACTTTGCAGAAGCCTTTGATAAAGTTCCACATCGTCACTTACTATACAAATTAAATTATTTTGGCATTAACGGAAACACATTAAACTGGATCTCTGCATTTCTCTCCGACCGTACTCAGACAGTTGTTCTGGATGGAAGATCACCAAGTACAGTCCCAGTCACCTCTGGGGTTCCACAAGGTACTGTCTTAGGTCCAGTCTTATTCTTGGCCTATATTAACGACCTTCCACACTATCTTACTCATAGCAAACTAAGATTATTCGCTGATGACAGTATCATATACATGCCAGTTAAATCCCAGAGTGACTGCCTAAAACTACAAGCTGATCTTGATGCAGCTGCGAAATGGGAAGTGGACTGGCTGATGGCCTTCCACCCAAACAAGTGTAATGTTCTCTCTGTCACAACTAAACGTCAACCTTTACAACATAATTAGACTCTTCACAATCATATTTTAGAAACTGTTACATCTGCTAAGTACTTAGGCATCACACTACAATCAAACCTAAAATTGGACAAACATATCATGCGCGTAGCTACGTTTACGTCAAAACGCCCGGGCGTACACATAAATTTTGAAGAAAAAAAATATTTGAACCCAAAAAAATTATAAGAACTGATTAAAAGCACACGAGATTTGTAATTTTTTCTTCAATGACTTGTAATTGGAGATAAAAGACAAAGTGACGAAATATACTTTTTAATCAAATGGTTCCATATTATTTTTTTAGGTACTTCTAGGTCATATACATGTATTTCTGTAACTGTTTCGGTTCTTATACATCCTCGGCTTTGAGCGTTCCTGATGAAGGTAAATCCAGAAAAGCGTTTCGAACGCATGAAATTAATAACGTGTTGTTTTCTTATTTTATATTATAAGTTTTTTCATTTTCTGTCAAAGTCTCAATCTACTGTGAATTCTACTCAGTTTACTATTGTTTAAAGCAATTCATTATCTGCTGAGATACGATGTGGCTTGCATTTTTATGTTACAGTTCAATATTTAGTTTAACTTCAGAAATTATTACGAAAAATGCGACAGTGTTATAATCGCAATAATTTAAACTCGCATTTTGAAATTTTCTATATGAAGTAAACAGGATTTTTCTCAATATCGCAAAAATTAAAATCGCATTTTAGTGTAAAATGACAAAATCGCAATAGTAAATGCACGCAATAATTTCTGAATTTATAGTATTGGTATCTCTTTCTCAATAACGCGTGATTATATCATAAGTATCTGAAACTAATCAGATGTCCTTATTTATTTTTGAGGTGGTTAAACCACAGTTGTAAATGCATCAGCTATTTGTCAAACCAATTCAACTCTATTTATTCCAATGTGGTATTTCTATGAGGCTCCGTTTTACTATTTATTCTTTATTTTCTGATATCAAAAAATATTTCTTGATATCAAAAAATTGAATTCCTGATATCAAAAATTGATTTTTTGATATCAGAAAATATTTTTTGATATCAAAAAATATTTCTTGATATCAGGAATTCAATTTTTTTATATAAAAAAAATCCCTTTTTTTTGATACCAGGAATTCGATTTCTTGATATCAGAAAATAATCTTTATTTCTTGATATCAGAAATTCGATTTTTTGATATCAAAAAATCATTTTTTGATATCAAGAAATCCATTTTATGATATCAAAAAATAGATTTTCTGATATCAAATAATACTGACGATTATTGGATATCAAGAAATACATTTTCTGATATCAAAAAATTATTTTTTTTATATCAAAAATTCGAATTCCTGATATCAAGAAATGATTTTTTGATATAAAAAAATAAGAAAAATATCAATGATTGCTCCCTGTGTGTCAAAAAAAGCATCCGAGCTCACCCATAACCCTAACATTAGGTCTGGTGTTTCGGTCATGTTTAAGGAAAGAATATCTCAGAGTTCTGCTTCATTAATTTAGTCATAAGAAGTTTTGTGTGTTTGTGTTTCTCACATATTAATTATTTTAAGGTTTATAGTCAACAATTGTAAGTTCCCGCTTCTTTTATGAGCAATTATTGGTTTCCTCTGAAACAGATTTGTGCAGCCAGGTTTTTGTGAAATTAAGCCCCAGTGTTTTGGTAATCTTGTTTTTAGTTTTTTTCCCCGTTGTTTATGTTGCGAATTTAGTAAGTCAGTTAGTTCTGTTTAGTATAAAAATAAAGAGATGTGGTATGATTGCCAATGAGACAACTATCCACCAAAGTTCAAATGAAGTAGATGTAAGAAATTATAGGCAACCGTACGGCCTTCAACAATGAGAAAACCCAATACCGTATAGTCGGCTATAAAAGGCCCCGGCATGAAAAATATGAAACAATTCAATTTAGAAAGCTAATTAACGGCCTAATTTATAACAAAAGGTATTACGAAAAACAAATATGACAGACATGAACCAACGACAATTACTGAACTACAGGCTTCTGACTTGGGACAGACACATAAAGAATGTGGCGGGATTAAACCCTAACCTGGGACAGTGGTGTTACATCACAACATAGTGTACGAACAAACTATAAAAATCAGTTGAAAAGGGCTTTACTCATCAGATCGATACAGAGAAGAAAAACAGCTAACAAAAACACAGACCGGACGTGGCAGGGTAACAACAACAAAAAGACACAAAGTACAGATGTGAAAGTACTCTCAGTTACTGACAGCTAGTTCAAAGCCAATAGCAACAAATAAAAAAATTGCATGTCTTGAATTTTCAAATACTACGTCTATTTCGTCTTTTTACGAGACGTTTTTTGAAAGACTGCTAGTATTTCTTATATACCGCGCCTTGCATATATCCTTTAAATACATTTATTTATATGAGCTTTTCTGTGAAGTATTGAAAAGTTTCAGTAGGCTTGATGTACGTTTTCATTTCTAAAATACCTTCATTTTGGAAGCGTTTGTCTTTGTATTATACGACTGTCAAGAAAGTAACACTTCATTTTGAGAAAATTGGTATGTACAATTTAGGTGGGTATATGCATTGTATTAGATATATAAGGCGAAAATATCGTGTATTACGTCAGTTAAACCTGAATATATCATCCAGCTATCGTATCTAAATCTTGAACACATCAGTATTTTGTTTCGACGTGTGAAGCTTTGTAAAACATTTTCCAGTATTTAGTAAATTCTTAGGTCGACTAATTTCGCCGATTGGGATTGTTCGACGCAAAAGTAAATATGTTATAGTTTAGAATAATTTCAAAAATCTTCAATATATTGTCTTGTAGTGCATGGGACTCGAATTTCGTAATTAGTTGGATCGAGGTAATTCAGTACTCGTTCAGTTTCGTCAAACTGAAGATTAGTGTACATGTTTTTTGCTTCAAATATTGTTATTAAATAGCAGTTTTCTGGAGACTTTGAAGTCTAAATCATGTTTATAAAACTTGCAGTGTTTAAGCATTTTGTTTTTGTAACAATGGACCCTTTGTCATCAATATATAATGACCAATATCGTGTAGCGGTACTCCACATTATAAACAATTAGTCTACCGGAAACATTATTTCAGATATTTCCTGATGTTTGGGCTCATGGGTGAGCTTGGATGCTTTAATTGACACACAGGGAGCCATCATTCATTTGTTTCTTATTTTCTGATATCGAAAAAAGATTTTTTGATATCAGGAAATCTATTTCTTGATATCAAAAAATAAATATTTGCTGATATCAAAAAATTCGATTTCCTGATATCAAAAAATGTGAATTTTTGATATAAAAAAATTGAATTTTTGATATCAGAAAATATTCTTTATTTTTTGATATCAAGAAATCGATTTCCTGATATCAAAAAATTGAACTTTTGATATCAGAAAATCATTTTTTGATATCAGAAAATAAGGAATAAATAGTAAAACGGCGCCTCACATATTTCCACTGATGCTAGTTATATAGATGCAATAAATTCGATCCTTTTGACATTTGCACCTAATTAACATTCAAAGGTTTGTATACATGAAACATGATAATTATTTAAAGAAATTCAATAGTGACAGCGTCCTTAAGGAGGGACAGCAATGTTACTTTTTATCAGCTTTTCATTAAAATAAAACTGTTAAAAATGAAAATGTTACTCTCTGGGGTGTTACTACATTTACCTGACCAAACATATTTTATTGTCTTTTGAAATTGAAATTTCTTGATGATGAAAGATATATATAAAAGGGACAAATAGAGCAAAGTGTTTAAGATGTGACGAATTTATTGGAAAAGCAAGGTGTGATTATTGCGACTGCGTTGCTTCTAAACAAGAACGTGAAGATGAGCGGGAAGAGAAATGGACGGAAGTCACTTTTGTGTAATTTGATCTTACCAAAATTACATATGTGATATTCATTGGTATGCTTATGCGTCGACGAGAAAGCAGGAGCGAAGATATATCTGAATTATAATCAGATCCTGACAGTTTCATTTTATCTACCTGTTACAGGGGTGAATTTAGGAGGAATGCCTCCGCCTTATGGAGCTACATATATGGTTAATGCATAGACTTTTTACAAGTCCCACATTTAACGTTGCCTTGGTGCCACATCCTCCCCTCCTTTTTCGAACCCCTGAGCCCACCACTCACCAATGAGTTCAGAGACCAAATATTGTTAACCTATCGTGTCTTATTCTTGAGATTCGGAACTAATAAAAAAAACAATACAAGTGAATAGATCTGAAGGCTACTAACGAATCCATAGCTAACCAAATAGTGGTTACTTATATAGATAAGGAGATTTGGGATATACTACAACAAGAGAGCTTCCCAAACACACACACACACACACGCACACAACATTTCAAGTCTCATTTATAACGTATTTTTAATTTTATTATATAAAAGCGAGTTAAAAAAAAATCAACAACAACAAAAAACTTGAGGACTATGATATTATAATGTTTTAATGTTATTTGCATTAGATCCCATCCGTCCAAATGGATTGCTCATAGTTGGACTATCAATGCTTACAGACCATACAGATCATACATGCTAATTTACTTCTAGTCAGCATAAACAAATGTAGGTTAGAATGTCTGTAAATAATGATAGAGCCCCCACGCCACGACAAGGCCTGAGCAATGTGAGGGTGGACCCCCTCCTAGAGAGATGGTGTTTATCAAAACAAGCAGGAATGTTCGTTTTATTAAGTAAAAAAAATGCGTAGGGGAAATTCTTTTTATATATCATGGATCAAGATAGAAACTTCATATTTTTCTTCAATATATAATACCTGAACTGGTGACGTATTTTGTTTATTATTTGAAATTCACTGAAATTTTAGCACAGGTCCAAATGGAATGCAATGTCAAGCATCAAAGGAAGGAACAACATTGAAATGAACGAATTAATTCATCAATTGGTGACTTGGACAAATATAAAAGGTATAAACAAAGAAAACAGAAAGACTAAATTTAAAGCCAAAGCATTGCAATTAAAATAAAAATAAAACATTGCTAAATAGCCTTTATAAAATATAAATATGGAGTTCACACTTGTTATTTAGTCAACCATTCTAATGAAATCTTAATTTGACCCCTTTATACAAGATATTGGGCTTTGCGTAGTTAACTTAACTTTGTTACCAACTTTAATTGCAATTGCACGAAACTAGTCATAACCTACTCGTAGTTATTTCTTTATGTTCATTTCTGTGATAGTATACATTTAAGGCTTTGTTGATTATTCCGTATTTCTGATCCATTTTATGGACTTATCCCCGTTAAACCTATAACTGTCATCTTCTTGTTGAAAATATTAATTGCAGCGTTGAACTTTACATGGTATAATATCTGGAATCTCTAGTCCAGCCCTGGCCTCAGTGACTTATTTTCAATATTTATTTTTTTTTGTTGTCACTGAGTCCAGCTCGCCCTCCATTACCTTCAATGGTGCAAGCTCCCGGGTAGATTACCCGGGGACGATATAGACAATACCAGAGCGCTCAAGTACGAAAAATGTATACCAAATGGTAAAACTTGATAAAATAAACAAGTTACATACCTGAAATGCTTATACACTATATGGAAACTCATTTTAACAGGAGGAAATCCCTTGCAGTTGGAGCTGTGGAGATCTTGTTTACATCAGTAACGCTATATTACGGAACGTGACGTTTCTACGCTATAACGTAGACGAAACGAATTCAATGTATCGATAAACATTTTCAACGCTTAAAACTCGTTACGGTAACACGACACCGAATGGCATATCTCCCGATATTTAAATTTTTGTGGCACACTTGTATTTTGAATCGAGTTACATTAGCATATGCCATTGTATGCAATAAAAACTTAGGTCACCATTTTTGTTCTTGTAATTTTTCATAAGAAAACGTCAGTCAATGTTAACGTTGACGACACATTTTTTGAAGGGGAAATATATAACAAATGGGGCTTGGTATTTCTGGGGGGTAATTGAATTAACTTAAACTTGCATAGTTGATTTATGTATAAAATTGACAAAGTAAACTCGTGTTTTTCATCGAAGGAAATTCAATGTTCACACAAGTGTTTTTGAACCAGGAATGATTACACTAGTGCTTTTGTACCAGAAATGATTACACTGATTTTGAACCAGGAATGATTACACTAGTGATTTTGTACGAGGATTAGTTGCACTAGTTATTTTGGACCGGGATTCATTACACGAGTGTTTCAGATCCATATATTGATGAAGTGTTTGGGTACTCATTTTGATTTGAACACATGATAACACAATAGCGTTTTATTTACAAATTAGATTTAAATGATTTTTCTATGCAAATCCATAAAATCTTATGATTTGAATTGTCACTAATTGTAATAATCATATGCTGCATTGCCGAAGTTTTACAGTGCATTTGCGTTTTAATCGACTTAAAATCATGTCTTCTTTGTCAATATCTATATATCATTACACGCCGGATAGATTGATTCAGATCAATTACACTGGTTCCTTGAAAATTATTCTAATTCCAACCCATAAATGTATGTAAACAATAAACCGGTCAATATAAACAAAACAACGATATCAAGATCGACGCTTTCAAGCTATTTACATCCAATATTCTCTAGTGAAAAATAGGTACCCGGAATAAATACACGGTGGAATGAAATTACGCTTACATATGCACCCTCTATATCATGATGTAAAAAACTCTGCGCAAAAGTGCTAGTTTGAAATTGTATATGTAGGAGATGTAAGCCAGCGTCTGTATTATGCGTGCCTTTTTATATTATCAAAATGCCAAATCCAGCAACCTGTCATTTACAAAATATAAACCTGACGATATGCGCAGCAACTTTAGTATAAGCAGGTATACAATTTAAAAGACTGCAGTCCTAAGAAATTAGCCGTATAAAACCTATTTATACCCAGTACGGATTGGACTGTCGAACGGGCACGGTTAAAACAATATATATATATATATGTTATGGTGCTATTTTATAAGGAATGTGGTGACAATACAAATATCATTGAATATGCAGTTCATAGCTATAATGAAATGGTAATTTGGAGATCTGAAATGAAGCAATATTAGCAAACAAACATGTACGTCATTTGGTCTTTGGTGCATGGAAAGTTGTTTCATTGGCAACTATACCACATCTCCTTATTTCATTATGGTTTGAGTTTTCTCCAGAAACAAAAGAAGTTTAACGACTTAAACAAATATGTACAAGGAAACTGAAATATGTTACTACGATAATTAAAATATGGCTATTGTTGTGAACGTGATAGATTTAATTCTTGCTATACTAAATATATATACAATATTAGTATAGTGTAGAAAAATATAGAAAATATTTGTATGAGGCTGAGAAACAAGGGAAAATGCGAGGCTTTGCCGAGCTATTTTTCCCTTGTTTTGCGCCGAGTACAAATATTTTCTATATTTTTCTACACTATATTAATATTGTTTTTATCCTGTAATTTTGTTTATTTTGGGATTTTTAAGCAATTCAACTATTTTTAAAATTGTAAATAGTTGTTCCCCCAATTGGGGCCTTTTTGCGTAGAGATATTTCCTTCTAGTGTTTACCTGTGCAATAATGACGTGCCACGTTGCAAATAGTTTTCATACAGTGGTGAAATGAATAAAATTGATGAAGAACAAGTATTTTTATTCAATATGAGTCGATAAATGTAGGTTTTTATGTCAAATAAACGTACTTGTAACAATTGAAACAGTAACACATTTGTTTTGATCGAAATCGATCAGTTCAACTATTGAGCGGGCTTTTCACTGTGTGGATGTGTGTACACATTAAGTGTGCCAACATGGAGCGTTGCACCGTAAAACATAGATTGAATTTGGTTGGACATGTTTGTCTGAGAGCAGAAAGAAGTCGACAAATTATCATGATCAGACTGACAGACAGCGGGAGCGGAGATAGTTGACGTTGCCACGGGTCCAGTAACTGTTGATGTCCTTCTAGGTAAGTTTGATTGTTCAGTTTGTGGTGTGTATGGCACAACCACCATGTTTTCATCTGTTGTTGTATTACTGAGAATATTTGAGATATTCTTTTGCTGCTTTTCAGAAATAGTGCTGTAATTGTTAACAGAGGCAACATTCTTGTGTCCTGAAATTTGCATTATATCTGTTCCCTGGATATTATTTTCCCTTAGCTTTTGCACGAGATACTTTCTAGCACTATGATTTGTGAGCCGTTTGTTTTTGTCTAGATCCCCCCTTTCTTTCATAGTTTTCACCATTGATCCTAGTTTTCTTTCCCCAAGCTTTTGTCTTAAAAACCAGATGTCGGACCTCTTGTCTTCAAGTGGAATGGTGCGTGTGGCCAAATAAAAGGGAGATTCAGGTGTACTAAACCCAATTGGTCTCTTTGCGGCATACAAAGTATAGAAATCAAGTGGGTTACGGTCTCCTTGGCTTTGATATATTTTAGGCGAAATCTCCCGTACATCTGATATGTTTTCTCCAGTCCTTGTTTTTGTCTGTCTTTCGTTTAACTCCAAATATTGGGAACCATGTGTGGATGTATTCAAGGTTACATCACCCCATCTGAAAAATTATAACGCTAATTCTAATTATATTAATTTGTTAAAATTTTTAGGGGTTGACTGTGTATCTGTTACTGTTTGAATTGTTTTACACTAGTAATTGTAATTTGTTGGGCCCTTTATAGCTTGCTGTTTGGTGTACGTGAGCCAAGGCTCCGTGTTGAAGGCCTTCCTTCGACCTATAATATTTTTTTGCTGTTGAAAATATGTAATTTATTTGAAATCGCAATTAAACAGTATAAATTATTAGCAACCTATACATTTCATTCACAATATTTCTATATAGCTCATACAAAATAAATGATTCATGTTTGGACAACTAACTGTACTTATATTACATATAAACATGATAAATATCTTCTGTTTTAGCAATTTTAAAGTCAGATATATAGCAGTGTCACTTGTTTGCCTCGTGTTACAATGTGTATGGAGAATAAATAATATATTATGTTTTTCATGTTCAAATTTATTTACAAGCATTCATTTTTTTCAGATTTGGTGAGACGATGGCAGTGCAAATAATATCACTTGGATTATACATTTTATAGTGTACTAAATATATAGAAAGCGAGCCATATTATGCTCAACAAGCAGGATTAGGAATTTTAGTGTAGAAGAGAAGAATATCAATGTTCCACTATAATGAATATGTGCTTGTGTGATTAATCTATTTCCTGAATGATGGATGGATTGTATGTTTTCGTTTCATATATTCAAAGGACAGCGAATCAGAAAAAGATCTACATGTTACCTGATATATGGACAATACTATACAAATTCATACGGCAAATTTATATGCCATTTGGAAGCTAACATTTATACACATGATACACATGTGAATGTTAAATAAAGGTAGGATGATAATGAATAATTATGATCGGATGATAAATAGTGGAATAATACATACAGGAGGGAGTCGAGTGTACAATACATATATGTTAAAGATTTTTTTAAATGACTGCAAAATAATCAGATGAAGGTTTATTTGCAAATTGTTGTTGCTGTTAATATTTTTTTTTATCAAGTACATGTATTAAATCAAATATTAAATATATTGATTGTTTATTATGTGCATTATACATTTATGAAAAATTGCTTGACATATGTCACAAACCTTAGTGTATAGTGTTCTTGTACACCACGAAGTCCAAAATGAACACAGTTGTTCAGCCAGATAGTCCGTAGAAGGGCATCAGGACAGCTGTCACCCAAGACATTTCTTTCATAAAGAATGTTAATTTCATCGTCCGTAATTGGCTGTGATCGTAGGGGCTTATTTCCTTTGCCTTTCTGTTTAAGTACCTTCTGCTTTGCTTTCAAGGATTCCCTGGTTAGTCTAAAAGCCTCATCTTGGTGTGTGGTTGATCCAGCAATTGAATGGCCATATTTGTGTCTTTTTAGTTTCCTGTCAATACTACTGACTATTGATCTCAAGGTGGATGGCTCATATTCCCCTCCATCTTTTTTACGAAGAGTTAATAAGTAGTTGGCCAGCAAAGGGTCCAATTCCACTGGTGGAATAGTCTGTAATTCTCTGTTTTCATTTTTGGCTTTCAGAAATTTGTTCAGTAGGGCAATATCTCGTACTGTTTTTGTTAAAGTGTTTTTATTTTGTTGGCCTTCAATAAATTGTTCAATATCATGTTCTGTCATGTCCATATATTGGGCGTCAAAATGTGGATTTACAGATGCATTTTCTAAATTTTCAGAATGACTTTCCTCCTGAACTTGATTTGTGGGGTTAGGATTTTCTGTCAAATCTTGTTCATTTGGCCTATCTAACTGTGTGAGGGTGTCCTGCAGGTCTCTGTCCATCAAATCATCTTCAGTTAATTCAGCATAAGGTGACCAAATTAATCTAAACTGAGGCATTTCCATATTATTTTCTTCAGAATCAGATGACATGTTTGGTTTTAGCAGACGAATTTAATTGCAGACGAAATATTTTTGCAGCAAGCAATTAAAGGAGACCCCCCTTTTTTACAAAATGCATCTGTTCAACCACATTTTTTTTTCATGGGATAAGAATAATACAATTAAAAAAAATGTTTGTTTGTTTATTTTTATTCATTGTTTACGACATTATTATGCTGGTTCCTGAGTCAGAACGTTTTGCAATAAAAAAAAATGTTCCGTACCAGTCAACGATAGCGGCGTTTTGTTTACATAGTTGTCAAGCAGGGTCACGCAAGGTTAAGATGATGAAAAAATAGTTCCGGTAACAAGTAGGCGGTGCCTAATGCATAATTTGCATACTATACAAATAAAGCAAAAATTTATTTGTACACCTGTTATTTGTACAATAGAAGGCCAATTACAGGATAAACTTATATATCTTTCCAATCCAGGGGACCAACGTTTACTAAAACTACAAATTAGAAGTACAAAGATACTAGTCCATAATGCATTAGTCACGATTTTCTAGATATATGTGGTTTTGATATCATTAGTTGCTATCTTATTGTATATCCCATATCTCCATTTATTCACACAAAGAAACACCAACACTATTTTTTACATACATAAAATTGAGAATGGAAATTGGGAATAGGTCAAAGAGACAACAACCCGACCAAAGAGCAGACAACAGCCGTACATACATACTTGTTTACTTGCTCTAAAAACTCCTTATAAGACTATGAAAACCCTCGGGCTTTTCCCCGACGCCTATGTGAGCAATATGCCCTCCCCCCAAAAGGCAACTCTGTTAATCGTCTTTCAGTCGTTTTATCTCCCCCTTGAACTTGTTCATTATGTCCAACTAAAAAAAAAACAAACAAAAAACACACCATCCCCGAATTCCCAGGCGTGAATTAACATGAATATAAAACCTAAATGATTTTAAGATCTCATTGTTTTTAGTCTGTTTCTGACGTTTGACTTACAATTAATGAGTCATTTGCTTGTAGATTTCGAGAAAATAATTTGTAATGGGACCAGTCTGACTAATGCCAGCCCCACCTACCCACTTGCGTTTTTTAGACTCAAGTGAATACGGTAGGGGGGGTATGGCTTTAATCAGGCTGTAACGGGACATGAATTATGTAATTTTCTTTCTTTCTTACCAAGTGCACATGTATTTCTGAGCCTTTGTTAACTTTCTCCTCATTCCGATGTTGCTGTCCTGTGGAGACCCGTTTATACGATTACAAAGCTAGAACTTTTTTTCTAAATATTTCCGAAACTATATCAGATTTCTTCTGTACAGACCAATGAATTTCAGAGACTGGTTACACTTGGAACACGGGGAAAGTTATTTGGCCAAAAAAAAAACTCTTTTCTGTATGATCATGAGTTTCAACGTGTGCTTGTATTGTGCTTTTTTGCCTTATTCCATCCGTATTCTTTCAGTCCAGTAAATTACGTTGTTTTTTTTTTAATAAAACAAGAGTGTCCACCATGCACTTGCAATGTACTATTACTAGAATAAAAGAAATAGAATGATATACAAATGGATGGAAATTAAAAAAAACATTCACACCGGTAAAGGAATGTTTTCATGGTTGGCCATATCTTCTAGGACTAAAAAAACTAGAATCTGATATAATCACATGACTATTGTCCATATCTTCGTAAATTTTCAGTAAATGACGGGACAATAAGAAATCTCTTCATCAATAAATCATTACACTTTTATTCTTTTAACAATTTTTCAACCCGAATTTCAACGGAGATGGTCCTGCCATGATACGATTCTGGAAACTGGACTGAGTCCGTAAGTCTAGTTTCACATTAATCACCATTCAAAATACTTTTTTTTGGCCCAAAGGTTAATAGCAGGTATGTGTATCGTTAATTTGAAAGTTAAAAAAAAATGTATTAGATTGCATTACATTACAATGTTAAATTGAATACACTAATTAAGATATAAAAGACTTTAAGTGAAAAAAACAGTTTCAGACTTATCATTCGCTGCTTCAGGAAAAAAAGACTTAATGAGGCCGGAATTTCAGTAGCTTTAAAACAATGAGAGAAGATGAAAATCGTCAGTATTAAAGTTGTTCTCCATTTTGTCACCAGTAACACTAAATTCACATTCAAAAAGCTTTTGAACGAGCGGTTAATATATAAGTTATCGCAAGGAAATCGACAGAGCCGCCTATCAGCCGTACGGCAACCCCAAATTTAAATTCGGGGTTATTCGTTGAAATTCGGGTTGACAAATGGTTCAAAAAATAATTTTAAGTGTGATGAAAAATTGATGAAGAGATTTTTTTAATATTGTCCCGTCATTTATTGAAAGGAACCATGATATGTGAAAACGTTTAAACTGTTTTGGTTTCTGTCACTTGGAAGAAAAAAAACACTATCAGTAAACTTCTTCTGAACAACAGAAGGTATACACTTAATTATGATTTTAATAATTTAAAGTGTCATTATTTACCAGCAGCATTCAGTGCCCTAAAGTCCACGTTTAAAAAGTTTGAGGTGCAAAATCGTTGATTTAACGAGTTTAAACGTTGAATATCTTGATCGATACATTGAATTCGTTTCGTCTACGTTATAGCGTAGAAACGTCACGTTCCGTAATACAGCGTTACTGATGTAAACAAGATCTCCACAGCTCCAACTGCAAGGGATTAAAATGAGTTTCCATAAGCATTTCAGGTATGTAACTTGTTTATTTTATCAACTTTTTCCATTTGTTATCATTTTTCGTACTTGAGCGCTCTGGTATTGTCTACATCGTCCCCGGGTAATCTACCCGGGAGCTTGCACCATTGAAGGTAATGGAGGGCGAGCTGGACTCAGTGACAACAAAAAAAAATAAAAATTGAAAATAAGTCACTGAGGCCAGGGCTGGACTACTGGAATCTCCAACTGTAACTAAGGATGATCACAGGCGATCTCTAACAAGTTAACAATGAAAACTTTACATAATATAAATAGTAACGATAATTTCCATCTGTAACTAAGGATGCACATATGCGATCTCTAACAAGTTCACAGTGAAAACTTTACATAATATAAATAGTAACGATAATTTCCATCTGTAACTAAGGATGCACATAGGCGATCTCTAACAAGTACACAGTGAAAACTTTACGTATTTCTGATCCATTTTATGGACTTATCCCCTTTAAACCTATAACTGTCATCTTTTTTTGTTGAAAATATACATTGCAGCGTTGAACTTTACATGGTATAGTATCTGGAATCTCCAACTGTAAATAAGGATGCACATAGGCGATCTCTAACAAGTTCAAAGTGAAAACTTTAAAGAATATAAATAGTAACGATAATTTCCATCTGTAACTAAGGATGCACATAGGCGATCTCTAACAAGTTCACAGTAAAAACTTTACATAATATAAATAGTTACGATAATTTCCATCTGTAACTAAGTATGCACAAAGGCGATCTCTAACAAGTTCACAGTGAAAACTTTACATAATATAAATAGTAACGATAATTTTCATCTGTAACTAAAGATGCAAATAGGCGATCTCTAACAAGTTCACAGTGAAAACTTTACATAATATAAATAGTAACGATAATTTCCATCTGTAACTAAGGATGCATATAGGCGATCTCTAACAAGTTCACAGTGAAAACTTTACATAATATAAAAAGAAACGATAATTTTCATCTGTAACTAAGGATGCACATAGGCGATCTTTAACAAGTTCACAGTGAAACCTTTACATAATATAAATAGTAACGATAATTTCCATCTGTAACTAAGGATACACATAGGCGATCTCTAACAAGTTAACAGTGAAAACTATGCGTTATATAAATAGTAACTATAATTTCCATCTGTAACTAAGGATGCACATAGGCGATCTCTAACAAGTTCACATTGAAAACTTCACATAATATATATACTAACGATAATTTCCATCTGTAACTAAGGATGCACATAGGCGATCTCTAACAAGTTCGCAGTGAAAACTTTACTTAATATTAATAGTAACGATAATTTCCATCTGTAACTAAGGATGCACATAGGCGATCTCTAACAAGTTCACAGTGAAAACTCTACATAACATATAGTAACGATAATTTCCACCTGTAACTAAGGATGCACATAGGCAATCTCTAACAAGTTCCCAGTGAAAACTTGACATATTATAAATAGTAACGATAATTTCCATCTGTAACTAAGAATGCACATAGGCGATCTCTAACAAGTTCAAAGTGAAAAATTTACTTAATATTAATACTAACGATAATTTCCATCAGTAACTGAGGATGCACATAGGCGATCTCTAACAAGTTCACAGTGAAAACTCTACATAACATATAGTAACGATAATTTCCACCTGTAACTAAGGATGCACATAGGCGATCTCTAACAAGTTCACAGTGAAAACTTTACATAATATAAAAAGAAACGATAATTTTCATCTGTAACTAAGGATGCACATAGGCGATCTCTAACAAGTTTACAGCGAAACCTTTACATAATATAAATAGTAACGATAATTTCCATCTGTAACTAAGGATACACATAGGCTATCTCTAACAAGTTAACAGTGAAAACTCTGCGTAATATAAATAGTAACGATAATTTCCCTCTGTAACTACGGATGCACATAAGCGACCTCTAACAAGTTGACAGTGAAAATTGTACTTAATATTAATAGTAACGATAATTTCCATCTGTAACTAAGGATGCACATAGGCGATCTCTAACATGTTCACAGTGAAACCTTTACATAGTATAAATAATAACGATAATATCTATCTGTAACTAAGGATGCACATGGGCGATCTCTAACAAGTTTACAGTGAAAACTTTACATAATATAAAAAGAAACGATAATTTTCATCTGTAACTAAGGATGCACATAGGCGATCTCTAACAAGTTCACAGTGAAAACTTTACATAATATAAAAAGAAACGATAATTTTCATCTGTAACTAAGGATGCACATAGGCGATCTCTAACAAGTTCACAGTGAAACCTTTACATAATATAAATAGTAACGATAATTTCCATCTGTAACTAAGGATACACATAGGCGATCTCTAACAAGTTAACAGTGAAAACTATGCGTTATATAAATAGTAACGATAATTTCCATCTGTAACTACGGATGCACATAGGCGATCTCTAACAAGTTCAAAGTGAAAAATTTACTTAATATTAATACTAACGATAATTTCCATCAGTAACTGAGGATGCACATAGGCGATCTCTAACAAGTTCACAGTGAAAACTCTACATAACATATAGTAACGATAATTTCCACCTGTAACTAAGGATGCACATAGGCGATCTCTAACAAGTTCACAGTGAAAACTTTACATAATATAGATAGAAACGATAATTTCCATCTGTAACTACGGATGCACATAGGCGATCTCTAACAAGTTCACAGTGAAAACTTTACATAATATATATACTAACGATAATTTCCATCTGTAACTAAGGATGCACATAGGCGATCTCTAACAAGTTCACAGTGAAAACTTAACATAATATAAATAATAACGATAATTTCTATCTGTAACTAAGGATGCACATATGCGATCTCTAACAAGTTCACAGTGAAAACTTTACATAGTATAAATAATAACAATAATCTCCAACTGTAACTAAGGATGCACATAGGCGATCTCTAACAAGTTCACAGTGAAAATTTTACATAATATAAATAGTAACGATAATTTCCAACTGTCACTAAGGATGCACATAGGCGATCTCTAACAAGTTCACAGTGAAACCTTTACATAATATAAATAGAAACGATAATTTCCAACTGTCACTAAGGATGCACATAGGCGATCTCTAACAAGTTCACAGTGAAAACTTTACATAATATAAATAGTAACGATAATTTCCAACTGTCACTAAGGATGCACATAGGCGATCTCTAACAAGTTCCTTGTGAAAACTTTACATAATATAAATAGAAACGATAATTTCCATCTGTAACTAAGGATGCACATAGGCGATCCCTAACAGGTTCATAACGAAAAAGAAATAATAATTTTTCTGTCAATGACTTACCTTAAATGGTGTCCAAATTATTAGCATCATTTAGAAAGATAATGCAAATTGTACAACTTCACAGCGAAATTAAGTTTAAAATCGTATTTCTGCCATAAGCAGACAAAACAATTTCTTGTCACTCATCGAAAGACCGTCCAACCCTCTTGGCAGTGTGAGAGGGAATGACTATATGCACATTGTCTCCGCTATATTTATTCACGACAAACACTGTGACGTCAACAAACGTCGCTAACCGACGGCTTCTTTCAACCTTGTGTAATATAAATGCGCTGGGGAAAATAATTCTCACAGCCTATGATTTTTAACTGTTATTCGAACGTAATGCGTGGTTAGCTAAATAAAATATCATAAATAATTATTTGTTATTCACATTCCTTGTGTATGGTAATTTTTCGTTTTATCAGAAGACATTTTTTAATATCAGTAACGTGGACGTGATAGAGAACACCCAAAACATGATCACGGCAAATAAAATGAAACTTGACGGAATGGGAGAAAGTGTGCTTCCTAGAATTTTTTAAATAAATATATTCCATGTACCACAACTTTATTTCAAGTCTTGAAAGAGGAAAATAATCAAACGTGTTCCGAAATTTTGAAATTCAACACAAATAATGAATATTTTCAGTAGTTTTTATCTTTATGCATAGTGAAGAAGTGTGATCATTTTGTATGATATAAACAATATGCACCAGCTGAAAGCATTAACGCCGGTATAAGCCTAGAATATAAAAGTCTTAAGGACACAAATTCAATTACCAGTTTCATGGTTCTCATTCTTTTTACAGTTTAAGATTAAGTAATTTTGATTGGCAGGCAATTGCAACAATCGAAAGGCATTTCTAAAATTATATTATATTTGCAATAAAATGCAACACCTCGACTGCCAGACTGCACTTGCTCTCAATGACAAAAGTTAACGGTGCATAGGAAAAAACGAATGGTTTGATTAAACTCATAATTTCATCGTTATAGCATAAAAACGTAATTGTAAGAATTCTATGCTTCCTTTTACAATTTCTTAACGTTGTAAGACCGTTGATCCCGCTTCATTCAAGATGTGATTGATTCGGTCGTGGATTAACATCCCAATAAAATTATACAAAAGAAACATTCAATTCTTAAAGATGCTACCTTTTACAATATACATTTTATTATTTTCTGCTGTTCACTTTGGCTGCTCTGGAGTGTTATTACGCTAGGCCGATTGTCCACAAGCGGTAAAACTTTTAAAATCGACCACCAAAATTGTCTTTAACTAAATGTGTTAAAGACTATATTCGTATAGTTTTAATAATGTGTATTCTGTATTGCCTTTATATCTGAATAAGAATGGAATAATGATACAAATTGATTTGTTATTTTAGAGAATAACAAATCTATCTGAACTATCTACAGTTGTAATAACTATTATTAAAAGTATCTCTACATAAATTTGACATGGATGCGTTGTTGGTTAGGCTCACAAGACGTCCCCGAAAGTCCCCACTGAAATCGATGGAAACGCGCTAAAAAAAATGCACCATAACACTCCGACATATCCTCGGAGTATTTCGTAATTGGCCAAATCTATGTTACAGAGAAAATATCTTTGAATGTGATATAAAGTTGATTAAATCCGCTTCTTTTGGACTCTGTTAGATAGTTGTCTCATCGACAATCTTACCACATCTCCTTATTTTGTATCATATTCTAGATCTTAAACTCCCATATCGGTATTTGAATAATATATTTACTGTGGATATTTTTATACATAATACTTACGACCCCTTGTTAAAAAATAAAACAAACAGTTAAAAAAGAAGGAAATACGGTATGCAGATAGTAGAACAAAGTTAAACGGTATCTATGGGGAAACAATGAAAAATGAAAACTTAAAGTGAAGAAAATCTAGCTAGGATGCATCAACAATCAAAGTATTCAGTCAGTTTATTGCTTAATATAACATGACGCCATAATGAGTACTAATAGAAGATAACTACAAAACCTACGGCATGTGAATTGGAGTACTTAGTATAATGTTTGTTTTCAAAATTCACACTGTCGACTGATGCAAAGTACATGTAGTAATCACTAATGTTGAAAAAAGTAAGTTAGCTATTTTCGTCAAGGTCTATTTCTTAATACCGTTTGCCAAGGAAGTTGCGGTGCGTTGTTTTTGAAATTCCTGGTTGTTTGTTTGATTATGGAAACGAAAGCCTTCAAGTATTGATATATATCTGGAGGAAATTCAGAAAATCTTTTATTTTTCCAAACTATTCCTCAGATATTAATCAAAATTATTAAGGACAAGTGAGGATAACTAAATACACTTACTGATCAATTTAATTGGGAGATTTAACACACACACACACAACAAAACAAAAACACAACAAACACCTAGACTTAACCCAATTTAACCACAAATGTTGGTTAACCTAGGTGAAAGTCGGTATCGCTTTTGTATTACAGATCTTCTAATTGTTAACACCACCACTGAGATAAACTGTGACACAGAGATATGTCTCGCCTGTCGGCATAAAACTCAGAAAAAGACAGTCTGATGGACAGCAACTTTGCTAATTAATTCAAAGAAGTTGGACCATGAACTAGTGGGCAAGGCCTCGAAATGGTCAACAAACTGAGATTTACAGACAGTAATGTAACTTTATAGAAAATATCGTGGTTCCTATCAAACTACCTTAAGCAGAAAAGCTTAACATTGAAAATTGGTAATTAATTGAAAGTCACTGGACCATGACCTACGGGACAGGGAGTCGACATAGTCGTCAAACTGTTATGTACTGATAGGTAATGCCGCTTTATAGAAAGGCACTGGCTACTATTACCCGCAAAAAGTAACTATAAGAAACAATTATTGTTACTTCCGAGACTATTTGTCGAAACGTATTTCCGGACAGGGACACGACTTCGTACAGAAATTGCAGGTAAAAATAATGTTGCCCGCAAAATATATTCAGACAGACTCTGATCTAAGAAATGTTGGATTTACGAGCAAACTGTGAAATAAATATTTCAAACAATTCAATTATGATGTAAGAAAACTGACTTAAGCAGAAAACTTAACATTGAAATCCGTACAGTTGTACCCGTTGTACTTCTATCTGCGAACCTTATTTCCTTCTTTTGTTTCAACTGTAAACATCATTTATTAAATTATTCACACTTGCTAATTAATTCAAAGTCACTGGACCATGACCTAGGGGACAGGACCTCAAAATAGTCGTCAAACTGATAGTAATGCAACTTCATACAAAATATCATTGATCTATCACAAGTTGTTCCTATAAAACTAACTTAAGCAGAAAACTTAACATTGGAAATTGCAAATTAATTCAAAGTCGCTGAACCATGACCTAGGGAGCAGGGCCTCGAAATAGTCGTCAAACTGATATAAAACTTAACAATTGTTGACACCAACTACGACGACATCGTCGTAACCAGAAAAGCAATCCCTATGTCTTGCTTTCCGCGACTTTCGTCGCAGGCGAGACAAAAACGATACCAAAAAATAATTGTAATACTTTAAAAGTAGTATTAATGGTTTACGAAGCGTAAGGACTATAGCTCGCATTTCGAGACTTTCGTCGCAGGTGAGACAATAAAAAATCATTGAAGTCGAAGAAAGACTAAACACTATACCAAAAAGAAAACAAAAGACAAACAGACAATCGAAACACACTAAAGAAAGCAAACAAAATAGAACACAAAGCAAATTAGCATCCAAATCCGGGATTGAGCGCCACTGATGAGTCTTGTCACGGTAGACGAAACATGCGTCTGGCATTATATATTAAATCCATTTAATCTTTAGTTGCTCTGGAATGATATATCGCCGGATTTTCTCGACTAGAGGAATCCGTGGAGTTGCTCTTGCCAGGTAAAACAGTGAGAATTCGCATTCTGTGATGACATAAATGATGAAAGGAGGATTTGACTGTGGTCATGATAAGTGGAACACATCCTTTGTCCTCGGATTTTAAGCTTCATTCTAAAAATGTGTGCACGGTCAACGCTTTTACAACCCTATAAAATTACTAAAAGAAGCATTCAATACTTATAATTACATTTTTTTGCAAGGATCATGAAAACACGAAATCTATCAAGTTTGTCTTTATTAATCTGTGCACTTTATTGTGGAAGCTCGTGCTATCATGAATATTACATTTCATTTTGAAATGAAGGTTAATTTCAGAATGACTCGAGATAGCTGCCAATCAAAATAAAGTATTATAATGAAACATACATGTAATGTAATTATTACGTATTAATTTTTGTCGAGCCTTCGACTTTTGTCGAAAAAGCGAGACATAGCGATCCTACATTCCGTCGGCGTCGGTGTCGTCGTCGTCGTCGTCGGCGGCGGCGGCGGCGTCCACAAATATTCACTCTGTGGTTAAAGTTTTTGAAATTTTAATAACTTTCTTAAACTATCCTGGATTTCTACCAAACTTGGACAGAAGCTTGTTTATGATCATAAGATTATATTCAAAAGTAAATTTTGTAAAAAAAAAAATTCCATTTTTTTCGTATTTTACTTATAAATGGACTTAGTTTTTCTGCCAGGAAACATTACATTCACTCTGTGGTTAAAGTTTTTGAAATTTTAATAACTTTCTTAAACTATCCTGGATTTCTACCAAACTTGGAAAGAAGCTTGTTTATGATCATAAGATAGTATCCAGAGGTAAATTTTGTTTTAAAAAAAATCCATTTTTTCCGTATTTTACTTATAAATGGACTTAGTTTTTCTGCCAGTTAACATTACATTCACTCTGTGGTTAAAGTTATTAAATTTTAACAACTTTCTTAAACTATCCTGGATTTGTACCACACTTGGACAGAAGCTTGTTTATGATCAAAAGCTATTATCTAGAAGGAAACTTTGATAAAATTTTGTTCCATTTTTCCGTATTTTACTTATAAATGGACTTAGTTTTTCTTCCAGTTAACTTTACATACAGTCTGCAGTTAAAGTTTTAAAATCATTTATTAGATTCAAAAAATATCCTGGATTTTTACCAAACTTGGACAGAAGCTACTTACAATCAAAAGATAGTAAAGAGAGGAATAATTTTATTAATTTTTTTCCTCATTTTTGTTGAGCCTGCGATTAACAGCAAAAGTAGGCGAGACACTGGGTTCCGCGGAACCCTTACGATTTTTTTTCCCTGGCGGTCCCTGTATGGAAGTTGTTCAACTGATTTGACCTCTTTTAAAACCCCCGAAGTTTAACTGTTTCTTAAACGTGTACAGAGAAAAAGTGGATTTTGGTAATTTTACAAACGAAAACACACACATGAACAAAAGACCACGAACTTGAAAAGAAGCAATCATATTACCCTCACAGTGAGAAACATTAAAAATTGTATAAAAAAAAATCGTAAGGGTTCCGCTGAACCCAGTGTCTCGCCTACTTTTGCTGTTGTCTATGTTTTCAGTGTGATAGGGGAATGCACATAATAGATTTAAAGTTAATGAAATAAAACATTTGAAATGTATGAAAAAAGTTATGAAAAAAGTAAGAAATGAATACAGCTAGTATGCAATCAAATCTATAGATTGTCTGGAAGACAAAAGTCGCATGCTCAACAAAAATGGGGGAAAAATTATTAAAATTTTTCCTCTAGATACTATCTTTTGATTGTAAGAAGCTTCTGTCCAAGTTTGGTACAAATCCAGGATGGTTTATGAATCTAATAAATGTTTTAAAAACTTTAACTGCAGACTGTATGTAATGTTAACTGGCAGAAAAACTAAGTCCATTTATAAGTAAAATGCGGATAAACAGGATTTTTTTTTACAAAATTTACTTCTGCATGGATACTATCTTATGATCATAAACAAGCTTCTGTCCAAGTTTGGTAGAAATCCAGGATAGTTTGAGAAAGTTATTAAAATTTCAAAAACGTTAACCACAGTGTGAATATTTGTGGACGCTGCCGACGACGACGACGACGGAATGTAGGATCGCTATGTCTCGCTTATGCGACAAAAGTCACAGGCTCGACAATAAACCAAAATGTTTGCACAAAACTCATAAAAAGACGCGACAACCACGAGTACATGCGGTTTTGTTGTATGTGTTTAAATGCGGTGCTCTGTTTGGTAAGCAATCAGCCATCATCTCATCAAAGACCGATTTTAGTGAGCAATTAACCCTAATTTTACAAAAGACATTGTATGAAGAGCAATCAACCTTCATCTTACCGTGGAAGTATTATATTCAATACAATACTTCCATGATCTTACTACGGACAGTGTATGGTAAACTCTTCTGTAAGCAATCAACCCTCATCTCACCCAGACAGTGTATATATGGTGAATTGTTTGGTGAGCAATCTATCCTCATCTTACCCAGGACAATTTATGGTGCTCTTTCGTGAGTAATCACCAACAATCTTACCAAGGGCAGTGTATGGTGAAAAATCAAACTTTATCTCACAAAGGGGAGTGTATGGTAAATTGTTTGGCGAGCAATCTATCCTTGTCTTACCAAAGACAGTGTATGGTGAATTATTTGCTGAGCAATCTATCCTCATCTTATCAATTAGTGTATGGTGAAGATGAGCAATCAACCATTATCTTACCAAGGACTGTGTATGATGAACTCTTTCGTGAGCAATCAATTATCATCTTAACAACTTTGAAGGACAGTGTACTATGATGAATTGTTTAGTGAGCAATCTACCCTCAACTGTTCAAGGACAGTGTATGATAAACTCTTTAATGAGCAATCAATTCTCATCTTACCAACTTTGAGGGACAGTGTACTATGATTAATTGTTTAATGAACAATCAATTCTCATCTTACCAACTTTGAAGGACAGTGTACTATGATTAATTGTTAAGTGAGCAATTAGCCATTATATTTCTAAAGGTGAATTGTTTGGTAAGTAAGCAATTAACCTCATTGTACACCAACGTATAAAAAAAAAACAGTATGTGCTGATTGTAAATTGTTTGATAGGCAATCAATAAATTCTCATCTTAAAATGGATGGTGAGCAAATAACCTTTCAAGACAGAGTGTAAAGAGCAATTTATCCTCAATCTCCGTCTAGTGTATAGTAAGCAATGAATGCAGAGTCCTATTCTTACTATATGAGGACAGTGTATGCTGATTGTGAACTGTTTAAAACCTCTTCTGTCAGCCAGTGCAAGGCCAGCTGTTTGGCAAGTCATAAAACCTTGTTTGACTATGGAGAGTGTATAGTGAGCAAATCTTCTAATCAAGCAAAGTGGTGTATGATGAGCAGTTTAGTTAATCAATCTCATCTTACAAGTGAAAGGGTAAAGTAAGTTACAAAGAATCAAAAATAGATGCCGACTTGATATCATAGAGCAAAAGGTTAATTTTTAAAACAAAATGATATTAAATTAACAGATCTGGAATATTCTTTACTTTTCTATCTGAAATCCTGCACTAGTAGTTTTGAGAAGATATGATGGTGGGTCAGTGGATGAAATGGTTTTTTTCTGACAATTTTTGCATACTTTCACATGTGACATTTCTAATAGCCATACTGCTGATTTATTAATAAGATCTTAACAAGCAATTTGATTTTTGGTTGGAGACTAGCTAAAGGGAACTAAGGAAAAGGGGAAATATATGCACATGACCTATAATTGCTTATATTCATTTCATTTGAACTCTTGTGGTTACATGTAATTGTTTCATTTGCAATCATACCACATCTCCTTATTTTTATATACATGTGTACATATATTTGAAGCAATGGCATCAAACAGCACTTCCTTTCATGTGGCTACCAGGAATACTGGATTTTCCCCTCAGCTTTGTAACTCTATAATTTATTACTTTGTTGATTCAATTAAAACGGGGAAGTGTAATCCCTATTAGGATTTAGAGTTTTCTACTATTTTGCTGATATGGCTACTAACTGAGAAGGTACCTGCTTCAAGATAAAAATTCATAAGAATTACTGAAAGCATTTTTGAGTTATTGTCTGAAAACTGGAAAGTCCCCCCTTTTTTAATGAATAAGACCCCATAACTTGGAAATGTAAAATCTAAAATTTATAAAATTCTAAAGGGAGCTTACATCAATAGATATCAACAATTCATCAAAGTTTTATGAGAACTGCTGAAAGCATTTTTGAGTTATTGTCCGAAAACTGGAAAATCCCCCTTTTTTTTATGAATAAAACCCAGTAACTTGAAAACGTAAAATCTAAAATTTATAAAAATCAAAAGGAAGCTCATGTCAATAGATATAAACAATTAACTAAAATTTCTTGCAAGTTGGTGAAAGCATTCTTGAGTTATTGTCCGAAAACTGAAAAATCCCCCTTTTTTTAATGAATTAAACTCCACAACTCGGAAACGTAAAATCTAAAATTTATAAAAAATGAAAGGGAGCTCACGTCAATAGATATAAACAATTCACCAAAGTTTTATGCAAATTGGTTAAAGCGTTTTTGAGTTAATGTCCGACATGTTGACAACGGACGGACAGACGGACGGACAGAGGTATACCATAATACGTCCCGTAAACGGGCGTATAAAAATAAGGAGATGTGGTATGATTGCCAATGAGACAACTATCCACCAGATGAACACTTTGACATGTAATTGAAAGACACATTTTTTATATTTTTATTTGGCAATAAATAGTTTCTACTATTTTTGTTATTTACGGATATCACATGAGATGTAACAATAAGATGTATAAAAATATTTTCTTTTACATCATATAAATATCTAGTAAAGAACACTTATAATATTTCCCTGCTCCAAAAATAATTAATTAACAAATAAACAATCATGGGCAGGAAAAACAATCTTGTTTTCTTTTCAATCAAGCACTATTTGGACTTCCATCCATCAGTTTTCTTCACCATCCTTACACCTTCACAAAATACTGCTTGAAAAACAAGTATTTCTATGATTGAATTTGATACTGCCTTTGACAAAAGCAGAAATAATATGATTTCATGTTTTCTTAAAAACTGTAGTTTTCTTTCCAAAATTTCAAATAAATATATATAACTGTCTTTCCTGTCCATGAATTGGCACACAGAGAACTAGTAATCACAAAACAAATGGGTTGAAATATGACAAAGAATTAAACTCCAAAATGGAACTTTTTTAATGTAACAGCTAAATGTAACGAAAATAAAATGTTACAGAAGTTTATATCTTTTTCTATTCACACCATGTCTTATATTAATCAAAAGAAAGCAAATGTATATAATATGTAATATAAATGGTTTGAAAGTTTACATGTGGTTCCTAATAAACTATGTAGCATTTTAAAATAACTAAGTGTTACTGTGTAAAACCTAAAATCAACAACTAGAGATCACATTTAAAGGACACTTCTGTAAAAAATATTATTGATTTTAATTTGGCATATGTAAAATGCAGTGTAAATTAATAATTCATCAATATCAAAGGCTTTTAAATGATATTTTTTGGCTAAAGGTTTCTTAATAGTCAAAACTTCAAGGATTGTATAGTATAAACCAATTCACAAAGTGTTGAAATATTTTCATTGCAAATAACCTTAATTTAACCACAAAAGAAGTCAAAATGTACTATTATCATATGATTTTTACTTCAAAAGATTATGGGGAAATCTTTTTACATGCCTATTGAATAAAATATCATAAAAAGGGAGACAATTCTAACATCACAGTTTTAGCTTTGTTGTATCAATACTCTAACATTCGTCAAACATTCGTTAAATAAAATCGAAATTAATCAATTACTAAATATCTAAGACATTTGGAAAGATATAAATGAAAAATCTTCAAAGGAAACACAAGTCAGACATGACTAAAGAGACACCCCTAATAATTTCAAATGGAGTTCAATTTCATTTCAAATCTTAACTTATTAAAAACCAATCATATAACAAATCAACTAGAACAAAAGGCAAGATAATATTTGAGCTATATAATACTACTGTATTAAATTAATAATTAACAAAACAATACCTTTTTAAGACTTAAGACAGTGTAAAACAAAATCTAAAGGGTAGAAAAGAAGAATTCACATAACAAAAGGTCATTAAAGTAAATTGTTTCGTTGTATTCAACTTTGTAGGCACAATATTATTACTTTTGATCAAATATAACTTTTTCTTGCTTCATAAAAAGGTACATAGTTTTCATTAATGATGGATTTGACATTTTAGTGTATTAGCAATGTTAAATTCATGTCAACATCTATTAAATACATGCAAAGAATCTTTTTGTAACTAACTTCTTAAGTTAAACTTAAGGAACATTTCTCGTTACGGTAACTTTGGACATTCATGTCCTTATTTTGAGAGAACATGTAGAATCTACATTTTACTCCCTTTTCATACTAATGCATACTATCTTTTATCTCGCATAAAATGTTTTGGCATATAGACAGTCATATATTTTCAAACTTTGATATTAGTATAAACAGCAATGATAAATTCATGTTAGAAATTCTCCTATGACTAGATTCTAATATTTGTTGTCGTCTAATTTTGAGATTTAGCATGAGATTCACAAATATAAATCAGTCAACAACCATATTCTGAATGAGAACATTTACACGCACAATCTATTATAAAACATACCACACATCCATTGAAACATAACAAATTTTGTAAATAAATATGAACGTCTACAAAAACCTATAACAATAATGGCAGGCAAAATGCTATGACTGAATTTGGCATTATAGATGACATTGTGTAGTTATAGTACCCATTACCTATTCAGCCGTGGTATACATCCATGACAAAAATGGTACAGACATTCAACATGTTCAATCACATATATATTCATTAAACAGTCAGTTAAAGCTCTAATAACATTATGTAGCATTTCTTTAAAAAAAAAATGTGGCACTTTTTATCGACTGATGGTCAGTGGACCTGAATTCCAATTCTTCACTTCTTTTTCTTTTTTCCTTTTTTTCCTTTTTTACCCTTTGGTGCCTCAGGCCAACCAAAGCCACGTTTTTCTAAAGCATCAGGTGCATCATGGGCAATAAAATATAAATTCTCCATAGCAGGTCCACTCATTATATCTGGAGGTCCTTCTTTTTCACTCTTTGCTGATTTGGCTGAGGCTCGTGCTGATTTTTTGCCACTTTTCTTTCCAGACTTTTTACCTGATTTTTTACCCGATTTTTTTCCACCACCCTTTTTCTTCCCTGGCTGAAACAATAAAAAAAGTATTTCATTTCATTAACAAAGTTGTCCAGTTTTTCGCAAATTAAGTGATTGTTGGTTGCTTAACAAATTGAGCTGCATTTACAATTTAAAAAAAATTAAAACAAGAGTCTCTTAGCAGATAGAATAAGCTGTTGTTACAATGTTTACTATTAATGACTAGAGATCTCACTGATGAAATGTGTCAAACAGGAAAAAATTGTATTGACCATTTCAATTTCATCTAGCTACAACTCAATATTATCAAGCAGCAGACCAAAAATACAATCATTCCCTTCCATAGAAGCCAGGAAAAGTTTGATGAAAATTTCCTTGTACATTGAGTGTTGTAAAATTTTTAATAATTGACAAACAGGAAGCGGCTACACACCAGACATATAAAATCATTCCTTTCTATAAAAGCCAAGAAGATTTGGTCTGAAGTTTTCTCCTAAAGGTGTTTTGGACAGAATCACATATGGAGTCAAGCAATTAAAAGACCTGCTTTCGACATTGCGACCCAGGTAAAAACCAGGTCAATTTTTGCAAGAATATATAAAATCATTGCCAAATGTACATCAACAAAACTAATTAACATGAATTATAATTTTCAAATACTTGATAATATATATACAAGTATCAGCACACCATCTACCAGAATGGCTTCAAATAAATCTAAAAAAACTATCCCTGGCATAAATTTTTCTGAGTCCTAAACTCCTAAGATCATAGACAGGTCAAACACAATCAAAATCACATATGATCTGTAACTATTTGTTACACATTTATATACATCATTGTCATGTAAAAGATCAGACAAAACAGATTTGTAAAATTCTATTTGCATATAATAATGGACTAATATAACATTAAAGATGCAATGATCATTGAGCAGCCATCATCTACCGGTACATCATTTGGTCTCTGGTGGAAAGTTGTCAGACAGTGTCTCATTTGCAATATTACAACATCGTCTTATTTTTTATATTTAATTTTTCTTTTAAAGATTGGCAAGTACATAAAGAAACTGATTCTTACCATTGTTCCTGTGACTGCTGAGTCAGACGGGATATGCATTGAACACTTGGTCTGTTGTCAAGACCATCAATTTTCCCTTTCCGTATACACAAAGTTAAATGTCAAAAGCCAGTATGGCTACCGTCATATATGCTGAAATGGAAAATAAATTACTAGTTATGCTAAACATATTGTTGAATGATGAATCAAAACTTGAACATACAATAAAATCTATTATCCCAAATGGAAGTTTACACAACATAATATTTGCCTTCAAAACTAATCTAACCAATTCACAAAAGAACTGTTTTGAAATTAACCTCTAATTTGGAATCAAATAAAATATGTTTACCATAGATGGATAAGACAATGCGTTCACCATCATGCAATTGAAATTAGATTTGTTTTGACTACAAGTTTGCTTAATCCTGACAATGCATATTTATTCCTATTGATATAACGTTGAGAACAGCAAATGACAACTCAATCATTCAATAGAAATTAATTACAGAATTCATTACCAAAAGTGAGATATTATGTTCCACCAAATGTCAATATATTCCAGTTGCAAAAAGATTAGAACAATTGTTTTGATCAATCTGGTAGTAATATTAACGGTGTTTTGATAACATGAAACAATCCTCAGTGATTCTTCAATTTTTTAACCTGACTTCACTTCTTATTACACAGAGGGTCTTGTCCCTTTTATTGCATTATATATACAATTGTACTTGTAAATGTATTGAAAATTGATTTAAGAACATAAATTTACATCAGCCATGAACTTACACCTAGAAAATCAGCATAATATGAAGCTTTTATAACCATAAATTAGCATCCGCTGGTTACCAACCGAACTATAGAATATCTTGGCAATACTAATGTACACATCTATTCTGACTATTATACATCTTTTTTTTTTGTTTGGAAATGAAAGAAGTCACCCTTTCTGTTAAATTTTCCATTAAAATTTGTAAAGTCATATTTTTATCAATCATAAGAGGTTCAACATTTAACAATCAATTTTCAACATCAATAAAAATTTCAATAACGGAGATAAACATGCTACTGATATCGTAAATACCTTTTAACAACCAACCCTAACAATATTATACTATCGTATAATAACTTGGCTATGTACAGAGATATTAAATATACATTAAAATCACAGCCTTTAGTACGAACATGTAAACTTTCAAATTTGATCGATAATCTATACCAATTAAAAATCCTAGAAATTTAAATTAATTTCTAAAGATCAATTAAATAAAAATTACATGGATGACATTATCAACATCTAATTATACCACAAAAAATAACCTCAAGAAGTATGTAAATGATTTTTCATGACCACATACCTGTTACAATGCTAACACCTTATCAACAATATGTGACAATGTTAAAGGGCTCAGTTTTATACAAAAGACACCAGTCAATATTTTGATCTGTGGTGGGTTAGCACATACGTTGTTTTTAATTTGCTTTAAATGCTAAGTAATGGACTGTAACAAACAGACAAAAGATCTTGATAGGGGAACGTGTCATTATGAAATTTAAAAAAAAAATCTAAATATTTGAACTGAAAAAGTAATATACATTACTTAGTTTTATGGTTTCTGGACAGATTTTAACTGAAAAGAATATAAGTATCTTTCGAAGAATGAAGGTTCCCTTCGGATAAAAAATTTGGATTAAAATATAACAAGTTCCTGATAGAAAATAAAGAAACTACATAAAACATGTTTCAATATTTCTTTTGTCAGATCAATGTGTGTCTAATATATATTTTTTGTATAGATTTTAAAAATCCCATTTGACAACTTAATCTTGCTTTTAAATGTCTGATATAATACATAGTATTATCTTGATTCTTTGATATGCATGTTTGTCACAAAAACAGTTTATGGCTTTATGAAAATTAAATATCAATGCACTGACTGGACTGTAAGAATCATATACATGTATATACAAGGCAAGCATATTTAAAGTATTTTCTTTGATAGAATTTCCAAGCATGAGTGACTTAAGTTTTGTTAATTCTTGTGATATCAATAAAATTCCAATGATGATTCATCCATTTATTCATTTATGTAAAATCTTAATATCTAAAGTAACATCATTATTTTTTTTATATATATGACTACAAAAATTCTGTTATCTCATTGGCTTTAAACTATCAAAGAATACTTAAGTGTTATGAAAGAGTAATATCTCCACCTATAAATTCAAGGACTCCAATAGTTTTGTTTATTTTAAGGCAGCTAGATTTTGGGTTAGAAATTACCTCCATGATAAGTAAAATTTAGATTTATGCTTAAAATGGACATTATCAATGAATATTTTAGGTCAGTTTTGAGGGTAACAATTCATGTGATAAATTAGAGAATATTAATGCAAAAAATATATGCATGAATGTACTAATGATTCACATATAATATATATAGCTATAATCTACAAAGGAAAATATTATTTTTAAGAATTTTGTGTTTCCAAAGCTCTTTTCTGGCTAACCTTCACCAGGAATGCTCAAACCAAAACATCTGAAAGCCAGAGATGTAAAAATACATGTATGTAAAAACATTAACAGCTTTATTACCAAAAGGGACCTAAAGAGAATAGCCAAGTTCTTTTAAAGTCAAATTTGCCTAAGGGAGTTGGAACCTTAGTTTCTAAATCTATGAATGAGTACTTTTAGAAATGTATGTTCTAAATCATGTCAGTTCTGACACACTGATATAAACTGTTATTAACCTCATCACAAAGCTAATTACCAGCCTACATGTATAATCAATAAAAAAGAGAAATAAAACTGAGTTACATATTAGCACATCTTTACATAGAAAATTCTCAAACTGAGTGTGACTTTAATGAATTAATGAGACAATTATTCAACATAATTAACAAATGGATTGGTGTCAGCTAGCTAGTGGGGATCCAGTTGGCTGTATAAAGAGAGATAACTCCAATTTGATCATTATGACTATAATACATTTTTGTACATTCACTAATAGTACAGATCTATTATACATGAGAGAAACAAAATATATAATTATTAAACTCTTAAAAGAGGGACGAAAGATACCAGAGGGACAGTCAAACTCATTGATCGAAAACAAACTGACAACGCCATGGCCAAAAATAAAAAGACAAACAGACAAATAATAGTACAGATGACACAACATAGAAAACTAAAGACTAAGCAACACGAACCCCACCAAAAACTGGGGGTGCTCCGGAAGAGTAAGCAGATCCTGCTCCACATGTGGCACCCGTTGTGTTGCTTATGTTATTACAAATCCGGTAAATAGTCTTATTCGGTAGGTCACATTCGTGAAAAGGGAAGGGTATTGTAGTTACGACATAAGGAACATATCCGATATCATCTGTGAAACGGTTATTCCATAACAGTCAACCAACTCGTGATGGCGTCCGTAAAATTTACGCATTTAAATTACAGAACTATGTAAATATAGCATAATATTATATGTAGAACAAGAGGCTGTAAAAATGACAGCATACCAGGTTTTTATTACATTTAAAGCAATGAAGGGCCATAACTGCTGAAGAGTGAAAACAGTCAATATCACACTTGACCAATTTTGTCATCAGTAACAAATAACATATTTAAATCGAAAAGCATTGGTTCAATATTAATGCAAAGTTCTTAACTTATTGCACAAAAACGACTGAGAAGACCATTTAAAATACATCGGGAGCATTACTCCTGAACAGTGAAAACAAAAATGGTCAATATTGGTCTTGAGATCAATTTGGTCAACAGTAACAAACTATTAGAATTTGAAAATAATATGTAGAATGGTTAAAGAAAGGAAATAAAGTGCCATTTTTCATTCAATAAAGGACCATTGCTCCTGAACAGCTAAAAATCATCAATATTGAACAACATAAGTTGAAAAGCATTAGCTGAAAAAGTCTAAGTTATTGCACAGAAACCACAATATGTGATATTTTCCAATCAATCATGGACAATAACAGCAAAAGTTAAACCTTATTAGACCATATGTCATAAAAGTAAATACACAATAAAAAAAAAATTGGACAGTGCAGCTACAAATGTACCAACTACTTCTTTGAACAAGGAAATAAAAAAACAGCACATAATTTAGAAAAGCTGGATAAAAATGTGAAACCTTCAACAAGAAGCTAGCCAAAGCAGTTACAGCTGTTGGTTGAATACTGCTGCACAAGAAAATGAAAAAATTGAGAAACAACATACCAATTATTTTCATGAGGTCTCATTATAAAACTGAATTGAAATTGGCAGTATTTTTGACAGGCCAGTATGTATTTAAAATCGTCAGACCATCAGAAGAAAGAAACATTTATTCAGATTTAGTGAATCTACATGTACATGTATCACATCTAAAAAAACTTTTCATTTGACTTTTTAACACTAAATTTAAACTTGATAAGGGTATCTGAAATTATCTTTACCCTATTTCAAAAATTATAAAATGTTTCTTGATACAATGAATATACTATTCTTATTATAAAACTTATTGAATCAATGGGTAATGCATGTAGACTGTAGCAAATCTTTCAATGCAAGTTGGCAAATGTGAGCTATCCTTTTCCATGTTTTCGGTTTTCTTTTATTTTTCTAGTATTTTTCATAAAACTTTGTGTTACAAAGGTTGAAAAAGTAAGTAATTAATAAACTATGTATATATATTGAAAAAGTAAGTAATTAACATAGTATATATATATATATACTATATTATTACTTACTTTTTCAACCTTTGTTACACAATGTTTTATGAAAAATACTAGAAATATATTATATATACCGTTTCGATTCCTAACATCACTGAAGAGACATTAATTGTCGAAATCCGGATATGGTGTACAAATTTATGCACCTCATGTTTGCGGTATACCATCTTTTCCGCAAGTTTATTGTTTTCTGTTTGGTATTAAATTAATAATTAAGATCCATTTTTTACATCTGGTAATACGTTTATTTGGCAATCGTCAATGCCAGCCAGCAGGGTTTAAGAACATCAGTTGTTCGACCTGTTAGTCAAATGCGTTTTTGTTAAAATATACTTTTTCACTTTTTTGGTCTTTTGGAAAATGTTGTTTGTGCTGTATTTAGACCCCTCTACCAAGAAATTTGTTTTGCATGCACACGTATAAAAATTGCGTTTTTTTTTATCCAACACAATCATAGGTTTGAACGTTGTTTTCAATTTAGACTTGTTTATATATATATATATATTAAAGTACTTACTTTTCAACCTTTGTTACACAATGTTTTATGAAAAATACTAGAAAAACTGATTCTTATTATTACAAAAACTACTGAAAATACTTCAGACACATGGCTTACTTGACTGCATCATTGTTACTGTACATGAAGCTATCCAGAAATAATCATATTTATGGAACTGTAAAAAAATGGTATCAGGTCGTTCCGTCCCCAGACAAAGTCGATCTGGCCACTTAATAAAATGATGAATAATTACTATAAAAGTCAAGAGAGTTTTCTGAAGTACTGTAAATTCAGAAATTACTGCATGGTTTTTATTATTGCGAATAATGTGACTGGTAGGTATTGCAATAATAAGAACTCACATTCTGATATCTGATACATATATGTGTATGCAGATTTTCTTCAAAATAACAATAATTAATCTCACATTCTTGTTTATTCTTCAATATTAAATCCCAATAATAAATGCACGTAATAATTTCTGATTTTACAGTATTTTAATCAGGGCAAGAGGCAATTTGCACATGAACAAGTTATTAAAATTTCGCTGTTCAGAGGAATTCTTATTAACAAGGAAACAATATTGATGATCAATGACAACTTTAAATTATTCTGGAAGGGATTCATTAAAAAATATATCTCAATTTGAGTAGTTTTTATAACTTTAAAAAAAGGTTTGTTTGGGGATCAGCTTGTGTGTATTAACCAATTGTTATTACACCAGTTGAAAAGATCATTAAGATTAAAGTCATATAAAAAATTGCTAATTGATGTTGACTAATTATAGCATTTACTTCTGTAATATATGTTTGTATTATAACTATGCATTTCAAATATTCTTTTTTTATAAATTCTAATAAAATCATAATCAGCTTGAATGCTATGTACTGCATCATCATCTCTACTCAGTAAAGGTGATAAGATGATTTAATACACCTTATCGCTATTTGTCCGCCATTACTGGACATCACACAGGTTCCCGTAAAATTTTGACGTCATAATACAAGATATCTGAAGCCACAATGGAAAAGTGATTGTTGTATGACGTCAATAGTTCAAGCGGGACGGATTCTCGGGTCAGCCGGATATAGCGATAAGGTGTATATAAATATTTTACTTTAAAAAATTATATATTAAATATGAATATTAAAAACAATAGTTGGATCTTTTTTTTTTTCAAATTGGGGCCGGATCAAATCTAAATGTCAAGCCGAAACGACTAGGGTCAGAATAGGCCACTTCACGGTTAGTTCGGCCATATTGAATAGGGGGCATATTTTTTTGAAAGAGGTGGAAATAGTATGATAGTACGGGAAGTCCTATGCATGTTTCCAAGCAACTGCTCTGTTTTAAAGATGTTTTCCAGTTTTTTTCATACTATTTTTACCTCCATTATTAAAATCTGCCCCCTATCCAGTATGGCCGTACTAACCGTGAAGGGGCCTTATACTTTTGAGGGATCGCCTTGGGCCAAATCGAAAATTGATTGCGAGAGGAGGTGGGCAGCTAACATTTGTTTGTGATAAGAGTCTCAGGTCAAAAAGCATGTAGGCACTTGTATCTGTTTAGAAAATATCAATATACTTTAACAAAGGTATTTTTTAAACAGGAACAAGCATAATTTTTGACAAGTGCTCGAGTCAAATAGAAATATATTACGGTGTTTTGAGTTTTTGTTCTTAATCTAATTAATGACAACTATGTGGGTCAAATTAACAACTATTTTAGTAAACTTACTCTTGTTGAAATCATTTAAAATAAACGATTGTGTGTTTAAATGTCATAAAATCTAGAAAACATCGTCAAAATCCCGGTTCATTACCGAGTCATAGTTACCATGAGCAACAATATCCGGTTCCGTTTTAATAAAAATATCCTTTGAAATACAAAGAAATTATCTACCACAACAAATAGTATTTTATACTTGATATTTGAAAGTAACATCAGAAAAATATAAAAATTTATTTATTTACACATTTATATGTTATCCATACGTACGAGATTATAAATGAATGACGTCATATCCTGCAGCTTTGATAAAGCTGGGGATCATTTCAACAGTTTTAAATGTAAGTTTCGATCAAAATACAGGGAGAATGTCCACTTGAAAAACACTAACTATAACAATAGAAAATTCCCAAACTGAAAAGGAATTATATGGCACATTGCATACATGTGTGTGCCATTGTCGCATATCTTCTTTGTAAAATTATACTTGATAAGGAAATAAATAAAAATAACGAGCTGAAAGGAAGATAACAAGAAAATGACAAAATATGCAAATTACATAATTATGCTAAAATTAGATTGAAGATGATTCTACTTCCTGTTAGATTGCCAAGATTTACAATAGAGGCAGGTGTTACCTGATCTCAGACCCTGAAGGTTATTGTTGGTGTGTTATTTATCTGCATTATTTTATACTGAGCTAATTTTTAAAAGACCTTATAGCTATTTGGGGATCTGCACCACTTGACCCCAGAATTTGCAACACTTGAACTATTGCCAGTATTGACCTCATAGAACTATCTCTTTTCCTTTGTGGTGTCAGACATTTTCTCTTGTGATGTCAAAATTTTACAGAAATTTTGTGATGTCCAGTAATGGTGGACAAATAGCGATAAGGTGTATATAAGTCCAATTGTCCAGTGAACCAAAATGATCCCATATCTTGCAGCCAAAATCAAATGAAAACATGTGTAAATATTGTTTTTCTTTTGACTTCATGTACATGATGTATCTTAAATTTTATTGAACCTATTGGAATATTGAAAACAGTAATGTGTTCTTGTAAAATTCATGATTTCTTATGTGAAACTGAGACTACTATAACACAGAGATTGGTCACTTCCCGTACTGACCAGTCAAATAGTAATTAATTGTAAGTCTTCGATCACGTGACTCGGCACGTGACTCGCAATGATTGACAAGAAGGATTCGACCGCCATTTTTGACAGCGAAAGAGAAAATAATAATTAACAAATGTGGATTTCTAAAGAGTGTTATGTTCCGGTAAGTGTGAATATAAGATTTGACATGTTCATAAATGTTGGTTTATAAGCACTTTAAATAAAATAAGTGCAGTTATAGACTTGAATTTACCGACCAAACCGGAAAGTAACCTCGAGTTATTACCAGTCCGTGGGACAGGGTCAATGAGCAACTCACCCATAACTTACATTCAGATGAACAATCTGTTTTCCGGATAATGTATGTGCAAGCCTTAGTAATTAACCGATGTAATGATGTAAAATTTGTAATTATATGAAATTCCAATTTTTCTGTATCAGTAAGTTCCCGCTGCAGAACTGAGAAACACACGAGACAAGTTGCACACACACAACATGAGGTCTGATAGGTGAATTTGTATTGTTAGTGAAAGAAATTTAGATTTATATTTGGTTCCCTTGATAATATATATGCAGTCTATACATGCTAGTATAATAATATTATGCAATGAAAATGTGTCACCATGTGAAATACCAGTACATCATGAGTTCCTAAATAGACGTATTTTTTTTAAATAATTGACCCAAACATGATGTAAAAAGTACATGCACCTTTGGTCTGCATCCTTTATCAGTTTAACTATTTTGATCCATATTGACATGATTGGTCAATTACTGCTGAGTCTCAAGTCTCAGATTACTGTCTTAAAAATTAACGAATTGCCTATGCTATAAACTTGACAAACATTATTTCTTTTTATTTATAATATATTCTTTATTGTAGGAATACCCCCAGAAAGATATCACGCATTAGAAGAAGGGAGAAGTACTACAGGAGAAAATGACTTTTTTCAGTATTTTTTTTAATTTCATTGAATTTGTCATGCTTGTCTTACATGGAGAAATAAATATTTAAGTCTTTGAATATACATTTTTATTATTATATACATTAAAACTAAGACAGGAATGCAGAAATTCACTACATTGTGTAACACGCTCAGTTTGGATAACAGTTCAATGAAAGAAAAAAAACAAGTAACCACACATCTTTATATATTAAAGGAATAGCCACTTGAAGCAAACTTTAAGGAGATTTTTATATATTTTTGCTAATGATCATCAGACAACTCCTTTAGTCCAAATGAAGTTCAATGAAGTGGATGTAAGTTATTGGAATGCACCGTAATTACCTTCAACAATGAGAAAACCTATAACGTGCAGTCAGCTTCAAAAGTCCCCGACATGGAAAATATATAACAATTCACTAGAGAAAACGAAGTGTCTACAATAACAAAGCAATTTACGAAAATTCAAATATGACGGACATGTACCAACAGCAACCACTGAATTACAGGCTCCTGACTTGAGACGGGCACATAAAGAATGACAATGTTAAATTTTTTAGGCGCTCATCACCATCACTAGCATGGGACTTTGGTGTAACGACATAACATAAAAACAAACTTTAAACACAATTTGAAAATAGTTCATTTCGGTTTAATCAGGCTGACTGTACATGAAATATTTGCCACTGACAAGCAGTTGTGAATCGAAGTTGAATTTACAGAAAGGTGATATCAATATATGCTATCATATTTAACATTCTTGTTTAGATCTGACATTGCTACTTATTTATACATTCTGCATTATTTTTGGCTTCTCAGAATTTTCACATGGTAAACTGTCAGCAGTTACCCAACAAAAAAATGTTATAGGAAACCTTTTTACAAAGCATCATGCAGACAACAATTAACATGGTATGTCACCAAACATTGAACAAGCACATTTATATTTGCTG
This sequence comes from Mytilus californianus, assembly GCF_021869535.1. Classification (NCBI taxonomy): domain Eukaryota; kingdom Metazoa; phylum Mollusca; class Bivalvia; order Mytilida; family Mytilidae; genus Mytilus; species Mytilus californianus. Next base: position 78,696,405 of record NW_026262581.1, read on the forward strand.
TGGCTAAAAAAACTAAAGCAAATCACAACTCTTTTCATCTGAGTTGCTCAATTATTAGGGTTACAAAAAGCATAGCGATATAACTAAAACATACGACACTTTAACAATAGACAATATTCAAATTTTCAAAAACTTTACGGCTCTGTATTGAAGCACAAAATTTCTTGTCTGGGATTTTGAAAGAGGGCACATATTTCTGGTGTTGAAAAAATGTCATCGTAAATTACCCTAATGTGGTTCTATTTATGTTAACATAGAGATAATTTGATTATTCAGTCACATAATTTTGAAGCTTCTTCGTTCTGGTTTACATGTTCTTGCGGTTGATGCTTCTTTTGGAGTTTTTGTAGTTTTTGCAGTCTTTGCAGCAGGGACGTATAGTCATCCTCAGATTCAAAATCTGATGCAGTATATTCACCACGTAAAAGATCAAGATTGAGATCACTATCATCCCAAGATAAAAAATCAATGTTACTGGACATTGTGAATTGAAAAATGAAAATGCCAGCGATATTTTGGGAACATATATATAATTTGTAGGGCTTATGTTTGCTTTATGTATCCATTGCAGTTATAACCTCTTTGCTGATCTGTTACGTAAGGAAATTACTCATTTACCTTTAATGAAATTTTTTCTCTCTTCTGTGATCGCCGCTTATTACATTGTTTGCAAAAACTTGACCTAATTATCAGAAATCATTAACATTTTAAAAAAAGTGGGTGGGGGTTGAAACTTGTTTGAAAAAAAAAATTTACGTTGGATAATTTGAATGAGGGTCTGGATGGGGGTTCTTTATTTCCTATAATTTCTATGCCATTTTTCTCTATTCTTTAAATCTTAATAACTTATTATTTTCTCTTCTCTATTCTTTATTTGTCAGTCCATTTTTCTCCATTCTATACCTTTTTTGCCCCTATTTCTCCATTCTATAAAACCCCATCCACACCCTCCTGAATCCTACCACAAGTGCACCGACGATATTTGACAAGGTTTACTACAATAAACATGTATATTGGGCACTCAGCAGTGAAATACCTTACAAGTATAGAATAAAAGTTTACTGCAATAAACGGAGCCTCGTGTACCTTGGGCACCCAGCTGTGAAACAAAATTCATCTCCCATGCTTTTGAGACTACCTGTCTTTACAGGTAAAATATTTGTATATTAGATACAATTAACGGATGTGTAGCAAAACAATGTAACTGTAAGATTGATAAGATTAATCACATTCACATTTTCAAGAGTGGCCGCATAATAACAAACTATTAACAAATTATTAATGATTAAAAACAAAAATTTAAATATGAATAGAGATAACTGCATTTGAAAGATAAAAACTATATTCTTTTTTTTTTTTGATTAATTCAATTTTGTTTTTAAATTATTTTTAAAAGAAAAATAATAATATCCGATACTGTTATAGTATTCTCAGTGATAGGTGATATATGTCGTCTGCTACGGTCGAATACGAAACTACGTTAAAATAACGTAGCTAACTACCGGAGACTCAGATAATCCGATAAATCTATAGTGACCAATCTCTGTGTTATAGTAGTCTCAGTGTGAAAACATTACCCCTTTGTGTATTCATTTCTACTGGTATGACTGGTAACAGAGTGTAAATATACAATGATATAAGAACAAGTGATTGGAAAAACATTTTTTTTTTCTGGATTTTACCGATATAAATTTCCAACAGAAGTTTTTCGTCAGACTGATGAATTTTCCAAGATTGACAAAAAAAAAAGAAAGGGTTGATTGACACTAGCAAGAATTACTTGACTTTTATCACCATGTTGGAGGGCAAAGTCTGCAAATTCCTTTATAAATCAGCCAAATTCAACTTGTTACACTGACCACTAGATGTTAGAAGAGAGGTTTTTGTGAACAATTTTTATTTCTTTTAGCCTTATGAAAATAAGGAGATGTGGTATGATTACCAATGAGACAATTATCCACCCAAGTTCAAATGAAGTGGATGTAAGCAATTATAGGCAACCATACAGCCCTCAACAATGAGGAGGAATCTTTTATCAGACTTGTGTGTATTGCATGTTTCAATTTGGTTAGTTAAATGAGGAAATCCACCGTTCATCCCTCCATTATGAAAGCCAAGGGAAAACCTACATGTACATGTATAAACAAGAATTGACCATGTCAACAGTAAATGTAGTAAAATACTGGTTGATTGAAATTTTGAGTGGACATTACTATAAAAATCGCTTCCTATCTGGTCCATATTAGTCATTTTAAATGATCTCTTTTTTTAATATCATTTCCTTTGAGGTAGTTTTGTGATAAAATTGAGAATGGAAATGGGGAATGTGTCAAAGAGATAACAACCCGACCATAGAGCAGACTTCTGGCTTATTTGTTTTGAGTTGCTTTTTCATGTGAAAATTGAATTTGCTTTTGTGCTCATTTGTATCCTGCATTTTGTTTAGTAAACATATCATTTTTCATTCTGTCTTGGGCAGTTATTTAATTTTAGTTCTTAACAGGCCAGATTATTTTAAGTAGACCACCCCCATCCCCCACCCTAACCCACTAGACCTGTCAACTATCCCAATTTATGGGGGATATCCTACATGATAGGTGTGAAATTCTTTATTATATAAAACTGAACACCTCAAAACAGGCATTCAAATGAGTAGGAGGGGTATTTAAGCACATATACTATGTACATACTCATTCAAACAATATAGTAGAAGATTAAAAACAGTTATGACAATATAACAAGAGCATTTGTCCTCTTGCGCTTAAAATCCCCCATGGAGATTATGAAAAGTTGGCAGGTATATGACCCATCCCACTGAATATCAAATGATTGAATCCTTAAAAAAAAGAAGAAAAGAACAGCTTTTCAATGTCACCTGCCAATGCACATATTTTTTTAAATTTCCAAAGGCAATAACGCCAAAAAATGTAGTCGGGAATTCCCTTCCTACATACATGACATATGTATACACATTTCCATATTTCTATTAATTTATATATACATGTATGGAGCATAACTCCTTTAAAAACAATTGATTGGCACTGATTATTGAATTTTCCAAGACCAAATTAAAATTAACCTTTGTTACACATGTATGGTATAAATACATTTTATAGAAATGTAGACTTGAGAATTCTAAACAATGCAATACTCCATAGATATTCATTTCTAAGGGACATAACTCATCACACTCATGTAAAAAAAATAATTCAGTGCTGATTACAGGAGTCTTGGGACTTTTGCTTTTTTTTTAGTATTGTACCACAATGATACATTGTGAACGCAAATCTTCTGAGGCTGTTGGACAGAAAGCTATCATACTTCAAAAAATGTACTTTGCAGAATTGTTTGGCTTTGCCATGTAGCGTTGATCATATTATACCATCATTTAAATTTGATCACTATACCTGTAGCTAGTACTACATGTATTACAGGAGTAATTGGACTTTTGACTTTTTTTCTTACTTTTGTACCACAATTGATACTTTGTGAATGCAACTCCTATGACACCATTTGACAGAAAGCTCTCTCACTTGTTTGGTGAATGCAACTCCTATGACACCATTTGACAGAAAGCTCTCTCACTTGTTTGGTGAATGCAACTCCTATGACATCATTTGACAGTTTGGTTTATTTGCCTTCATGGGTTGTTGATCATATACTGTTATTTTGATTTGACTATTTTTATGGAAGTAATGACACATTCTGACACACAATTTAATTCCTCATTTACATGTATACAGTGGTGAGGGACATTTTTCTTTGATGAAACAATCTTGTTTTCATTACAGCTTGAAGCTCAGCCTCACATGTACACAATCCAGAGAAATCTGCACGCAAACTCTGATATACATGTACATGAAGTTACATATGCATGTGATGTACATGTGACAAGTGGCTAACATTGGAATTATTGTCGGAGTCAGGCCTGTGTTCAAAAGTTTATGAACATGATGAACAATGAATTGAAATAATTGGTTATCATGGCTATGTGAACTATCTTTAAACTCCAGATTCAAACCTCCTTAGATACATGTACATCATGTATATATGAACATCATGCTCATCATTGCAGATAATAGTTTTGCATCAGGCTTTTGGGAATATTCACATAACAAAAGTGTACATATTTATTACAATGCATATGCTAAAATAATTATTCTTTTGTGACATACACATGTACAAAATGTACATTGCATATTAAAATTAAATACCTTTTTTATACTTGATAGGTGATACCCTAACAGTTCTCTTGTTATCCAAGATGTCGTTCAGCACCTCTAACCAGTCCCTTAGCCAGCAGGTTTATACCAGTTCTGGGATGAATGCTTCAGTAATGACGACTCAACAGCACATCAGTTTTATTCCTGTACCACTGACACACAGTGTGGAAGTTATTCCACCAAGTGGATTTCCTCCTAGTTCAACAAGCTTTAATCTTTCTAGTAACAGTCCCACTAGTGCCAACCAGGAACGACCAAAACCACAGATAATGATACTTGAAAAATTAAAGCAATTAAGAGACGTAGGAAGATATTGTGATTTGTTTATTGATGTTAAAGGCATGCGGTTTATTGCTCACAAGTCATTGGTTGCTGCTTGGAGTCCATATTTTGATGAAGCTTTGACTAGTACAGACTACGTTGAAAAAGACTTGCTGATTGTTCACTATGATAGCTATGAAGTATTTGCTGATTTTTTAGAATTTTTGTACACAGGTACAATTGCTCCAAGAGAAACAAATTTTCTACAGCTGTTACATTTGGCTGTTAGCTTCAAAATTGACTTACTGAAAAGTTATTGCGAAGAATTCTTACGATGCAACTTACATCTGGGGAACTTTGTCAGTACCTACTTCTTGTCGAGGAAATACAGTTTAGATGAACTGGAAGAATTTCTAGTTGGATTTTTACAATCAAATTTATCAGATGCAGTAAAGCAGAGTGAATTCTTACAAATGAAAGCTGGAAAAATTCATGCTTTACTATCCAAAGGATGCATGTTAAAATTAAAACCAGAAATGAAACTATTTTTGGTGATAAGTTGGGTAGGTTTTGAAGTTCAACCAAGAGAAAAGTTCCTGGTATTATTATTAAAACACATTGATTGGTCATCAGTTGCATCAGACTTTTTACTAGAGATCAGTCGTACTGAAAATTTCTTCACAACTCATGAATCAAGCTTATACCTTCTGTTACAGACATTATTCAGTTCTGGGATTTCTTTGGGGCCGTATACTGAAACTTTCTCATCATTGAGACACACCTATTCTCATTTGCTTACTGAAGTGGTCACCTCAGGATTGATATTACCAGAGGTTGATGATTTTATAGCAGTTACTGCAGTTGGTACAACAACAAGACATATAAAGCTTAATACAGGGACAAACACAGACAACATGCCTTACATGTTCATACAATCTCATACAGCAAAGCCTATTAGTGAATCAGATAATAGCTTTCAACCAGGAGAGAATGAAGAAAATTACAATGAATCAGCAACCAATGAAAATGAAGTAACTGGTTCCCAGTCAGGGGAACCTGTTGAACTAGAAGCAAGTAGCAAGATAGTGACACCAGGGACTGAGAAAACTCCAAACAAAAGTATTAGAGGGAAAGTTAAAAAGAAAATAAAAATAATGTCAAAAGATACTTTAGTGGTCAGCAGAAGTTATACTCAACCTGAATATCAGCTGAGGTCATCACCACAACCTTCAGGAGAAAGCCAAGGTCATTCAGAAAATAATACAGAAGATTCTACACAAAATAATGTAGAAGAAGAGAAAGATGAAGAATTTAATGAATACGAAGAAGATGAAAATGCAGAGGAAGATGAAGATTACATACATGATATGGAGGAGGATGAGGAGGGCACTGATACTGAGAAAAATGATGGCAAAAAAAGTTCCAAGAAGAAAAAAATGACTCCTGTATACAATATGGTCAAATTAGAATGTCCTCATTGCACTTATAGTACAAAGATAGAAGGCAGGTTAAGAAAACATTTGAAATGGAATCATGAAAACGATATTCTATTGCGATGCACTGTGTGCAATGCATTTGAAACAAAATCGAATAGGGTATACAGTGATCATATGAAAAAACACTTTGAAGGCCCTCCATTTAATTGTGAGGTTTTTGGATGTGATTATTCTACAGAAAAGTTCCAAACATTATTAATTCACAGAATGAAACATTTCGAAGAACGTCCATATGCTTGTGAGATTTGTAATGCCAGATTTAGAACGAGGAATAATTTGTACGCTCATAAGAAGACTCATACAGGTGAATGTTATAGTACAAGGATAAAAATACTGTTGTAAAAAAATACACAGATAAATGTGAGGTTTGCTCAAAAGAAATCAGCAGTGTTGGTTTTAAAAATATATAACAGTTTATGGCCAAACTCACTAAAGATCCATCTAAAATCCATCTAATTGAGAAAACTAAAGATACTTTTCCTTGTTGATACCTTTTTCTTGAATCAGTTGGAGTTTACCTGTCCATATAAATTTTAGCAAAATGTACTGTCCCATTGAGTAATGGACAATGATGGAGTTCATTCAATGTGACATTTAAATTCTCCTTGAAAAACCAATCATTCATTGATTAATTTGGCTGTAAAGATAAACTTCATGATAACGTTGACATATTTAATTAATTTTGTCATACATGTTATATTAGAATACTTGTTTTTACTCACTTGACCATACATAGCTTTAAGCAGATTTTAATGTTTACAGTACTAGTTGAGCTTATGAAATATTAAATAAAATTCCACAAGGTGCACTCATGGGCAAAGTAGCTTTTCATTACCTTAGAGTTTATGTTAAATCTAAAACAAGAAGCTTCTGTTGAGTTTATTATTTTTCTTTGCACAGTTCCTGCTTTTATTAGAACTCACAGACTGAATATATATAGAAAATACCTTTATCAAGGAACATGAGCAATTGGCTGACATTTTACACTGTTGATCAGGTTGAAAAAAAAAAGAAATTCAAACTGCAACCTAAACAATGCAAATATTTTGGCCCTTTAGTATTATTATTTAAATTTGAAAGTTTTGAATTATTTTTCAGGGAAAAGACCATTTCAATGTCCACACTGTCCAAAGTCATTTGCTGTGAAGAACACACTTGATCAGCATTTGGTAATCCATGATGACCTCAGGCCATATTTATGTGACTTTTGTGGATTTGCAACTAAATATCAATCACATTTAACAGCTCACAAAAGAACACACACAGGTATATTTATTTCTATGTTAGATCAGATTTTAATTTGTGTCTTTTGGTATTCAAAAATATTATTTAGCAGTAAGTGTGAAGAAAAAAAAAAGGTAAAATATGGAATGTGGCTGCATGGTGATACAATGTTTTGCAGTAAAAAAAAAACAATGAAAGGGAAGTCTGCACTGATATAAATATAGTGTGGTATGATTAAGCAATTAAAGGTCACTGTATGGCCTTCAACAATGAGAAAAACCCACAAGGCTTCTTCACCTAGTCGTCTATATAAGGCCCTGACATGAAAACTCTGAAACAATTCAAAAAAGACTAATGGCCTGATTTATAACAAAACAATTTACGAAAGACAATTATGACAGACATGAACATTGATTTATTGGTGCATGTACTAGATTCATGTATCCTGTACATTGAACATTTTGAAAGTAAAAAACAAATCTTTATATACATTTGTACAATTATAGACATTTCAATGTTTACTTGTAAGTTCATTTTGCAAAATGAAATCAATCTTAATTAACCCTTCAGTGCTCATAAACACTTTGCCATTGCTTTATTTGGAGGTACTCATTTTGTATCCATAAATCCTCCTAAACCTTACAATTTATATAAACTTTCTTACAATCTTAATCATGTAATGCCCATATGCACTTCCTATTTTGTTACTGTTGTGTAACTCTTATCAGAATCATTTTCACAGTTTCCTTCAGCAAATCATGTACACTCTTCAGTATATATATGTTTATACCCTGTTCTCCTCCTAAATCCCTTATTTGAATTTGATGAAATTTTCTGAGAATCTTCAACAAACAATGTCGTATCATCTATTTTATTTTAATCTCGTGCTCGCAGTATCTCTAGTTTTGTAATACCTCAACTTATAGAATGGGACATAAATGTTAGTTTTCAATACAAATTTCAAAAATTAGGTCAAATAAAGTCCTAACCACACCCTGTTGTATGTAAATGTATTGATGAAGAGTTTTATTAATTGCAGGTGAAGTTTTCAAATGTGAGCATCCAAAATGTAATTACACAACACCAAAGAGAAGTCAGTTAAAATGTCACATGCGGACACACCTTGGTATACGTAGCTATGTTTGTGTAGAATGTGGTAAAAGCTTCATAGAGAAAAGTCACCTTAAGAGACACGAAAAAATACACCTAAGTGATAAACCTTTTAAATGTGTTCTATGTGATTATAGTACTAATAGAAAAGACAAATTAAAGTATCATCTTAATAAAAGTCACGAACCAAATGGAGAGAAAAAGACCAAAGGTCGTCCATCAAAACCAAGGATAAGGAAACCTCTTCAACAAGTACCACCACCGATTATACTGACTCAAGGAGGAAAAATTCAATTACCGCCAACCAATGTAATAATGACTCAATCAAAATTAGACATGGATCAAGCAGTGTATGTCAAAAACTTTGATCATTCTGGTTATACCATTCAGGGTATTACTCCTGACACAGGAGCACATGCTCTCACATTAGAAGAAATAAGACGGGCTCAGTTTGGTCATGGTAGTTTAGAAGGTGTGACAATTCAAGTGCCAATCACTATGGAACATCTGGTCATGGCTAGTGATGAGGTCAATAAAACTTCTACATCGCGCCCTTTACCAACTACTAGTCCAGTAACCCCTGTGACATTGATTCCAGAAGATCATCAGACATACATACAGAATGTTATGACTCAGGTTCCTATGACATCTGCTGGACAACAGAATACTACCCAGAGTCAAGATTATAGCCAGCTTGGTCCATTCATTCAGGCTTTATTTTGAATGTATAAATAATTTTTTTGTAAATTTGAGTTTGTTCTGAAAGTTTTGGGATTTTACTATTTGAGTAGACCCAGTGTCCACCTCTGTGAGGTCCTTTGTGTCTTAAGCCATTTCTTAAAAAATTACAACATTTGGTTTGATAATTAATATTAAAAAACATTTGGATCAGGGGGAAGGAAAAAATACTTCAGATTGAGATTTTTGCCATTAGATTAACACAGAAATTAAATTCCACTGCTATTGCACTTTGGATTTTATCTTTAGGGTTTATCAAGAATATTTTGGGAAGTTGCAATCTTTGTTATCGTATATTATTTTGTTCTGTGGTTCATTGGTGCATTTTTAAAAGATATTTTTAAATGATTATAATATATGTTTTCTGTGTTCAAGAATTGTTTTTTTTACTCTATGTCCCCATAGTCATTGTGTAGACTGCATTATTTATGGAAAGGTAAGAGTATATAAGACTCAGATTTCTCAACATTCTTCTACTTCAGGGATCTTAGGTCATATAGGTTATGATTTATTGTTCCAGGTAGGGTACTAGTTTGTATAGGGTAACAGCTATGACCCTATATGGTCTTCGACCACTTTAAGTACAAGAAGGCAACTTTGTTTTACCATATATGCAACCATGTTTGTTTTGTTTTGGATTTTGAAGACATAAAATATAAATGAACTAAACTTTGTTATAACTCATGTTATCTGAATCTATACATGTATGTATTTATTTGTTTGGTTTTGTTTTAAATTATTATTATTATTATTATTATTTAATATGAATAGAATGAACAATGTTGAAAATGAATTATTATAAACTGTGTTTGTAAAATTCTTTATTGAAAAGTATATATATCAGAAGAATTTCACATTTATACTTGTTTAAAGAGAAATTTTGAGGCTCATAATATAATAATGAAAGATACAATATTTTTTAATTGATTATGAATAGTTGTTGAAAAGTCTGATAAATTTCCATAATTTTAACAAAAATAAATTTTCTGCCAGACAAATAATATTTGTAGAATCTGTTGGAAGTATTTAGAATGTAGTTAGAATACTTTTGAATTTCTCATCTATTTAATTTTTCAGGAAGAGGTTTAAGAGTCATTATTTGGCCCCTGGTATTGCAAAAATAGATAATCTATTAGTTGATTTAATCTTCTCTCAACATGTATGTAAATTTATTCACATATAACAGGATTTAATGTTCAGTAAGAAATATCTTTAAATGAGTTGAAGAGTTATTATTTGTTGTTGGCATGTACATGTATACTCATACAGAATCAATAAAAGCACAGAAAGTTTCATATTTTTAAGTTATTTAGAACAGGTTTCTTTATAATGTGATATGATACTTGTTCACGTATTCGCTTATGACAATTAAAATTTTATAATATCATAGTTCAATTGCTCTTAAACTACATGCATTAAAACCAGTTCTGACTAGTGTCAGCAATTTTAATGAATACATTTGTCTCCTGTAATTTCCTGCCATATATATTCAGAGTATTGGACTTTATAGCCTTTTCCATTAAATAATAGTAGAAATTAATTCTACCACTTAACCCTATTGACAATGATATTTATCCACTCTCAATAATTTAATTTTAAAATGCTGAGTAAATCTTGTATTTTATCTTTAATAAATTTAAATATTTCAATTGGATTTAAACATCATAATCAATGGGATGGAGTGGTAGAATCTATATTTATATTATATATACTGTTTTATGTTTTTGTCCATCCTTCCATCAATCTGTCCCTCCATCTGGTCATTTGTGTTTCTGTCCATCTGTCCCATGAAATTTTGTTCACACTTCATATCTGAGCTTTCAGAAATTTTGAATCAAGCTTCATGTGAGATGTGATGCCTTTTCACATCCATCCCTCATCAACTTCCTGTTAACCGAATACGGTTCTTAAAGCACAGCATTCAAAGTTATTCATAGTATTTCAAATATTTGAAATTGAACTGTTCAGCATTTTTAAAAGTATAGTAATTGCAGCAAGGTCAAATTGAGTGATAAATCTGGACAACATTCTTCCATATAAAAATAAGAAGATGTGGTACTATTGCCAATGAGACAACTCGCCCCCAGACACCAAATGACATAGAAGTTAACAACTATAGATCACCATATGGCCTTCAACAATGAGCAAAACCCAGTCTGGAAGCATAATAAAAAACTTGCACGTAGCTATGTTTGTGTAGAATGTGGTTTTCTTCCTAGCTGTCTGTTAGTTTCTGTACATCCATATGTCTTTCAGTCATCACTTTGTTGTTGCCATACCAGTGCCTTAATTTTTTGTCAGTTTCTCTTCAAATTTAAATGTAGTTTTCCACTTATCAAAACCATGAATGAGTACAATAATCTGAAAAATCTGAAACTGGAAACTATTATATCATGAAGGGGACTTGTAAAAATATTCCATGTTCATTCTGTAATAGTTCTTGTCGCCAAGATAGTGCCTTCATTTTTATCAAATCCTCATCAAATTGTAAGCCGTTACTTCAAGACAATGCTAATAGGAACAGGCAACCATTAATCATAAAAGTAATGGCAGTAAAAACTGAAGATTTTGCATTACAAACTAAGGTAATAGGTGCTATGAAATGGTAAGCATATCCAGTCTTATATGGGACTCCTATGTATTGCCTTGTTGTCAAGGTAAGTGATATTCAGTTGAAAAGTGAAGATGAGATCTGTGATGGCAGTTTTGTAACCAACCAGTCTTGAATTTGAAGTTTAACCTTCCTGAAGCTATAAAGACTTCAAAGAACTTTGGTACTGTAGTGAATATTAGTTCAATATATAACAGTGCTGTCAAGTCTCACACAATTTTTGGCAACATTTTCCTTTGATCTATTGTTTTTGCCAAATCTCAGACGTTGGCTTCATGAAAACTTGACAGCCTTGACATTAGTTACCTTTTCTTCAAGTATCTTTTGTCCATCATAGCTAAAACCATCTTATTATAAAAAATTATGGAAGCTGATAAATAAAGCCAGATACATTAAGATTCTACCACTGCATTGAGTGTGATACGATATGACTCGACTCAAGAGGGTTAAATTTTCAAATTTAAAATGCGAGGATCTGAGCATTTTAAATATTTACAATTTAACTGCTGAGAGCGGAGAAATATTGAGCTGCCCGAGATTTGATGGTGGAATCTATTTCTCTAATGATTTTTAGACAATATACAGACAAACTTAATCCATCTTTTCCAATGATCTGCAAAAACAGGTGATATCATCAGGCATGGTCAACTTTTGTAGTGATGTCACAATAGAAAATTCAGAGGAAAGCAAGAAAATTTGACTTCATAATTGAATTTTGACCAAGGAAGAACTGAGATCAAACAAACCACATGTCGATTAAAAAAATAATCAACAGGTCAGGAAAAGGAGACATTTTGCAAAAAATAGAGAAATAGCTACAATCTATGTTGTCATTCACCTTTAAAGCTAACCAACACTTTCAACAGACTTATTCACAAGGGATATAGTTACAATACTGTTGTCAAGACATTAAAGATGTCATTTTTGTCGAGCCTGCGACTTTTGTCGCAGAAAGCTTGACATAGGGATAGTGATCCGGCAGCCGCGTTAGCTAACTTCTTAAAAGCTTTATATTTTCCAAGGTGGAAGACCTGGATGCTTCATACTTTGTATATAGATGCCTTATGTTATGAAGTTTCCGTCTGTCATATGTCCATTGTCCTTGACCTCATTTTCATGGTTCAGTGACTACTTGAAAAAAAAGTTAAGATTTTTTGTAATGTTAATTTCTCTCTTATTATGAGTAATAGGATAAATATATTTAATATGTGTGTACCTTGCAAGGTCCTCATGCCCATCAGACAGTTTTCATTTGACCTCAACCTCATTTCATGGATCAGTGAACAAGGTTAAGTTTTCGTGGTCAAGTCCATATATCAGATACTATAAGCAATAGGTCTTCTATATTTGGTGTATGGAATGATTGTAAGGTGTACATGTCCAACTGGCAGGTGTCATCTGACTCTGACCTCATTTTCATGGTTCAGTGGTTAAAGTTAAGTTTTTGTGTTTTGGTCTTTTTTTCTAATACAATATGCAATAGGTCAACTATATTTGGTGTATAGAAATATTTTACAATGTACATGTCAGTCTGGCAGGTTTTATTTAACCTTGACCTCATTTTCACAGTTCATTGCTCAGTGTTTAGTTTTTGTGTTTTGGTCTGGTTTTCTTAAACTATAAGCAATAGGTCAACTATATTTGTTGTATGGAATGATTGTAAGGTGTATATGTCTGTCTGGCAGGTATCATCTGACCTTGACCTCATTTTCATGGTTCATTGGTCAATGTTAAGTTTTCATGGTTAAGTTTGTTTCTTAGATACTATAAGCAATAGGTCAGCTATATTTAATGCATAGATTGATTGTAAGGTGTACATGTCTGTCTGGCATGGTTCATTGGTCAATGTTTGGTTTTCCTGTTTAAATCTATAAGCAATAGGACAACTATATTTGGTGTATTGAATGATTGTAAGGTGTACATGTATTTCCAGTTTGTTTTATCTGACCTTGACCTCATTTTCTTGGATCATGTTAAGTTTATGTGATACTTATAGTAAAGTTTTATATTTAGGACTATCAACATAAAATCAATGGTCAGTAAAGAAGGCGAGACATTTAAGCATGTGCACTCTTGTTTGGAACTAACATTGGTTCAGTCATAGGATCTTTGCATTGCACTTTTTTTGTTTATGGGAAAGCTGAAGCCCGCCTTTGGGTGCAGGATTTTCTCACTGTGTTGAAGACCAATTGGTGGCCTTGGGCTGTTTTCTGCTCATTGGTCGGCTTGTTGTCTCTTTGACACATTCCCCGTTTCTATTCTCAATTTTACATTTATTTAAAAACCAGTTGTTGGCATGATACGGGTTATGTTTTCTCGTATAATTTATAATGACCTGATACTAAACCCCTAAGGATTGTGGTAGGGATTGTGGTCGACTTTCATTTGATGTAGATATAATCTTTCGATCAGTTTAATTGAGGTCTGGAGTTGGCATTTCAGTAACTGCTAAAAGTCCTTTGATAATTTATGTATATCATTGTCATTTTGATTAGGGGGCCGAGTGGTCTAAGTAGTCGTACTACTGTATCACTAGCCTGTCAACACTGATGTTGATTAGGATTGTCAGTTTTCCTACTGAAGGGGTGGTTTTCTGGGCACACCGGTTCCTCCACCAATAAAAACTGACTGCCACAAAATAGCACAATAGTGTTGAAAGTGGCATTAAACAACAATCAATCAATCAATCATTTGGATTAGTTTCTTCTGTTACCTATTCTAACATCGGACTCAAAGACTTCTTTTACTGTGCGTTTTGTTGTGTGTTTGTTTATTCCCCATTGCCTAGGGGTATAGGGGAGGGTTGAGATCTCACAAAACATGTTTTGCACCTGTCCCAAGTCCAGAACATCTAGCCTTTGTTAGTCTTGTGTGTTTTTTTAAATTTTGGTTCAATGTATGTTTCAGAGTTTAGTGTGGCATCCATTTCGCTGAACTAGTATGCATTCATTTAGGGGCCAAGCTGAAGCCTGCCTCTGGGTGCAGGATTTTCTCGCTATGTTAAATACCCATTGGTGGCCTTGGGCTGTTTTCTGCTCTTTGGTCGGGTTGTTGTCTCTTTGACACAACTTGTTTCTATTCTCTATACCACATCAGAGATTAATTTATAAGATTTTCATTATCATAACCAGCTGTCCCTTATCACGTTAAAGCTTGGGTTTATAGTTTTACTATGAAGCTGCAGTCACATCAACTCAAAACTTAGTATAAAGGTTCATTATTATGTGTGAACTTTCTAAAATATGTTTCAAACAAGAATTTTGACCCAGATTTTCCATTTTACAAAAAATATGTCCTTTAAGTAATTCCAGATCTAGATTTGTATCTGAAAAAATATAAAAGTCAAACTGGGCCAAGTTTGGTTTTGGTTAAGTCAGCTTGAGGATCATAATCAAAATGTGTACAAATCTAATCACATGTCAGTTTTTAGCATTGCCCAAGTGTGAAATAAATTCAGTGAAAATAGATCACTACTGTTTCTTATAGCTGTATGTTATGTGCTTAATTGCAGATCTGGATCACTACTGTAATTCCTGTATGGAATGTCCTTGATTGCAGATCTCAAACACTAGTATTCTTGACATATTTATTGATATTATAAAGCTTATAAATAATAAATAACAATTTACATATAATATCAAATTCATTTATATTTTTCTCCAACTGAAATACCAGTAGAGAGTTTATAAGATCTCATATACAACATGACTTCACTCCTTACAAATGTTTAATAAATATTGAACTCACTTTACTTTTCACAATATACATCTTTTTTTTTTTAGTGGAGAGAATTTTACCTTTGTTTTTTTCTCCATATAGTTTACCTTTTTACCTTTCACTTATGCTCTATACAAAATACATGATTACATCTCCTTTGTAATGTAAATGATTGATAAAAACTCTTTGATTAGTTCAAATATGAGACAATTATAAGACAATAAATCCTAAAATAGGTATACATGTTTAGGGAAGGAGATTATTGACATTTAACAGGTGAAAAACATATACTTATTTTAGATTTTCAAAGTTGAGGTATACTTTATCTCTTACCAGAAAACCCCAATGCAAATGATGCACGCAATGTTTTTATATGTATAGATGAAAGAAAGCATATACTGTAATTTATTCTTTTATATCTACCAAAATCTCTATTTCTTATTCACTTAAAAATTCTAAAATTGGATAAATCTACATGATTTTATAATTTAAAAGATCTTATAATGGAAAATCTATTGTGGTTTCATTTGTTTTCGTGGATACCAATGTTCATGAATTGAGGGAAATTATATTTTTTTTTATATTTGATTGCATGGTTTTAACCAAAGTCTGAATATATATATATGTATATGCCAATAGAAAATTTGTACTTCATTGAACTATAAATTTTGTGGTTTTTGTATACCAATGAATAATACTGAATCCACAGTATTAGTGGAGGCTGTGGTCTTGATAAGCAAACTTTAAGTTGAAGTGACAGAAGATAAGCTCCTGTCCTACATCTTATCTTTGGTGACAACATATAAATGCATGCCCTAAGTTTAGGTATGCATATTAATGAGCTATAACTTGATCCCAATCAATTTGATTTGAAAAGACTTCTATGTCTAACCATCGTTCATAATTTTGTTTAAAATCTTCACAAAGTTCTAGATCTTCTCCCAACACACTTTGTGTACAATTATCAACTGGTTTAAAATCAGGATCAGTGCCATTGTTTCCATAACGCCTGTTGTTAAATCTGTCCACACATGCTCGTAAGGCACATTCTTCTGCTTGGAAATCCCATGGTCTTGCATCCATGTCTATTAATAGATAAAATAGAGATAATGAATAAATGTCAAATCAGCCATCAGATTGTTTTTATATTTTGTCAGGAGACATAGTGCAGTAAGGTGAACATTCTTTAGATCCTATCCATTTCCATATAAAGCAATTTATTAATGATGTATACTCAGATTTTCAAATTACAAAATGGATGTACAAATTTTCAAATCATATCAGAACTAAAAAATTTCATTGTCTTGCTAATCTTCAAAACCGAAGCCCCTAAAATGAAGATTCATATCTTCCTCTTTGTTTTCAATCTAAAACTTAATCGCAGTGTACAAACCACTCTATTAACACTATACAATCTCTTTCACTTACCATTACCAAAAGCCCAGTCATCATTTAGTCTGTGTCGGACCTTCTGATAAATAGCCGACATTGTTTTCATGTTACTCTTCCTCCATTGTCTACCTAGGTACTTTGTTTGCATCTTCAGTAGTTTTAGAATATAAAGCTGCATCATGGCCTGTTTTACTTTCAATCCTCTTTTTAAGATTGGTGCAGATTTAAATACTACTAGCATCTGAAAAGTATATTTGTTACATTAAAACAATCTCAAGGCAATCAGTTTTCCAATAACTATTTATCACATTTCAGCTTTTGTTGTTTTTTTTTGCAGTAAAAACTAAATTCAAGTTGAAAAGGAGTATACTGGATTCAAGATTTCTTACAAATGATAGAAAAATTAAGTCTACTAGAAAAGAAACGAAAAACTGTTTGTTGAGATTTAACATCACATTTAATCAATTTCAAGCAGTCATTTTATTTACAAAGCAAACTAGAGTTTGGTAAGAAAATGTCCGCTCTGTCGTGCAATCATTGTAACTAGAAACTCTGCAAATGATTGGAGCAAGTCTCAAACCCCTACCATTGTTCTTGAGTGCTTCCACTTTGTCAGTTTATTCAGAATTCTCAGTAGATTTATACAAGAAAAGAGATTCCTCCAACAATATTGCTGACTATCACCATTCTCCTGAAAAAAAGATGCCCAAATTATATCAAATTTTCTAAACAATCGCAAGTCACAGTCTTTATCTAACTCTTTAAAAACATATACAGATTTGTCTCAATCAATACTGTAAATTCAGAAATTATTGCGTGCATTTATTATTGCGATTTTGTCATTTTAGACTAAAATACGATTTTAATGTTTGCGAAATTGAGAAAAATCCTGTTTAATTCATATAAAAAATTTCAAAATGTGAGTTTAAATTATTGCGATTATAACCCTGTCGCATTTTTCGCAATAATAAAAACATCGCAATAATTTCTGAATTTACAGTATTTATAAACCGTGGATTCATTTATTATAAAGGATTGAGGAAAAAATTGTGTAATCATGGATATTTGATTTGGTGGATTTGCCAAAGTCTGCAAACAAGCCTATAGAAAACTTGTAATTCTTTGGACATTTAAATTTGTGGTTTATCCTGTACCCACCAAATACAATAATACGTCCCGTAAACGGGCGTATAAAAAAAATGGTACCCAACATATAATAACGAATCCACAGAAGCACAGTTCTTTATCTTATATGTTTTTTTTAATAAAATGCCAGTAGAATTATAATGTAATAACTATACACAGTTCCAATTATTTTCCTTACACTTGGCATGTAAAACAGGACAAAATGGACAAACAAAATTTTGAGTATTTTCTATTCCAAATATTCATTTTAAATATCATAAAAATGTTCATTTAATTATCATGATAAAATTTGACAAACAGGTACACTAAACTTTTCATAAATACATGAGTTAAGACACTTTTTCACATAAACATTCAAATTTCCTTATAATTCTTGAATGTCTTCTAAGGAATTTCAAAACATTTTTTTTTATCTTTGACAACTAAAATAATTATTTATCGAATATTTGAATGACTAATTGACTTACCAAAGCCTCTGCTGTAAGTTCAACTTGATCTCCAATTACACAAGATGGGAAATCCAACACTGGTATACTATATTAAAATATAAATTAATGTCTATAAACTGCAAATCGAGGATTTTGCCAATATTCAAAATTTGTGAAAAGCCTGGAATGTGTTCATCTGTTATTTTCTTATAAAATTATGACATTTATGCAAGAAATAAATCAGTCTTAGACTTTGCTGAAATTCATCTTAATATGAATATTTGTCTGTATCTTAATAAATCCGATTTTTTCTTACATTTTCTTCACAATGTTAGTGAAAGCAAAGTATAATTTAAAAGAGCTTAAATACCTATACAAAAGATTAATTTATTATGGAATAAGTAATCCTAAAATTCAAATGTTGAAAAAATATTTAAGGAGAGATGAACAATGCATTAATTCACTAAGCCACATAGAGCATGAGTAAATTATCACTGCTTTTTCCAAACATTTTCCAATGCTTTGAATTCTTTGCTTAGTTATTCTTTTTATTACATTTACTTTTATATGAAAACTTGTTAGTTGAACATAATTATTCAGTTTCTGAAAGACACATATAATTTCCCCATGATTTATAAAATTCATTATCAACTGATAATTTTGTGAAAATTTAAGAAAAATCAAAATTTTATTTTGACCTCAAGATGCTGTTTTTATTATTTTCTTAGATCTGTTTCAGTTTTAAATATTTTAGGAAAATTAATTTCTAAGGAGTTTCAAATATGAAATTTTTTTAAAACCTTCACAGAAATCCTTTGGAGGGAAAATATTTACATGTAGAACTTACCTATTTTTTGCACCAATATAGGACATGATATTCTGGTTGAAAAACTTGAGCACTAATGGTATACAGTTGGCAAATACAAGATGTTGACTCATAAATTCAAACTGAAAAAGTTCAAAAATGCTTGTCATTACTAATTCTACTTTATAAAATTTGTGATTGTGAGAATATCGGGAGACTGTAATTCAGTGGCTTTTGTAAGTTGCTGTCTGTCATATTTGATTTTTTTTATTGTTTGTCGTAAATCAGGCTGTTGGTTTTTTGTTTGAATTGTTTCACAATTTGTCATGTCGGGACTTTTTATAGCTGACTACATGGTATGGGTTTTGCTAATTTTTGAAGGCTGTATGGTGACCTATAATTGCTTACATCCTAGTCATTCGAATTCTGGTTACAACAAACTAAATTACCGTTGTACTAGAAATTGGCACAGGCACTATTTACATGAGAGTGGATTGTAATACTAGGTTTATAACATCAACCTCTCTTTTGTATGACAGTACTTCAAGATGCATCAGTGGAAACTTCCAAAGAAAATAGCAGTATATAATACATACCCAGTGAAATCAAGTTATGGAGGAACAACCATTTACAATGACCTTAAATAGATCATAACAAACTTACCTGATACACATGGTTCAGTTTAAAATGCTTCAACAGTAACAATGTCAACCCTGATATGGCCTTGACAATAATTTCTTTGTGTCTGTTGACATCTATACCAAGTTTCATTGATTGTAACACTGTAGTTCTATGAAGCAAAACAACAGAAAATAACAAGAATGTGTCCGTAGTACACGGATGCCCCACTCGCACTATCATTTTCTATGTTCAGTGGACCGTGAAATTGGGGTCAAACTCTAATTTGGCATTAATATTAGAAAGATCATATCATAGGGAACATGTGTAGTAAGTTTCAAGTTGATAGGACTTCAACTTCATCAAAAACTACCTTGACCAAAAAATTTAACCTGAAGCAGGAACAGACAGACAGACGCACAGACCAGAAAACATAATGCCCCTACTACTATCGTAGGTGGCGCATAAAAATATTTTACAAACAAAACTGAAAGTTAAACAAGTACAATGTCATTACAGCCAATTTTAATGTTGGATCCTACCAAAGGTAAAAGATGCAACCAATGGCAACTGGCAAGCTGGTAAACATGAGTGTAATCAACTTGCAAGTGAGAAATATCAACTATCTTAATCCTTAACCAATAAATATCCTGTTTGGCCATCTTTAAACTATTAATCATCTTACTTATGTGTCTTTATATATTGTTCTGAACAAAGAAATTTTGAAGTGATACATACAGTGCATGGACATATGTATTCATCACTTGTGATTTTTCACTATATATTTCATGTAAAACAATTTCTTTTTCTAATTATTTTTATATTGTTTTCAGTTTAATGTATAGTTGTATACTTGTGTCATCTCAATAAAAATATCAAACTGTTAATTAATACTTACGGCATTTCTTCAGGTAAAACATCAGACAGGATATTTATAGAATCAGTCTTTGTTTTAGATGTGGGTGCTGCTGCCAATAAAATCTTCAGCAAAGCAATCTGCAGTTAGAAAGGATCTAATTAGAAACAATCCAAAATATCTTATAAGGCATACTAGATCACAATGACTTACTTTCATGAGATAAAATAGTAAAGAAATAAAAAACTAATAAATATCTCCCTGTAGCAAATTCTAGCAACCAAAATAATGGAAGAATGTGTCAGTTGTTCTGTTTGTTTACTTTCAATGCTGCAACTATTGGTAGATTTTAGATCTCTTTGGATACCCTCACTCCCATCTACTGTAAATGTGATCTCACAAATACTAACAGTGAAAACTATCATAATAAGAGTAAAACAAGAGGTTGTCAAAATGACAGCAAACCAAGTTTTTATTCATTTATTAGTGTCATTGTTAAGGCAATGAAGAGCCATTACTTCTGAACAGCAAAAGTGAAAGTTGCCAATATCAAACTTTACCCCCACTTTGTCATCAGTAATAACATATCTGATCACATCTAAATTTGAAACCAACAGATTGAACAGTTTTCAAGTTATTGTGGGGAAGCAACCATTTTTTCCATTAATTCAAGGTGCATAACTTCTGAGTTACAAAAGTGAAAATTGTGAATATTAAATTTGACCTTCATTTTGCCATCAGTAACAACATTTCAAAATTTGAAAAATATTGTTTGAACCATTCATATGTAATTGCACAAAAATTAACTAGAGCTGCCACCCCTTCACCTGACTGGCAACTGTATAACCGGATTTCAGTAAAAAAACCCAGTTAATAAAAAGTATAACTTTCATGAAGGGTTAACACCATTTAGGACAAACTGTGTAAATGTTTGTACATTGTTGTAGACCATACAATGTGTTTAATGTCTATTTCTTTTGGTTGCTGTCCTATTGAAGTTTACATAAGATTCTTTTTTTTTCATTTTATTTCCTCAATCTTATCCTACATACATAAGTGAACTAATCAAATTCCATAAGACATTAACTGGTATCAACAACTAAAATTTTATGTACAATGCATTTGGCCTCTCATGACATACAAAAGCTACTATAGAGTTGTTTTAATCTTCCTGAACATAAAAAAAACTAAGAGGGATATTCCTTATCACAATAAACAGTCAGGGGTACTACTTGTACCAGTAATCTTTATTTACTTGAAGAAGTAAAAAAAATATACTTATATAAGTTAATTATAATGTTTGAATAATCTCCCCTTAATTTTCTCAAAAATTTACTTGTATAAGTAAACTTTTTTTACAATCCCACAAAAATTCTAAAGTTTTGAGATGTAAAAACATGCCTTTAATGATTTTTACCAGGTTAGCTCATAATTTTTTATTAGAGTTCAATGTTTCATCTCATTAATTCAACAAAGAAACTGATTGCGCAAAGATCTTAAGTATTTGCGCAAGGCCTTCAAAAATTGTCCCTTCGGGGCTGGTAAATGAGCAGTGTATTGAAGATAACAGATAAATGAGATTTTCATTGTCCATGAAATTACACTTACATGATTAGTAAAGACATCTGCAAAGGACAGACAATTGAAAATTCTATTAGAGCAAAGAAGTCCTAAGAATTCAAGAAAAGAAGATAGGATGACTTTTTTACTTATATAAGTAAAAAAATCTGAATGTCTAAGGGACATAACTAAGCCAAAAAATTATTTACCTATACAAGTAAATAAAATACACTTGTATAAGTATCCTACAAATTTACTTATGTAAGTATATTAATATTACTTATTCAAGTAAATAAAAATTACTTGTACAAGTACCGTTCCAACTCGCTTATTAGTCGGAAAATTGGGAGTAAAATTCATAATCCAGAGAGGGGGACCGACTAATAGACGAGATCTAGCGACCAGAGGAAAAATCCAAGCTTGAGAAAAGTGGTCAGGAGTGAATTTCCTGGTCAAAACTACGTTTTTGATTGCCAAACCTACATAAATCAATAAATAAAAAGTTTTTGTTGAAAATAAATGACTACAATACTGTCTTTGTCTTTTATTTGTTCTTTGGTAAACATTTTCTGCAAATTCGTGTTGAAATTCTACTGTTTCCGGTTTGTGTATTGATTTTCATGGTCACATGGTTTTCCTATAAACCCAAAAGAAGAGCCAAGAACCAAAAATGAAAAGGAGATAACAATGTACCAAATATGTGAAAGGATGTTTTCAGCGGAGTTATTGTGTCATTATTGTGATATCATGATATCAATTCAATGCTTATAAATCATATAATAATCAAAAAATAATTTTGATATTCATTCCTAAAATCAAAATATTATTCAGTAAAGTGTCTCAGGTAAACAAAAATTACAAAATTGATTGACAAGCCAATATAATCCATTGATAACCCCAATTAAGAGACAAAGAGTTGTATTTACTAAAGGTGTGAAAACTATCAGTGATAGGTAAACAGATGACACTAATGAGTTGGAGTTAGTTATTTTAATATATTGATTAGCTTCACTTAATTGTTTTGATCCTTTGATCATCACAATATAATAAGAATTATGAAGTGTACATGCTCATTTAACGTCGAGTTATGTATGCTGTGAAAATAATTTTCATCAAGTGTTGATTGACTTTAAATTTTTCAGGTTCATATTGGTTTATGTTCGCTTTTCTCAAACAATAGGTTGTTAGTCATACCCTACAAAATCATTGATGCATTACGTAAACAACACATGGCTAATCTAACATTTGAACAGTGAACAAAACAAGAGAAATGAATACATCTTTATTATTAACAGCAATATAAATTATCATGATGAGCATCAACTAAATTCAAACCAAACAAACGTTAATGCAGAAATGAATATTATTCCTGGATTTGCATTGGTTTAACCGGCGTTCAGTTACTGTCAGCTGAGAAAAAAAAATGCCCAAATTTTGTCCGACTTATACGAGGGTCAAGACTAAATCCTTAGAATTTGGAGCTGAAAAGGGCCCCCGACTTATAGTAGGATCGACTATTAGGCGAGTTTCTACGGTAGTACCCCTGACTGATAAATGTTGTCTGGTAAAGTTTAATGAAGATCAAACATGATGCTTAATTTGTAATGCTTGGATTGTAGCACTTTATTGAATTCATTATATAATAATTGCTAGGATTGTAGCAAACATTACTTTATTTTAATAAGTTTCCCTCTGTTGTTGGATATTCACAACTGAAAGAAACTTATTATTTTTTTGTAGTAACATACCATGTACTGTGGCAAGTTTGGTAATAATTCCTGATAAAATATTTCTACAGGAGTACTCTGTATCTCTCCTTCTGGCTACAAACATAAAGAATTCTTATATGATATTCCGTATAGGTCAAATAATAATTTTACAACTTTGTATAAAATAGAAACAATTTTACACATTTTTATATTGTTAACATCTTAACTGCTTGACAAAATGTAAAAGACATGCACATTTATATCAGGAGACTAAGACATTTTGACTTCATATTGTATGATTTTTTTAAAATTTACACAATTTGCTCATCAAAACTTTGACTATAAATTTGCATTGTGTCAATATTCAGTGCTTAATGAAGATTTGAATGCATTTAAGTGCAAAAATCTTAAATCTTAAGGTTTTTTTTTTACTTTCTTCTATGTATGGGACGTGTTGCTCCAAAGTCTTGTATTTGCTCCTTTGTACCCAGAACGAATGGCTTTGTGTTTTGTATCCATGGTTTCCCTTTTGGTTATGGCACCATAATATCATAAAGTAGTTGATTGAAAGAAAAGACATCTTGACCATTACATAGATGTATTAGACAGGTTTAGTGACACATCAAGGAGATGTGCTGTTACATAAAGTGCAGTACGTAAATAATATTCTATGTCAGTATTAACAAAACAGCCTTATCACAGATTATTACATACTGTAGAGTGGGAAATTTTCAAGAGGGTTTATTTTCTCTAAATTTGATGTATAAGGATAATCAGACATGGGAAAAATACATGAAAATTAATCCTCAGGAACAGGTTCTCAAACTCTGTGAAAATAAACCGCTTTACAGTATTGGTTTTTAAGAACCCAACAGACATCAATAGTTGAGCAGAAACTGGTAACCCTCAGTTCATTTCAGGTTTTTGGTGAGGTTCATTTTACTCAATCTAATACTGCGACAATACAAATTATCATTACAAGAATGGGCAAGAGTACATATTAATCTTTAACTCAGATAGTAAATAGTTAGTGATATTTCAAATGTACAGAAGCAGCATCAAATGATAATTTTAAAGCTCACCTTGGACAAAGGATTTTTTGCCATTTCTTCCTCTTTTTTTATCTGAATTTCTGTTAGTGATATGTATAAATGCTGGAAAAAGATAATCATTCAGTTTATAAACATTCTGATTTAGCTGTTCTGTTTATACCTTTTTTTGAGTTGAGCTCTTGAATACTTTATTTGGCTCCCCAAACTACTGATCTTGACCATACCTGATAATGATTACTGTTGATTCATTTGTTTTCCTGGGTACAAATTTTCATGGATTGATGAAAAATTAAATTTTTGATGTATTGACAGATTCTGCATGCAGGCCACTAATTTCTATTTTGTTAAACTTGAACTTATGATTCCCCTTCTCCCAAGAAATCCATGAAAATTTGTACCCAACATATCATAAGGAATCCAAAGTATTTCAGAAGCATGTGTCATATGAACTGAAATCTGTATCATGTTTATATTGCATTGAAAAAAGATGTTGATGTTTGTTTACTAACAAGATATTATGCATGGTACTTTATATAATGCTTTACTTTTGACTAGAGGCCGACGATAAACTCCTGTGATCTATACATGTAGACTTCAAACAACTAGCAAGATCACCAGGGCACGCTTATGCATATACAATATTTTGTAGATTTTAATATATATGGTGGCCAGGTTAATACAAATATTCCAATTTTCAAATTGATGAGAATTGCAGTTGCTAATTTTACGGCAGTAGCATGGATAATATTGTACCTGTTTCAGAACCTTGACACCTTCATGTATTGGTCTTGGTAACCCAGCTAAAGATGTAAAATCATTCTTTACATGGAAACCAACAAATTTCTTCCTTGTGTGCTCTAAAAATAACTCTAAATCTTTTTGTCTGAAAAAAATAAATAAGGATAAATAAAACTGAAATTCAAAGAAACTAATTTAATTCTCTTGCAATCACTCATGACATAAAATGAGAATGGCTAAAAATATTTAAGTTGTAAAATGTTTTTTTTACTATTTCCCATTTAAAAAATTTCTAATATACCATAATATACCAAATCACAGAAGCATAAATATTTTAAAAGAGTTGATCAGTCACAATACTAGTTTAGCAACATTTTTCTGCAGTCTTATTCTTTAGATATCAGAAAAGTCGTCTGATCTGTAATTTTACCAATTGTGTCCTATTCTGGATTGTGACATTTAGACTTGAGTGTGAATTCCCATGGCAGGTGATACATACCTAGCAGTAGATGCTTACCTTGTCCATGCATCCAGTCTCTTCTTTTGGAGTTCATGCCAATCCCTCGATTTTTGTTTGTTACCTTGATTTGCCTCCAAATCGATATACCGGTACAAGATTTGAACATCAGTTAACTACTGTCACCTAAATTTATCCTTGCAATATGTCTATAAGCTTTTTTAGTGGCTGTCATCTCTTTTTGATGACAAAATCACCCAAAATGTTCACACAACTTGTGGATAGTTGTCTCATTAGCAATCATACCACATCTCCTTATTTTTATACACATGAGCTCAATTCCTACCTAACTTTAGGTTTCCATGGTAGTATTCTATATTGTGGAACTGTTGGTGTTGAGGGTCTAGGTGGTGTTGGTGGTAGCTGTTCATCATCACCATTTGGTTTTATTCCGTCTACATCTTTCATCAGATCATCCGCATCATTCCCATTTTCAAAGGGGTCATCATTCAAACTACTCTGTTTAACCAAGATCTTTATAATGCGATGTTGCCGAGCAAGCCATACAGTGCCCGTAGAAAGATAGGATAGATGGCGCACAGAAAAGAGGTTAGAAAAGCAAGCATATTAGCAGAAGAGCACACATATTAATATATTACACCATACAAATGTACCAAATGCACAAGCTGTCTCTATTATTAGCAATTAAAGGGGGAGGGTAGGAGGGGGTCTCATCCAGAATTCTAGTGAAAATAATGAGTCCGTTCGAGCATCACAATATAATTATATCTTGAATTCACAACAATTTAACTGGCTAATCCCCAAATTCCCACGAATCAAACGGCTGAATCCAAAATTCCTTAAAAAAGGCCTTCCACACCTCATTCACATGTTAATTTTCATATCCTTTCCTTTTCTGTTTAATCATCTGAGTCCTTTTAAAAAATAAATGGGGAATGTGTCCATGGGTCACAGATGATGCCCCCGCTTGCATATCATATAAAGTTATAAAGGGACATAACTGAAGAATGGTAAAAGTGACCCAACCCAAATTTGTACTTGATCTGAGTTTTGTGGTAATAAGTATTGTGTATAAGTTTCATAAAATTTGGTTGAGGCAAACTTAAGTTAGAGAACGGAAACGAAATTCAGCAATTTTTCCATTTGTAAAGGGGCATAACTCTAGAACAGTAAAAGTGACACCACCAAAATTCAAACTTGATCTGTTTTTTGTGGTAATAAGCATTATGTATAAGTTTCATAACATTTGGTTGAGGCTAACTTAAGAAAGAGAATGGAAACGAAAATTTCAGCAATTTTCCCATTTGTAAAGAGGCATAACTCTAAAACGGTTAAAGTTACGCCACCAAAATTCAAACGTGATCTGTGTTTTGTTGTAATAAGCATTGTGTATAAGTTTCATAACATTTGGTTGAGGCAAACTAAAGTTAGAGAATGGAAACCAACTTTGGAACGTATGTACGTACAGACGGACAAGGGCAAAATTAATGCCCCCTCCACTACAGCGGGAGCATTAAAAACATGAGGTTGACTGGAAGTGGTCTTCATAATTATCAAAAAGTAACCATTCTTTGTCTTTGAATTATTTACCAGACATTAAAGCACAGTTTAAATTCTATAATTTTATGTTCTACTTTTGGAAAACCCCATAATCATTCAATTATAAAATTGAATAAGCACAAGATATGCCTTTTGTATGCATACTGAAATTGTTGCAAGAAATAAATGGGTCATTGTAGAAGGCATTCAATCCAAATTAGGTAAAATGACCCTACTGAAAAGTTGCAAAATATCTTTAATAGAAGTTAAATAATTGCCTGAAATTTGATGCTTAAAATGTTTGATAAATGAGTCACCCATTAAAAACAAAATTGCTGTGTACATTTGTTACATGTGACATTGTTAGTTATAGTTATATATATATATACAAGTAAACAAATCTAAACCAAAATCATGCACTCTTACAGATCATTATCAGACATAATACATGTACAAACAGTTATGTACGCCAACATATTTGAAAGTGATGTAAATGGATACGATAACCTAAATCTACTGTGGGATTCATTTATTTTCATGGATACTTATTTTTGTATATTTGTATTTTCGTGGATATTTGATGTCATTGTTTTGACAAAGTCTGAATACAAGCCTATTAAAAATTTGTACTTCTATGAACATCTAAATTCATGGTTTACTTATGCAAACAAAATCCATAAAAATTGGTTTTTCATTAATAATGAATCCACAGAACTTTTTTTTCCAACAACCAGTATTGCTTATTGCTTATTGTAAATAGAACTCTTTTTATCTAATATACTTTAACCATGGGACAATTTGTGAAATATTATTGGAATTTGTTGAGGTTAAATTCAATAAATCTTATAATGTTGAGAAGTGAGTTTTTTTTTCAAAGTTTTTCTAAAACAGACATAATTATATTTCATTACGATTTGGTTCCTTTTTGAATGAGCCATTTCTCAGCCTCATAAACAAGATCTCCATCACAGACAACAACAAACCAAAACCTTTTTTAGCAGCTGCATATACATAAAACAATTTATTGCTGTATATAATAACATGAAAAAAACAAAGACATGCTTATACAACAGGACATGAACTTTCAATTGACAAACTGAGAGAAAAAAGTTGAAAAAATGTTAACAAAAAAAAACCTAAAATGAAAAAGTAAAAGAGAAATAATAAGGAAGTGTACATTAATCATTAACTTTAATCTCTATAAGAGTAGTATCATTAACTTTTAACATGATTTTAGATTCATTAAACAATAAAATCTCTGACTGAGAGTTTATATCACATCCTCCATATAGCTAAAATCTGCCAAATATAAGCATTGAAAAGGCTTAAGGTGTTTGAACATGGCCATACTATCTCATATAACTGATCAAAATTAGCTGCCATCTGCTGTTAAATTATTACAGGGAATGCTCATGATTGTGGGTGATTCACTCTGAAATATCTATGTATATTCCATAAGCAATATAAGACAGGGTTGTAAAACCTTCTATCAACCCCACCAACATTGTATATGCAACAACAGGAAGGATGATATATAACTGACTAATATGAAAAGGTT
The DNA here is from genome assembly GCF_021869535.1 of Mytilus californianus. NCBI lineage: Eukaryota > Metazoa > Mollusca > Bivalvia > Mytilida > Mytilidae > Mytilus > Mytilus californianus. The sequence goes on from NW_026262581.1 coordinate 78,725,664, forward strand.
CTATTATAATAGACATGTACCAACATTTTTATATGTATGTAAAAAAAAAACCAATTCATTCCACTGAGAAAAAGTCAACTCATGTTACAGAAATTGGACATGTGAAGAATGTAGTTAAACCTTTTAGTCAGAGGTACATAATTCAATCAAGGAATAGGTACCATAATAGATCATGTGATCACTAACTAAAGACCAGGATGTTAGTACAATCTTTTTTTATACAAATTTCCGATTGACTTGTTAAAACTTAGGAAACTGTTTATTGGAATATTTTGGCAGAGTGTCTATGTAAGTGTCAAACTTTTCATCACTTTTCTTTCAATTTTCTACATTTACAGCAATCTTCGTCATGGTACTAACTCCTAAAGGCAAACCATGCAACAAACAACTTGCTTCAAGTCCTTTTAATAATTAAATAGATTATATCACATAAATTGTTCACATTTATCCCAATAAAAAAATTCTTACATCATTATACCATCTCTGAAATTATTTTGTAGGGCTCACTTTCTGATAATTTTTTTTTTTAAAGTACCATATACCAAATTGTTTGATCTGGACGAGGATTGAGCCCACAACCTCATAAGGAGGTTCTCATGTACATGATGTATTATCCCTATCTATCATTTTCCTTAGACAGTAACATGCACTTGTAAGGGAGATAATTTACATACTGATAGAAGCCAAGTATAGTCTGTTAATAACTAGAAGGACTTAAAATAGATAAACTACAACTGCTTTAAAAATTGTTAGTCTTAAATAAGATCAGTGTAGCCTAAGTCACAAAGGCGGATAAATTTGTATGATGTTTTTTCATTCAATAAATTGTAATCATTTCAAAGTTACAAATGTGCCCACTGTTGTGACCTTAAAATTATTATAGTTGTTGAGATAGCAGCTAAATCTTTACATTTTTAATAATGGCTTAAAACAGTAGAAACTTTCAAATAATTATATTAAGTCACTGAGCATTCATTTATTTTCATGGATATCAATTTTTGTGGATTGAGGAAAAATTTCATGGATATTTGATTTCGTGGTTTTGCCTTTGAAGTCTGAATCTGAATACAAGCCTATAGAAAGTTTGTACTTTGTTGAACATTTAAATTTGTGGTTTACCAATACACTGTACCCTTGAATTCCGCTAAAATTGATATCCTAGGAATGATAACAAATCCACAGAAACTTATTGTGGGTACATCAAAATAAAGACAACTTGACATCATTGATAAAGATGTCATCAATATACTTTTGAAATCCCCCACCCAGAAATCATTTTAACTAACTTCTGCTACATTTCTAACAACTATAATATATACTAGCGCATGATTAGAAGGCCATGCTGAGGATTCTGTTTATAAGGATTTGTTTATCATATGATGCATTGCAATGCCAAATACTGACAAACCTTCATCATAAACAGATCATCCTATACAAAATAGGTAGAAATCATTAAAAATAGTTAACAAGAGTTTAACTCTTATATATTGTAGTTAAACAAAAAAATGAAGAATAACTGAAGTATTTCGTTAGTATGGAAATATTATACATTGACTAGAATTTCTAGGAAAGTTAAGTGAGTAAATATATGGTTGATATAATTTTATTGCATCTGGCATCCTATGTCCAAGATTGTTCAGTGTGTTAACATCTAATGCAAGTTAATGACATTCAGTAAATATAAAACATTCAATCTAACCATGGAAAATTCAACTTGCACCTTTAAAAATTTCTTGTCAGTCCCATTAGACAAGCTGATTTTTTATTGACCTTTATATCTCCAAATTCTATGCATTATTTTGAGAATAGGTACATGTATAATCTTAAAATCAGTTAACCACTAGTGATGATGAGTGTGTTTAACGACCTTGACTGGCTATAAATCCCTTGCAAGGTCGGTGTTAACCAATGTTGATTGATCAGTCAATATAAATATTTCACTTTCATAAATAAATAGTCAAAAAAGGTACCGAGCGAACGATATAAAACTCAGTTTTTGGAAATACTACTACGGAGGTAAATATCCATTACTGATTAGTTTGTAAAAAACTTTCCATGGCTAAATTAAACTTTGTATGAACATCACTTTATTTTCAAACATCTGTCATAAAAAATAACTTAATAATATTTCAAACACTACATATTGAGAGATAATTATCATAAATATTTCCAAATTCTAAAAGGTAAATTGTAAATTTTCATAAAATGTGCAATTCAAAACTAGGAATCAAAAATTGCATGAAACTGAATAAGAACATAAATGATTTTTGAACAAAACATAAAACACTAATCTCAAAAATTAATTCAAAATAGGGTTAGAAGGGAACAAATGAAAAATTTCCTGCTTAATATGAGAGTTAAAAGACAGATGGAATATGTGAATACATACCCGCTTTCCTCCCCTGAAAGCTCTGCGTGGAAGTTGTTGTTCTATCAAATCTACAGCTGAAGCTGGTGGGGATGAGGCTCTCATGTTCTTACAGACTTCATATGTATCTTCTGGTAGGGGAGATAATCCATGAGACTCTCTTACTTTGTTTTTTGTATCTTGTAAATCTTTTAATCCTCCCAAGCAAATCTAAAATGAAAATATTTATATGATCTTTAGCAAAATTTCATTGATTCAAAAATTAATTTTTAAAAAATCTGCACTTCATTCAGATTTCATTAATGAACGTGTTAATATTGTAATGAGGAATTTTATTCTAATTTCTGTGATATGGATATTTAAATATAATCCCTGTAGTAGCTTTTATTTGTTTGCTTTTTATCAATATTTCCCTCAAAATAAATTCTTCACTTTATCATATATGTTGGTAAATTTGCAAACAACTCACCATTTAAACTTTAAACTATCGATTCTAGTAAATAACCTGAACCAAAATAATAAAAAGACTTTCCAATTCTTCAAAATAACATATTAGATATAAAAATTTTGAAAAAAAATCAAAAAGAAAATGAATTTCATTAAAAATTAAAAATGGAGACATTACAGGATGATATACTCACCAATGTTATTTTCCAAAGTAACAATAAAACTTTTTTCATTGGAAAATGTGGAGCATTTCCACTGCAGAACTTTGTTACCATGACAAACAAACTCACAAGTAAGACAGAATCTCCAATATATGGCTGAACTGTAATAAATAACAAATTTTTATTATGTTTTTTTAATAAAATAGACAATACTTATAAATTGCAAGCATCTGTATAGTGCGGAGTGATTGCTCCTAGAAATCGTTATAATGACAAGCTGCACTGGTCAAACTTAAAATATGCGACTACACACGATTTTCTAATGTTTTTAATATAATGGACACATATGTATACTGTATGCATGTGATCCAAATGCAATGGTGGTGATATTTTTCTTTGCCCCATCTCACCAAAATGCATATTTTGTCTTTTTCTATTTTATGCACATAAATACTTTAGTATCCTGTTATCCTTTTCATGTGTTAGTGGAATGTCTAAAAGTCAAAGTAGAAGGAACCTGATATAACTATTTGACTTATTCAAAGTTCAAGTTATCCCAGGTTATAATTTACATTATGATTAACATTTATTCATTTTTCTGTTAATTGTGTACCTGATATCTTCAACCTTGTATATTTAATGTTCAAAATAGTACACCAATTTTTACAACAATATCTTATTATAAGGTACCAATACAAACATTCAACACACGCTGTAGCTGGAATTTTTAATGAACTTTAGTTTTAATATTTTAAAATCATTCATATTCAATTAATTTTAATTCTCATGATTTTTTTTTAATCTTAAATTGATTTTATTGGCTTAGGTCTTTTGACTCATTCAACTATTACCTCGATTAAAATGTGTTCAACAAACCCAATTTTTCAGCAAACAAGATTTCAAATCAAGCAGGATTGACTCATCAGGGGTAAAAATTTCTTGAGCAGATGGATATCTCATCATGACTGACAAAATATTTTGACTTACTAGTATCTGACTTTTTCAGGTTTGATTGTAGTCTCAACTTTTCTTTCTGACCAAATGAAATTATGTCAAAAATGTTGAATAATCTGGACCTGGTTGTTCATCTCTTGGTTAAATTTTAACCAAATTTAACCAAGGGTTAAATATCATAACACTTGGTTAAAATTAAACCATAGGTTATTTTCTGTTGTTCATCCTGTGGTTAAATTTAACCCTTTGTTAAATCCTTGGTTAAATGATTCAGATTTAACCTTGCTTCGAACTTCGGTTAAAATTTTAACCAAGGAATAGTTTTGTCTAAAAGTATGATTCCCTGTTTATTACTAGATTGGAAAGGTCACTAAATATTTGATACGACATCTTCTTCGTTTTCTACGACCATAAGTAATCAAAAACTGATTATTACGTTTTACAGTCCTTCCCCCTTTTTAGTAGGTTATTTTTATATAATTATATTTCTTGACCAAACAGTTTTTCTAGGACTGGAGAAAAGTGTTCATAATTCTTATTTTTATAAAAATGAACATTCAATGAAAATTTAACCATGGGTTACGTAACCAAGAGTTAAAAAGAAGTTGAACAACGGAATTTTAACCCTTGGTTATGTAACCCTCAGTTAAAAGATTTAACCCTGGGTTATATTTAAACTAGGGTTATATTCAAACAAGGGTTATATTACACCGAGAGATAAACAACCGGGTCCTGATGACGCATCAAGACTGTAGATGTTATCTTTACAAGTGTAATGCTCATATTAAGTTTTTTAACAAAAGAGGTGTAACTTAGAAATGAACTTGAACAAAAAAGTTGAAAATGTAGGTCAAAGTGACCTAGTTTTTTACTGAAAACTAATATACACCATGAGACAAATCTTTACATCAAGTTATATGATTAAGGTTGCTGAGTGGAAATCTGTTCAATTATAATGTCATTCTATTTGATCAAAATGTAGATTTTGGATTAAAACATATTTAATAGCTTACCCAATTCCTCTGTAAAAAGTTCTCTATTTCGTTTATGTTCCTCTGTTTCAGATTGTAATGGTACTCTCATGGTTTCTACCATAGTGTACAATACATTTAATATCATCCTAAAAAATAATGATATATAGATTCATCTAATAGCTTTATTAGAAGACGATTGTTTAATATATAATTATAACACTACCTTTCAGCAGCTACCCGGTACAATTCAATTAATATTATTCAAGAAAAAATACCTTAACCCTAATAGTTCAGTCTCTTCCCGTGATCAACTCTCCCACTTGTGAGGGCTTGAACACTTGATACAATAAAAACCTGTCACGAATCCAGGATTTTGATTGGCACTCTCTGCATGAGAGAGCAAATCAGCAGGTAGCTTAATGTTATCGAGGTAGGAAAATTAAATTTAGAAGAAATAAGAATTTTTCACAGGTCAAACATTTGGTTTTTTCCCCCCTCATACTGTAAACCAACTAATTTTCGCAAGCAATTTATTTTTTCGTGAATTTCGTGAATAGAAAAATAACGCGAATATAAATCCTTGCGAATAGGTAAAACTTGGATCTCTCCTTATTCAACTACATCAAGTAAATTTGAAAATCATGAAATTAAATCGCCGCAGAGTGGGCTAGAAAAGGCAAAACATGAAATGAAGTATCTGCGAAAATAAGTTGGTTTACAGTATCTAATTGTCTGCTATAGATACTGTTGGTTTGGTTATGGTTAAGGATTCTGATACTTACCTAAGATCTAAACTATCACAATATGTTTTGCTTATTTGACTTAGACACTTACCTAAGATCTAGACTATCTGCTAAAGATACTGCTGGTTTGATCAAGGCATTTGCTGCAGCTTTTCCATTTCTAAAATGATTGATACATTTGACATGTAGTTTAAAAATTCGTAAAGTATACATAAAATAGAAAAAAGCAAGTGCATTGCTTATTTCAACTTAATTTTATCTTACAAAGTACTCTCACATATTTTAATTGAAATCTTTGATCATGTATATTATGCTTGATCATGTATATGGGTAATAAATTATTATACTATGGTCATGCAATGAAAGGAAGTATGATCAACATGCAATCTGTGATTTGTTTGTTTTTACAGAAATTTAAATAAAAATCAATTTTTCTTTCTACAAGTACATCATACGTTTTGTTTTGTCCTATTGCCACTCATTTGACTGAATGGGGTAGATGTTTCATTTTTTCCTATTGCCACTCATTTGGCAAAAGGGTATATGTTTTGATTTTGTTCTATTGCCACTCATTTGAAAGGAGGGGCTAGATGTTTTTGCTATTCATTTGGCAAAAGGCATAGATTCTTTTTTGTCCTATTACCACTAATATTTGACAGAAGGGGGAAGATATTTCGCTTTGTCCTATTGCCATTCATTAGGCAGAAGAGGTAGATGTTTTTTTATTTGTCCTATTGTCACTCATTTGGCAAAAAGGCTCTAGATGTTTTGTTTTGTCCTATTGCCACTCATTTGACAGGAGGGGGTTGATGTTTTATTTTGTCCTATTGCCTTGTTTGGCAGAAGGGGGTAGGCATCTTTTATCGACACCTCTCACTGTGGATAGGATAATTATGGAAAATGAACTGGGAAAAAAACATGAGCAGGTTAATAAATTCAAACCCTCTGCTCCCAAGATTTGTAAATATTTGGCAAAGTCCAAGTTTTGCAAAGGGAAATCCCCAAAATTCTTTTAGCCTGATTCAGAGCAAAATAAAAGTAGGAGGTAGACAATTACAATGTTATTAAGAACTGAAGATCTTGTGTATAAGTGTCACTAAATTCCAGGTTTAAGAGAAGACTCAGTGTATGGACAACAGAAAAGAACGAAAAATAAATGGACATATATTGATCATTAAATATCTTCCACTCCACTATATATGCTGTGGTTATAAATAGTACATACTCAGTTTCGAAGGATAATAGTTCAACAAAAGAAGTAAAAATTCCTTGTTCATATAACATGTGCACATTTCTGTGTTCCCAGTCCATCTGTTCTTCTAGTGTACTGCATTCTCCAAAAACACCTGGATAAAAAAAATACAGTGAATTCATTAATTTTTATGGGTACCAATTTTCCTGGATTAAGGAAAATCAATTCATGTATAATTGATTTCGAGGTTTTGCAATCTACAGAAAACTTGTAATTCGTTGAACATTAGCACTATCATCAGATATAAGTTTAAAACTTCCCATAGCACGATTTATGTGTACTTTGTTATTTATGACCTATACATTTCAAGGAAGAATATTTTCACTGAACCATATTATAAGATACTAAGGAAAACTTAAGATGTTGTTATTCAATGCAAGAGGTATGTAAAGGTAGACAGCTAAACATTCAAGGGTTAACTTTATCTGAAGAAATTGCTAAGTCAATTTGGGGATATAGTAAACCCAAAAACCAAGGAATTAATAAAATAAAAAAAACGGTGCAAAGCTTGCATACATGCACATAAGGAAATGAATATATCTAGGCAGCTTCTGTTCAGTGGTATAGGATGAGATATTAATTAGGCATGTGTTCCACACACTGAACTTTATTGAAATTCCATTTCTAGCTATTATCAAGGTGATTTGAAAATAAAATAAGAGCGAAGTTTTAAATTTGACCAATGACCTTAGATATTGGAGAAGTTTGGGATTAAAGATGAATGCAGAAATACATTAAGACTCCCTGACCTTGGATATTGGAGAAGTTTAGGATTAAAGATGAATGCAGAAATACATTACGACTCCCTGTTTGGCAATGGGGAAACCATTTTAAATCAAAATGATTTAGAATTAAGATGGAACATGCACAACTTCAGAATCATTCACCATTCTGCTGGCGTCCTTGTTGGCCACACTTACCTTGAACAAGATAAAGAACAGCATGAACAGCGTTTGTTCTCCTTTCTTCACTGGCGATTTCTAGTTCGTTTTGTAGGTACACTATGTGTTTCTTTCTTATTTCACTTGATGTCTCTGTCCACTTGTCATACCCTGCAATATAAATTGACTCAAATTTATTTGTAATAAAAAAAGATTCATTGTATACAGTTCTTGTCCTGTTTTGTTCATAGGTGTCCTTGTTCTCCGAAGGTTTATTTATACTTACAAATAATTAAAACACTTCATAAGATGAATCAAAAAGCTCTAGCAATTAAATATATGTCCCATATATTTTGGTTGCTTAATCAAACTGTAGTAAAAATTATATAGAGGGTCACCTGAGTCCAAATTACTCACCCAGTGAAAAAAGTGTCAGCCTAATAATGAGGACCTTTAATTGTACATTCTAGTTCCATTTTGTGAGGACGATTATTTTTTGCAATTTACCCTTTTAACCTAGATCCATTACCTTTTGAGATATATATAAGAGCCAAAAACTGCACTAATGAAGCAAAAAGTAGTAAAAATTAACATTATAGAGGCAATTACTCCAACACAGGTTGTCCAGATTTCTGAAATTTTCAGAGTAGTTACATGTAGATCTTGTCATGCTGATTATTTTTGTAATTTTCATTTATAATCTAGCTCTTGTAATATTCAAGATATTAACTGCAAAAAACTGCAAAAATCAGTCATATAGATATTTCACTGGCAATAACTCTGAAACAGGTACTTGGATTTTTTTCTTTTTTCATGTTAGCTACAACCTGTCGTGCTGGTCATTTTTGCAATTTCCATTTTTAGCCTAGCTCCTATAGTTTTAAAGATATCAGACTAAAACTGTGAAAATTAGTAAAATCAAACATTTCTTGGGCCATTACTCCATATAAGATCTACACATTTTAATATTTATTTCAATGTTTTGATTCATACTTGGTTTTCAATGCCAACAAAAAATCTTTAAAATGTTTTAATTGAGAATTCTGTAATAATAACCGTTAACCTTCGACTTTTTGACGATGATCATTAATTGATTTTTTTTATTTAACAACAAATTTTAGTTTTTAACCAGAAGCGACCCTAGAAACTTGACTAAAAAATATTAATTGTATTTTATAACCCAAAATCTTACAAACTTCAGCTACATGTACTACGTAGAAGATAGAGTAAACAGATTATTACATGCAAAGCCAAATACAGGTAATATCAGAGCAAATAATATAATTAAATCATGGTTTTCTGTAAAACATACTTCCAACTTTAAGTTAATAAACTATTAAGATTTCAGTGAATTTTTGTGTAATTACATGTATATTGAATTATTTCAAAATATTTTTCATCCTTCTTTGAAATAGGTCTTTTAGGCACATTGTTTACATTTTGCTAATTCTTCAGTCTCTAAATTGTTACCTTTTGCCTTGAATCCTTCTTCAAAGCACTTTCTATTTAATGCAAACTCACATTCTTCTGTGTAACTGTATAATTCTACAATATATAAATATGATTGTATGAAAATCAGAATTTACAATATACATGTTTCTCTAATTCTTTGGTAATTTAACCCTTTCTGTACCCATTGTTTAAAATATATGGACAATGTGTCCATGGGACACAGATGATGTCCCCGCTTGAATATAACGTTATAAAGGGACATGAACTAGAGAACTGTAAAAGTGAAGCCACCCAAATTGGAACTTGATCTGAGTTTTGTGGAAATAAGCATTGTGTGTAAGTTTCAAAACATTTGGTTGAGGCAAACTGAAGTCAGAGAAACGAAACAAAAATTCATCCATTTTTCCATTTATAAAGGGCATAACTCAAGAACGGTAAAAGTGACGCAACCCAAATTCAAACTTGATCTGTGTTTTGTGGTAATAAGAATTGTGTTTAAGTGTCATAATATTTGGTTGAGGCAAACTAAAGTTAGAGAACAGAAACTAATTTTGGCTCAGACTTGATAATTCAACTTTCTTGATTGCATTAAAAGAAAAATTGGGTTCATCCATTACAAATTTTATTATAGTATATACACCTTAGAATATTTCTGATAATCAATTAGGTATTGTCTTTTGGTCAACAGACAACTTTTGAGTTCGTTGCATTTCTGTCAAAAACTTTGGTTTGAGTGAACATCATTCCTGCGTTTAAAGGCATCGTAACTTCCTTCCCATGCTGAGCAAGTGGTTGAAAAAATATAATGCTATATTGCACCAATAATTCGGCAATTTAATTCTTATAATTAATAATCAGCACTGCTGTCATTAGGGAATTGTGATTAAGTAGCTATGGAACAAACATTATTTGAGTTTATCCTACATAATGATGATTACGAAGACGCTTGATGAACTTTAATAGTGCTGGGAATCAGGCGATCCCCTCTATCTGGTAAATGATGTCATAAAGGCATGCATAATTGACGAACTTTTCTGGTGAAGGACATAACTCGAAAGTGATCTATTGCCTAACACCACTTTTATCTGTACCTGACATTTCACTCTGGTAAGTGTCTGCATCATCATACAAAAATTCTATATCTGGACTATCTGTCATACTCTGGAAAACAAAAGGACATAATTACCTAATTATACATAAACAGTCACCTTTACTCAAAATATTTAAATGAACTAGAGGTAAAAAAAAGTACTTTTCAATTTATTAAAATACAGGTAATTGTTTTCTGTGAGTGTATGTCTTTTATAATTACAAAATGTATTACGTCATAATCTCTAATCTCTTAGTCTCAAATTGGATACTATCTGAATTCTATGGAACTGAAATTTTACTAAAAATACAAAATTATCGAAATTTCAGCAGTCCTGTCTGTCCTGACCACCAAAAATCAGGCAGGTCCACCAATTTTGAGAGTATTGGTGGTCCTGATCTCAAAATTACAGTTTGTTGTGGTTTAATTCTTTTTAAGCTGTCTGGTATTGAGTATAGCTCCAGATTACAAAATGTATATCTATATTAGATATGAACCCATACAATTATTGTGCAAATTAATGGTCTAATCTTATTTATACCTACAATTGTGGATATAATTGATAGTAAAAATTTCCTACAAATAGAGGACCACAAAATATTTACTGGGACCATCAGATTTATAGTCTTGTTGGTCCTAATAACCAACAGACCAGAAGGGATTTTGAGAACCCTGAAATTTATGGCTCAGCAGAGACATGTTATTCCTTATATATTACATGCAAGTGTTTCTGCTCTAAGTTAGCTCAAATTGTGGAATCACTGACAGTATGATATAAGGATATGTGGTATGATTGTATTGCCAATGAAACAACTATCCACCAAAGACCAAATTACCTTGTGTAGATAATATCAACGATAACCTACAGTATAGATCACTGTACAACCTTAAACAAAGAGGAAAACCCATACCACATAGCAAGCTATAAAAGGCCCAGACATCACAATATAAAAACAATTCAGTCAAGAAACCAATGACCTGATTTAAATCGATGTACATGTATAAAACAAAAAACAACAAGCATTCTGTGAGTATTGCATGGCAATACATAGTCCCCTACCGGTTACAAATTCGTTGTAATGGCTAATGGAACGAAATTCTAACTTGAGCTATAACTTGTCATGGTGTAAACTGCATAAAAATATCAAGTCAAAATCTTCAAGCATGACGAAAAAAACTGTTGAAAACTGAAAATTTCAAACAATTTACCAAAGAAAAGGAACAAAATCCAAAATGTCATTTTGTGTTTTAAAAGTCTTTTAAAAAATGAGTTATTTCCCTTTGAACAGAAATCTACTAATTAATAAGTATTTCATCAAAAATTTAATTCTAGGGAAAGGGCTTTAACTGAACAAAGAGAAAAGCTAAAATCGTGAAAATTGAACTTGACCTGTAACTTGTTATGATAAATCAATAAACCAAATTAATATCAAATCAATATCTTCAAGCACGAAGAAAAAAAGTAAAGAATGTCAAAGACATAGACAATCAAGTTATTCAACATCTAAAGAAATGAAGTCACAGTGAAAGCATTTATGTCTTTGAAGACGCCATTTTTTTATCCAAACAAATTGAAGTACTGTCCTTTCACTTCTAAGAATTGCTTTATACAAACAGTACATAAAAAATTCTGATTTTTGGCAAAATGATTTTGAAACTTCATTAAAACATGATAAAAAGAGCCTTTAGTTTTAATGTTTGATCCACTTATTTCATTAATAAAAACATCATATTAATTCCAAATCACTTGTCATGATAAACATGGATTGGAGGCAAAATTACAATGACCGAATTCCATATTATTTTTTATAATAAAATTGAGAATGGAAATACATGTAACTACATATTCATGCATGGCTCAACTAACAGGAGAATAATGAGCACTAAAGGGGAAAAAATGCATTCAATTCACATTAATCTTCATTTGGTTAGATTCTTTTAGTTAAAAATATATATTATAATGCAAATGCATTGTTTCTTTTTATTGATTAAGATTTAAGTTGCTTTACTTTGATAAATTTATACATTTTCTAGTGAAAAACAATGAATATCATCAGAAGTTCATTACTAGAGGAAGTGTGCAAGCTGTACTATATAGCTAGGCGATCACACTGTCCCCGTTATCAGTGGAAAACGCTATATGTGGTCCTCCCAAATCTCGTTTTTCAACTATGGAATCATGGGTAGAAATGTTATCATCAAAACAGATAGCTGTTAATTAGTCTCCTTGAGTGTTTGATTAATTATCAGTTTGTTGAAAATAAAGTGAGCCGACTTACATATAGTGCGGTGGTTTCTTATTGCCAGTTATTTAACTTCATTTTACAATAACCGAACATTTGTTGCCTCAGATGACTTCGAAACAATTTTGAATTTTAAGTCTCTTGTTTTTTAGCTATTTTAAAGTTAGAGACATACGTTTCTCTTGTCTGTCCGTCATTACGATGTATATGTGAGTCAGTGTTGCAACGTGTCATAGTCCTTTTTTTTGTCGTTTTATACTCAAGACTGAAGACACCTTTATATCATGCGGACTTAAGTTTTGATTTATCGTGTGTTGTTAGCTTAACTTTCAGTGGCAAATATATCATACATATTCCATCAAAGAGTTGTCACAAGTGGTATTTAACATGCAGAGAGCATATCATTCATCCTGAATATGCGAGGTACTGGATTTAAAGTCCCTTCCCCGACCTGACGTGGCTGTTACTAATTTATACACCACACACTTGTAAGAAAGGGTTTTACTGTTGGAACGGGACAATTCCAGGGATAACTTTATTTCTTTACCCAAATCAACCCTTGAGATTGATTTAGTATTTGAACGAATTAAATCAATTGTCCTACAATTAGTAAGACTTCGTCATATTTCAGTATGAAGTATACTTACATAAAGAATATATATTCATTACTCATTTGTTTACAAAGATCGTGATCGCAACTTTTCCTACACTTTTAACCTATAAAATTTATTTGTCGAACACACGTGTTGTGAACTGCATTTTTTTACATATGTTTTAACGGATAAATGTAACAATATCTGACTGAAATGATAACTTTTGTTCGTCCACACCATCATCCGAGATAGTATTAACTTCAAGATCTCAGTTACACAGGATTGAATATATTCAAAATTAAAGAAAGGGCATACAATTATTTTCCCCTCTTTTTTTCAAAATTGAGGGTACAATTTGTTAATTTTGCTAAACAAGGTTAAATCTGCAGAATTACCGTGCAACTTTAAAAAAAATCTTATTTCTTGAAATTTGTAAATCGTAACATATATTCTTAAAATAAGTATAATAGAATGTTTATTCCTATTAAACTCATTCCTAATCCAGTGTTACTTGTACTGTATATGGATACACAATTTTCCGACCTAATTTTTACTTACCAACTTTTTAATGGCAATTTTTTCACAATTAACTCTGAAACCAAACGTTTATTGTATTATCAAGTGAGCTTTTTTTATTCTGTCTTACAATTTTTCTACGGTTATAATTATAGTTTTTAAATTGATATATAATACACAAACATTTTTATTATTTAATATTAAAACCATCATAATGACTCATGACACTAATATAATCATGATAATATGGCATCTGCTATTCATTAAAACGTCGATGGTCAAACATTATTTTTAACTGTGTGCTAATTAAGTTATAGAGTGTTTTGCATATATTATCTCTACCCAGAATGCATCGCAAAAAATTTGGCCATTGATTTTTGTTACTATAAATAGAAATCTCGCTCAATCACAGTTGGAAGTACAGGGACAACGTGATCACCTTACTATATAGAGGGTTGAACACTTCCTCTAGGTAATGGGAAATTATAAAGTGTTATTTTCATCTTGATTTTTAAATGACAAAAGGTCATTTTTTTTTCTTCAAATCTGTAACAAAGCTATATATTTAGATGGTATAAAATGTATACAAATGTACCATCTAAATACATGTATCTAGCACTATTACAAATTTAAAGAAGAAAAAGGCGACCTAATGCCCAACTAGAGGGAAAATATTATTGTGTAACTATAAATGACAATTTAAGACATAAACTGAGACAATTTTAATGGTATTCTCAGGCATAAAATTAAATTGAAAAATGTTGTACAGTACAAAACAAAGAAGCTTAAGTTAACAAGAAGAATACAATGACAAGATATATGTATATCTGACATTGTCAAATTTAGTGAAATTTTAGGAAGTTGTTACATTGTACATGCTAATTCAAAAATAAATTTTGCTACATATTTGGCTAGTTTGTTATGACCTTTGGTCGCACATTGGTTATGGTAGTAAAAAAAGCAAGAAGCAAATAGTAAAATAAGTAAAAAGAAATGTTAGGAAGAATGGTCTAGATAATAAAATTTTGCCTTCGTTTACTTTAAGATTAGGGTTTAATTCTGGTTATGGTGGGGGCTTTAGGGTAAGGGCAACTATTAGGGATGGGTTAGGGTAACGTAGTTTAGTATCGCTATATATTGGTTGGTACAAAATGTATCCCCCTAGCTAAAGTAAGGCCATAAAATTGACTGTGGAATTTGATTATTTGATAATGTCCAATCAGTTGAGCGGTTTTACTTATTTTTTAATCTTGAAACTGATATTCATAGGGTATGTACCTCTGATAGTGAATCTTCTCTTTGTCTCCGCAACAGATCCCTTAATTTGGGCAATCCCTCGCCCTTCCTAGGCCCAGCATCCATCATTATTATTATTTAAAAGGGAGACAATCATGTATACAAAACAGAGTTACTTACCTTTATTATTGTCAATAAGTACCGGGTTACACTAAAGACCTAAACGTGGACCTGAAAAGACCTGAAGATATACTACTCGATTTATTTATTCAAATTGCAATTACGTTTTTATTATACGATGGATTTTCTTCAAATTAGAATTTTATTAAAGGTAAAGAATCACGAGGTATTAGAAATAAATGTTTTAAATAAAAAACAAATGTTGATGCCAAAAATCAGACCTGAACGAGGAAATGAAAAGACCTGAACGGACCTGAAATTTTACGATCAGACATATTCAAACGTCAATAACTGTTTTATTTTTCAATGGATTTCCTTCACGTATAGATTTTGTGAAACGTAAAATTCAATATCTTAATAATATTAAAAAAGAAATTATGAAAAATATTTTTGGGGCGCCAAAACTCGGACCTGAACGGCAATTTCAATTACCCGAATTGACCTGAAAATCTCCGGTCAGATTTATACAAGTTCTATAACTGTTTTAGATTTCAATCAATCTTCTTATTTTTTGAATTTCGTTATAGAAAGAAAATGTGTAGTATTTTATTGAAATGATAAAGAATTTTATGAAAACTATTTTTTTGTTCCAAAAATCGGACCTTAACAGGGAAAAAAAATACCTGAATGGACCTGAAATATACGGGTAGATGTATTTTAACTGACAGAACTTTTTTTATTTTTTAATTGATTTTATTCTAAATGAAATTAATTAAAGAGAAAGACTGATTTTATGTATACAGGAATACCTTGTTGATGTTGAAACCTTAACCTGAAGGGAACACAGGATTGTCCGTGGAAAATTATTAAAACTAATTAATTTGTTTAATTTGTATCTATGTTGACTTCTATAAAAACAGGATTTGATTCAAATTGTTATATCTATATATTGAATATAAAAGTATCATTTGCACATGCATAAACCATGTAATATAAAGAATGTTTTATAGATTTGATAAATATATATATATTGTGATGATACGTATTACAAGTGATGAGACTTTGATAAAATATTGAATCTGAATCTGAATCTTTTAAAATACGTGTGTTCGTTGGTTGGAATGTATTTATTACATGAACGTGTGCCACCTGTAATTCACACCTAGTATTAATAGGTGATAACTGGATCATTGGTCTAAATAAACATTTCATTTTAATCTTTTAATTGGATTATCAATTAATCTTGTTACACGACCTAATTAACCATTGCTTAGTTACAAATTTTACTATGAACTTTTTCTTTTGATAAAATATTATGAAAATATGAAGATGTGGTTTGATCCCAATGAGACAACTCTCCACAAGAGAGCAAATGGCATAGAAGTTTAACAACAGTTACTACAGCTACACCGTACGGCCTTCAAGGATGTAATTTCAGGTTTATGTCTTTTAATTCTCAGTTCAGGTCCGAGACTTGTCACCAAAATACTTTTTTTCATTAATATTTTTATTTTTCGTTTTGAATCTAGATTTCAAGGAATTTCAGGTCCATTCAGGTTTCTAATTCTCCGTTCGGGTCCGAGTTTTGGCACCAAAAACACATTTTTCATTATTTAGTTTTTAATTTTAACAAAATGTTAAGTTTATTTTACAAAATCTAAAGTTGAAGGAATTCCATTTAAAAAGTTGTTGAAGTTTGAATAAGTCCGACCATAGATTTTAAGGTCCGTTCAGGTCTTTTCATTTCTCCGTTCAGGTCCAGGTTTTGGCATCAAAATTTTGTTTTTTATTTGAAACATTCTAATTCTAATAAAATTTGGATCTTTACCTTTAATAAAATTCTAACTTGAAGAAAATCCATTGCAAAATAAAAAAAGTTATTGTAATTTGAATAAACCGAGGGCGTGTTTTATTGGTCTTTTCTGCACATCTCCAGAATGTCTTCTGGTGAAGAGTCCAAAAACATGAATCTGGACCTCTTCTGGAGATATTCTACGGAAGATCAATAAAACAAAAAATCAGTTTGCCGTCGAATATAGCAGATTTTTGTTATGTTGAATGACATATTAAATGAAGTTTACGATGATTTTATAGAAAATTAAGATACGTCCGGTAGACATGACTGTAAATGTGTGCTCTGTTCGTGACATTTTTCTTTGTTCTTTCCTCTAACTCAATTTTGCTAGACAAATCAGGCGTAAACCCCCTCTATTTGATTTTTAAGAATAATCTTAAACTGCACAAACATTCGTCAATGTTTGTCTCGAATATGATCAAAAAGGACATATTGTCTATCCATTTTTTTTAAAGTAACCAGACTGGATTATTTTTGTATAAAGCTAAGATATCGAAAAGTTCTCAAAATCATTTTTCTCTGGTGGTCCTTGAAGAAAATCTTCTGGTCCTAACTATTATTTCTATTGCATAATTTCGATGGTCAAAACCTTCGGACCACCACTTTTCAAAAATTTTCATTGTATATGGATCTATATGCAAGTATACAATGTTTACCAGACATTTCTCAGACTGTTTTTTCTTCTTCTTTTTTATAATAAATCCGTTGGTTGTGTACTGATTGATACTTCAGTCTTGGAGAGCAAGATTTATTTCAGTACTATAAGTTGTAATTAGCTTTGAACAAACTTCCAGTAATTGCAAATACTCTGATTTCGGTGCTTTGTGTCTATTGTCTTAATGTAAGTTTTTTGTGTGTGTCTCGTACCGATCTTTTGAGTTAATCTAATTGCAATTGATTTGTGCAGGTTGTTCTTATATTGTACTAATATTGTCTAAACTACCTATCAAAAAAGAAGAGGCGGAAGAGAGCCAGAAGTTCTTCCCTATGCAAAAAAAACAGAAATGGACCTCTTCTGGCTCACTACCGAAGAACAAAAAAACACGCCCCGAGTCTTATATCTTCAGGTCTATTCAGGTCTTTTCAGGTCCACGTTCAGGTCTTTAGTGTAAGTAAACCCATAATTACCGTCTTTGTTTATAAATAAATCGTCTTTTGATGTTATCTGAATATTAAAAATACTGATATTGTAAGCTATGCATGGACACAAGATTATCAGAATGTTTTAATCAGTTTAATAAAGCGTTTATCACAGTTTAGTTTTGATCTGAGACTATATATATCGCAGTGTTCTAAATTAGCTGTTGACTCTGGTGTCCCTCAGGGAACAGTATTAGGGCCAACATTATTTTTGCTATTTATTAATGACTTACCAGAACATGTAACTTGCAATGCAAGACTTTTTGCAGATGACTGCTTATTGTATAGAAATGTAAATAATAATTCTGATGCACAATTACTTCAAAAAGATTTATCTAGTTTAGTACAATGGGAAGAGGACTGGCAAATGAATTTTAATCCTGAAAAATGTTACGTAATACATATCTTTAAAAAATTTATCCCTTTTGATTATACATTGCACAATCATGTTTTAGAATCAGTAAAAGATAGTAAATATTTAGGCGTAACTATAAGCCATGATCTTGACTGGGGAACACACATAAACAATATTACCTGTAAGGCAAATAAAATCTTAGGTTTTCTTCGTAGAAACTTAAAAAACTGCTCACGTAAGGTTAAAAACCTAACGTACACATCACTTGTCCGTCCAGTCGTCGAATAGTCGAATACCCTCCCCCCCTGTCTGGGATCCATACAAAAAGCAACACATCACTCAGGTTGAGCAGATACAGCGTAAGGCAGCCAGATTTGTCTATAGCGATTATAAAGACAGAACACCTGGAGCAGTCTCCAACTTGATAAATTCTTTGGAATGGGAAAGTTTACAAATTAGAAGAAAAAAAGGCTAGAGTAACTATGCTATATATATAATTAATTGGGTGTTAGTTGAAGTTCCAAAGGACAATTTAACAAAATCTGATAGACGTATTAGTGGGAAACATAAATTTAGGCAAATAGCAACCAAATAAAGATTTCTACAAATTTTCATTCTACCCTCACACTATTTCTGATTGGAATTCACTACCTGAAGCAATAGGCATGTCTGACACCCTGGAATCCTTCAAAAGTGGCATATCCACTCTAGCATTTGAAGGACCCACAACAACTTGTTAAACTACCAAGCCACTGTACATAATGTATATATGTTATTGTAACTATTTTTCTTTATTATATTAATTTTAATTAAGTCCATATGTACATAGCACACAAGTTCCGGGAAGTTTTACACTCCTACCTAGGAGTCTACTCCCGTATTCGGAAGAAGAAGAAGAAGAAGTGTAACTCTCAGTTTTGATATACGAATACAAAAGTTTTATTTAGATTCGGTATAGTTACAAAACTACATAGGCGGATCCATGGGGGGTGGGGGCGGCCCGCCTCCCTTTCGTGGCAAACTAAAAATAGAGAAGCACACATAAAAGTAAGCACAATACAAGCATGGCGAAGCAAATTATTATATTATGATACTGAGACTACTATAACACATAGTTATATTAGTCTCCGAATGATGCAATGATTTTACTGGAATCTGTGACATAATATATTGAGTCTACTAGTCCCAGCTGGAATCATATTAATCAAGTTATTTATTGGTGTAAAATCCAAATACTAAATTATTACCAAGACATACAAATGACAATATTTACAAACATACATAATTCGAAGTTAACAAACATTCTTATTATCAGTAGTCCATTACTAGGGCTCTAGTAATCTAGTAATGGACTTCTGATATTATATAAGTATATCATATATTTAGATATTTTGGAGGAGATGATACTATTTTGAATTTGAAATAAAAGTACGATATTCTTAATGAGATTGTTACGATAATAACAACACAAATATATGTGTGTTTTTCTATGTTGTGATGTTATACTATTGTTTTAGAAAAAGGAGAAGGTTTGGTACCATTAAAACGTTTAATCCCGCTGCAAATGTTTGCACCTGTCCTAAGTCAGGAATCTGATTACAGTAGTTGTCGTCTGTTTATGTGGTTCATGCGTGTTTCTCGTTTCTCGTTTTTGTATAGATTAGACCGTTGGTTCTTCCGTTTGAATGGTTTTACACTAGTAATTTTTTGGGGCCCTTTATAGCTTGCTGTTCGGTGTGAGCCAATGCTCCGTATTGAAGGCCGTACCTTGACCTATAATGGTTTACTTTTATAAATTGTAACTTGGATGGAGAGTTGTCTCATTGGCACTCATACCACATCTTCCTATATCTAAATAAAAATAATCATAAATTTATATAACAGAATTCTAGATTTTCTTGTCAACTAAGTTATTTCTAGGTACATATGAATCATTAACCCCCTTAACAATAACATAGTTTGTCATACTCGTTAAATGTAAACATAAATGTAATTTTTGTTGAAAGGTGGGACCTAACTTTCTACTTCTTAGAAAGGTTGTTGCCTGAGTTTTTCTTTAAAAAAAATAACTGCGGGGACATAATCTGTTTTCAAAGAATAATTTACGGTGCCTTTCCAATTCAATATTTAAATTACTATTACTTAATTTTATTTAATCAAATTAGCCATCCTGTAACGGTCCACACATATCAATGAAAATAAAGTCTAATTTGTAATAAATTTTTAGTTTTCTGTACGTTCTTAGTTTGTTTCCATAAGGTTTATACATTTTGGTCATTAAAAGAGTTTAAGACTATTTTTCCAGAAATCTATACATCTTTCAGCTAATTTATTCCCTACAGCATTTTAGAATGTATTTTGATTTTCAAATACATGATTGAATCCTATTTTTGAAAGATCATTTTTCAACTCTGTAGCAAAATCATTCTGTAAAGTATTGGTGCAGAGCCCACATATGGTGTTGTTTTTAGTACTATCACTTCACTTCCCTATTTTTTTTCGGTGGCCCCTCCCATCTTTTTGAAAATCATGGCCAACCCATCACCGTGTACATACATCAATCATAATGGGTTCGATCAAAATATATACAAACATAAAACATAACACGTAAAATATATACAAGAGGTAAAAACATTCAGTATGCCCAAGGGAGCTATTCGCTTCTACGAAGTACAGCAACCGATATTAGAGCGTCGGACAGTATGGTTTCTCATCACCAAGTATTTTATTAGTCATATCCTTATGTGTTTTGATATTTGGATATATGTTTCTGCTTAATTTATTCACGACTTTTAAAGATTAAAATCTCTAAATCGTACCGACTCTAGTATTGTTGTAAATAAAACCTTAGAGTATATCAAAACACAATTAGTGACGTTCATGACTTATAATCACTTATGTTGTAATATAATAATCATAAGTAGCCTACGTACTAATTGGATGGTAAATATTTTGTTAGGGAGATACAGCTGAACTTTATAAAGTGTTTATGCCGCATAAAATGACACAAAAACGGAAGAATGTCCACTTAATCACGAGTACCAATATAAATATAAAGAGTCACTGACATCATTTTGATACTTAATATTTGGAAACGTATTTGACGGTAAGTATCACTTATTGAAGTTATTTGTTTAGATGCAATTTTCAGATTTAAAAGTATTCATAAATAATTTTACTTATATGATTATATGAAAAACTTATATCTAATGGTTTTTTGTCCTTACAAGAATTTGGTATTAATGACAGAGAGTCTCAATTAAATTCATGCCGGACATAGAACTTAGCATATATTGTATCGACACTTGTCTGTAGTCTTTCGATGTCTTTGCTTTTTTTGTGCTGTTGGGTTGTTGTCTCATTTACACATCTCCGACGTCGTCTTTTTATTCAATGATATATTTTAGTTTTTTTTTCTGATTTGCTATGTCATTTTGTTACTTTGTAATTGACGCATGTACCGGGTAACTTTATCCACAACAAGTTGGTGGTTTCGACACTCGAAGACAGTCAATCAACGGATTTGTTATAGACAGCGACATTTTTGTTCACTGAAATTTGGCGCAGTTTACTATGTTACATCTTAAATCCTTTTTAAGTTATATAATGTCGATCATTTTCAGGTTTATAAACGAGCATATAGCTTATGAAGAAAATCAAAAGTTATATGATTACGATATTTTGAATACCGTACGTGTTTGTAAGCGGCATATACAACAACATAATATTCTTGTTATACTATAATATATATCTGAAATTTAACTGATTATTGTGACAAGTGCGAATTTCACATTACCTTAATAATTTCGTTTTTGAAAGAAAAAATCAAGACCGTTATATACCACTAGTACATGGTCTATTAAAGTTGGAATTATGCCTTGAACTATTTTTCAGTAACTGCAAGTATCTTTTACTTCGAAACTTTGTGGTTTTTTATGCCCCCGCAACTGAAAGTTGGGGGGCATATTGTTTTACCCCTGTCCGTCCGTCTATCCTTCCGTCCTTTCGGCCGTCCGTCCCATTATGGGTATATAGTTGTCCAGATAACTCCTACTACAGTTTGAATGCTAGGAAGTTTTCACTTTGCTAGCTGTTTGTACATATATTGAAGGTGTGCATGTGGTCAGGGTTTTGATTTTTATTGATATTTGCTCTTTTGGGAGATAGTTGAACGTTTTCATTTTTTGGAGTATATACTTGCATAAGAGGTGCATAGGTTTCCTGGTAACTCCTCCTAGTTTGAATGCTAGGAAGTTTTCACTTTGCAGGCTTTTTGTACATATATTGAAGATGTGCATGTAGTCAGGGTTTTGATTTTTATTAATATTTGCTCTTTTCGGAGATAGTTGAACTTTGTCATTTTTTGGAGTATTAATTTACATAAGAGGTGCATAGCGTTTCCGGATAACTCCTCCTACAGTTTGAATGCTAGGAAGTTTTCACTTTGCTAACTGTTTGTACATATATTGAAGGTGTGCATGTGGTCAGGGTTTTGATTTTTATTAATATTTGCTCTTTTGGGAGATAGTTGAACTTTGTCTTTTTTGGAGTATATATACTTGCATAAGAAGTGCATAGCGTTTCTGGCCATGATAACTCCTCCTACAGTGACCATAGACCTATGTTCTCCCATGTTCAACTTTGTTTATTTTAAGATAACACTTTACATCTACGGGGGCATTATTTGTGTCTCCCAGACACAATAATATCTCAACGAAAGTCCTACATTGCTACATTGACTTTGTTATAATACAGTTACTTCAGAGTGGAGTGCGGGGGCATCACTTTGTCTAGTTTTCATTTTTTTTTTTTGTCCAGTATTGACCAGTTTCGACGGTTTTGACTGTCTGTTTATAATGAATATATAGAATAGAATAGGGTGTTCTTGCTAATCACAGTCCAAAGCTGAGCTGAATAATTACATTGAATTTATATACAATGATTATAATGATCAGGCCTACAATGATTCTTCAAAACAATTAGTAAAAAATAAACAAATCAAAATCAAACCATTCAAACAAAACCAGCAATAAAAACCAGCTGGTATATTATTGAATATATTAGGTACAGTATCCCAGTTCCATAATACCGACAAACTGGACCAAACCCACATAATGTTACCCACGGTCAGTTACATCACTGTCACGGGTTATGAGGATGGTTGAACGTTAAAAAACAAACACGTTTGACACCGCCACATATATATGTGCCTTTTCTATTAGTTATCACCCCCCGGTTTTTGGTGGGGTTCGTGTTACTCAGTCTTTAGTTTTCTATGTTTTGTTTTGTATACTGCTGATTTCTGTTTTTCTTTTTCTTTTTGTCATGGCATTGTCAGTTTATTTTAGACTTATGAGTTGAATGTCCCTTTGATATCTATCGCCTCTCTTTTCTAACCCTGGATTATGTAGTCCAGTGGTTTTCGTCGGTTGACGTTTGTCATTATTGTTCTTCGTTTAATGTTAATAGCTTAAAAATCTGTATCTTGAACCGCTGAAAAAATCATACTCAAAGAAAGACCAAACGTATCGTATTCATCGGAGCGATTAATAGGACGATTGTCTTTATTAGTTTTAAAATGGATTCTATACGATTTTGTCTATACGATATCCCCGTTGTTATATGCCAGAACAGAACAGAGTCATAGGGTACCGTGATCTGCTACTGTAGTGTAGTAAAATCTTTTATTATTCTTAAAACATACAGGAACAAGAAGAATGAAGATAACAATTGTTTTAGGAATAGTTCTCCTGGTTTTGGCATCAGATTTAGTACTGGGACGACCAGCGGAAAGACAAAAGGTAACTGCAACAAATATACTATTGAAAAGTTCAATCATTACAATCATAAACATCTGAGAGGAAGTCTGTGTAGTTGAAGGCGTACAAAAAGCATATTGAGAGAGAGAGAGAGATACATACATAGAAAGCAAAACAAGCACAAAAAGGCAAATATTCCATTGCATGGTTAACAAAATCGAGTTTGAACAATTTTGTTCAAAAATTTACTTTATCATGTTGCATATGTTTAAATTATCTTGCGACTATTACTAGACTTCTTTCATTGGAATTAAGCGTTCAACTTGCATTCATGCGTTATGTGGTTTATTTCTGTACGATTTGGTTAGAAATTATAACGCCTATTTCAATCTAACTGTTATTTTTTCAGAGATGGGGTTTCTTGTCAAGAGCTCGCAATTTCTTTAATGATGTAGGAGATAAGATAAGGTAAGTTTGTTTTGTTAATGGAAAAAATAAAATTCAGAATACACGTAACGGACCTGTTGTATCTGCGTGTATTGTAAAAGGTCTCGTTTCTCGAATTTCAGCGGATATACCAAATTCTATATTACCAGCAGCATGAACATCTTCATTAATTTGGATTTTGGATAAAATACATTTTTTTTATTGTGAAACTTTGAAAGTTGTCTTTGGAAGGGTTGCCATCGTTTTCATTTTTTCAATAGATTTGCATAAATAAACATCGAATTGAAATTCAACAAAAAAAATACAATTAATTTTAAAATTGGCATTGGAACAAATATGTAAAAGGTTGGCTGCTGCGTTTTAAAGGCTTCGAAATTATACAAAATCATCTTGTACCAAAGCGATCTCCAGTTTCTCAAAACGTGTTTTCATAAAATTACGATATCTATAAATGTTTTTAACAGTAAACATTATTCAGAAATTTATTATTACAATCATGTTGTTAATTATAACAAAACTATAATAAAGGTCAATGGAAATATTGGAATAGTTTTCTCATTCTGTCCCTACTGAACGGACAACATTATTTTGTTCTGAAACTTCGATTTGTATTTTAAGGCATCAAACTAAACATTTTTTTTGGTGGTATGTCATAGAATAATGTAACCCATCCCTATACTTAAAGTGACGCCGCCGACGATGTTGGTGAATTTGCTGACGGAGTGGCAGACCGAGCCAGAGAAGGCATTGTCCATGCAGTTGGTCATCTAGAGGACTTTGGTGATAATGCAGGCGATAGATTGGCTGAAGCTGCACAGAATGCCAGAGAAGGCATTGTCCATGCAGTTGGTCATCTAGAGAACTTTGGTGATAAGGCAGGCGATAGATTGGGTGAAGCTGCACAGAATGCCAGAGATGCAATCAACAACCTATAGATGTTAACAATGTCAATCCATAGACAAATTTCCTGTATTTTTAACATTACATCAGTTTAATTAAGTCATTATTGAGCATATGTTACCAGTAAACAAGAGTTAATAAATATAATACGATCAGATTGCTCTTATTTCATTATATGCCTAGGCCATAGAACAATATACATTTATTTCCCGTGTCGGAGGGAGATATGAAGATTTGTTCACCCAAGAATATTCATATTTCACGAGGGCTCTGCCCGAGGGAAATATGATTTTTCGAGGGTGAGCAAATCTTCATATCTCCCGAGGCAAAGGGAAATGAATGATTTATTCCACTGCCTATGCTTTGTTTACTATCAATACATTAAATATTATTTTGCATACATTTTTTTTCTTATCCGCTTGTTTTTGTAAGTCAAACTAAACACGCCATACCCATTGATAAACAGTAAGGATCAAAATTTAATTATAAGTCTTTTTGTTTTATCGTCTGAAATAAATTTGAACATGATAATGATTTTTGCTATCGCTATTTTAAGAAGAATAAGAAGTTCAAAACGTTATATACATTAACCGCGCGTAACGTCGCACGAAGTAATCCCGACATTTCAGAGGGGAATATGATCCTCAGAATGGAATATGAAGATTTGTTCAATGACACGTGGGATAGTCTCAACCAATCAAATATTGATTAAACTATCAATATGTTTAAACAGTGGAATAATACTTTTTTGTTACATAAGCAGAAAATACTTTTTTGTGACATAAGCAAAAAATACTTTTTTTATTACATAAGCAGAAAATATGTTTTTTTTATTACATAAGCAGAAAATACGTTTTTTGTTACTTATGCATGCAGAAAATTATTTTTATTGTTACATACATTTCAAATATTTTATTGGATAAAGTACATATGATAAATATGACATTGCGAAATCCAAGTGTACAACATACATGACATATACACATGACAAATAATGTAAATATAACATAATACATAACAAGAGAAAATTAATGGCTATATATAAAACTACAAATCTAGTTTTTGTGTATAGTACTTCCATAACTTATGGTAGACCACTGACACTAAGCGTTATTATGAACTTCAAAAGTTTGTCTCAAATAATTATATATTTGTTTGGCATTAGCCAAATTATTTGGATTAAGTAAATAGATTACTGAATTGATATCATTATCTTTAATAAAATTTTGGAAAATATTAAACTTCTCTCGAAGGTTTTGATATAGGGGACACTATAAAAGGAAGTGCACTTCATCTTCTACTTAATCTCCGCATGATTTACAGAATCTTTCCATTGCTTAAGTTTTTTGGTTCACTGTATCTCCCAGTTTCAATTTGCAAGTGAATGTGCATCTATTCTTTTTTTTGTGAGAAGTGATCTCTCATATTTTGATATATCAAAGCTACCCGCTGCATTTGTTTGCACCTGTCCTTAGTCAGCAACGTGTTGTTCAGTGGTTGTCGTTTGTTGATGTGGTTCTTAAGTGTTTTTCGTTTCTCGTTTTTTATATAGATTAGACCGTTGGTTTTCCTGTTTGAATCGTTTTACACTATAGTCATTTTAGGGCCTTTTATAGCTTGTTGAAGACCGTACTTTGACCTATAATGGTTTACTCTTTACACATTGTGACTTGGATGAAGAGTTGTCTCATTGGCACTCATACCACATCTTCTTATTTCTATTAGGTAAGCTTTTAAGTCATATGATGAGGAAATTTTACTATAAAATCGGAGTTTACCTGTGTTATTAGATTTAATATGCTCAAGTTGCATTTATAAAAGTTTTTCAATGAATCCTCAAACGCAGTATATGACACTTGAAGTGAATCCAAATTAAGTGTAAGTAATTTTTTAGTTTATATAATGATTGCAGCCAGAAATAATAGCAAGGACCAGCAAATTGTCTTCAAGGACCACCAGGGGGAAAAAGATTTCAAGAACTATGAATTTCAACTTTTA
Source organism: Mytilus californianus (assembly GCF_021869535.1). NCBI lineage: Eukaryota > Metazoa > Mollusca > Bivalvia > Mytilida > Mytilidae > Mytilus > Mytilus californianus. The sequence continues at coordinate 78,753,148 of NW_026262581.1, forward strand.
ACATTTTAAACCATATAGGTAAAAATTTACAAGAAAGGAATGTGTCAAAACGTGAAAATATAGTCTGGAAAATGATTGATTGATTATTGTTTGCATCCAGTGGCAAATAGTTCATACATGATTAGCACGAGAGTTAAAAAATTAATACAATAGGTAGATCCGGTAAAAGGGGTCGACTGGGATGAAGGGCGGGAAATTTAAAATGCCACTAGAAAACAAAAGACTGATATTTATCCTTTCGACAGGCCACCTACGGACCCCTCAAAGAATTGCTTCATGCTTCTTGGAGTTTTTTTTTTAAAACGTTTCGATTCTGACAGGACGTGGTTACAAATGTATACATCCCGCACAACCAAACGGACGCTCCATTTTGTCAAGGGATTTACTGCCTATCGGAAAAAAACCAAGGGATGGATGACCATATGCTTTTAGCCCAGGAACACTTAGAGTTTGAAAAATGTCATTGCCGTGTAATAGAGTAAGTAAGTAAGTAAGTAAGTAAGTAAGTAAGTAAGTAAGTAAGTAAGTAAGTAAGTAAGTAAGTAAGTAAGTAAGTAAGTAAGTAAGTAAGTAAGTAAGTAAGTAAGTAAGTAAGTAAGTAAGTAAGTAAGTAAGTAAGTAAGTAAGTAAGTAAGTAATTTTTATTGAAATAAAGTCCAGACATTGGACTATCATCAAATGACAATTACAAATGAACATATACATACAAGTAAACAATAAATTGAACAGAACAATTATCATCACTGATACCACGGCTGAGTTAAGTCCCTTGTAATATATATATATATGATATGCAAATTAAATGAGTTGCCAATTTTGATATATTATATATGTCTCTATTATGATTTGACTAGATTTTTTTTTATCAATAAGCAGCAGTGATTAATATATTTGAGACGTCTAAATATCGGTGCAGCACTCTGCGTCTAATGCATTTTATTCTTCTATGAATACTGAATGCAAGACTAAATATATTTACACGTATACATTTCTATTTCAAAAAACACACAATTTTGATAACAGGTATAATATATAGACATTTTCACGTTAATATTGCAAGGTCTACTCTTTTTCGGACTCACCAGTCAACTGATGAATCGAGAATAGAAGTGTCGGTATACATCCCTTGTTATCCACTGTCTCGATTTTGTTTAAAGTATAATTTTACAAAGCTTCTATATTCACTATACGAGCCGTTCTTGCAGTCCAAATTTTCCCTTGAAAAGAAAAGAAATCAACGGATATGATCCTGTTGGTAAAATGCAACATTGTTACATGTCTAAGTAATAAAGTTTAATAAATCACAATTAACAATGAAATAATTAATCACCATTTTTTCCATTTTAATCACTGATTTTTGTTTCCCGTTATCCAATTTTGAAACATTTTAGCCTTCGGCGTATCTGTTTTCTGTTCCATTTGTGGTACCTTTATTGGACCCCTTTTGACCTGAAGTTCATTTTGTTTACGTCTATAGTCTTTTAAAATAGCAGAAGTTGTTTTCTTAGAGTCAATAATATCATTCATAGGATTTGAAATATTCCGAAGAATTCTTTGCGATTCCTGAACCCGTCTATGAGTTGCTGTAAATTTTGGCAACGCTTTCTTTGCTTCATTTTCAAAAAATCGTTTTGTATTAACTTGTGTTTTACAGGCAATTCCCGTGACTGGTACATACGACTTCGGACGATTTTTCTGTGCTTTGCTGACTTGTGTGTCTCTGCCCCGCCATCTTGATGGTGGTTCTGACATTGCATTTCTCACTGGTTTTCTGTTTTGATTGTGTAATCTTTGGTTACCAAAATTTTCCCAGTTTGATAGTTTTAGTGTTGGAGTTCCAATCGGAGGCAGCCTTACATTTTGGTTGGAACCTTCATTATTTTTTGCAGATCGTGTGTCTGTCTGAAGAGCAGCTATGTCCTCTGCTTTAAATGTTGGGTAGGGATCGTTTATCCAAGACTCCGATGGTTCCGTTTCATGTGCGTTACCACTGAAGGATGCAGGTCGCCATTTCCGTGTCACTGGCGGAAAGCGAAACGATTTTGGCCTTTCATCATAATAACTTAATATGTCTTCCGGTAGTTCTTGAAGGTCTGGGTCGTTTGGCTTAGACAGAGCTGGTTTAGGGACTTTCACACGTTTCCTCATTAATGGTAATTCATCATTGTCTGGATTCTGACTTATCGAATGGAGTTTGTAAACATAAGCATATGCCATCATGACCTGGTAATCTTCTCGCAACGCATCTACCTGTTTACGGTTAGTTCTTGCAACTTTCTCTATCTCTTTCTGAATGCTTTCAATCTCAGTTGAATTGCGAACACGTACATTTTCATTTCTTTGGTACACATCAAACAATCTATTAAAACTTAATCCAGTCATTTGATTGTGCTTCTTTTCCCAGTCTTTCCAATTATAGCGTTTCGATCCGATTTCATCTTCACGTTTCTTTGGTTTTTGGGGTTTTTGCATCTTTCTCTTGAGTGCAAATTACGACTTAAAAGTTTTTTTCAAATATAAATCCGTTTTTCTTTAAATGTACATTCTAACCGTCCATAGTACTATCAAAGTAAAAACTAATTTTTATTGTTAAGTTTATTTTTTAAAAGTGAAAAGTCATAATTGTCCTGTGTTACGCTGCTTGTACATAACTTCTACTAATTACTTTAAATTACTTTTGAAGTAACGCTGTTTTGTAATTTGGTTAGAAAACTTTTTAAATAAACTATTGCTTTTCAGTAATTTCGGCGATCTACATACAAAGTAAGACAACTAAGCAGCTCAGATTGATTAAAGGTGTCCTACATTTAAAAAAAAATAAATTATCGTCAAACAAGCGGAAAATTATGTGGTAAAACTTTTGTGGGTCGTGTTTTATAATAAGGAGGGGATAAATCTTAGACAAAATAAAGCGCAATTAACTGTGAAGAATGGGATGACTTTCTTCTTTGTGTTGTCTTTGTAACTTAAAAAAAAGAATGGGACTAGGTTTGTAGTTTTATAAGTTCAGATGGTATTGCATTAGTGAAGTTTTGTTTTTTAATATATACATCTTTGCTGGAAAAATAGGTTTAATGATTACGATCCGCCGTGCTAGGGTCTATGGAAAAACTCTTCTTCGAATGAAGAGAGATATTGGGTACATGTTCATACGTATAAAAATAATGAGACTTGGTATGCGACAACTATCAAAAAAGACAAAAGGACGAAGATTTAAACAGCTATAGGGCTCTGTACGGCCTTAACAATGCCGATGATATTTTTTGATTTGCATCTCTGCTGCAACAGTTATTAGAAGAAAAAAGTAAAAAAAAAAAAAAAAAAGAGATACTATATCACCGTGAAGAAAAGTCTTGTACACCCTTTACATTAAGGCGTGTTTGACTGAGTCCGCTGCTTGCGAAGGGCCAGTAAGCAGACCTTCCCCTTTCCCTCTAATGTGAAATACCGAATTAGGCATATCACCGGGTTTGTAATTGCATGAGCAACACGACTGGTGCCACATGTGGACCAGGATCTGCTTACCCTTCCGGAACACCTGAGATCCTCCCCCCTCCCCCCCCCCCCCCCCCCCCCCCCCCGTTTTGGTGGGGTTCGTGTTGCTCTGTCTTTGGTTTTTTCTATGTTGTATTTTGTGTACTGTTGTTTGTCTGTTTGTATTTTTCTTTTTTAGCCATGGCGTTGTCAGTTTTATTTTCGACTTATGAGTTTGAATGTCTCTTTGGTATCATATCAAAGCTTATCATATCTTGAAACATATCCGTGGCCATCTGACACACATATTTTCCATAACGGTCAACCATATATCATGATGGTGTCCAAACAACTTTTGAAAGGATGACATCAACTTTACCAATAGTAACCCTGGTTCAATAGATCCTTTGTGTCTTCTTTTCTGTTTACAATTGTCAAGGATTCAATGTTCTTACCTTTTGGGTGCTAGTTTCTTTATTTTTATAAGATAATCTGATTAAAATATAGATCTTTGATTCCGTTATGCTCATAAGGCTGCTTCGACGAGTAAGCGAGTTCCGATAGATCTGTATTTTAATCAGATTTTTTATGGGATTTCTTTAAAGCTTAAACGTTATTTGTTGTATTGAGTATTCATTTTATTTTACTTCAGTTTTGTTGCAATTAAATTTCAAGGCAAGTGTGCGACAAATAACATATAAAAACATAAATAAATACAAGCTAAAAACAAAGCAAGCATACGACAATTTTAAGTCTCCTGTCGTTTATAGATGTAGGACCGTTATGTTTCCATAATACTGCGCGGTTATTGTAAAATGTGCCCACCACATAAAATTGGCATTACATTAAAAAGTGTTAAATTAATTAAAACATTATAGATATGTATATTTTGGGGGCCCTTAAATGCATATCATTATACCTGATAATTGAATTATAAAAGATAAAGTGGTGTGAATTAATTCGGATATTTTCGGATATATATAATAACCCTATTATTCACCGCCGGTGAGGCCATCTATTTGGTCGGTATGGTCCTATGAGTCGGGAGATATCCAAAATTATCAACCCTGCTAAGGAGGGTTGTGACAATTTGGATACCCCTCTCCTCAGAGGGCCGTAATTGCATATTATCTACCGTATTATTCAAAGGTATGCAATACATGTATACTATTATTATTCAAGAATACATGTATACTATTATTATTCAAGAGTACAACATGAATTTTTCTCAAAATATATTCTCAGATTCAGCTATGTACGTTCAATGTAATCATAATTCAAACTGTACAAATACTCATGATATAGGAAAGATAATGTTCTATATAATCTTCTTAATCAATATCAAAATACATTTGGTTTATAAGTACTATATATATATATATGTTTACAATATGAATATTGACTTTCGGTAAATACCAGTTTCTATTTATACATGTTATACATGTTATACTATCAAACTGAAAGAAAAAATTATAAATAATCATCACGAACGAGGTAAAGCTAGAAGTTATCAAATGTCAAGTATATATTGCATTTTGGAGTTCGAGTACTAGAAGATTATCTTCATGTGCATATTTAATTTCTAAAAGTACAAGAGGATGACGTAAATTGCCCTTTTCCTTAAAATGGTAAGAAACATGATGCTTTTGAAAACACAATCACTCTAGATCTCGTGATATTTTTTTACTTTATTTTCATAGAAATACTTACTAGTAAATTAAATTCTCCACATGCATATAACCTAATGATATATAGTTCAGCTTTACTTTCGTTTCACTATCGCTGATAGAAATATAAAGTACTATCACATCTTAACAAAGTATACTGACGTGCTGTTTACTCGGATGAAACCAAGATCTGATGGCTGGCAAATAAATAAAAAAATGTTCTACCTCCATGTGGACTTTTAGCAGTTGCTTTTACAAGTCAAATATCAAAACATTTCAGCTACATTTAAGACGTTAGCATACTAGTATTTAACATGTAATCAATAGTCTAGGTTTAGCGGGCATAATAAAGAGGGTCGAAAGGGTTAACACAATAAAATAAATGTGTTTTGCACTGTTTGAAGACCGGATAATACATTTACTGAATGCATTTCGTTCATACGTGATTGTGTTTAAAACAGACACCCTTCCTCAATACAAGACTGGAAAAGTATATGTGACTATAGTTCTATACTCATGTGACTCTTACTTGTGTAAACAGTATGCGTTGGTTGCCCTTTTCCTTAAAAATTCACAGCGTAGACCTTTTTTGTTCTTTGTTTAAATTTAAATATTTCTAATTTACTCAGTTTCTTAAATATGCCATGACCCCATCAATGCATAACATATTAAATTCTTGTAATTTCTAACATTTATATAGTAGCAATTGTTATATTTGTTTTATGAATTGTTCAAACGGAAGAGTTAAATCACAGAAGCATATTTTAGTTCGCTTAGTTTAATCAGTCGTGGATCAAGGAACTATAAAAAAGGGTGTGGTTCCATATCAAATAGGAGAGGAGGAAGTAGCCAAATCTTCTATCATACTAAATACTAATATTGAAGATATGAATAAGGAGATAATTAGTTAAAAGTCAGCGGGTCAGCAACCTAACATAAAAGATTGACATGCATAGACATCTATTGACTATTTGCGGTTTTGAAATTTCAAAAAGCAAAACTCCGATCTTTTTTTTCTTTCCACTTTTAGAATCACCCCCCCCCCCCCCACACACACACACACACATACACACACACACACACATATACACAAATACAATTTCAGTATAATCCATATAATGAAGCAGAAAACAGTCACCTGCTACAGCGATCACTACCAGATATTATATATAGAAAATGCCCCCTTATCAGAGTATAGACATAGCATGTCATGGCTCTTAAACCTATTACTGTTTTTGGTGTTAAGCAAAGTGAGCTTTCTTTTTGGTAAAATACAAAAGAAATACCGGTATTGCCCAGGGTCAGCAACTGAAAGAATTAAGAAATGCATCTAGTTTGATCATCCAAATGCATCATTGTCATTCGTAAATTGTCTGCATGATAATAACCATTTCCGAATGTGAGCGTTTAAATAGTTACATCATGTTCCTGTAAATGGATTAGCACTGATGAAAATACCTTGATATAATAGTTAACACTTTTCGGGCATCATAATAATGTGATATGATCAGAGTATAAACCCTGCTTTGTACTGAACCGACACACTAAACCTGATTCTTAACGTGCTTTGTTCACAAGGAAACAGTCCACAGATAGACATGTCAGCCTATGCGGACAAATATTCTGACTCCGAGTCGACCAGTCTATGCTGTTACCCCTAAATGCCGCGTGCCTAGTGGACAAGCAGCAAAGACGTATTTCCAAGTCTTTGGTTTTACCCGGCTGGGGTTCGAACCCACAACTTCCCGCACTCGAGGGGAGCACGCTACAAAAAGACCAAGAGGCGGTCAAAGAAAAATAAATCTAGAATCAATTTTGTAAACCATGTGTTACTATTTGGTTTTTTTTCTACCTATAATGACCCGATGTCAACCAAAAAAATGGAATATTTTGAAAGTTCGTTTTGGTGATACCCCCTGAAAATTTTCTGGTTCCGCCCCTGTTGATCCTTACAAGAATTTGACAGAAACAAAATTAGGCAATGGATAGTACTTTACTTCGGTTTTCTTAACGTTTACCTGTATACTTTTTTTATGCATATCATCAAACATTCCTTCTATAAAATGATAACCAAGCTGTGTATTGGACTCTTTGTTTATTGAGTATACCATACGCTAATAAATAGATATATTTTTAAATTATGTACAATTATGAGAGTCCATTGTCCTCACTTCTAATGACTTTTTAATGTAGGACCCCAATTTATATACTTGTGATGTTGTTGATGGATTGAGCATACAAATCACCTTTTCTTCATCAGACTAATCTTGAACAGAAAACTTTATTTCCAAATTATCAAAAAAGTTGTGTCAGCTCTCTATTTAATTCACAATCTAATAAAAAAATGTTTCTCAACTTCTAATATGTTACAAATAAGGCATAATCTCTGCTCTCTAGGACTCTCATATTTGAATGTCTCCCTTTTTCTGTATTAAAATTATGGTCACTAATTCTTATTTTTGTTATTTATATTCTATATGTAAAGTTTGGTGTTTATAAAAAGTCTTTTAAAATTAAATTTTGTTTAAGGTTCTTATATAAAGTTTTCTTTTTTCATCATATTTTTTTTGCATCTTATTATGAATCAAATTTAGTAGTTTTTAGAACTTGTTTTATATAACCTTTAAATGTGTTTTTTTTTTAATTCTTAGGCCAGTCTGAACTAGTCATGATCTTGTAGGATTTGTGTAATATCCTTAATTAAGTTAACATAGGAATGTTTTTACCCATCCCTCAGTCGCTCCCGATAGATAACATTACAACATGATAGATAAGAAGCAACCACTGTATGTTTATTCCTTTCTGATGTGCTATTTTGTGAATTAGAGGTAGCTTCCTGGCTGCAGTCGAAATGTAACTGTGAAAACAGTCTTTGTTGTAAAGAAGTTTAATGAAATATATCATGATTATTAGTTTTTGTAACCAGTTTGAAAATAGTTCAAAACCCTAAGATATATTCTTATTTGTTAATCCCGAACTAAAACCATTTTGGAAAACCAATTTCACTGGTTTTTATGGTTTGGTCATTGGCTATCATATTCAAGTTATGCTTGATCACATTTTATTTATACCCCAGGTAACAAACTGAGAGTAGAAACAGTTTGAAACCTTCAACTTTATACTCAAATCAGTTTGTTCAAACAAATCTCACTTTTTCATTTCATAGCTTGTCCTTTTGTAAATTAGCCAAACTATAATAAAATTGTTGATTTGTTGTTTTATTATACAGTGTGTGACAGAAAGAGAGAAGCAGGAATAACAGTGCCAATTCAGTATAGCTCATGTCCAGTACGCAATTTAAAAATCATGTTTTTGCAAAGAGGATCATAGTCTGAAAAAATGACTGCAACAAAAAACGGAGGCTTGATTGACATGATGGTTAGAGACTTTGTCTTGCTAATGGACACTCACAAACCGTATAAGCTGAATGTGTTTTGTGAGACTATTTGAAATTATGAATAAGCGTTCCAATATAATGTAGCTGCGTATTTATATATCCGTCGAACCTTGCGGCACTTATCGCCAAAGTTCACTAGTGATCGACCTAAACTATCAAAGACAAAACGGATACCCCCATTATCTTACATAATTCCCCAAAATAATCAAAATCGTCGTTATAACAATTTATGGGAAAACGCCTACAAAGGTTTTCTGAAACTTTGTAAGAATGTCTTTCCAAAAACAAGAAAGCTAACTGTTTGCACGAATAAATTGATCAGCTCATTTGCATAAGATTGCGTTTTAGCTACTACCGCTACAACATCTTAAAACATGAACCCTAATGAATCTAATATACTACAGACGAAAAACAAACTAAGCTGTGTTGATTAAAATTTGGTTTCGAAGAATGTTCAAAATTACAGAGTGCTAAGTACGTTATAGCTTTAATATACCAACTGTGTGTCTTTATTCTGAACAGACTTCGCCACCCTTGTAGAAAAAGTTGTTTTTACTTTTAACTTATATATGTATACCTTGTGATCTACATGTACAACAAGTCTATAAAACTAAATTATTTTCTACGAACGTTTCAACTTAAAATTAACAATTAACAGAATGTTTCCTTTCAGGACATGCTATTTCAATTGATACATTTATAATTAAATTGGCCATTTAAAAGTTTGAAAGACCACAGAAGAACTTTGAAAATGTATTTTTCATACACAATAAGACAACCAATTAGATTGTATATTGTAGTGTAATTCCTTATTTTCATTTTATAGTTTTAAAACCACAATTAGTACTTTGAAGTGCACATTGACGTGGAAAAGATCTAAATATGAAGCACACCTTCTACTTTCGGTATTATCCTTAAGATCAAGTTCACTGGGATATATGAGATGTAAGAACTCATAGAAATGTGGTTAAAAAACAAATCGGCCAAATGTGGTGCACAATTAGTACCCATTGGAATACCGACTGTCTGTTGAAATATCAATCCACCTTACTCAACAAATATGTTGTAGGTCAAAAAGTCCAGCATTTTGATGTTATCATTTTCAAATTTAGGTATTCAGTATGAGATAGGAGATCTTCATCATCCTTATTGATGTTAAAAACAAAGGAGATATTGACGCTTTTGTGATTTTCTAAAACCTCCTCTTACGAGAATGATGTAGAGGTATATATGGGATATCCAGTTTTGCTGTGATTTCCAATATAAAAATAAGAAGATGTATGATTACCAATGAGACAACTCTCCACAAAGTTCTTTAATGGGACATTCCAAGTAATGATTTGTGCATATAAAAACAATATTGTTTGAGATTTTGCCTACTGTAACAACATATTTGTCGTGAAGAGAGGATAAGTCATCCACATCCTCGAGCTTCTTGAATGGATCAGAAACCCATGTGCTCATTGTACATCATAGAGTTTGAATGCGCTTCTGATTGCATGGTCGATCAGCATTCATTCCGATAAAGTGTCTAGTTTTGATTCAACTGGCTCGCGCTTTACCAATTTTCTGACATAGTTCTCAACTTCATCAATGAGTAACCAGAAATTCTTCTTCCACTTGATTAGCTGGGGAAGTCGATATTTCGGGCATTTGACTAACAACTCTCCAATAAGTTGATCATTGTTTACGATGAAAAGGTCTCGAGTGATAACATGGCAAGCGGGACTATATTTGTATTTGGACGAAGCACAAGAGCAATCGGGAGGTTTGGATTTTATATCCCTGAGGGTGGAAATTTTTGATTCATATGTTTGATGTAGGTATATGAAATTACAGGTGAAGTGTTATCTTTGAAGTTATCCGGTATTGTTAAAAACAAGTTGCTTTCTTTAAAATAAGAAAAGCAATACGTGAACCCGAGACCGCTGACTGGTCACCAAAAAATGTTGTTATATTTTTTTTTTGGCTTTCAATTTGAAATAATGGACTGTAAATAGATTACGGTAATGATGATGTTAAAACGTCTTTATTATGGAAAATATGCATATGTGTTAAGATTCATGCTTGCACAATTGAAAGCACCGTTTTATTTTAGTTGTAAATAGAAAAGTGTATACATGCAGCTACCATTTGAATGTACCTTTTAAGGCTGGGAGTTTACATCATTTCTTTTTCGTACTTAATATACAAAGTCCCAATCCTATTGAAAACTGGATGTCTAAAGCAAATTGCACAGATCAATCCCATTATAAATTTCAGCACTCATTTTGCTTTATAATATAGATGCATTTATTTTATCTTTCATGTCTTTATATTTGTTTACTGGATGCTTTCAATTATATTCTTATACTCATTATTGAAGCTGTCTGTTCTCATGGTAGAGATGGTATAGAGCATTTACAAGTCAGATTTCCATGTGATGTGTAACTACTGTGTCAGGCAACTTATAAGAAGGTTTTGTATTTTGTTCTTGAGAGTAACACACCAGCTTCATTTGGACCTGTTATATACTAACAATTATTTTGTCTCACAAATTAAGGATTTCCTGAAGTTACTTATATAGATTCAAATGTTCAACAGGAGTAACTTAGTTTTGAAGAGTATCTTGTTTTCAGAAGTTTTATAAATACCTGAATATGCTCACAAAAGAACCAATTTATATTAAAAAAATTATGTAGATATATATAGATAGAATAGAGAATGGAAACGGGGAATGTGTCAAAGAATATATAAAAGGACTTCAAAATTACATAAAAGAAAACTTGATTTTAGAAAAACATATTTCCTCAAAATATTTAAGTGTGGAAGAACACAACTTGTACTGGAACCCCTGGGCTAAGGTCACTGATTAAATTTTAATGGGGTAAATCCATATACATGTGTGTATATGAATATTTGAAAGTATATGTATACTGTTATACCATATGTTTGTACATATATGTTCTTGCACTACTATTACTACTATTATTATATTAATGAAAATGTTATTACTATACTTAATCCATAGATGTCATACTGTTATACCATAGTATGCTTATTATGCTTATTTATTTCACTTGCTTGATTATTGTGCCACAAGATAAATATTTGTTGATACCTGTAAATTCATGAAGGAAAAAAGAAATTATAAGAAAAAGAAATTCCGAAAGGTTTTGCCAAATACAGCTAAGTAATCTATACATGGGTAGAAAATCCTTAGTTTTTTTTAAGAAAATTTCAAAGTTTATAATCGGACAGTAACTCAAAAAATGATGATCGTGATTCCAAGTTATATGTCAAGCTCTTGCTGCTGTGTCTTGAATTTAGATAATAAATGAAAAAATTCACATTACACGCTGATCGAGTGAAATTTATGCATGCACGTGGTTCAAGAAATAGTAAATGGAAAGCATGCGCACTCATATTCTGGATTAGAAAAAAATGAAAAAAACACTGAGACGTTATAAATTTCGTGCGCCCGAAGCGCTTTTCTGGTTTTACCTTCATCAGGAACGCTCAATGCCAAATATAAGAACCGAAACAGTTAAAGAGCTATACGACCAAAAAGGACCTAAAAATAGCCAAATCCATCTTGCCTGTGGGAGTTTAAACCTCAGTTTCTAAATAATTTCAATATTTATAAACGGACAGTTTTAGAAAGGTTTGTTATTATTCATGTCAGTACCGAAGTACTGACTACTGAGCTTATGATACCCTCTGGGACTGATAGTTTACCAGCAGAGGTTTCGACCCAGTGCTGTAAAAAATGAAAACAACACGTTATAAATTTCATGCGTCCGAAGCGCTTTTCTGGATTTAACTTCATCAGGAACGCTCAATGCCAAATATTTGAAAGCCAAGGATGTATAAGAACCGAAACAGTTGAAGAGCTATACGACCAAATAGAACCTAAAAGATAGCCAAATCCATCTAAGGTCAACTTTGCCTGAGGGAGTTGAAACCTTATTTTCTCTATTTTTTTCACTATTTGCACATTTTCCAACCGATTATGAAAAAATTGTTCTCCTCACTAGTGAAATATCTGTTCTCGGCAAATGATTGGTCGAAATTTAATTATGACGTCAAATTTTCTTGGTTTCCTCTGAATTCAGTCTGTTCCTATTGTATCCTACAGTTACACCAAAACCATTGCACCCAAAGTATTTAACTATAAACAAGCATTGCAGAACCTTGATTTAGAACAATACCTAAAAAACTCTCTGACATGTGACTGTTCCCACTCGCCTTATATTTACAGCCCCTCTGGCCATGTTATTACTGGGGGTCTAAACATAATTCAACATGAACATCTCCGAAAGGTGATATCTCATGGTCCAAAGTTTAGAGAACCCCAACACATCAATTGGAACCATAACTTCAAAATAATTATGGATTCCTTTGAGGACTACGCCAGAGCATGGGCTAAACGAGAAGTTGAACTGGACACTTTGTCAGAATTTTTTCAGTCTTTTTGTATCATTGTGGATGCGTCAGAATTTGATTTTATTGCCAACCTTACCGTCAGTAGACTTGTGGCATCAACCGGTTCTATGTCGAAATCGGCATAAAAAATTCGTTTTCAGGTATATAAATCCTGAGACCTGGGACAATTATACTAATAGAATATAAAGGGCGAAATGACCTTAACCAGCCACCATATATACTTTATCATGGTTAACGTTATAAATATGTGTTATACGTTAGTCTCAGATAAAGCATTCGTCATTGGATTTCTTATTCATGTCGCAGGAAAAATGGGACACCAATAATACATCGACTTGGGATGAGGAATAAGTCACCATAAACCCATAAACTTGTCGTGGTAATGCGTGTGGGCCATTTCTGCATTAAATGAGTCGTCCAATTTATATATACTTTATTATATAATCTGCAGCGGTGAATTTAGTCTGCCGCCTCCCCGATTGTAATAATGACCAGTGACTAACTCGAAAAGTGAAATTGTATTAATATATATATGGTTAGTATTGCCGCGCTTTGAGCTCATGCATAACACATGCTATTTGAATATAAATATATATCATTTAAATAATAATAAAGAATCGCTTTACCTTTCTATTGTACTAATTTAAATATTCGGTACGCAAAGCAAAACATAGCGTACAAAGCTATAGTTTATTTCAAAATACGCAGCGCAAAACAAATTCGTCAATCGTCAAGAATCAAGAATATGAAATATGAATATGATATGAATGGGAAACATACAACACTGAAAACACAAATAATATGAAATGCTTTATAATGAACAAAATGGATAAATATATCCGGTGACATACACCCCCTCCTACAAAAAGTTTCGTCTCGAAACTATATCGAAACTAATATATCAAACCTTATACAATAATATATGACACTTTTGAAATTTGGGCAACCTAGATGGGCATGTGGCAAACGCCTCTATACCATATAGCAATGACCAAAATTCAAGACACTTCAATAGAATTCACAAACAAATAACAAAAAAAAAATTTATCAAAAAGTCAAATAAAATTAAAAAAATCTTCCCTCATTGCTTTGAATTGCCGTCGACAAACGATCAATCCAAATCCTTGCCAAATCAAATGTAGGATGTACCCCATCCACTAATCTGTTATACAAATATCTAAATTTCCCACTCTTACATTTATGTACAGGAGAATGAAAAAATGGAGTGATAACATGATTTGTATGATTAAATTCTGTAATAAAATTATTTACATCCTGTATAATAGAGTTAAGTTCTAGCTGCATCCCATCGTATGCATTCTCATACTTTAAATAACTTGTTTTTCCAATAGACAATCTATGTAAATTCCAAAGACAGAAACTCATAGTTGTAATAGTAGCAAATACTGCCTTACAATTTATACTTTTTAATTAAGTTTCTGTATTTACTATAGTATTCTTTAGTCTCAATGCATGATCAAAACAACCATTGTCAGTTCTTTTAAGAAATGATTCCTCATAATTTGATCTACGATTCCTTTCTAAAGAACAAATATCCGGTATTCCAGCTATGAAATACACGATTTTCAGACCGTCTATATCTTTAAGATCATCATATGCATATTTGCACAAAGTTTCCAATTTCCCTCCAGGCACTACACGTAACGTTTTACAACGAACTTTGCCTTCTAGAACTTTTCCTCTACTAGACGTGTAAATATATGTATGCTGATTCATTTCTGTGAAACAAACAAAAATGAAACTAAATAGATATAAAACTAAATTCCAAATATCAATAAAAAAAATATTCAAAAAGTTAAAACATTAAAATACTAGTATCTAACATAATCTTGAAAACGGACTGGCGGTTTCACTTGTCTACTCGACCGCCGCACTTGAATTTCAGACTCTGGTTGGACATAATCTAATGCGCTCGGCGCATGACTATCGGATAAGCTTGACGCTTGATTATCAGAATTGGTTTCTGATTCACTACTGACGGGGACTGGGTTGCTAAACTCAGATACAACTAAAATACTTGACCTCTGACCATAAGATTGTTCAATACTACTGTCAGGACTACTAGATCGCTGACTTACTTCATCTAGATTCAAAATGCCAGGATGAAATTCATCCGCTAAAGGGTTAAGAGGCGGTACTATATCTACTCGACGCCTCGGGCATTCGTGAACTAAAAACTCTTCTTCTGAATCAGAATCAGAATTATCAGATGAAGCATTTGAACCAAATTGGTCGTCAGTAGTGATTTCGTCCACTGTTTTATCAGAGTCTAAAACTTTGTCTACTAATACAGACGGACAATCTTTCTTCTTTGAAACTACATTTCTCTTACTTTGAGAGTTATCAATACACTGAGGGTTTAAAATGGGAATGGAAGTAATGGGAAGTAACATATTCCTATGTACTGTCTTGCGGCCTCGACCGTGTTCCTGTCTGATGATATAAACCGGTATATCAGAGTCGGGTTTTGAAACTATAACATAAGGTTGTTTACCCCACTTATTTTCTAATTTATGCTTCCCTCTAGACGCTACATTTTAAATAGAACTCTATCACCAGGCTCCAGTACTGACTGTCTGACTTTCAAATCATATCGCGTTTTATGACGTCTAGCGTTTTTCAAAAGGGGATCTCTGAGACCTGACCACAACTTTGATCTAAGCATGTCGTTTTTAGCCTGTGAGTTAATTTGACCTTTTTCAGCAGCTTTTTGGGCAATATCTTCAAGTCTCATACCATAATCAGCAACAGACTGACCTTGTTTCTGAGTTTCCATGTAAAACTTTTGAATCAATGCTTCACTACTGAACACATTTCCATATATCCCATCTAATTTTTCAATAATCTGTGTGGGTGTAGCCCCATCTGGGAGTGATAACAATAAACCCCTAGCTTTACCCTTTAGGGACCCTCTTATACACTGCAATAATATAGTATCTGTATAATTACCTTCCCGTATTATACATTTAACTTCGAACTTCCATACGTCAAAAAACACTTCACTCTTTTCTTCCCCAGAAAATACAGGTATCTTGGGTTTTGCATATGAAGAGTTTGAACAAGAAACGGTTGTATTATTACCAAAATCTGCAGCATAAGTTGCCACTCTTGCTATAGACGAAGACCTAACAGGTGCCAAAGGAGGCTTAGTATGAGCAGTAGTTCCCTTTATAGGAGTACTATGTCCAAAAGATACATGCTTCTCACTACTTAATTTATCAAACTCATCTGATGTTACAACTCTAAAGCTTGTATTATGATTCAAAAACTCAATCATTTTCTGAACCTGTTCTTCTGAAACCTTAGGTTCAGTTTTTAAACCTTGTTTTGACTCCGCTTCAGCCATCACTTCAGTGTACTTCAACCAACGACAAAAACAACACCAAATAAACAAAAAAAAACAAGGACAATACACATGAATGAAATGAAAATGATGTAATGATGATGAACTTACTCATATGTCTGTGTCAATGCAAGTCGCTTTCTTAAGTCGCTGCTGTAACTATTAGTGCGTAACTTGTTAAATCAGGTGCGTGCTTCTATTCATGCACAAACAATAATCAAATCTGTAAAATACAGTAAAGATGATAAAATATATTCAAACAATAAAACACAATTTTTAAATCAATAAATATTTATAACATTTGTTTTCATAAATGAATGTCAAATAAATACTACTACAGTTCACCGGCAACAGTTGTAAAATTCTCCATCCGTACGTTGATCGAATAAATTCCTTCAGTTGTCTAGGTTGTCACGTGATAAAGCAATACACATTCACCTTCACAGGTATGCTGACCGTGCATGTTTCAGTTGAAATTTGTAAATTGACTTTCACTAATAATGAATAACATCAAACATATTTACATGATATAGTATGAATTTCCCGGTAGATATGCGCATTATAAGAAATATGAATTTCAAATATACCTTTCAAACATCAGGGTTTCACAGTCGTAAATTCACAATATACAAAGCAGTTGCTGACATCAAAGTTGACAAATATGGTTGTTGTCTCACCATGAAGTAGCGGTACGTTGTTCCGGAACTAATTTCTTGAACTTGACTGTATAATATTATAAACGGCAAACGCCAAATACTGGTTATGACGGACCGGGACTTCACAAGATCATTCTAGTTATAAAATGTAGAAATCTACGTTGTCAAAACCATATAAAGTTGGACGATCTCGGTGGAACCTCCAAAATGTCGCAGGAAAAATGGGACACCAATAATACATCGACTTGGGATGAGGAATAAGTCACCATAAACCCATAAACTTGTCGTGGTAATGCGTGTGGGCCATTTCTGCATTAAATGAGTCGTCCAATTTATATATACTTTATTATATAATCTGCAGCGGTGACTTTAGTCTGCCGCCTCCCCGATTGTAATAATGACCAGTGACTAACTCGAAAAGTGAAATTGTATTAATATATATATGGTTAGTATTGCCGCGCTTTGAGCTCATGCATAACTCATGCTATTTGAATATAAATATATATCATTTAAATAATAATAAAGAATCGCTTTACCTTTCTATTGTACTAATTTAAATATTCGGTACGCAAAGCAAAACATAGCGTACAAAGCTATAGTTTATTTCAAAATACGCAGCGAAAAACTATTTTCGTCAATCGTCAAGAATCAAGAATATGAAATATGAATATGATATGAATGGGAAACATACAACACTGAAAACACAAATAATATGAAATGCTTTATAATGAACAAAATGGATAAATATATCCGGTGACATTCATTTTACAAAATATGGACTGTTGGGGAAATTTATTAATGATTATTAACGTCTCCTCGGAGACGTTATTAAGAATTGAACGATGGACAATCTGCGGGCTGAATGCTTCTTACTACCTGATTGGAAGATATTACTGAGACGTGAATAATTAAAGTTCGTTGATTGGTTGGGACAATCCAAACCTAGTAAATGTCTTTCAATCCCGTAGAGTATCGGATTTGTACTCTCTACTTTAGCAATTAGATTTTGCCTAGTCACAAATCATGCATGTCGATACACAGGTAACCTTTATCTATAAATAGCCGAATCTCCTGATGTTTTGTTAACACGCACATGATTGTTTCACATTCAATCCATGAATCCAGTCGTTCACTGTTACGTACATTCTATATATACATGAAAAACATAAGAAAACTTGAACATGGTTATGATATTTCATGATGAGAGAATGAATTGTTTGACAAACATGTAAAGCATTTACAACCATGATTTAAAGAATTAGTACGATAAGGACCTTATTTGACACACAACATTAAACGATATACTACGGCTTCATAACGTGTGTGGTAAAATTTGTTGATTAATATGCAAGGCTATTCTGACTGAATTAATCTACAAAGCGAGAAAACTTTCCACTTTTATCAGCTAAGAGACGGCTAGCTTTTTTCGAAAAGCTATTTATACCTTTATACCTTTATACCGTTATCTTCGGGTCCTTAAAATAAGCCAAAGGCTTCTACTGACCCCTCATCTTGGATTGTCGTAATGCAATTTCTCCTCTCATAATAAACGCATAATAATATATTTATATATATTATACTTATAAAAATAGAACTTATTTAGGTGTGCGCAGCTTAACAATTAACATGAACATATAAATTTTTATGGGTTCCAATTCTCGCCATTTAACGCTGACTTAAATTCATTCAAAGTCTTTGCCGTCACTGTAAAATCTGACAGGTTATTCCACTGATCCACTACTCTAATTGAAAAAGTATTTAGTCTATGTCGTCGTCTTACACTTTTTCTTAAAAGAGTTTTAATGAGTGACCTCTAGTATTATTAGATGGTGCTAAAGTAAATAAGCTCATCCAGTTTATATCATCTATACCGTGCAACGCTTTATATACTTGTATCACATCATTTCTATCCCTACGATATTCCAAGGTTGGCAATCCCAATGAGCGTAATCTATCTTCATAACTTAAATGATTTATATTCTTTACGAGTTTAGTGGCCCTTCTTTGGACAGATTCCAATTTACGAATATCTTTTTTAAGGTGCGGAGACCAAACACATGTAGCATATTCCAACAGTGGACGAACAATTGACTTATAAAGAGTAAGAAACATATCCTGATCCATGTAGTCAAAGGAATGATGAATAAGAGATAAAACTCTCTGTGCTTTATTAACAATAGTACTAATATGTTTTTCAAACTTTAAATTTGACTCGAAAGTTACTCCAAGATCCTTTTCTTCATTCACCTTAGATAACGCAATAAAATTTTCTGTATCATCCAACATGGTATAACGATATTGTTGATCATTGTCAGGATTAATATGTAATACTTTACATTTAGCAGCATTAAATTTCAATTTCCACGTATTAGACCATTACTTGTGATACGTGCTTGTCTTCCTAGTTTCTGTTCTAAAAAATCGATTTCACTTTTGGTTCTTTTCTGTCCATTCTAGAAGTCGTTCTTTTCGGTACGTTGTTCGATTTATTTTCCCGCTAAGCATTTGTTGACAAATGAAAAGTAGACTCGTACTTTTATATTTATCCGTTTTATCTGTTTATCCTTTGTTATTTTCTAACTTGTTACAGTGTTTAGAACAAAACTCTTAAAACGTGTCACAGGTAATTATAGACAGAATTCTGGGCATGTCATTGAAGTAAAGAGGGAAGTCTTTCACAGGTGCGAATCCATGATTTTGTAAAAAAGGGGGAGGGCCTGGCAAGCCAACGTTTGGAGTGATACTTATAAAAAGTCTATGCTATCATATATGAAGCTCCATAAGGGGCCTGACTCCCTAAATCTGACTCTGTTTCAGGTTATGTTTGTACAGTTGAACAGGTTCTTGGACATGGGTTGAAATACAAATTATATTTTCTCTGAGGGAGATATATTTTACAAGCCAATGTTTCGAAAATCAATTTTTAAAGCTGTATTACCTTATACCACTCTTTCTCACTTGATGTCCCATGTTTAAAAGTTGAAATCATCAGTTTTTTAAAGAAATAATGGGCCTCAATCCTCAATCTTAAGGCCTGTTGGCACGAATTTTCCCAATGTGCAGGTTTTCTCTTTGGTGCGTTTTTCTCGGCGTATTTTCTTCTCTGTGCTTTAATTTAGTATGCGCTGGTTAAGATTGGGATTGAGGAACAGCAGTATCAAATCTGCCTGTTCTGTCAATGTAATGTGCCACTGTTTGTAGTTTGGCTTTTGTCTCTTCGGTGTTCTCGCCGTCTAGTCTCGTTAGCATAGTAGCTAAATTCAGGTTATTATTATTTCCTGCTCTGGGAAGGACAGAGCAGGAAATAATAGGCACTGGCTATGATTACCCGCAAAAAGTAACAATATACAATTATGGCCCGTAGAGAAGGTGAATATCCAAAATTGTCAACATGAAAAGGTTAATTCACTGAAGAAGCAGCCAGAAGTAAAATAATTTTTTAGGGTTGACAACTTTGGATATTCATCGCTTCTAAGGGGCCACAAATGTTTTATTATATCAAAGTAACAGTGGAAGGGCCTTTTAAAAAATTGAAAAAACACGTAACCTACTGTAGTCTGTATCATATCAAACACAAGTAAACGTTCAAAAATAAATTTGTGTCTTAGAATTTCTCATATGTATAACAAAGGTAGAATCTTTTTGTGAAATGTTGATGGCCCTGAAAAGGACCGTTTATAAGAGATATCCTAAGCACAAGATGCATTTCCAAAGCCTTGTTTCCTCGTCACTTGATGGGCTTCCTGTAACTTGAAGCAAACTCCATACAGCGTTATTGTTCAGGTCATACTTCCCTTTCTTTACAAAGTAAATTTGGCAGCATGATGTCACCACTGTTTCGAAGTTTGAAGTTGAACGTTGCCATTTTGTTTACTTACATCTGTGACGTCATTATCATGGGAGATAACTCATGTACAATTCAAGAAACTCGAAAGGTTATTCATCGATGAATAATAGGGTTATTCACTGCTGGTGTAAATTTTTTTGGTTATTCGTCCCTCCTTGCAATTAAATGAAAATTAACTGAATTATTCCATGTCACATGATAACGCGTTACCCAATAGAATTGTTTATAATATATGTAAGGTATATTAATAAGAAATAATTATTGTTACTTCCAAGACTAATTGCTGAATTGTATTTCCAAACAGGGACCCGATTTCATATGGAAATTGCAGGTAACAATAACATACTTTTTTATTGTTACCTGCAACATTTAATCAGACAGGCACTGATCTAAAAAAATTTGTAAGGGTTCCGCGGAACCCAGTGTCTCGCCTACTTTTGCTGTTAATCGCAGGCTCAACAAAAATGAGGAAAAAAAATCAATAAAAATATTCCTTTAGATACTATCTTTTGATTGTAAGAAGCTTCTGTCAAAGTTTGGTATAAATCCAGGATAGTTTATGAATCTAATAAATGTTTAAAAAACTTTAACTGCAGACTGTATTTAATGTTAACTGGAAGAAAAACTAAGTCCATTTATTAGTAAAATATGGATAAACAGGTACAAATTTTAACAAAATTTCCTTCTGGATACTAGCTTTTGATCATAAACAAGCTTTTGTCCAAATTTGGTACAAATCCAGGATAGTTTAAGAAAGTTATTAAAATTTTAAAAACTTTAACCAGAGTAAAAATATTGTTTCCTGGCAGAAAAACTAAGTCCATTTATAAGTAAAATACGGAAAAAATGAAATTTTTTTTTTAACAAATTTACTTCTGGATACTATCTTATGATCATAAACAAGCTTCTGTCCGAGTTTGGTACAAATCCAGGATAATTTAAGAAAGTTATTAAAATTTTAAAAACTTTAACCACAGAGTGAATGTAATGTTTCCTGGCAGAAAAACTAAGTCCATTTACAAGTAAAATACGGAAAAACAGGAATTTTATTTTTACAAAATTTACTTCTGGATACTATCTTATGATCATAAACAAGCTTCTGTCCAAGTTTGGTAGAAATCCAGGATAGTTTAAGAAAGTAATTAAAATTTCAAAAACTTTAACCATAGAGTGAATATTTGTGGACGCCGCCGACGACGACGCCGACGGAATGTAGGATCGCTGTCTCGCTTTTTCGACTTAAGTCGAAGGCTCGACAAAAATGATTTGCAAGTAATCTGTAAAGTAAGTTTAAACAATATATATATGATGTAAAAAACATTAACCAGAGATTAAACTCCGTATTGACCAATATGACAGTCACTTTGTCCATAGGGGGCCAATTAGAACAACTCCCATTTTTAGCTCACCTGGCCCGAAGGGCCAAGTGAGCTTTTCTCATCACTTGGTGTCCGTCGTCCGTCAGCCGTCGTCCATCATCGTTAGCTTTTTACAAAAATCTTATCCTCTGAAACCACTGGGCCAAATTTAACCAAACTTGGCCAAAATCATCATTAGGGTATCTAGTTTAAAAAATGTGTCCGATGACCCTGCCAACCAACCAAGATGGCGGCCATGGCTAAAAATAGAACATAGGGGTAAAATGTAGATTTTGGCTTATATCTCTGAAACCAAAGCATTTAGAGTAAATCTGACAGTAAACTGATTATCAGGTCAAGATCTATCTGCCCTGAAATTTTCAGACAAATCTGACATCCTGTTGTAGGGTTGCTGCCCCTGAATTGGTAATTTTAAGGAAATTTTGCAGTTTTTATACGACCGCAAAAAAATTTTGTGGTCGTATATTGGTATGACGTTGGCGTCGTCGTCGTCCGGCGTCGTCGTCGTCGTCCGAATACATATTGGTTTTCGCACTCTAACTTTAGTTTAAGTGAATGGATCTTTTTGAAATTTGACCATAAGGTTAAATACCACAAAAGGAAGGTTGGGATTGATTTTGGGGGTTATGGTACCAACAGTTAAGGAATTAGGGGCCAAAAAGGGGCCAAAAATGAGCATTTTCTAGTTTCCAGACAATAACTGTGGAACGGTGTATGGATCTCTCTGAAATTATACTACAAGTTTCCATACCACAAAGGGATGGTTAGGATTTGCTTTGGGGGGTTATGGCTCAAACCGTTTAGGAATTAGGGGCAAAAAAGGGGGAAAAACAAGGTTGTCCTGGTTAATGGACAAATACTTTAGTACAAAACATAATTTAAAGCAGTGTAAGGGAGATAAATCAAATACATCATTGAAATTATCTCCCTTACACTGCTTTTAAATTATGTATAAAGTAATGGTTAATGAACAATAAAGATAATCTAAAACAGTGTAAGGGAGGTAATCCAAATACAACATTTTGGTTACTTCCCTTACACTGCTTTTAAATTATGTTTAAAGAAAATAGATTAAGTTAGCACTATGGTAAATTTAAATGGGTAATTATGGTTGCCAACTCCATTGGAAATTTGAATTGAGATTATGACCATATCTTGAGGGAAAGAATTTTTTTGGGGGAAAAAGGGGGGGGGGGGGGTAAAAAGAAATTGTGGGGGGTCAATTTTTTCTCATTTCAGATTTCAGAAATTAAAAAGAATTATTCTTCAAATATTATTTTTTTTTCAAATTTCAAATATTAAAAAATTTCAAGAAGTAATCTTTAATTGCACAGTATGGCGCATTAGATTTGTAAAATCTTTGATCACATTTATTTATTTGTTATGCCGAATCTAACAGTGTATTTAGATTTTTAATTTTTGGGTCCAGTTTTCAAATTGGTCTACATTAATGTCCAAAGGGTCCAAAATTAAACTTTGTTTGATTTTAGCAAAAATTGAATATATGAGGTTCTTTGATATGCTGAATCTAAACATGTATTTAGATTTTTGATTTTTGGCCCAGTTTTCAAGTTGGTCCAAATTGGGGTCCAAAATTAAACTTTGTTTGATTTCAACAAAAATTGAATATATGGGGTTCTTTGATATGCTGAATCTAACCATGTATTTAGATTTTTTATTTGTGGACCCCGTTATCTAATTGGTTCATATTGAGGTCAAAAGGGTCCAAAATTAAACTTTGTTTGATTTCATCTAAAATTGAATTATTGGGGTTCTTTGATATTCCAAATCTAACCGTGTATTTAGGTTTTTTATTTTGGGTCCTGTTTTTTAAATTGGTCTACATTGAGGTCCAAAGGGTCCAAAATTAAACTTAGTTTGATTTTAGCAAAAATTGAATTCTTGGGGTTCTTTGATATGCTGAATCTAAACATGTGTTTAGATTTTTGATTATGGGCCCAGTTTTCAAGTTGGTCCAAGTTGGGGTCCAAAATTAAACTTTGTTTGATTTTAACAAAACTTGAATATATGGGGTTCTTTGATATGCTGAATCTAACCATGTATTTTGATTTTGGACATTGGACCATAATAGGTAAATTAAAAAAATTCAAGTTCTTAGACCACATTCTTTCTGTGTCAGAAACTTATGCTGTGTCAAATATTTAATAACAATCCAAATTCAGAGCTGTATCAAGCTTGAATGTTGTGTCCATACTTGCCCCAACTGTTCAGGGTTCGACCTCTGCGGTCGTATTAAGCTGCGCCCCAGCGAAGCATTTTATTGGTTATTATCTTGAATATTATTATAGATAGAGATAAACTGTAAACAGCAATAATGTTCAGCAAAGTAAGATCTACAAATAAGTCGTCATGACCAAAATTGTCAGTTGACCCTTTAGGAGTTATTGCCCTTTATAGTCAATTCTTAACAATTTTTCGTAAATTTTTGTAATCTTCTACAAAAATCTTCTTCTCTGAAACTACTGAGACAAATTTAACCATACTTGGCCATAATCGTTATTAGGGTATCTAGTTTAAACTTCCAACCATCATGGCCGACTTGGTTAAAAATAGAACATGGGGGTAAAATGCAGTTTTTGGTTTATATCTCTGAAACTGAAGCATTTAGAGCAAATTTGACAGGTGGCAAAAATGTTGATCAGATTTAGATTTATCTGCCCTGAAATTTTCAGACGAATCTGACAACCCGTTGTTGGGTTGCTGCCCCTGAGTTAGTAATTTTACATAAATTTTGCAGTTTTTTGTTATTATCTTAGATATCATTATAATATCTAATATCTAATACTATTAATTATGATTTTAACCTTATTTTACATAATTTCCAAAGCATCAGTAAATACAGGTGAGCGACACAGGCTCTTGAGAGCCTCTAGTTTAAGTATGGATACGCATAAGCAAGATGTCTAATCTGTGGTCATTGAACAGTTTTTACTTTATATCATTTCAAAATGTTTGACTAACTTAAACGGTTCCAAGATGCAAATTTTGTGCAGATGTATAGAAAGAGTTCTTATAGAATAGAAGCACCGTCCAGAGCAAAAAAAGGGATAAAAAATAAAAATATAATTTATTCTGAATTGAAATATACATAAAATTGAGAATGGAAATGGGGAATGTGTCAAAGAGACAACAACCCGACCCTAGAACAGACAACAGCAGAAGGTCACCAACAGGTCTTCAATGTAGCGAGAAATTCCCGCACCTGGCTAGAGGCTCCTGACTTGGGACAGGCGCAAAAATGCGGCGGGGTTAAACATGTTTATGAGATCTCAACCCTCCCCCTATACCTCTAGCCAATGTAGAAAAGTAAACGCATAACAATACGCACATTAAAATTCAGTTCAAGAGAAGTCCGAGTCTGATGTCAGAAGATGTAACCAAAGAAAATAAACAAAATGACAATAATACATCAATAACAACAGACTACAAGCAGTTAACTGACATGCCAGCTCCAGACTTCAATTAAACTGATTGAAAGATTATGTCTTCATCATATGAATATCAGGCACAATCCTTCCTGTTAGGGGTTTAGTATCATACCATCATAACATATATGAGAAGAACATAACCCGTGTCATGCCAACAACTGGTTTTTAAAGGCAGTGCTTTAATGCCTTTCTAGTTGCCGGGTTAATCCTTCCTTCCGCGATATCCAACTTATCTACGTGGGGGGTCATTAGGCTCCAAGTAGATCCGGAAATGTTGAATTCTCTCCTCTTCTTATTGTGATATAAAATGTTTTTTGTTTCAATTCATTTACATTGGGAAATAGAGAAACGATCATTGTGTTTTGTTAGTTTTAAAAACTTTTGATATATTTGTATTTTGCATTATAAGCAGTCAACCGATTGACAAACTAGAATTATTTGAATTCCGTGTGGAAAGAGCTCGGGTTAATTTCGAGTGTTATCTGCAATCTAGATGTTTATAAATCATTTCAGTCGTTGATATAATAATTAAGAGTCGACTGAACATTAATTATATTATACAATTTAAAGCGCATTTCTGTTTATGCACGTGAACCCGTCTAACGTTATTGTTATTTCACAGTTATATAAAGTAGCAAATTATCGTTCCTGAATAGGTGGCGCCGTGGTAGCCGATCCTGTTCCTCAACTTCCGGTTTCTGCACTGTGCAACTATTTCAGTTACATTTTAAATTAACGATGCCAAGTACTTGTTGTTGTGTACCTGGATGTCATTTAAGAGGAGGACATGCATTTCCAAATGACTTAAAAAGAAGGAAAAGTTGGATCAACGCCATGGCCCAAACGCAGATTGGACGAGAAAACGATTTCATCGTGGAGTCCATCTCAAATTCAATCAGCTGTTGTTTGAAAGGCACATTTTACTGAAAAAGACTACGTGCAGGAAACTATTCATGGTAAAACTCTATTTTCTTTTTGAAATATATAGTTATATATGTAATCGCCATGCGAATAAACCAAAGCCTGTTTACAACCGCAATTATCGTTTTAGAATAAAAGGGGTTGGTTAATTCAAGACGTCATAATTTTTTGGATTACGACTCAATGTGATCTGTTTGAGATTTTTTGGTGATTGCTACAGTTATAATGATTTCTTACAAGAGGTATATCATACTGAGAATTATTTTAGCACTAATTATGCTAATGTAGTAATGACAGGAATGCATAAGCTATGCCTCATAGACTTTCTTGAAAAATATCAATGTCAATGACAATGTTAACAGGAACAAAACAATGACATGCTCTCATCAATATTATAGTTATTTAGGTACAAACAATGTACGTTTGTTGCATAAGTCTCTCATTGTTTGTCCTTTGGATTTACATAACATACATTGAATCAGGCAAACATAGTTTTATCCAGATTGTAATGAATAAATCTAGTTAATATTTCGCCAGGTAATACAAAGTATACATTGCTAATGGAAGTTCATTTAATTATCAAAAAACTAATGTTTTATAACCTTTTTCAGGGCGCAAACCCACCATACAGAGACCTAAGTCTACTGCCATTCCCAGCCTATTTTCCTGGACCAAGCAAGAGACTGAATCGTCCGCAAAAAGAAAAATCAGGGCAGTTTCCTGTGAAAACAAAAGAACTAAACTTGATGAATATTGTAGTAGAAATCTAGAGGAAAGTTTTGATTGTAAAGTTGGTTTTCCTGAAGAAGTCATTCATACTGCAGAAAGGATTTATGACTGTCCACCACCAACTGCTGAGCTAATGTTGAGCTTCAAAGATGGAATTACGCAAACACCATCAATGTCTATGTTTTCAGCAGAGAATTTTGAAATGAAGACACGTGACACAGCCATGCATTTTTATACCAGTTTAGAGTTGTATACTAAATTTTTATTTGTTTTGACCACACTTGGTCCAACAGCACATTGTTTGAGATACATATATTTTCAAATTGATAGGGTGTCAGTTGAAAATCAGTTTTTTTATGACTTTGAGGAAATTGAGGCATTATACAACCAACTTTGAACTTTCTAGATTCTAGATTGAATCTAGTGTTAAGAATATTGTGTATACATGGATTGTTTATATGCCTAAACAGTGGTGTGAGGCTAACACTTGGCCATCTAGTGGTTTAGTCAGGCATTTTTCGCATCCAACTTCAAATTAAAGTTTCCTACGACTTGGATTATTATTGACAGCACAGAATATCCCGTGATAAAACTAAAGCTCCTAGAGCTCAGGCAACCTTTTCATCATATAAAAACAGAAACACTGAAAATACTTGTATGTTCGACGTCTGGTGGTTTAGTCAACTATGTCTCTACTGCATATGTTGGTTCTACCAGTGACTATGAAATAGTTGAAAGATGTAGAATACAAAATGTAGTTCAATTATGTGATCCAGCCATCGAGGTGACAGTGTGATGGCAGACAAAGGTTTAAATGTGCAAGATTTGTTTGCTAACTTTTTTCAAAAAAAGAAACAGAATTAGTTCCAAAACTCTTATACGGGATAGAAAAGTCTCCAATTAACATGTGCACATAGAGCGAATTATCATGATTATTGGACTTGGCAAAACATACAAAATTCTAACAAATCCTATGAATGGAACTGAAACAAAACTTTCATCTGAAATAACATTTAGTTGTTTTATGTTGTGTAATTTTAAAACTTGTATTGTACCAAAGGATGCAGAAATAAAAGTGACGCAATGAATTTTGTTCTGATATATATATATTTATAATTACATGCAC
The DNA here is from genome assembly GCF_021869535.1 of Mytilus californianus. Classification (NCBI taxonomy): domain Eukaryota; kingdom Metazoa; phylum Mollusca; class Bivalvia; order Mytilida; family Mytilidae; genus Mytilus; species Mytilus californianus. The sequence continues at coordinate 78,781,582 of NW_026262581.1, forward strand.
ATGTAAATTGTAATGCATATAAAAATAAGGAGATGTGGTATGATATTCAGTGAGTTAATCGAACTAAAGTGCATAAGAAATGGGTTTAAGCAGTTACAGGTGTTACTGTCACCGTACAATCTCCAACAATGAGAAAAACTTGTACCGTGTAAAAAATTTCAGAGATATTACCACTAAGTTTTGTTGTCTCACCTTGACTTTGGTGAATTGTTTATATCTGTTGATGTAAATATAAAAAAGAAGATGTGGTATGATTGCCAATGAGATAACTCTCACAAGAGACCAAATGACACAGAAATTAACAGCTATAGGTCACAGTATGGCCTTCAACAATGAGCAAAGCCCATACCGCACAGTCAGCTATAAAAGGCCCCGAAATGACAATGTAAAACAATTCAAACAAGAAAACTAACGGCCTAATTTATGTACAAAAAATGAACGAATATAACAAATATGCAACACATAAACAAACGACAACCACTGAATTACAGGCTCCTGACTTGGGACAGGCACATACATGTACATACAGAATGTGTTGGGGTTAAACATGTTAGCGGGATCCCAACCTTCCCCCTAACCTGGGACAGTGGTGTAACAGTACAATATAAGAACGAACTATAAAAATCACTTGAAAGAGGCTTAACTCATCAGATGGATAAATACAAATACAAGTGGATGTGGTCGGGTAGTTGTACATCCAAACAACAAAAAGACAGAAAGTACAGATCTGAGAGTACTTGCAGTTACTGACAGCTAGTTCAAAGCCACTAACAACTGATATAAAAATCTTGCATCTAAGACTAAATTATCAATCCGTAAGCTCCCTTTAGAATTTTATAAATTTTAGATTTTACATTTCTGAGTTATGGGGTTTTATTGGGATTTTCCAGTTTTTGTCGAGCCTGCGACTTTTGTCGCAGAAAGCTCGACATAGGGATAGTGATGTGAAAAGCTTTATATTTTAGAAGGTGGAAGACCTGGATGCTTCATACTTTGTATATGGATGCCTCATGTTACGAAGTTTCCGTCAGCCACACGTCCAATGTCCTTGACCTCATTTTCATGGTTCAGTGACTACTTGAAAAAAAAGTTAACATTTTTTGTAATGTTAAATTCTCTCTTATTATAAGTAGTAGGATAACTATGTTTGGTATGTGCGTACCTTGCAAGGTCCTCATGCCCGTCAGACAGTTTTCACTTGACCTCGACCTCATTTCATGGATCAGTGAACAAGGTTAAGTTTTGGTGGTCAAGTCCATATCTCAGATACTATAAGCAATAGGTCAAGTATATTCGGTGTATGGAAGGACTGTAAAGTGTACATATCCAACTGGCAGGTGTCATCTGACCTTGACCTCATTTTCATGGTTCAGTAGTTATAGTTAAGTTTTTGTGTTTTGGTCTGTTTTTCTTATACTGTATGCAATAGGTCTACTATATTTGGTGTATGGAATGATTGTAAGAAGTACATGTCTAGCTGGCAGGTGTCATTTGACCGTGACCTCATTTTCATGGTTCAGTGGTCAAAGTTAAGATTTTGAGTTTTGGTCTTTTTTTCTAATACTATATGCAATAGGTCAACTATATTTGGTGTATGGAAATATTTTATGATCTTTATGTCAGTCGCGCAGGTTTTATTTGACCTTGACCTCATTTTCACAGTTCATTGCTCTGTTAAGTTTTTATACGCCCGTTTACGGGACGTATTATGGTATACCGTTGTCCGTCTGTCCGTCCGTCGTCAACATGTCGGACATTAACTCAAAAATGCTTTTACCAATTTGCATAAAACTTTGGTGAATTGTTTATATCTATTGACGTGAGCTCCCTTTCATTTTTTATAAAATTTAGATTTTACGTTTCCGAGTTATGGGGTTTTATTCATTAAAAAAAGGGGGATTTTCCAGTTTTCGGACAATAAGTCAAGAATGCTTTCACCAACTTGCAAGAAATTGTGGTGAATTGTTTATATCTATTGACATGAGCTCCCTTTCGATTTTTATAAATTTTAGATTTTACGTTTCCGAGTTAGTGGGTTTTATTCATAAAAAAGGGGGGATTTTCCAGTTTTCGGACAAAAACTCTAAATTGCTTACAGCAATTCTTATGAAACTTTGGTGAATTGTTTGTATGTATTGATGTAAGCTCCCTTTAGAATTTTATAAATTTTACATTTTACATTTCTGAGTTATGGGGTTTTATTCATTAAAAAAAGGGGTGATTTTCCAGTTTTCGAACAATAACTCAAATATGCTGTCACCAATTCTCATGAAACTTTGGTGAATTGTTTATATCTATTGTTGTAAGCTCCTTTTTTATTTTCATAAATTTCTAATATGACATTGAGAATTAATTGAACTTTATTTGTTTATAGTCTGACAACAGGTTTACTAAGTATTGCACAACAGCAAGAAATCTTTAATTGCATATTCAATTCATATAACCAATTTCAAGATCTTTGACTACATTTATTCAGAAACCTATAATATGTCAAATATTTAATTACAATCCAAATTCAGACCTGAATCAAGCTTGAATATTGTGTCCATTTTTGCCCCAACTGTTCAGGGTTGGACCTCTGCGGGCGTATCTAGTTGTGTTTTGGTCTGTTTTTCTTAAACTATAAGCAATAGGTCAACTATATTTGTTGTATGGAAGAATTGTTAGCTGTACATGCCTGCCTGGCATGGTTCATCTGACCTTGACCTCATTTTCATGGTTCATTGGTCAATGTTTAGTTTTCTTGGTTAATGTTAAGTTTATGTGACAGTTGTAATAAAGCTTTATATTAAGGACTATCAACATAATATCAGTGATTAGTAAAGAAGGCGAGACATTTCAGCGTGTGCACTGTTGTTGGACAACAACTCAAAAATGCTTTAAGCAGTTCGCATGAAACTTGGGTGAATTATTTATAGCTATTGATGTAATCTCCCTATAGACTTTCATAAATTTCAAATATGACATTGAGAAGAAATTGAACTTTATTCTTTATAGTCTGGCAACAGATTTATTAAGTATTGCGCAACAGCACAGTTTATTGCACAACAGCAAGAAATCTTTAATTGAAAATAAATTCAATTCATATAACCGATTTCAAGTTCTTTGACTACATTTATTCAGAAACTGTAAAATATTTAATTACAATCCAAATACAGACCTGTATCAAGCTTGAATATTGTGTCCATTTTTGCCCCAACTGTTCAGGGTTGGACCTCTGCGGGTGTATCCAGCTGCGCTCAGCGAATCAGTTTATTTCTTAATTAAGAACTCCTTTTTTCATTCATAAATTACTTTAAACTTGGAAATATAATTTTGCTTGGAGTTATAGTTTCTAAAAAAGTATTGTCATTGAAAGAGTTGACATGTTGCAATGTACATTTATTCTACATAGTTCTATGGTACCAAATCAAAAGTTTATATAAAAGAAAGAAGTCAAAGGTTTCCCATCACAGTTTAGTTACATACATTTTGTTTGTACCTGAGGTCGTTGAATATAGATCATTATATAAATAAGGAGATGTGTTATGATTGCCAATGAAACAACTATCATCCATACTTACCAGTAACAAACCACATTTGCAGAGTTGAATAAAATACAGTTGATAACATTTACTTATTACTAAAAAGAAAATGCCTAACTATTTTAAACAGTATTTGAATATCAATTATATGGTCATTTTTATAAACTTCCTGTTACAAAACTTTGAATTTTTCGAAAAACTAAGGATTTTCTTATCCAAGGAATAGATTACCTTAGCCGTATTTGGCACAATTTTTTGGAATTTTGGGTCCTCAATGCTCTTCAACTTTGTACTTTTTTGGCTTTATAACTATTTTAATCTGAGCGTCACTGATGAGTCTTATGTAGACGAAACGCGAGTCTGGCATATTAAATTATAATCCTGGTACCTTTGATAACTAATTTGACTATAAACATAGATAAAAAAGGTACAAACTGGATATAATGCACAAGCTAATAAACAAGTGAGAACAAACGCCTTCATATAGTGCTCAGAATATGACATTCATAAAACTTGTTCAATATCATTAGAGAACTCTAAATCTTAAATACTGAAAGACACCTCTGATAAGTACACTGTACTATGCAAGATAATGATATAACTGGACTAAAAATACACACAACCTGTAATTAACTGCCTTTACAGCGCTTTCGCGCTTTGATTAAATAAATGTGTTTAGTGCCGATGCAAAGACCCTATAAGTGAATCAATATTAACGCCAAAATATGCAATCTTTAATGACCTGACAACAGTATCGTAACTATATCCCTTCTTAATAAGTCTATTTAAAGGTTTTGTTAGCTTCAGAGGTGAATACTGACATTTTTGTGCTTTATAAAGAATATTTCCATAAAAAATTGGATGTGAAATACCTGAACGTGTAAGAAGTCTGCATGTTGAGCTATATTTACGAATGATGTCCTTATACCGATGATAAAATTTAGTAAATGTTTTGACTAGTTTGTGATATCGAAAACCCTGGTGTAATAATTTTTCAGTAATACATAAATTTCTCTCGTTAAAATCTAAAACATTGTTACATACACGAGCGAATCGTACAAGTTGAGATATATAAACACCGTAAGATGGTGACAAGGGAACGTCACCATCTGAAAATGGATAATTAACAATAGGAAATGAAAAATCATCTCTTTTATCATATATTTTAGTATTAAGCTTTCCGTTAATAATATAGATATCAAGATCGAGGAAAGGGCAGTGGTCATTGTTAGTATTAGCTTTATTTAAAGTAAGTTCAACAGGATAAATTTCTTTAGTATACATACTGAAGTCGTCATTATTAAGAGCCAAAATATCATCCAAATATCTAAAAGTATTATTAAATTTGTTTATCAGATGTTGTTTCGATGGGTCTTTGCTGATTTTTGTCATAAATTGTAACTCATAGCAATACAAAAAAAGGGTCCGCAATAAGTGGTGCACAGTTAGTCCCCATTGGAATTCCGATAACCTGACGATATACAGAATCTCCAAAGCGAACAAAAATGTTATCTAGTAAAAATTCAAGGATTCATGCATTCATATTTTGTTCACATATACAAAACAACCTATTAGTGTCAATGACACGATGACAGTACAAAGTATCCCAATGCTACACACAAAAACGACATAATTTGCAAATGTGAGATTTTGCAGGTAGCAATAACTCCAAGCAACAAAAAAAAATTATATTATTATTACCTGCAATTTCAGTATGAAATCGAGCCCCTGTTCGGAAATACATTTCAACCATTAGTCTAGGAGGTAACAATAATTATTTCTTAATGTTACTTTTTAAGGGTAATCGTAGCCAGTGCGAAATAAATAAACTCATCATAGACACCAGGCTTAAAATTTTGTATGCTAGACGCGCATTTCCTCTTCAAAGGACTTATCTGTGACCCTCAAATCAAAAAATTCAAAAGGCCAAATAAAGTATGAAGTTGAAGAGCATTGAAGACCCAAAATTCGGAAAGGCTATGCCAAATACAGCTAAGGTTATCTATTCCTTGGGTAGAAGTCCTTTGTATTTTGAAAAAAAAGATGTATAAGTATGACCATATCAATCATAATTGATGTCACTACAGAAGTGCTGACTAATGGGCTTGTGATACCCTTAGATGAGGAAATCTCCACCTGCAGTGGCATTGAACCAATGAATGTAAATAAACTCATCATAGGTGTCGTGAGGCTTGAATTTTGTACACCAGACGCTGTTTCATCATCAAAAGACTCATCTGCTCATCAGTGATGCTGTATTAAAAAAAGTTCTTCAAAATTGAAAAAAAAAATAATCCTTCTGGACAACCCACTTTGCATAATCTGATTGAAATAATGATCCTATTTCCAGGCGTCCCTTACAGATTGTAATAAACAATTAATTTACCCATAGGCGACAATGATAGCCTTTTTCGAGATACAGACTTTAGAAAGTTGATTTTTTTTAACGAAACCTTGCTAGAATTAAAGAAAAATTATTCGGACAGTATTTTTTGGTCCAAAAAATATAGGTTCCTGTTGCTTTTCTTAATGTAATTTGTACTTATCTCCCATGCCTATCAATTTTGCACTTAAAAACACGTGTCTCGTCCTAGCGTTGAAAAGACATCTCTGTTCCGTTAGGGCTAAGGAAAATAATTTATTTGGCCTTTGTTATAATGCAGAGTGCACGAAGTCTCTAATAATAAAAAATAACGGGCGCCCATATCGACCAATCAGGATTAGCCATACTCTTAATTCTGAATACCATGTTATCTTCATAAAATGGCTGCACCCATAAAATCAAATGGTTTATTGTAACCTACAAGCCACTGGATCTTAAGCAAACAATCAATCAATCAATCTTGGATAGTATTAGGAAAGTTGTTTTTTTTTTTGTTTTTTTTTTGTATTCAACAAAAAATTGCACTTGTGCTGTTAACAATATTCCTCACTAGTCCAGCATTCAAGTGAGGGTCCCTGTTTGTTAATACCAGAAATTCAGTATAGGTAATCTATATTTGTTGTATAAAGTCATTGTAATATGTAATTGTCCATCTGACATGTTATCTGACTTCGACTTAATTTTCATAGATTAATGATAATTCTTACTTTTTGTTTAACCTTTAGTAAGGATTATCTCATAGACTTTGCAACATTAATTTCAGTTGTAATCATTAAATAATGAATGCCAGATATTTCAGCATGTTCAATCTTGTTCATGCTTTCAGTTTGATGCAATTTTAATTTACGAAGAAACAAACTGGAGAAAACCCTGTAATAATAATTTCTACATTGATTGCATAGTATATAAGAGTTCACTGCCATAGTAAATAGATAATCTTTTACATGTAGTTCTTGATTGTTTGATTATCAGTATAAAATAAAGAGATGTGATATAATAAATGTGAATGAGGCAACTATTCATCAGAGTTCAAATGAAGTTGATTTATGCAACAATAGGTCACCATATAACCTTCATCAATGAGAAAAACTCATACCGTATAGTTTGCTATGAAAGGCCCCGACATGACAAAATGTGAAACAATTCATTCGAAAAAACCAACATTATGACTTATGGCAAAGAAAGGTCTTTTTGTCGACTAGTAAATCATTGCTTACACCCTGACTCCAAAGGAAGGGGTATACAGGTTTCCTACTGCCTGTCTGTCTTTGTTTCCTTACACATGTTTTCTCAATTTTTATCAGAAGTCCAAGCTTCTTGAAATATGATCCAAGCTTCATCTTGTTATGCCAGCCCGTATCATGTGACATGTTTAAAGATCCTTAGATGTTCTACTTCCTGTTTGTTGTAAACATATATAAAATGTTCATCACATATATCATTGTGCAGGGGTATACTTAGTTTGCATCATTACATCGCGATGACAGTGAGGGCATTCTGATGTATTGCTATCGCCTAGATTTCCATTACGTAACTTTCATTTTGGGTTTGTAACCAATCTATAAACATGATAAATACGTGGATATTAACGAGTGCAAACTAACATTCCTTATCGTTTGTTATAAATACATCTCTTCAATGAATACTGATAAAAATATTTTTGTTTAGAACATAAATTAAAAATATGAAAATGTTTTGTCGTTAGATATATATATATATATGTAAAAAATCATTGATAATATCTATTCACGTGTACCGAAAAATTGTGTTAAAGCATGCGGAAGAATATCTCAAGAACATTTTGCAACAATCCCGGCAAGGACCGGTAACTCTAATTGTTTTTGCAGGAAAATATGAATGCCTATTCATATCCAATCTTTTAGAAAAATCAAATTTTTACAGAAGAGTGTCCACCATGCACTTGCACTGCACTATTATTAGAATAGTAGAATAGAATGATATACAAATGGATGAAAATTATATATACATGTAACTGTTATATTAATATAATATATAACAACAAACCAGTGTATACTGATTTGTATCACTACAATATAATAGTTATTACGGTGAGGTTGAATTTCATGTCATTTATTTATCATCCACGCACGAACTTGTCTCAGAAAAAAATATATCTCTGTACATTAACCTCAGTTTCAGGTATAGAGATGTGATTTTTTTCTGTGACAAGTGCTTTTGATCATCCACAAGAACTTGCGGTCATCCGATGTTCAGTACTTCAGTACTTAGATTTTTGATTATTGACATCAAAACTTGTGCCAAATAAGTGATTTATTATTAAATGACCACCCCATGCAAGTTTTAAGACAAATAATATGTATGCATAATAGATGAAATTTTCTTAATTTATTTTTACGCTGTCTCCCAAAATTCATACTTACCTATTAAATAGACACTTGTAAAGTATGAAATTTTTTTTTTGCTCTGTAAGACACCCACACTAGTAATAGAACTGTCATGAAACTTCTGGTTTTAATTTCATCTTAAAAATCAAAAGAAATGTTAAAGATGTCTTGAGAAATTGACCATTTTGAGTCAATAAAATCATTTTAATTTTAAACTGTTGCATTCCATAAACTGTTCTTGAACATTTTTAGAAAAACAGTAAGAAAATTCATGAAGTAAATGCAATGAAACAGTCAATACAAGTTCGTTGATGCTATGAATCTATTATCTAGTGTGAATAATTTCGACAGTTTGAAAAAAGGGCCCTATCTTTTAAGTCACATCAAAATGAGCGAAAATGTGTGACAAAATTTCCGGTTCTTTGGTTATACATCTGTGGATTCATGATTGTTCTTGGGATACCAATTTATGTGGATATTGTGGGTATAGGTTAGCCACAAATTTAATGTTCAAATAAGTAAAAATTGTCTATAGGCTTGTAAGTAGACTTTGGTAAAACCATGAAATCAAATATAGACGAAAATATAATTTTTCCTTAATCCACAAACATTGGTATCCACCAAAATAAACAGTACTTTGTTGTTTCCACTGCGACACATTACTTTGTATAATATGTAACAAATGAACAATTTTAATCCTCTCATCAATTATTGATTTTAACATCTTTTTTAGCCAATCATGAAGTTTTTATATTGCTTGGTTGTTTTGGTGGTTCTTAGCCTGACCTGTTGTTATGGAGATACAGCTCACGATGAAGATTACATTGATCCCTTTGACATGGTTAATTTTGATCCTGTCACAAAGACTATGAAGAATAAGGTATCATAGATAATAATATTTTTGTCATTATTGTGTTTTTTGTTTTTTAAGCACCTATAGAAATAGTGCCCTAATTAAACACACATGTAATAAAGATTTAAAAAGGATAAGGTATGATGAGGCCACTTTTGGCCACTTGAATTTGCAAATCAAAGATTTGAAATAACATCCTTCAGAAGTCATAAGTCTGCAAGAAGTGGTAAACAAAGATGCTGATATATATATTTAACTTTTTGGATGATGCTGTTACCGAGAAAAACAAATAAGCTTATCATTTGCAATATTTTACATAAACTAAAGTATAGATTAACCTATTATTAATTTTATGAAGGTTAGATGGAAGGATGATATTTTAATGCTGATTCAGTTGAATAAAACCGAAGGGACAGTATAAAGTTTGAAATTATGGAATTTGAATTTTCCAGAGTTCTTAAAGATATATTTTTAAATTAAAAAGCTGCTATTTTGAATACTTGTAGATAATACTTAACATTATTTACCTATTTACAAAATGGAGAGATATTAGCTATGTTTATATCCCTTTTGGTCCTATAGCACCTCAAGTACACAAATATTTATATCCAGAAAATGACCTTGAACACACAAATTTCATAAGTGTTACTGTCATTCATGTTGGATTGAGAGAAAAAAAATATACTCAAAAATAACTAAATATCAAAGAAAAACCCAATTTAAAAAGCATTATTTTAAATCAATAGTCCAAATTTACTGATTTAAGGGAAAAAAAGCCAAGGAAGAGAAAAACCAAGAAAATGAAATCACAAAGGATGGAAAGGTCACAAAGGATGAAAAAGTCATGAAGGACGAAAAAGTCACAAAGGATGAAAAAGTCGCGTCAGATAAATTAGCCCACAGCATCCCTCCAGTATCTACAACACAGTCACCACCAGTTACAAACCAAAAGCGGGAAGATGAGAAACCACCAGACAGAAATTCTGGTTCTCTCTTGTTCAGAAAATATGTTAAAAAGTTGATTTCATATTTTCAGTCAAAGGTAAGAATGGTAAGAAAGAAAAAGACTAGAGATTTAAGCTCTACTAAATTGCAAACAAGGTGTGTCATTCATATATTAAGGTCATTTGGTCTGTGTTGGAAAGTTGTCTCATTGACAATCAAACCACATCTTTTTTGTCGAGCCTTCGACTTTAGTAGAAAAAGCGAGACATAGCGATCCTACATTCCGTCAGCGGCGGCGTCCACAAATATTCACTCTGTGGTTAAAGTTTTTGAAATTTTAATAACTTTCTTAAACTATCCTGGATTTCTACCAAACTTGGACAGAAGCTTGTTTATGATCATAAGATAGTATCCAGAAGTAAATTTTGTAAAAATAAAATTCCATTTTTTCCGTATTTTACTTATAAATGGACTTAGTTTTTCTGCCGGGAAATATTACATTCACTCTGTGGTTAAAGTTTTTAAAATTTTAATAACTTTCTTAAACTATCCTGGGTTTCTACCAAACTTGGACAGAAGCTTGTTTATGATCATAAGATAGTATCCAGAAGTAAATTTTGTAAAAAAAGAAAATCCGTTTTTTCCTTATTTTACTTTTAAATGGACTTAGATTTTCTGCCAGGAAACAACACATTCACTCTGTGGTTAAAGTTTTTAAAATTTTAATAACTTTCTTATACTATTTTGGATTTGTACCAAACTTGGACAGAAGCTTGTTTATGATCAAAAGCTAGTATCTAGAAGGAAATTTTGTAAAAAAATAAATCCATTTTTTCAGTATTTTACTTTTAAATGGACTTAGATTTTCTGCCAGGAAACAACACATTCACTCTGTGGTTAAAGTTTTTAAAATTTTAATAACTTTCTTATACTATTTTGGATTTGTACCAAACTTGGACAGAAGCTTGTTTATGGTCAAATGCTAGTATCTAAAAGGAATTTTTTTTTTTCTTCCAGTTAACATTACATTCAGTCTGCAGTTAAAGTTTTTAAACATTTATTAGATTCATAAACTATCCTGGATTTTTACCAAACTTGGACAGAAGCTTCTTACAATCAAAAGATAGTATCAAGAGGAATATTTTTATTGATTTACTTCATCATTTTTGTTGAGCCTGCGATTAACAGAAAAAGTAGGCGAGACACTGGGTTCCGCGGAACCCTTACGAATTTTATATTTATATATAATAAATGTACTTGAATTTGTTTGTCATGAATAACTTTTATCAACCATGTATAACTATATTTCTGGATATTGATAAATTGATTTTGCATAGTACATGGTTACCATATTAAAGTCATGTTAGGATGGAAAAGTTGTATCTAATAATGTGGACTTGCACGTTATATAACGCATGCCTTATTATATTTTACTATGTCTTAGTGGCATTAATGTGTGATTAAAAACCATGAAATGGTTGGTTTTAGTAACCATTAATGACAGCAACCTATCATTTTACAGGCTCCAGATACTACACAAGAATATCATGTATGGGTAAAATTATCCAAGGATCAGTATGCCGTTCTACAAAAGTTTGCCGATGGCAAGTCAAATATTCATGATGCTCAAGAAATCTTAGTCAGTATGATTACTGATGTAACAAGGTCTAATGTTGGAACTACGGCCAAATTGTCCATGTGGTTTGAAGAAAAGACAGGAGCTTCACTTGATAATATCTTAAAGGTAGAATAAATAAAAGAGAGCATTTTGATGTATTCATAAAGTCAATTGACTAATAGACTAATATTCATTACCAATAGATTATAACAAAATATGAAACTGAGGACTTGTTTGTTCCCTTTCATGTATTATACATGCCTTGTAATATTTTGATGAAGTCTTTGAAAAAAATACTTCAATTTACATATGCAGTTACCAGTATGAATAAATATGAATATGATCAATAAATGTTATTTTACATTGTATGTTATTCATGTGTCAGGCTGGGTATATACTGTAACACACCTTGAATAGTAACCTGGGAATATAAGATTTATTTATGCAAGACATAGAAACTGGTAGAATATAGCACTTTGAGGATTTCTGTCTTGTTTTTAGCAAAGTGTAATTAAAAAATGTATATCCCAGATACTAATTTGGTGTTGATTTGTTGATGTAAGATCTTGGTAGTCTCTGGTGAATTCATCCACAATTTATTTAGGCTTTGAATAATTTATATCTGGACACAAAGTATGTTTTGTATCATTTAGAACTGTATGTTGACCTTAAATTGACTTTTTGGTTTTATTGTGTTGTTGACTTGCTGTCTAATTTACTTTTATCCAATCTTCCTTTGTTCATATTACTAATTTGATTATAATTACACTAATTTGACTATCATTGATAAGTCCATGCATTTATTTTTCCTGTATTATATTTTTAATTTATGAACATTTCAGATGGTAACTATAATGAGTTTAATATCTATGGTACTGTACATGGAGATTGGATTACATATTTCATGGAGGAGAAGAATAACACAATTAATAATGTTAGCCTTTGTTATAAGTATACCAATGACTTGGTATGAACTTTATCAGGTAAACTATAGTTTGATTGGTTATATCTATATTTAGACATTTCTCTCATTAATAAAGTGCATTTGTTTGTTTTTAAAGTAGCTGGAAACATTTCTCAGAGCAACTGTAACAACAGTTCTTTTTTTTTTTTTTAGAAAATTTAGATTTTTGACATCTTAAAATTCCTCTTCTCTTTTGTCTAAGAAAAGAAAAAGTCATAAACTTGGTTGGACCTATTGGTTATCAACTTAACTGTGAAAAATGACGACAATTGCTTGCAGTTGTCATCATAATCGTGATTATGACCAAAAGCATTTCAATTTATGAAAAAACAATAACATACTTACCAAAAACTTTTAGCATTATGCCATATTTACGATTGTAACAAAGTTTATTGATACTTGCCAATCAGGATTTTGAATTAAATAATGAGGGACATCTCATATGTGCACCATGAAACTGGTTAACTCTGATCAACTATGTTTCTTAAATATTAGGCCAAGGCCCAAGCAGGACAAATTGCTTACCATTTCTAAGCTAAAATATTGAAATTTACAATACATTTAAATATTTTAAGTTTTATCTCTGAACACAAGTTAGTAAAATTAGCTATTAGATCTGAGATTGACCTATACTCGAAATTTTACCTGTTTCATGGTCAAACATCTCAAGTCACATTATTCAAAAATTTTATCAAATCATGTTACATTTAATGATTTTATTGAAAAGGCCTTCATAAATTTTATTACAAATGTGTCAATTTTTCTTCTAAAATTTTGTATTAAGAAAGTAGCAAATAAAACTAGTATGACTTTATTGTTTTTATTCAGACAGCTCAGATAAGCCAGCAGACGGTGACAATGAAAGAGGCTCCAAAGGAATGTGTTCAGGATATGGACAAAGACGACTGGCTGACATTCTATACACATGCCTTCAAACATATATTTACGTTCCAGGAAGACAACTGTCAGAAGTACTATGAACACATGTTGATTGATCCTTTGCTTAAAGTTACCCCAACAAAGGTCAGGGTTTGGTTAAAAGATTAACATATGATCCACATAGCATTGGATTAAATTTAGGATTTTTATGATTAGGGTTATTCAAAAATTAAATGTAAGGGGAGTTTGAATTGCCCTTTTTTCTCAAAACCACTTCCTGTACAATTTTATTCAGAAATTTAATGCATTATTGTGCGTGAAAATTTGTTTGGAACTCATCTACCCTATATTTATTATTAGGTGCCTTCCAATTCTTTCATATGGTGAATACCATATTGAAAAGTTGCTTAGTATGAATGAAAGATTTGTGGTATACATCAATGAGACAGCAACCCAACAACACCAAAAACTAGTAAACATCTAGATGTCAACATGTCTATATAATGAGTCAAGCTCTGAATTCTCCCAAATCTATACAAAAAATATGTGAATAAATTGACTATGTAAGTATTGTTGTGGTTTTAATGAAACTTTTCTGACTTTTACATATTTAAAAAAAATTAATTGAAAATTGGAATTTTGTTGTGTATTCAAATTTGCATGAACAGAATGATGTGTAGGGTATATGTCATTGAGACACCAACTCAAATGATGATAAATCCAAAAGACCTTTGATGTCAATATATTATCTTCAACTAAGTCCATGAAAACTAGTATTCCTTGAACAACTACACTTTCATGTACAGTTGATCTTTTAGTGTAACAATTTTTCTCTTGAAATATGCAAGTATTAGAAATCATGCATGTAAGTAAAATGCTCGAATATGTTGTAGTAATATATATATACATATACACATGTATTTATTTAATTTTTTCAATTTCAGGCAATAGCAGTGACATTTGTCCGATTTTTCTTATCTCCCTTGAAGGATGTTGGGACAGCATTCAGTGAATTCATGAGAGCATTATTAATTGACTTACCAGTAACTTTATATCCAGTTGCTATAGTAACACTTTCGATGTTCTTTTTCTTGTTTTTGTTTATGTGGTTTGGATATAGTATCAGACTACCATTTTTCGTGTCCATTGAACCAAGTCCTGTAGTCAAGTTAGCAGGATCAGCAACAGATAATACTCAGGCAATAGAGGATGTGAAAAAACAGGTCAGATCATTAAATATAAATAACAATTATGAATTGCATTCAACAAAGTTGGGGAGAAAATATAGCTTGTCATGCCTTCATTTGTCTGCCTTCAGTTTGTTTTTTCAATTAGATGTTGATTTTACATATAAGATATAGGATATGTCATATCATAGATGTGGATGTTAACAGCTACAAGTCATGAGAAATGATATAATGTCAGTATTTACATCTTGAATAGTAACAAATATCAAAATAAGGAGATTTGGTATGATTGCTAATGAGACAACTATCCAGAGTTGAAATGAAGTGGCTATAAGTAATTATAGGTCACCATATGGCTTTTAACAATGAGAAAAAATTATACCGTATAGGCCGTAATAAAAGGCCCCGTTATGAAAAATGTGAAATGATTCAAATGTGAAAAATGGCCTAATTTTTAACAAAACTAATTACAAAAGAACAAATATAACCCACATGAAACAACAATAACTACTGAAAAACAGGCTCCTGACTTGGGGCAGGCACATAACATCAACTTCCTGTTTTTTGTATGCTAATAGCATGGATATCATAAGTGTGCAATAGCTCACAGTTCAACTTTTTTTACCTTGCTCAAACTAATTAATTTTTTTGATTGTTATTTTAGCTGGAAGCTTTAGTAGGCAGTATAGAAACCTCAGAAACCCGCATGGCAGACGAATTAAAACGAATGGGAGAAATACAAACAAGATCAATAGAGTATACGGCTGCTGCCATGACAACTAATGTTGCTCCTCCCACTCTTCCTTCATCCCAGTCAGCTATTACCTTTAACAGAAGTGACATTAGTTTCGAATCTTCAGAAGAGTTTGAGATAAAATCTCCTATTCCATGTTCTGACGATTCTTTTTCTGTTTCTGAGGATGTTGTGGTTAGGCAGGAATCAGTGACAAAAGTGATGCAGCCAATTGGTACAACACCAGTAGATAATATTGGTCCTAATTCGTGATTGTTGTGATGATTTATCATCTCATCTAAAATGTCTCATTTTCATGTGATCTGATTTAAATACAGATCCTGAGTCAACGCTTTATTTACAATGATCTGATAACACTCCCTTCAACATTCTGTTCTGGTAATTATTCCATCAGCCAATGAAATTCCTGCCTACAAATTTTGAGGGTGTATGTCATTGCAACAAAACCAGAGGATTCCAAAAGGTCTTAAAACAAAAACTAGAATGGAGTGTGTTCAGATCCTTGTAAGAGAAGCTTGGAACATGATCTGTATTTTAATGAGATAAATTTTCATGTAGATATCAAATGGAAAAAATGTGTTATGTGTGATAATTTATAGTGTGTTCGAGATATTGATTCACTCTAGTATTCAAGTGTTCTACTTTTTTTCTAATAATTTTAATGATGATTAGTAGGGGAGACAACTTTGCTGCTTTACTATTGGAACATCTTAATGCAATTGTATATTATATACAGATGGATTGATTCAATAGAAAAAATATAACAATTTTCTGAATATGATATTTTTAAAGCAACAATGTTGTTGGCAGGCATTCTTAATGTGAAAATATATTCCATGCCTGATAATAAATCCAAAACCCACAATAAACAGTGTACTGTGAATCAGACAAGATATTTGTGATTCATTACTACTTAATGTCAACATTTTATGATTATAATGCTATAGTGCTAAGTACAAGAATGTTATGACTACAAATACAAATTCTGAAATCCAACAGTTATACAGACTGTTTTCGTTATGCCTGCAGATATTGAGTTGATATTTAGTTTATAATTTTATATATAACAGTGAGTTACAGATAGAGGTTGTGTTTCATTTTGGTTGACTTACTTTTCATGGAAAAATGGCTTTGGATTGGAATAGCTATAACTTGTTTTAAAATATACAATGAAAAGATTTTTACATTAGCCATATTAGCCCAGCATTAGCCCTTAACAGAAAATTTTCTTTAACCTTATCCTCAGACTGATACAAAAAATAATTTGTGAAACACAGTATTGTGTATGTGTAAAATGTCATGCAGGGATCTGCATGAAACAAGTTGTACATTACTTTTTATATTTGTTGATAAATCTCTGTTATTTTTTATGTAAGGGGTATAATTAATATATACTGGTTATTTTTATGCCCCCGCCATAGCGGAGGGGGCATTAAGTTTTACCCTTGTCCGTCTGTACGTCACGAAATTGGTTTCCGTTCTCTAACATTAGATTGCCTCAACCAAATGTTATGAAACTTATACACAATGCTTATTACCACAAAACAAAGATCAAGTTTGAATTTTGGTGGCATCCCTATTACTGGCCTAGAGTTATGCCCTTTACAAATGGAAAAATTGCTGAAATTTTCATTTCCATTCTCTAACTTTAGTTTGCATCAATCAAATGTTATGAAACTTATACACAATGCTTATTACCACAAAACTCGGATCATATACGAAATTTGGGTAGCGTCACTTTTACCGTTCTTGAGTTATGTCCCTTTATAACGTTGTATGCAAGTGGTGGCATCATGTGTGTCCCATGGACACATTCCCCATTTATTTCTTCTGAAATATTTTGAAAGATAGTTCTTGATGTTTTTTTGTTATTTGTGTCCTAGGGTTGCTGTCTCATAGATCTATATCTATTTTCCTTAAATTGTCCCAGATTTTTATCAGATTCGTTTCAAAGGTATATAACAGCAATGTCTCGGACATTTTCGAAAATAAGTGCTGATCAACTATCTATAAAAGAGTTATGCCCCTTAGAAATATAAAATATATGGAAAAAAAAAATTTGCATTGTAAGTGCTCTCGCATGTACATTTTTTGCCAGATTTTTATTAAATTCATATCAAAGGTATATAACAGCAATGTCATCGCACAATTTCGATAATAATAAGTCCCCATCAAATATTTTTAATGAGTTTCCCTTGGAAATATTAAAAATATTCTAAAAAGTTTTAAAAAATGTTTTTTTTTAGTTATTGTCCTTGGATTTTTTTAAGTCATTGTCCTTGGACAGAACAGATAAAATATGTGCAACACAGGGGAAATTGGAACTCTGTTCTTTTATTAACACAAATGTACGCTAATTCATCATTAAATTGTGTAAGTTATGGTCACTACTCATATTTTGAGAGCTTATGATTTCAAATTTGACCTTTTTATAAAGTTTAAAGATGAGAAAATCATTCTTGAATTGAAAGAAAAAAACACAACCTAAATCTGAGCTATAGAAGCTGGTGACTATTATTTTATTTACAGTAATGGCTTTTCTTTAAAGTCAAAATTTGGATAATTTGCAGTCAGATCCAGTTCGTCTTTCTCACTCTGAATTGAACTAATGTGTGTAAAAGTTATCTACCTGGCCAAAACCAAAGATTCTTTGATTAGTGAATATGTCAGTTATTGTAATGTGTATATGTATTTGAATGTATTCTTGAGAATTCAGCAATGCAATTCCCAAGAAATGATAATTGCTTTGTTTGTATGTAAATAAAGATAAGATGTGGTTTAATTTTTAATTAGACCACTATCCTCCAGAGACCAAAGGACGAGTATGTTCACACCTAGCTGCAAGTTCAAAATGGCCTGTAATGAGAATGTATGCTTTATATTTTCCTCTTTTCACAAGGAACACAACCATGAGATAAGGTCTAAAGAAGGAATATTTAACACACTGTATTGGCAGATTAATGTGAGCATGTGCCTACCCAGTTCCAGAGCCAAGGCCAAGGAGGGTTTTACTACCAAACAGTTAACCTTACCTCCCAAAAAAATTCTAAAAAGTGAAATTATTTTATTTATTAATTAATCTGGTGTGTGCTGCTAGTAAACATGGCATTATGATAGAAGCTTTTCTGGTGAACTCTAGAGGAAATGACATTTTTTTCATCATCTTCGTACAGTTTCAGTTTTAAAGCATTTCTTATGACTGGAATATAAGGCACTATAAGATTCATTAAAATCATTCTATATAATGATTGAAATTTTCAATGAAAAATGAGGTATTAACTACTGTGGATTCAGTTATTTTCGTGGGTACCAATTTTCTTGGGTTAAGGAAAAATGTATTTCGTGATATTTGATTTCATAGTTTTACAGAAGTCTGCATTCAAACCTATACAACATTTGTACTTCGTTAAACATTTAAATTTGTAGTTCAGCCTGCCTGTATCCACAAAATCACTGAAAATTGGTATCCCACAAATTAAAATTAATTGGAAATAGGACCTCAACAGTGATTCCTAATAAAACAATATTATTGGCAGTGACCTATAGTTTACATCCTCATCCTGTGGTCTCGGGTGGATTGTTGTCTCATTGGTAATCATACCACATCTTATTTTTAAACAATGTAAAATTTCAGTCTTATTGTGCACCATGAAAGCTTAAATTAATATAAAATTTTGTTCTATCATTTATTTGAAAAAGTGCCATACACATGTAAATGTTTATATTATGAACATTTTTTTTTATGTTTTGTTTAGAAAGAAATAATTGATGAATTTTGTATACACAATATATTCTATTTGCATTTGTTACAGTGATTAAAGTTTGCATATATATTTGTTTTTCTAACATTTTTTATACATTGTAATTTTCTGTGCAAATTTTTAAGGCCATTTTAAAATTGTTGACAATTAGAAAAATCTTGTAATGTCTAATTCTCCTGCCAGTTTATAACATGGGAGACTATGTCTATTCTTGATGAAATAGAGAAGAAACGGATTTGGTGTATAATTCCACAAAATCCCTACAAGCAATTAAAACCCTGAGAAAAGACAGCACTTTTATTGCTGTTCTTCATCAGAAAGTCAGGTTCAAGTCAGCAACATAATAAAATGTCCGCTGGGTGCAGCTTGATACGACAGCAGAGGTCGAACCCTGAACAGTTGGGGCAAGTATGGACACAACATTCAAGCTTGATACACACTGAATTTGGATTGTGATTATATATTTGACACAGCATAGGTTTCAGACACAGAATGAATGTGGTCTAAGAACTTATAAATTTTTAATTTACCTATTCAAACCATATAATTATTATTTGCTTTTATATATAAATCAGAAATAACCAATTTAAATTGGAAAATTTTAAAGAAAAAAAAATGTAAAAAAGGAAAAAAAAAATCCCTCCCCCCAAATTTTTTGAACCCCCTTATGATTCATCACCCCCAAACTCAATCCCAGCCTTCCCTTTGTGGTATGGTACCTTGCAGTACAATTTCAGAGATATCCATACACTTGAACACAAGTTATTGTCTGAAAACTAGAAAAATGCTTGTTTTTTTGCCCCCTTTTGGCCCCAAATTCCTAAACGTTTAGGGCAGTTATCCCCAAACTCAAAACCCAGCTTTCCCTTTGTGATATGAAACCTTGTAGAACAATTTCATAAAGATTCATACACTTACGCACAAGTTATTGTCCTGAAACTAGAAAAATGCTTGTTTTTTTTCCCTTTTTGGCCCCTAATTCCTAAAATTTTGAGGCAATTACCCCCATCATCCATCCTAGCCTTCCCTTTGTGGTATGTTACCTTGCAGTACAATTTCAGAGAGATCCATACACTTGAACACATGTTATTGTCTGGAAACTAGAAAATGCTTATTTTTGGCCCCTTATTCCTAAACGTTTTGGGCAATTACTCCCAAACTCAATTCCAGCTTTCCCTTTGTGATATGAAACCTTGTAGTACAATTTCAGAAAGATCCATACACTTACACACAAGTTATTGTTATGAAACTAGAAAAATGCTTGTTTTTTTCCCCTAACTCCTAAAATTTTGAGGCAATTACCCCCAAAATCAATCCCAGCATTCCCTTTGTGATATGGAACCTTGTGGTACAATGTCAGAGAGATCCATACACTAACACACAAGTTATGTCTGGAAGTTACAGAAATGCTTATTTTTGGCCCCTAATTCCTTAACTGTTGGTACCATAACCCCCAAAATCAATCCCAGCCTTCCTTTTGTGGTATTGAACCTTATGGTGAAATTTCATAGAGATCCATTCACTTAAACTAAAGTTAGAGTGTGAAAACCAATTTGTCTTCGGATGACAACGCTGGACGACGCCAACGTCATACCAATATACGACCGCAAAATTTTTTTGCGGTCGTATAAAAATTGGTTTAGAGATATTCTTTGCCAGCTGTAAGAATCACTATATATCTGCATTAAGGTACATAAATGTGAGGATATACAAACAAACTTCTAGACCAGTTCTGTAAAAATATCTTTGACAGTTGGTTTCAATAAAATTAACTGCCATGAGTAAGAGTTTTACTTCAAAATAAGGAAAAACAATACCAGGGTAAAGAGATACCCACTGCATTACCATTGCCAAAATAAATTGAAGTGCTTGTGAGCCCAGGTGGGTATATATTTATTTCAATGTGTATTGTGAACTTAATTTAAAATTTAAACATATTGTGTTGTTTTAAGCAAGAACACATATTTATTTAGTCAATATTGTGAATTGAATTAATTCCCTTTGTCCATCCCCAAATTGTTCCATTTAATTTTATAGATTTGTGATATTTTTAATTTTGACTGCCAAATTTCAATTCCATTCTCATATTTGTAGTTGCCTTTATGATTTCTGAAAGAATTCTCAAGTTTATGATGCATTGGAGAGAGCATCATTGTATCTACTATGACTAGCTATTTTATTTTCGCCCTGGTTAAAATCAAAATAGACTTTGGACCACTTTCTTGGATATCTTCCATCATAAACATTAAAGAAGAACACTTTCTTGGATATCTTCCATCATAAACATTAAAGAAGAACACTTTCTTGGATATCTTCCATCATAAACATTAAAGAAGAACACTTTCTTGGATATCTTCCATCATAAACATTAAAGAAGAACACTTTCTTGGGAATCTTCCATCATAAACATTAAAGAACACAGACTTCATAGAAATTGGTATTATGCCCTTTGAATATATTGTACATTAGATGGACTTTACATATTTTCAAACTCTGTACAACATTACATTATAAAATGCTCTGCAGAGAGCAGCTTGATACGACAGCAGAGGTCGAACCCTGAACAGTTGGGGCAAGTATGGACACAACATTCAAGCTTGATACAGCTTTGCATTTGGATTGTGATTAAATATTTGACACAGCATAGGTTTCTGACACAGAATGAATGTGGTCTAAGAACTTAAAAATTTTAAATTGGACATTCACCTATTATGGTCCAATATCCAAAATCTAAATACATGGTTAGATTCAGCATATCAAAGAACCCCAAGAATTCAATTTTTGATGAAATCAAACAAAGTTTAATTTTGGACCCTTTTGACCTCAATGTGGACAAAGTTGATAACGGGCCCAAAAATCAAAAATCTAAATACATGGTTAGATTCAGCATATCAAAGAACCCCATATATTCAATTTTTGTTGAAATCAAAGAAAGTTTAATTTTGGACCCCGATTTGGACCAACTTGAAAACTGGGCCCATAATCAAAAATCTAAATACATGTTTAGATTCAGCATATCAAAGAACCCTAAGAATTCAATTTTTGTTAAAATCAAACTAAGTTTAATTTTGGACCCTTTGGACCTTAATGTAGACCAATTTGAAAACGGAACCAAAAATTAAGAATCTAAATACACAGTTAGTTTCAGCATATTAAAGAACCCCAAGAATTCAAGAATAAAACCCCATTGAAATTGGTCAAGAAATAAGCAATTTATACGAAGTATCTTCTTTTGCACAATACTGTGCAATTAAATATTTCTTGCTATTGCGCAATACTGTACAATTGACAATTTCTTGCTATTGCCCAATATTGTGCTATTGGATTTTTCTTGCTACTGCGCAATACTGTGCAATTGAAGATTTCTTGCTATTGCGCAATACTGTGCAATTGAAGATTTCTTGCTATTGTGCAATACTGTGCAATTGAAAATTTCTTGCTATTGCACAATACTTATTATATAATAATTTACACATCCTGTTTGGTGTGTATCTCCTACCATATCATTATTATTTGCTTTTAAATATAAATCAGAAATAACCAACTTAAAATGGAAAATTTTAAAAGAAAAAAAAAGGAAAAAAAGAAAAAAAAGGAAAAAAAAAAAAATCCCCCCCCCCAATTTTTTAAACCCCCTTATGATTCATCACCCCCAAACTCAATCCCAGCCTTCCCTTTGTGGTATGGTACCTTGCAGTACAATTTCAGAGAGATCCATAAACTTGAACACAAGTTATTGTCTGGAAACTAGAAAAATGTGTTTTTTGGCCCCTTTTTGGCCCCAAATTCCTAAACGTTTAGGGCAATTACCCCCAAACTCAAACCCAGCTTTCCCTTTGTGATATGGAACCTTGTAGTACAATTTCAGAAAGATCCATACACTTACACACAAGTTATTGTCCTGAAACTAGAAAAATGCTTGTTTTTTGCCCCTTTTTGGCCCCTAATTCCTAAAATATTGAGGCAATTACCCCCATCATCAATCCCAGCCTTCCCTTTGTGGTATGGTACCTTGCAGTACAATTTCAGAGAGATCCATAAACTTGAACACAAGTTATTGTCTGGAAACTAGAAAAATGCTTATTTTTGGCCCCTTTTTGGCCCCCAATTCCTAAACGTTTCGGCAATTACCCCAAAACTCAATTCCAGCTATTCTTTGTGATATGGAACCTTGTAGTACAATTTCAGAAAGATCCATACACTTACACACAAGTTATTGTCATGAAACTAGAAAAATGCTTGTTTTTTGCCCCTTTTTTGGCCCCTAATTCCTAAAATTTTGAGGCAATTACCCCCAAAATCAATCCCAGCATTCCTTTTGTGATATGGAACCTTGTGGTACAATGTCAGAGAGATCCATACACTAACACACAAGTTATGTCTGGAAGTTACAAAAATGCTTATTTTTTGCCCCTTTTTGGCCCCTAATTCCTTTACTGTTGGTACCATAACCCCCAAAATCAATCCCAACCTTCCTTTTGTGGTATTGAACCTTGTGGTAAAATTTCATAGAGATCCATTCACTTAAACTAAAGTTAGAGTGCGAAAACCAATGTGTCTTCGAACGACGCCGGACGACGCCAGACGACGACGACGACGACGACGTCATACCAATATACGACCACAAAAAATTTTTTGCGGTCGTATAAAAAAGATGGTAGATTCATAGACTGTTTGAACTCATGGGTGTTGCTACATTACTGTATGTTGTGTGTACTCCCAAAACACAGGTGGAGAAGTGTTTTAAACATAAGTAACCAGCCATTGACCTACTACAATAATTTGATCACACTGATAGTAATTTTGATCCCCAAGAGGCAAGACAACCCATAAAATATCAAAACTAATGACCCAGTAGCTTAAAACCCAAATCAATTTCATTAAATTTGGAGTAAAATTCAAAGTGCTATTGAAGGGTAAGCATTGATTACTATCAGTTGAAAGGAGTAAGTTCTGTAAAGGCCATATTCTACCCCAATTAATAAGTTCAATATTCCAAGAAGAAAAATGTTTTTAAAGTGATGAATAGAAAAGTTGAATAGAACTCTTTATGTACGAGTTTTATTTAAAAGCATTGATTTTAACATCCAAAATAGACCAAAAATAGAGATTTTTGCAAAATTTGAAAAAATGTCTAGATTTCAACCATATTAAGGCCTAGGAAACACAGCCCAGGCGTCGACGAACAAAATATTTTAGTTAGATCTGTAAAATGTCAGCAGACATTATGTGAAAAGATCTTTTCTGTTGACACATGCACTCTATTTTGACCAGTTTTCGTTGAAGTTGTCGTGGAAAATCAAAATGAATGCTATTTGTAACGCCATAAATAATACGCAAGTACGTAAATTTTCATCAAAAAGACTTATTTCCTATCCAGTCATTTTATTAGCTATGATTCATTGTGATATTGGTCATTAAATCCTTATTCTAAATTGTAGCTAGAAATGGGGGCTACTTTAGGGCCTTATCGAACTTACTCCAGCAACAAGTGGAAAGGAACAGGTGAATTGCCACCAGAAATGCTGATTTATTAATTTGTTTTTGTCCTGAATAAGCATGGTTAAATGTATAACAGCATTCAGCAATAAACAAGCAGTAAATTATTAAATGGTCATCTATTTACAAGTGTTTAGTATCAATATCAAATAGTTTCTATAATTCTAATCTGAAATTTACTTTTTACTTTTCAAAAGGCAGGAGTAAACATCAAATTCTCCGTCATCAAACTTTACTCTGCTCAAAGAACAAAATTTGTGCTCAGAACACCAAATTCAGTACTTTGGTTGATATCTATGTCCTAGTAAGAAGTATGAATTGTACTAAACATTTTTATGACTAGTAAAAGGCTAGGTAGTCATATTTTTTGTTTGTTGATAGATTGATGTCTGTTTAACAACAAATATTGCATACACATTCTGAATGGGAAAAAGTAATGTATCCTGCTTTGTACTGGACTTCATCATTGAGTTAGATTATTATCATTTTAACTCACAATGTAACATTCCTCAAGAAGCAATAGGGGTCTCGGTGGCCGAGTGGTCTAAGCAGTCCAACTACTGTATCACTAGCCAGTCAACACTGAGGTTGTGAGTTCTAATCCTGCATGGGGTAGGTGCAAGACTCCAATCTTAATTTTATAGGATTGTCAGTTTTCCTACCAAAGGTCGGTGTTTCTCTCCGGGCACTCTGGCTTCCTCCACCAATAAAAACTGACCGCCATGAAATAGTACAAGAGTGTTGAAAGTGGTGTTAAACACAAATCAATCAATAAACAATATTCTACCTGAAAACTTTATTCGTACTCTAGCAGACTAGCCTGCTCTTACTCCTTAATCCTATGTGGCTGGTGGAGAAGCAAATACCAATTTTCAGGTTTTGGGTTTGACCCAACCAAGGATTGATTTATTGACACCATATGCATGTCATCAAACTACCATGTGCTCACGAGATTAAATGACAAGTACAACACAGATTTAACAAATGACACTGAAGCATTAAACTAAAGGAGAATAGGCACATCTCAGAAGCACTCTCCTAAGATAAAATATGAACAATCATCTTTCAGAGCTTTTCAGTTCTATCTGATGTTCCAAAATGACCAATAACGACTCAGATTTTACACATGTTACTGAAGCATAAAATTAAGGATCATTGGAAAAAATATAGAATACTGTGGATTCATTATTAACGTTTGTTGTATACAAATATTGTGTTGATTTCATGGGTATAGACAAATTGTGAATATAAATGTTCAATGAAGTATGAAATTATCATAGGCTTGTATGCAAAAATTTGGCAAAACTGCAAAAATGAAGTGTAGGCAGAAATACAATTTGTCATCAATTCACCAAACTTGAGTCCAACATATTATCATTTGTACATCTTTCCAGTACTTCCATTCCTACTGCTAAGTAATATCTATTTCTTGTCTTCTTTGTACAAGTGACGCAGCCAATTAAAAAATAAGAAGACATAATTGCATGGTCTCTCTGATATTTTATTAACATCATATATATATATAGAGCCCTCATCACTACAGTTGACACAATACACAACATTACAACACAGACGCTCCTGTGTAAAATGATTTTTATATTACAATATTGCCAAATTGTCTTTTGATTGTGAAATGTGTTTGTGGTTTGTAAACATAAAGAAAAAAAAAGATATGATGATGATGATGATGATGATGAGGGCTTCGAAAAATAAACAAAAGAAAAACAATGATTTATCTCCCTTTACATCAATGACGTTCATAAAAATATGTATACGGCAATTTACAAAGCATTGCAGATCTATAAACAATGAGTAATAAATACAAGTTTTGTTCAACAAATATATATATATAAACAAAATCATTTATCATCCGTTAGTGTTGACAGAATTGCATTTGATATGCTTTGTATGTTTTGTTTTTTTTTTATATAAAAAAATGATTTCATACAAACAAATGGCGTTGGTCACAACTTAAAATTTAATGATGCGAATTTGGTCATTTAACTATTCTAACTGTCTGACATGAATTATGATTCTTATGACAAAATGCATAATTTTAATAGCTGCAATAGTATCAACATTAACCTATGATAAATGTAAACAATCATCACATTTCTATGACCTAAAAATAAATAAGAATGGGAGACAACTCTTCAGAGACTTTGCGTAAACTATGGTGCAGTGGATTTCACTGTATGTGGAATTTGACAGAATATTTAAAATTGAAGGTTTTACTACTGAAAAACCCTCAATATGAGGTAGTCTTCTTATGGCATTATATTGGGTATGAAATTTGAGGCCTAGATTTTAATAAAACCATTACAAAATGAAGCGTTGGAAAAGTTTTTGAATTATAAATTATATTTACCTATATATAGAGGTGAACTGTTTTCTGGTTTAAAATGAAAATTTAACTTTTTTTTTAAATGTCAAATTTAAAGTAAGAAAAATGGTTGTTTGTGGCATTTTATCGAATAAACAGGGATGAAAATCTAGAAAAAAAGAAATAATGACATTTTCTAGATTTATAATTACACAAATTTTTGAATAATAATAACATGAACTGGCAATAACTCATTTCTCCAACCTTCTAGAAACACAATAAATGCTTGTTAAATTAACATTTTGTTTTCAAAATTTGTGGGCAATGTAAAGGCTATATTATAACTTAACAAATATAAACATCACAAATCTTCATCAAATATTAATCATAAAAAATTCTGTTCCACAGATTAATTTAAAATTCATCCAAATTATAATAATAGTTTATCTGAAGTAAAATCAATTTTCTGATATGTTGAAAAGATTAAACTCCCATAAATAAAAATTTAATAAATTGGCAGTTCAACTGGATTATTTGCTATTTTCAAATTGTGCTGTTTTCAATTCCCAAAGCCTATATGACACTTGTAAAAATATCAGGGATGACTGTCTTCACAGTTTTTAAACAGCACTACTGCTACTAAATGGACAACAAAAATGTAATGTCTACATGGTTTTTTTCCATAATCAAATATGACACCAAATCTACAGTTACTATGGTAACACAAATGTCATTTGTACATATGTTGTTTATAAAAATTTAAAAATTCAGAACATTTAACTTCACATGAATGTACAAGTATTGCAAATGTAACTACATGAGACTTTTACTATAAATAAACACGATGCAATTTCATTCTCTCATCTTTTATTCCCTAAATCACAACAACTTTCTTCCTATCTGATGAATGATTTTCATGGTACAAATATAAATACACTCAATATGAAATTTTATTCATACAATCGTACAATGGTTATCTGACACACAAGTTAAGTCATCTGACCAATGTCACATGGGAGATCACATGTGATGACAGTCACATGATCCATAGAGTAACATGTTCAATACATAAATGTAAATATGAAAATTCCTTACAACCTAAACAAAAGAAAACTGCAACCAAGATCAGTACAACTTATAAATTGTCTTTAGGTCACATTAAAATGATAAGGTGAATTATAAACAAGTGAATATCAAATACAGAAGTTGATTGGGTGCCCTAAAAGTAAATTAAGGATTTATATTATTTAAAAAAAATTAAAGGCTTTAAAGAAATAAAAGCATCATCGTTGAGATTCCTAAACTAGCACAGCTTAAGGTAAAGAAGTAAAGTCTTTGGTTTTGAAATAAAAATAACAGAAAAAAACAACTATTATGCCAAAATGAGATACCATTATTCAAATTACAACACATTTTGGAAATTTAATGATTTCATATAAACAATTGTACCAGTTCAGATAAATGACATATTTATGATTTCCCCACATTTAAGTCACAACCACAGATCTTTAACAAAAATTCGCTACAATGTTAAACCCACAGATACTCAGTAAAATTCAAGAGCTGTGGTTTGGAATAAGAAGTATAGACTATAAAGAAGTAAGTAATCCAAGTTAAATATTTAACATCATTAGTAAGAAAGCAGTTTGGTCAATTGCGACAACTACAAAAATATGTATATCAGTATTTAATTAGTTTCATGAGAGGTCAAATCTATTTTTGATTGTTACATGGACTATTTAAAAAGCTGTTGAAATAAAATTTAGTCAGCTGATTCAGGTGAAGAGCCTTAATCTAACGTTCTGTCCGAGTAACTTTGACATCAACAGCTTTCATCGGCTGTCTACTTTGACCTCAACAACTATCAAATTGAACCTCCACAGCTCTCAAGATGGACATCAACAGCTTTCAACTTACATATCAAAATTATTAAGTTAAAATAGCCCAGCAACAATCTGAAAAATAATTTGCACTCAAAAGAAAATGTGTACAAGACTGAGAGGTCTTTGCAAAGAAGGCTGCACAAGAAATAAATATCTTGAATCTTTCACAAATTCCTTACAGTAAATAAGATTAAGTACAAAATATTATCTTTCTGTTTAATTACTTTTATCCATGGTGGTTTCCTATCAGAGCAAATTTTGTGGCCATAAAGTACAATTTTCTAAACAATCAGTCGGTAAAAATTATCAAAAATACATGATTGTTTTAGCAAACTTTACAATAACATTTGACAAATTTTATCTGAAACATTAGTCAAATATCAAGGTAATTTTTGTTTTTACCTAATTCTCAATTGCATCAGAAAAAAAAGAGAATTTAGACTTACCTTGACAGTATTAACACCCATAAAGATGGCCATGATTATCTTTCTTTACATTCTTTGGTTCCGTTGGGAGGAAACAACACCATGGATAAAGTACAACACAATATAATCTTATAATCAGTCTACTTAAAGTGCAGATCGGGATAAACCAGGAAAATATCGTACAAGTCAGATGTTAAAAACCAAATATTTTTTGTAAAGTAGTATGCCCTTCCTATGTTGAACCCCTTTCAACTTCAAATAATTTATTTTTCTTATTTGACTTGTAAAGAGTGCACTTGTAAATTGACTTTAAAAATCTTTTGTGTTTTAAAAAAAAAATTCTACTGTAAGTCACTATTCCCTGTTAAGAACTTGTATCAGGATTGTACTCTTTGCCTGGTTTATACCATTTTTAGGATGTGCAAACCTAAGAATAATCTCTAAAGCCAAAAGCCAAGTGTGAAGATGGCCATCAAATGGCATATTAGTAAATAGGAAAGCTGTAAAAAGTGGAAAGACTATCATATAGTAGTTAGAAATATGTTTTAACAATAGCAATAATTATCTGTGGTCTATGTCTTGACATCATGAATTTCAAAACATTCACACTTTCCAAACTTCAAATAATCAGCTGGAAATAATGATTATTTTTTTTTTGCATCATACCCAATTTTTCACATGTCCATCATTTTTACACAAAGCCCATGAAATGAAGGGCTTCATCATCAAAATGGTCATGCAGATTAACAAAAAAGGAAGAAAATGAGTATAAAATTCTGTTAAATCATGTTAATACTAAAGCAAAAGACATAATTAGCTTCTACAAGCTAAAATGATATAACATAAAGGCAGCTTTGGCTTAAAAGACTATTCCTTGTTCAAACAATCCTGATGTTCCCTTATAAAATAACCTGACAAATTCAATCTTGTCCACTTTAAAACCTTTGAAACCTTTTACCCTTTGCTTACAATGCAAGATTTGACCAAGATAAGGAGCGAAATAATTCGTAAAATGAGTAGTTTTATGAGTTATAAAATGCATTTTTTTTCTTGCACCAAGAAATTCAAACAAAAGCACCCTACAAACCATACACCAATGAAATTTGGCAGTTCTGAAAAAATATGATTTAATATAAAGTGAATAAAAACAAGGAGAATAGCACTTAAACAAAAGCGTTCATGGTTAGGCACGACAATCAGGCGCTAACGACTAGAAAATAAAATGGTTCAAATAAAAAATTTCCAAAAACACAAGAACAGGTGTTAATTTTGACTTATTTGATTCTAAACATGACTTTTTTGTTCGTACTGGAATGATGTGTACTAGGCTCCCATCTTTAGTAAAACCATCCAATTATGTAGCAAATGATAAATGGAACAGCACCATAGAGATATCATATTTCCCCCCTACCCAAACACATACATTACGAGAAAGAAATGCATGCTTAACGCGACTGATAAAATGTCATATGTGTACAAAAAAAATTATAAATAACAATTATAATTTACATGACTATTGTTAACAATTCTACGCGAGATTTTTTTATCATGGTGCCATAAAGTTATATTCTGGGTGATCGTCTTTTTCAAATCGTTTTGCCTCTTCCTGCATAGATTCTTTTATCTTTAGGATTGCAGCAGATTCATTGTGTTCCTGCAAAGGTACAACAGATCTATCAGTTGAGGTCCCACACACCTGTCAAATGCACCTTATAGCAGGTTGAATCGAGTGCACCCATCAATAAACTGTGACCAAATGTGCAAATTTTGATAAAAACAGTACTCCCCTACTGATAACTAATTTTTGAACAATTTTAAGTTTCTTTTTTGACAGGTATGTGAAAGTTTAAAAATTATCACCTGTCTTACTTTGGCATGCTGACAACAAATGATTTCTACAGACGTTAAGTCATGCTATAAAATATACCAGAAGAAAGACAGTATACTGGATGATTTGAAAGTGAGAATTTTCAGATGACTTTGGATTAGGATGAGAGATGTATATTAGTTGGTGCTTCAATTGACATGCTTGCACGACTGACTTGAGAGAAACCAGCACCTTTCTGTTTCTAATTGACTTTCTCTTATGTGCAGACATGCTCTTTTGGTGATGTAAACATGTGTGATTTGATCAGCATTCCAAGAACTGACGACCATACTAGAAAACATTGGGCAACAATTTCATGTTATAGGTGTGGATCCAAAACTTCATCTACAAAAACTCCCTCTAATCCACTTCACTCCATGTTAGTCCTCTATGTCGTCTTGGATCCACACCGAACTTTATCCATCAAGATTGTTTGATTATATTCTGTCTTTATTCAGATTAAGCAATATAAGTAAATAAAGAAACTAAATGAGTCAAAAATATAAAAAGAGGAAAACAAACTGAAAATGACAAGCAAGTTATGACAGAAAGAAGCTATTTGAGATCTGGCATGCAAAGAGATTAGGTAGCCGTTGGTGAAAATGAAGCATGTGTTGTGATGGTTAAAGAGTCATACACACAGACAAAACACCGTATATACAGTAACATACAATAAATAAAACAATATCATCAATTTACAATCAGATTAGTACAAAAGAAAGAAATTCTTTCATCAGATCTATTTTTAAAACGAGATAAGTGCCTTCTGAGCAATGTTGATTGAACTGCGCCTACTGGGAATCAAGCCATACCTGCAAATATGGTTGATTTCATTCATTAAATGAATTTATATGCAACTGTAGGTGATTTCATCAGATCTGTAAAATGTACATGATAATTCTACAATCTTTGATGATGTATCTGTGCTTGTCCATAAACCTGGCAATTCCCTCTCAATTATTGCTTAAGAACCGGTTCCTGACTATATAAATACAAAATGAACTACTACTATTTAAAATGCTTTGATATTTTCCATCTATTGAAAACACCTACAGATGCACAAGTAAACTGTAGATTGTCCGAACTAAAAGTTTGATAAAAACAAGAGAAGGTATTGAATGAATGGTTGATACAAATCACATGACAATCATGTGACAAAACATTGGAATTATGTCCCACATCATGGTTTTCTTTGAGCATCTTGTCAATTCAGATCTTTTTTTCACAAACTGATCTGACTTACATTATCTTGGTATGCTAGATTATATGCACCCATATCGCCCGTCCCACTTACAGGAGGTAAATCATCCCGCGGCGTTCCTGGACCATTTACTGGAGAATTTTTCATTCCATCTATATCACCTACAAGGGAAGAAAACATACATCCAACTTGCAATTAAACTTCAATAAAATTAAACTTGAAGAAACAAACATTATTTCAAACAAATTCTTATGCTAATTCGTTTTTTTTTGTAGCTGTTAAAAAAAGCCCCATGTCTTACTAAAGGCTTTTCCAACATTGATTGTGGTGGAGGATGGGAGTTAATGAAATTAATTGATTGTGGGAGGTTGAATTTTTCTTAGAATTATGTTAGAATAAAGAATAAAATGTACATTTTATATTATGGGTGGCTTGGGTCCAAAAAAGTGCCTCCCATGCCAATATTTTGAAACATTTACCATTATTTCATGTGTATTAACATTTGCATTTAGATCAAAATGTTTTTAAAACTAAGATGAATATACTTGCTCACTTTGAGGTTGTTACATTTCTTTTAAAATCAATATTTTGAGATCATAAAAAATATCTTTAGTAGTTGTGTACATCC
Organism: Mytilus californianus; assembly: GCF_021869535.1. Taxonomy (NCBI): domain Eukaryota; kingdom Metazoa; phylum Mollusca; class Bivalvia; order Mytilida; family Mytilidae; genus Mytilus; species Mytilus californianus. The sequence continues at coordinate 78,814,642 of NW_026262581.1, forward strand.
TCAAACAATGCATTTAATATAATGAAAAACAAACACCAAAGTGCCTAGGAAAGTCAATTTAACCTTTCTGATAATGGCCCTTACAAACACCAAAGTGCCTAGGAAAGTCAATTTAACCTTTCTGATAATGGTCCTTACAAACACCAAAGTGCCTAGGAAAGTCAATTTAACCTTTCTGATAATGGTCCTTAGAAACACCAAAGTGCCTAGGAAAGTCAATTTAACCTTTCTGATAATGGTCCTTACAAACACCAAAGTGCCTAGGAAAGTCAATTTAACCTTTCTGATAATGGTCCTTAGGCTGTTAATTATCTTGCTCAAGTAACTTGGTTAAGGTTTTTCATTGGGATGACTATTACCGGTATATCTGTCACACTTACCATTCATAACATTCATTTCTGGACCCATCACTAAACTACCATCGGGTCCTCCTGGTCCCATCCCTGGAAAATGCTGAAAACAAAAAAAATATTGATCTAGAGAAGGGTTTCATTGGATTTGTTGAGACCAATCATTAAAATAAATGAGGTGTGATAAGAGCCATTATTTGGCCCCTGTAATTGCAAAAATAGTAAACTTATTCAAACCGTTCATGATGATGCAAATTTTTTAAATGAACAGGTTAATATAATCTGGATACTAAAGCACAGAAAGGCCACTTGTGATGTCACTATGATGTCCTAAAAATGTCAAATTTACTTATTTGGCCTAAAATGACCATCAAATTCAAGGAGCCAAATCAAAGTGCTTGTAAGCACTGTGAGGTAAAGATTGCTTTTATTTTGCAATAAGAATTTAAAATAAAACATTGAATTGTATTTAGCAAGGCAAATCATAAATTTGAATTTGAGTTATCTTCCTTTGTTCATGATTGTACATTTGTAGTTAAGCTCAGATTCATGTGCACAACAGAAGTTTTCTTGACAAGTAAGGTTAATCAAATTCACATCATATTGTAATTAAAATATCTGATATTAACATATCATTAATAAATTGCATGACATTAACTGGATAGGAATGTTAACTTCAGTGCACTATTTTGCTATAAATATCAATGGAAGTGATAAACCCCAGAAGATAAAGATATCAAGCCAGTAGCGTAAGGTGGCCTTAGCATACTTTCACCTTTTACTGAGGATTTGTTAATTTATTTTATTAGGGAGTTGTTAATTTGATTGAGGAATTGTTTACTGGCTCCAAAATAGTATCACTTAGTAAATAATTTATGATTTCAGGGGGGTGCACTCTTGAGGTCCCTTTTTTTACTTTTTGAAAATAATTACTGTGACTGTTGATTTATGATTGAAGATTACCTGTTTATATCCAAAAATATTTCAATTATTTTTTTATATACAAATCATCAATTTATGATTTCATAGATTTAATAGCATGGTCTTATTTTTTTTCATTAAAAAAATCCTAAAAACCTAAAACAAACAAAAATCAACCGGGCCTTGCTATGTTTTCTTAGCATCAGAGCTGAAGTATAAATTTACCAGTACAGACAAAAGGTTGAGTTTCTGGGTATAAATTCATCTATTCAACAAAATATCTGATAAGAAGGGCATTCAGCTACATCCAAGTCTATAGGGTAACCTAACAGATGAAAGAAATGAAATCTTACCCCTGGCATGCCTGGCATACCTCCTTTCATCATACCATACATTCCATCACCTGAATTTGTAGAGTCTGAAATAAAAGAAAAATAATTCTCTTATTTTACGTCTTATTACTTTCTTTAAGATAAGGGTAAGCATAATAGGATTTTGTATAATTGGTATTGATTTCTACATCTTTAGCAATTAAAATCTAAAATTTGGTCTGCTTAAAATATATAATGAAGACATATATAACATTACTCAATTCATTCTAGTATATCTGAAGCTGATTCAGTTTTATCATGTAACAGGGAAATACTGAGTTAATTGTACAGATTTGTACTGACATAAAAAAAAAAAATTTCACAATTTACTTTTCAAAATTTAACATAAAATAGTCTAAACTTTCTTCATCTTTGATTCAAACAATTTTCTGAAGTTCCAAAAAAACCAACAAAAGTTAATAAAAGAAAAATATGAAACGAAAGAGAACTAATTCTAATCTATTTAAGTGTAATTTAGTACTTCCATTAACTGTATTTTTAACAAAGAATTTTAAAAAGAGGACTACTGACAGAAAGTTATCCCAGTGATCATAACAGCATGTTCAAATTCAAATAACTTGAGTTATCTCTCTTACAATAATAAATACATTTTCATTTAAAACAATTCAAACTCCAACACACAACATTAATTATTCAGTATAACAATTTTTATTTATTGAATACAACAACACCAAACATCAATACAGGTCTTGTTTATCTTTTAAAAATCATGTAATAAAGAATCACATGAGGTCATATTTCTGTGATTATTAATAGAAAATCAAATAAATATATAAAGAAGATAGCAAAATTGTTTTATCATCTATTACATATGTGAAAAAAAGAGAGAAATAAACAAATAAAATTATGGATTTATTAAATAAATATCATACTACTATTTGCCCTATTCACCACATTCCTAGATCACACAGACTACAGCTAACAGAAACATTTCCAATTCTCATCTCATATGTCTCTTAATATTTTTTTTTTAAATATATAAATTAAATATAGGCATCAGTTTAAATGACCGTAGGAATAATTTGTGCAAAACATGGTTTTTGTGCCCTGAAGCCTCATAACTTGTTGAATGAAACACAAATTAGTTATATACAATATAAAATATTCAATTTTTACAAAGCATATTGGAAGAAGGAATTAAATACTATCCATGTTTGCATAACAACCAAGCATTAATAGTGCATGCACAAGGTATAAGCATATATTATTAGTTTACTTGCTACATATTTTTTCCTTTCTTTTATGTTTCATTTTACTTCCTTCTGACTTATTTACTTTTACAACAATAAAATACAAAGCACATTTAATTTGGTTTCTACTTTTTTATCCCTTTGAAGTTACATTATTTACACAATTCCCATTATAATGCTAATTTCAGTAGACATGCAAGTAGGGTATTGTGGTTTTTATTCATGCCATGCCAAGTAAAGTCTGACTCCAAACCCAAAAGACAACATAGCACCAAAGTGTTGAGTGACAGCCTTACCTAAACAGAGCATCTTTTGGGGTTCAACATCATCTGAGCATAAGAAAAGAGGAATGAAAATTTATATTTATAGTGACCAATCACAGCACAGCATTTTTGTAGAAAAAAGAAGCATTCTTTAATTTCTCCAATATTCATCCATTCAAGATTATTTTGAAATATACTTTTTAACCAAGTTTCCAAATTGATAGTTGACAAAAAAAGATAAACTACATGTATATAAATCTCAATTTTCTTTGATACTAAATCATTTGTTTGTTTTGAGATTGAAATGATGAGAGCTACAAATTTGAAGTTCAGAAAATCTGTCAATCTAGAGCAAGAACAGCTTTGCTTCATAACCAGAAAACAATACACAATAACATCAGAACAGAAGATAGTCTACAGTGAACATAGAATGAAAAAGAGAACAAGTGTTCCAAACCAGTGGAAGGTGCCCCAAAACATGTGTTAGTATTTCATAATTATATAACACTGTTACCTTTATATTGTTGGAATATAAGAGCTACCAACATTTTTAATTTATTTTTAATCTGGCATGGCCATCTTCTTTTATTGTTGTCATCACAAAATTTTAATATTGATCATTTTAAAATGGCGGCTCTTCTACATTTAAATTTTTTAACAGCATTTACTAGTACTTCTACTACAGGAGTGCTTAAAACCTTGACTACCCATGATGGTCTCGTACAGTCAGATTTTGTAGCATGTTCTTGCTTTTATATTCCATTACATTATTATTAACTGATTGAATGAAAGAAGTTTAATGCTGCACTCAGGTTCACATGTATTATGAATTCATAACCAATGTCTTTAAGCTTAAAAGGTGACCACAAATTAAAGCAATCCACTAATTCTAGTTTAAGTATATTACGTTAATTGAAATATCGGGGGATTGTTAACAGAGCTTTCTTAGTTCAATTTTGTATATATTAAAAAGCCAGTAGCTAACAGCTTACTTCTTGTCTTTCAAGCATATTACAAAAAAACATTATTCATGCTTGTCTGTTATTTAGGGTTTGAGACATTAACTTTGATTCTTTTACAAAAATTAAATGCTTTTCTTCATACTCTGAAGGTACTAATACTTTGATGAGAGAAAAATCGAAACTATAAAATGTCTAGTCTCTAATCATTTGTATTCTTCTTATACCATGACCTAACTTATGAAGAATAAGGGAATAAATAAAGGAACATTGGGCAAAAGACAATATATTGTACTTGATTTGAATTTTTCAAAGATCAAGTATGTCCCGTTTTTTCCCCACCTATTCTTGTGTAAATTAGAAATTTAAATTCCATTTAATAACTGTGTTATATTTTATTGTAAGTGCGTAACAGAATTTTAAAATATCAGTCATTCTTCGGATAACTGAAGTAATCCTCAAACATCTAATGTTTTCCTGAGGTTAGACTGCATGCTTACGTTAATATAATTAGACATAACAAAAGTTTCATGCTATTTTAGCTTCATGAATACAAACAGAATGTTTTGCCAGCAGTGTTTCTGATCTTGTGATTTCGATGTTCAGTATTTCATCCAAGAAGACTTTATTTAAAGATTGTTTGTTCTATACAGATGTCACTGGCAAAACAAATGTGTATTAGTTTTTTTTTATAAGTACAAAGTATTGTGTCTGTTAATTCTTACTTCGTAAGAGCAACCAGAGGCTGATCTTACTTGACATACTGTTATTCTGATGACGAGGTATACGATAAAGTGCAACCGTAGCCCCGAAACTGATAATGATGTTTACATATAACAGATCTGGCCATATTTCTTTTATCGTAAGATGCATTCCTCATTAGGTGTGCTAAGCATGGCACTAATAGAATATGGTCCCATGCTACCAGATTTTCATCTTTCCATTTTGTAACTTTCAAGATTGTCAAGTTTTAATTGTCCCCTTTTCTCAACTTTATATTAGTGCAAATTTATCTGTAATAATTATTTTTATTAGTATAACATGTGATTTGTGCGTTTTATGTTTTTAGAAGCTTATCAGAATTTTGTCAATAATAATCATTAAAACTAAAATAAAAAGAACAACAGATGTAAACTAAACTATTCTACAGATAAAAACAGAAAAAAACTAAAAAGTGAAACAGTTACAACAAAAATAAGAACACTCAAAAACAAAAATACGGGGTCAATGGGCTTTTGTTAATTTCCCTAAGTATCCCCCAGGGTGGGGAGAAAAATCTGAGAGCATGGTAATACCCTGCATACTGTCGTTATAGTAATCACCTGGTCTGGAACCCATACGCTGGTGGCTGGCAGGTGAAAATGGTCCTTGAGACCCTAATAAAATATATGTACCATTTCATTTTTCAAGACAATGATTATTCAAACAACATTTAAAATCAACATTTCATAATAAACTAAATTAAGCAGTGAAACTCTTGGATAATTTTTACATATAATATAAATAATTGCACAGGAGCGCCAATCTACATGTATATCATTCTGCTGCTTGGTAATTTCTTGCTAAATTTTAAAGATGAAAGTCCTACATATCTAGATCCACATATCTGAAATTCTTAAAACCTTACGAGAAAAGGTCAATTCAAGTTATTAAGTAGACAATAATGGTTAAAAATTCAGGAACCACAAGTCTAGCAATCCTTAAGATTTGAACGGAGCTTGAAAAAAGTATGATTGTGATGTTTTAACTTTAATTTTCAAGAAATATACAGCTTCACATATTAAATATGACTTTGCATCATATAACAAACTTGTACTTCTCTGTATAACCTACAGAGCTTAAAAAAACAAGAGTTATCTCCCTTTGATCATTAGAATAAAATGTCATTAGAAGCAGTATGCAGTTTGGTGCATTTATGATGATCTTACCCTGTGGACTTGGCATGATAGGTGTACCTGGTGCTCCTGGGCCCTGAAATACAAAATTATCCGTAAATACTGTGTCCACAAATTCAAATATGCCAAACTTTATTTCACTTTCATTTTTGCAATACAAGCATTATCATCTTAAACAAATTTTCTAATAACTGGCAAGCTAAAAAAATATGACATTTTTCAGTCATGAATAAATTTAAAACTTTAGCCACTAAATTTATTATTGGAATTGAGAAGGCTTAATCTTCATGGATGAAAAAGCATCCTTTTCAAAAAACTTATTTGTCTTATGAGGTATACAAAGTGAAAATCTCCATGAAACTGATATTCATGGGAAAAATCAAAAGGAATACTTACGTTATAACTACCCGGCGATGCTGATGAGTAATTTATCTAAAAACGAAAATAAATTTTAATGGAGTCATTGAAAATATATACATGTTTGTGCAGCATATATTGTATAACCAAATGGACAATATCTATTTCAAACTGTTGTCGACAATAGTCTTTTTTTCTGTGCTCAAGTGATGTTTCTAAAATGAATAAATTACTTGTAGTCGTGAAAGCAGTATAGATGTTTTATAATACCGGTACTTGTTTTGGGGTCTTTTTATTTCAATAGATATATCAAACAAACATTTCCTATCCCTAATTGCTTCATAAAAAAACATTATATTAGTTCACATTTTCCAAAAAAATAATATAGATTAAAAATTATCAGTTCCAAGATTAAGTTTTTTCAAATTTACTCCCATAAAAAAATACATTTATTTTACAGCAGATTCCACAACTGAACTATTAACATGATTTCACAGCATTTCCACCCTCAAGTGATATAGTTAAATATTTTATAAAACTGGTCCTATATAGTGTGTACTTGACTGTCCTAACCATTACACAATGTGATTGACTTACTGATGATGTTGTTGGTGGCCACCGATTTCCCGCTCCACCAGGCCTGAAAAAGACAAGGTGCCATAATAATGAAATATTGTCTTCAATAAATGTCTTATCCTTTTGTTACTGTTGAAATGAGAGTTACCTCCCCTATTCTATAGTCTATTTGGTCATTAACAAGGGCAGATAATTGGTTTATCCTGTCATTTGGATCATTTTCAGCCGACATCCTCATAAATATACGTTATTCAAGACAAATTTGTAAGCTTTGTTACATAGACAATTCTTACTATTACTGATGGTATAAAAGAATAAAATCAGTTATGTCAGCCAATGTAAAAAGTCCTCTTTATATTTCACCTCCTACTATACACATTATGATCTCTTGACTAGCTAATATTAATATATATATATATATATATATATATAGTTAATATTCATATTACATTAACATGTTCTCATCTTGAATATGCATATTAATTTGCCACTGGACATTAAGCAGCCATCCATCATCATCATCATCTTGACTAGCTCATCAATCTCATATAGGGTTATAGTTATAGTTATTTATAGAACCAGAGTCTCAAAGTTAAGCCGTTGGATCTTCATGAATACTATACAAATAATCAGCATGTCATTTTGAACATTAATTAATAACTGGGTTCACTTATGTTTGTGTGTACAAAATGAACCAACTTTTGTGGATCGATGAAAATCTGATACTTGATGTTGTGGTTTCAACAAATTTTCCATAAAAGTCTAAAAATAAATGATTATATTTGTAGTCAACATTGACCGATGAAATCTGCAAAAATTAGTATTCCATGAATAATTGTGTGTCCAAAGTATCTGAATGGACTACTTAGGTACTTACATTGACATTGGTGGCATCCCACCTGGACCTGGACCAGGTCCCATACTGTTTGGTGGTGGTCCTCTCATTCCATAATTAGGCATTGAATCATACTACAAAAAAAAAATCGAAATTGTCTTTTTTTTTTTTAAACATAAAACCATAACTGTAAATCTAATATTGTCACTGAATTATCATGTAATTGCCTGTTTCAAATCAAGATGAAGGTGCTATTTATAAATAAGCCATTGTGTTTTTCTGTTCCTGGATTCCACAACACTATCAGCATGCTCACTGAAAATGACTTATTAATTACAAGAGAAGATACTTCAAATTGTTCCAAGGGTATGGGTATGCATTAAAAGTAGTATCTATAAAGCAGACATACATAATTGCTTACATTTACTTTATTTGAACTGTTGTCTTATTGGCAATCATATCACATCTCCTTTTTTCTATATACAGATTATCGAATGAACCATAAACATTAATATTCTTCTTTTCTCAGTTCTTTGTTCATTTTTATTTTTACACTTCCCTGTGTTTTAACTTTTTAGGCAAAATGATAATAATTTCGTAGAACTTACAGGATTCATTGGACCTGGCATCCGTGACCCTGGATGTCCCATCCGTGGACCCATCATTCCAGGATGACCTATTAAAAAAAAAGCAAGAAATATTAAATGTGTATATACAACAAGCATTTTTTTGTTAATATTCATGGTCTTCATTGAATTGTTGAATTATCAGCCATGTGCTGACTTTTCATATAGGATCAAATGCTTTTTTTTCTGGTGTGTAAATATTGGATCGTAAATTGGTCCAGTTAATACAACATCAATAAACTCTGAAGAAAATACTTAATCTTTATAGTTCTTTATCCTTTTTTTTTTTTTTTTCAAAAACCCATGTGTAAATATTGTTTGCATGTTTCGTATCTGTAATGTCTATTCATGGAAGTAATATTTAAAAGGAATAACAACGACTAATTAGCATGTATTAACAACACGCAGAGCTCTGTACTAAACTCATATGATTTTATCCAATTATAGTCTCAGCGGCAAGACCCCTTTGGTTACTATCTGTGATACCGCGGTTGTAAAATGGCATCTGGAATTTCTTATCAGTCACGTGATTTTATCGAGTCCGGTAATTATAAAGCACCTGTGTGAAATCCGAGGTTTATTAATAAGAAGGTGATGCTGTATCATATAAAACCTCTACCTTCAGAAAGAAGTCATATGGTGTAAAAAACTTGAAAAACGGACGAGAATTGTTCAACCTACAACAGTTTAGCATGGAAAATTGTATTTAATTTAGCATATTTTTGCTTTTTACCGTTTGTTTTAAACTGTTCTAAAAGTGTTTTCCGGTTAAAAGCGGATCCCGAGTAAAACAGTTAAATACCGATGAATGGATCAGGTTTCACATGATGTTTAACAAAATAATGTAGACAAATCTAGACATAGATTTTTTTACTGTTGAAATGTGCAAAGTTTATCGAGAAGTATTCTAAATTTATGTATATGTCATAAATGTCATTGATTACATTAATGAAACTGGACAGCTAAAATAGGGATATGTTCGTAAACATATATTTTTAAAAAAATGTTTATTGTGGAATACTTGTATTAATATAACAAGCTACAGCAAAAATTAAAACAAACCGACAAAATGAGCTTGACGCTATCTGTCTTACGGCAAATTCATTTTTACACGAATTAGTTTATGTATCAAGAACTATAAATTAAAGGATAGAACAGTTTAGAATTGTGAATATTTTAATTGACTAATACACGAAAGACTTAGATTATTCGTATTTATTAAAAGGGGGTCCAAACGTATTTTTTGTACAATCATCTTCTTAACTTACGGAAATGGCTTTTCAACTGTCTGTAAATATTAAAATTGAAAATGACCCAGCCTTGTTCTCCAATTTCATATGTGATAGCTGTCGGTACTATTAAGATCGAACTATATATATATAACCAGAAATAGGAAGATTGGACTAAAATAAAAATTGAACGAATGACTCTATTCGGCAGCGTACATCAACGGAATGTTACGAATGGACTATTCGGGTTACTTCGCGCCTATATACGACAAAAACTTGTCTGTTCGTAGTTTTCCGTGAACACGAAAACGACCGAAAAGTGTCAGTGATTTGATCGATCACATGCGGAGAATCAACTTTCATGCCAGATATTAAACCAATTAACGAGTTATCGAAAGATGGACAGTAACGCAGATGAAACCTTTCGAAGTGACAACGCTGTTATTCCTTTTAAATATTACTTCCATGGTCTATTCAAGTCACTTGATCTTCATATTGGTTACAAAAGTAGTTCAGTAAATACAGTTTATAGAAAAATACCCTGTCATAAAAATCACTACTGTACCTGAAGCTCCTGTAACCTAACATATCAATCATTCCAAATTATGCAAGTTATATAATTATTATCTGATAATTAATCATTCATTGCACATTTATATTGCCACTGAAATGTCCTACAGAAAAAAACTATCTTGCACAGAATCTCATGTGTGGTCTTCAATGAAAGGGAAATAACTCTAATCCTTTAAAATAACTGTAATGGATTATATTTAGTATACATATATGCGAGTGAATTTCAATTTGTGATTATATATAATAATCTGAAGTACTCTCATATGAAAATGTCCTTAATATGATATCAAACAAACCTTTTCATTGTAAGAATAAAGGAAATTTTATATCTTCAGTAAAAGCTCTTAAAACTGATGGATTTAAACCCCATTATCAAATCCAGTAGCTTAGAATAAATTGGTTTGAAATTTTACGATAACAAATAGATGGTTTTAAAAAGAGAGAAAAAAAAATCGGCATGTCAAAACGACATGATTTAATCTACAAGAAAATCCCAATAATTTCATTTTGCACTAGTCCTTATATGAAACAAGACGGAAACCAATTACACTACTCCGTAGGGGATACCAGGATCTTTTAACATTATTACAAAACTATTCACAGTACTCAGTGGAAGTGACAAAACCTATTTTCACTGTCTACAGATCAACTATTTCAAGATAAACAGTGTTTGTTTGACAGATTTTTCATAGATTTGGAATTAAAGTTATAATAATGGGATTTAATACGACCAAGGTGTTTTTCCATTCTTCTTTTTCATTTCCTGCAAGTAACAAGTTAATAACTGATAAAAGTATTTTTTTTGTTTTCGTAATAGTTATTTGATGAAAATGCAGCATGTTGTCTTGACTGAGTCTTATCTTACAGGTAGATTTGCGAGTGTAATTAAGTATTATTATAGAAATTTCATCAAGGAAAGCAATCCTGCAAGGCAAGAGTAATTTACATTACAGCTTCATTAACGACAGAATGACAGCCTGAAATGCCATGTAATTATATGAACTGCCATGTCTGTGTGTTCTGCATGCAAGTCATATATACTTATATCTATATCAATAGACAGAATTAAATGGAGATATCTTTATTTAGTTCAGAATCACAATTGCTAATACTAGATAGATCAGATTGCATAAAACAACAGGAGACATAGAGCAAAGGAAAAAGATGGAGAAAAGATGGATTTATCAGCTGTTCATTGCTTAACATTCAGTGGCAAATATTTCACAGGCAGCATCAAAGAGATCATAAGGTACCATGGGCTATTCAACACCAGAGGACTACTGATTGATCAGACAAGAGACAGGTAAAATTCTTTTAATGAAATCCAATATTCATTTTTATGCCAAAAGGCAAAATTCATATATTTTAAGAAAATGAAAAAGACAGAAACATCAAAACTTCAGAAACTATAATGATTTTGATAAAGCAAAGCTATAACTTCAACTTTTTAGGTTTGTAATTTTTTATGAAAGTATATTAGTGAGCAATCTCACACATACCCCATGCTACAACATCAATAACAATGGGGAACCTCTCTTCAGCTTTTCCAAAACATTGGTTAGCAAATTTCTGTTTTTCTGTTCATTGATCTAATTCAATGTTTAAAACCTAAAAGCTGTACACAATGTGATGAGAGATTGATTGACAGGTGAGAAACATTTAAAACCAGCTCTCCATCTTTGTTGCACATGGTGTAAAAATCTTTTTTCACCATACACATTCCGGTTGCATCTTTGTACTAGAAATAGTTTTGATTACTAGAAGAATATATATCAAACTTCACACATTATTGCTGTACAATTCAACACAACAGTTGTTGGTTATCCAACACTAATCACTGTTGACAGGCTATAAGCCTTTGAAATCTAAAGCTGAAACTTGTTATAATCTATTCCAGTATCATTTATCAATTCTGAAAAAATACATTTTTCTTAACTTCAGATATTTATTGCCATTGAGGGAGAAATAATGTATTCCAAGTTTTACAAAATTGTGAATCAGAAAATGTAAAGATAAAACGAATCATTAGGGTCAATACAAGCATTCTCCATTTAAATTGGAAATATGTGTTCAATTTATTACATTATCATATAACAAACAGTCAACAGCTTGTTACAAGGAGCCCTCATATCTAAACAAGGATTTCCAATTTACCAAAAGGAAAAGCACACCAGTAAGTATTCTTATTTCATATTTTTCAATTATAGTTTTCACATAAGGATCCTCTTGCACGGAAAATTAAATTATAAAATTTCAAAAAGAGAACAAGTTGGTTGATTTATTATTGAAATCGGAGCCTTTCATATTCACCGTCTCCAAAAAAAATGTGTACATGATGAAGTATAAAATGATATCATTTTCCCAAATTTAGCATTAATACGGAGAGAAATGAAATTCTATATAGTACTTGTTATCCTTCTTTCAATAAAATCAAAGAGAGATTTGTAATTTATATTTTCAAGACTTTATAATGAAGCATACAGGATTTAATTTTCTTTTTTGAACAGGGTATTCTGACAAGACATCTAAAACGACGTGACAATTATATGACATGAAATATCAAACAATGGTATTAAACCCGACTCTAAATGATAAATTTTTCAAAAGCTTTGATATTGGTGGACTTTTTCTGTAACCGAGAGACAATCTGTTATCCAAATAATCAACACCAAACTCATTTTAGTATTAATTTTCAAATGGTAGTTAATAGTCCGTGTTCACCAGATACTGCACTGCTTTGAGATATGTCATGTCTCCATTTTCTTAATCTGTTCGTTTAATAAAAACACAAGAAATTCATTGTAACGCAGGATATTACCGAGGATCAGCAGGCTAAACAATCTCTAAACTTAATGACATTGCCTTGGCACAGACAACAAATTTTCATAAGCAATTTTCTACTGTCAACATGCAATTACATTGAAATATCCTCCATCATGTGGGAATAGAGAGTGGATTTTAGTTATGTGATTACTCTATTGTAATTGTGAAGGACTGTTATAATTCTTCTTCATTAGACAATATTTACAATGGAATGTTTAACAAGGGAACAATTTCACAGGTAATATATTTTTATCCCTTTTATTTTTCATATTATTTATCATTGCACAGACTAAAAATAGTGATTGAAGATACACATTCATTATAAAATTTGGATAGATTAATAAAAAAAAAAAAACTCCCACTGCTTCCGTAAAAAAAAGGTGTAAAATATGTACTTTTGTGGAGAATGATGGATATAATGACAAACGTGTGTCAAACTTGATGCATTTTGCTCAACTCAGCATAGATATTTCAGTGTTGTGGCACAATACTAATTCTGGTTCTAATACATTAATGGGATTTTTCATGTTGTCTGAATTATTGGAGAAAAAATTGGAACAGAGCACTGTGAGTTAAAAGCAAAGTTAATTTATGATTTCTATTAACGTCTTATTATAGTAATAGTATGGATATAAAATTCATGCAAATCATTAAATGTATGTGCTGCTGGTCCTTAAAAAAGAACATTCATTACCAGCCTGAGCTCAAAAGACCAAGCATGATATTAATAAAGCATCTGAGCTCAGGGAGGAGACAATTTCATGCTTCAATGAATTTACATTATTAATAATACCACAACATGTTTGGAAATATTAGGGCGACTTTATTTGACATTAAGAGCTGGATATTGACTGCATCCACAAGAACATATTCCATCAATTATCTGATCAGAAACCATCAAAAGACTGGAAAATGCAATGCAATATATTCCAGGAGTTGTCAAAAGGAAACCATCAAAAAGTTGGATCGTTCTCAGTAAAACTAATACCCTACTAGAGAGATAAGAGTTTTCTCCTAATTCATCAATCACAGAATCGTTCTCTCCAAGATCATACACTTCTGTTTTCTCAATAAACATATTGATGTTTTTTTGTAGAGGGATAATTTTCCAACCAGATTTAAGTATAACCCAGGAGGGTTGCCTTTGTGTATGTATTTATCACTCTGTGTTGCTTTCATTAACCAACGATGTAAATTAAGCATGTCTTCATGTAACTGTCTTGTACATTTCATACAAAGTCTTTAGTATGAGTCTAGATCTTAAGGAATATAACATTTATCAAACCACAACAAACATGGCTCTTTCGAGAACTCTTATGACTTTTTTGTTTTTCTTAACAGAAGAATTGCATTACTAGGGGAGATAACTGTCTGAAGAAACCACCAGGGAGAAATGGATACAAATGAAGAACATTATAGCAATATGAGTAAGTATCTGCATGTATAACAGGGTGTGAGTATGCCTTCATTCTTAAAGGATACATGATAAGCTCTATAAGTAAATTTTTAGTCGCTTTATATTATTGGGTTGCTGTTTCATTGACATTTAATACTCTGCCTTTAAAATTCAGATTTTGAAAATTATAAAACTTCTCCAAAGCATCCTCTCTTCTTCAAAAGCGTAAGAATGGCCCTTAAACTAAATTTATTTTGATGCAGAATTGTTCCTGCAGCTTGTTTGTGAAACTTTTTTGTTAAAGAATTTAATAACTATTAGTTATAACACAAAAACCATTTACAAAATCCATTAGATCTGACATTCATCTAAAGTCCTAATCTTTTGAGTATTGCATATAAATGTCAAACTAATCAGAATTTTTGAGTATTTCAGATTATAGTTGTTTTTACAATATGTTATTACTATGAAGGCAGGTCCTCAAAGAGCATTTCAAATTTCAGTTAATTGAACAAATCAGGGCGGTACATGTACATACAAAACATTAACACTAACAATATATCTTGCATTATGTGAAATTAGAGAGTCTTTCATGAATACATAATAGGTTGGTATTTATTTTTTTTAAAAGATTTTTATCATTGGACCATATAACAATAATTTTATTTGAGCTTTAGAGAATGTTTACCTATCGTACAACAGATAGATGTCCTATCCAAAACAGATCCCATTTCTTGGCCATTGTCAGCGATGTAATTTTAGAATGATAAGATTAATGGATAACCAACTTTCAATACTTGCTTGACTCCTCACAGAGTCAATTTTCTTATTCACGTTTTTTTCCCTTCAGATTCTACATTAGAAGACAAACAAGTCAACATTGTGTTTGGACATAAAAACCAATGTCTGACTGGTTTTTTGTAATAAAAATTTGTTTTTATTACATTAATATGGATGTCTGTCAGTGCAACATGCAAGTTAGTGAATTTACAAGCCAGCTGGAAGACTGAAATATCTAGTACTATGATTAAAACAGTAAGAGAATATTTTTAATAAAACTTCCAATTTTTAAAAAGCTATTATGCTACGGCTTTCTCCCTTCAGGATAGCATTATAATACAGACATATCTTTTATACATCAAATATTTTAATGTGTAATATAAAACAGCCAGAAGTGTTATATCAAGTTCATAATTGTTTTACGATAAATGGTACAGTTTCAATTCGCGAAGCAAAATTCACTGTATTAAATCCCTTTTTAAAATAGAACATGATCGTAAATTATCTTTTAATAAATCAGCTTTTTAAATTCAATATAGCCAATATTCATTGCATGGGTAAATTACATCGTACTTGCATCAAATGAGATATCAAATAGCCCCAGTAAGTGCTTTGAAATTGTTATCAATCTTAAGTGATACCGACCCAGTGGGATATCAGCTGAATATAACAGACAGGATTTTCATTTCCCTCCATAAACGGGGAAAAAAACTTAAAGGATGCTTCAACCATAGAGGAGCTGAGACATTGGTCTGTTAAAGGTGCTATCAATGATGTTATAGTAATGCATGTTAATTATAGATACCATGTAATTTTATTGGAATTTTGATGGTTTGATAGGACATTAAATAGCTTTGATATGATGCAGTAGTATCAAAAGAAATGAGAAACATAAACATTGGGATGCACCATCAATTTTATAGGATTGTTCATACACACAGGTAGGACAATTTTTATTTCATCTTTTTTCACAGAAGATTCTTTTAAGAATATGTTTAGAAAGCACAGTTAAGACCAATTATTGTTATCTCAAATTAAATAGGCAGCCACTTATGTTTCTATGAATATTTTAGTTATATCAGTTTTTCGACAAACAAATTACACCGAAAGACCCCATAACCAAAGCTTTTAGCCTTAATAAAATTTATTTCAGTTTCATTACGAAAACCATCAATTTTTATTTCACTCCTCTGGGATGTTCAAGGCTTTTAAGTAACTTCATGCAGTTTTAATTTAACAACTTTCTTTCATTCAATCTTAATAGTTTAATAATGCAAATCTTTCCTATAATTACAATCTTCATAAAATCTTTCCCTTATCCCATCGAGAATGTCATATGACCTTATCAAAGCTAGTTGAAATGCAATGATGATAAACTGACTGAAATTGACTATGGTTTTGTATACAGACTAATTATACCTGAAGAAGCTATAGTTATGTCACTGAAGGATTGTACAATTCTGTATAGATAGGACACCATCTTAATTACCTCATTTCAAAAATAATTTACCAAACAGCTGCTTCTCCATTAATCATAAAAACATACAATTTCATTTTTTTTTTTCTAATTTGGTTTGGTAATGTTATTGCACATTTGACATGCAGGCTTGTTACATGTGTTTCATTAATTAGCTTCATCATTATAGATATGGAGGTTGTTGTAAACACTTGGGAATTCTGAAAAATAATGGAACTTTCAAAATACAAGACTCATATTTCTTTTCAGATAGATTTTTGAAAAAGCATTAATTTCTTCGCAATGAATAAGAACTTCAAGATGCTGAACTGATTAGGCAAACATTACCATTTTGATTTTACAGTCATTACGATTAGGATGTCAGGGAAAAATAAAACTTGACGAAATGGCCAATGTACAAAGCACTTCATCTGTACACAACTTTACAATTTAACACCATCTAAATTATATCAAATTTTGTTAACGACAAGTAACTGTTTAGCTCAATTATACATTAAATCAATGACTATACAGGAACTGCTTCTAGCATGTACAATAAACTTCCCAGTCATCCTCCATGATTACATAAAGTCAACATGCAAACTCATTATTTCTCCATTTATCAGTAATTACCCATGCCTTTAATCAAGGCAGATCAGAATACAATGATAGGATATCAGGTGGGCTATCCTATATTTCAAGGGACTAGGCTATCACTTCAAACATACAAGGTATAATGATATTGAATGGTAAACTTTATATAAAATCATATTACATTTTCTCTCTTCCCCTAAAGTAATCAAAGTTTTTCATGTTACATGCATGAACTCACTTAATTACGGATAATTTACCACGAAATTTATGATAGTGTATATAAAGGCTTTGAAACAAGTTCAAAATCAATTTATTATGTTTTGACATTTGTAATCACAAGGACTTCATTTATTCTAAGAGAAGTATCAAATATTTATACAAACATGTATTTTCCCAGTCTCTGGTTTCTTTATATTGACAGAACTGTTTGAGTGAAGAGGTGTGCTTAAGAGCCGTTCTTTACCAGACATGGCCATTGTAGATTATGTAGCTATGAGGATTTTTCGATGAATAAGAATTTCTAATAACACTATAATAAATCTAGCTGAAGGATTTATTCAGACCGAACAGACTAATATTTGGTGCAGATTTTATTATAAATTGGAATGTTTACATTGTGAACTAAGTACAATGCATATAGATGGGAGATATCGGAAACCACAAAGTACATTTGGCGACATTTTTTCTATATTGATGTCACAAAAGTCAGTGACAAATTGACATAATAAACGTCATTATGGTTATTATAATCTTCCCGATTTGTTCAGGACACAGTGATTATTTCATAATGCTATCAGTCATGCTGTATATGTGTATATGCATAGCAAAGAAGCAGGACCTCAATGGAACAGGAAATTCGAAATTCTATCAGGATGTGGATACAGAAGCCACCGGAATACAAGCATTTATGACATTCTGTATGCACCCTAGCAGTGAAACAGAAATGGATAATAACAGACTGAAAATCTCGTCTAAGAACCTGATCATCACAGACAAGTAAGTTTGATGGACATAATCAACCATTTTATCACTACTACTTAAGCTTATTAATTGAGAAATAAAGTAACCAGAATCATAAACGTCTGTACAAAACAGTCATCTTTGATGTGCAGTTTTATAGGAGAAAGAAAAAAAGATAAGTTTTGTTAAAGTCAATTTATCTTCATCAAACATTGGGTAAAGTAATGGGTTATTATAGGAAAACTGTTAGAACTATTTACATTTAGATAGGCTTGTGTATAAGGCTATTTATTTCATCTAATGGATTGTGGGGTTTCTATAATATAAACTATCTTATTTCAAACTCCACTATATAAAGTAGACTGCTTACAACTCTTAAATTCAATCAGGAAAAGAAATATTGGTAAGACTATGGTTTATAATTTAACAAATGTGCTTGGGCAATTCAAACTGAGCTGACACCGACTTTTATAAAAGAAGAGATATTTTTCCAATTTAAAGGCTCAGCAAATATTTTGTAACTCGATCATTACAAAAAACTAACAATTACCAAAACAGGACATGCAATTATGTCTGCTGGGAGACTTGATTTTGTCTGTTTATTAATAAAGAGCTGTGTAAATTGAGTTTTGAGAAGAACATTGTTGTAAAGCAACTCTGTGGAAACCAATGACATGAAGATGTTCTCCCACATGGTTTTGGCAATTGTATCAATCAATTCTGTTATCAGCTAGCACTAACTTAGGATAATCCCAGAGAGTTCGTTAATTGACAGGTTCCATTATAAACAAGAATGAGACCAAAAATACAATCTCCTCGGAAATATGAATAATAGGAATACTGCTATACATCAACAAGATAGCAACCCAACAACACAAAAAATGTTTTTTTTTCTCTCAAAATATTCCTATACAACATTTTAATTTATTTATTTTCATGTGTACAGATTTTTTGAATATAGGAAAATGTTTGTGGATACTTTATTTCATTGTTCTAACAAATTAAGCAAAGAAGCCTATAGAAAACTTGTTATTTGTTGATGATTAGCCTTAAACCACCAAATCAAAGAAAATAAATACTCATAGAATAATATTGAATGGAAAGTATTGGCTGATATTAATCTTCTTCACAGAAGACATGAAACAGTTCTATTAGCTTCTAAACAGATGTCCATTGTCTATAAACCACCAGACAAACAATTCTGTATATTACTACACTAACAAACTTCTTACATCCAATTCATCTCTGTATAAACAATCAGTCTACTTTTCATGGATAATAAATGCTGTTTTCAATATAATCTTTAGAAAAGCTGTTTTCAAAGCTTACATCAGGATAACAGATTCTCATTAAGGGTATTAAGAAATCCCACTATGTAAAAAACATCACCAACTTGAAACTTTAAAATGTTTATCAGATTTTATATATACTATAAAAAATTTCCAATGAAGCACTCCCGATTCTCCTTTCTTAGTTTCTTTCATTTGAATGGTAGTTGGAAGTGACATGAACAGCTACAGGGCTTTACCGATCAGGAAACAAGATTCGTTTATTTAAATGTTTTCAACACATTTCAGCTGCAGTTATCAGAGACAAACAAATGGGTTTTAGTTCTAAGGATTTTCAATCACTTTACCGATGATAAGAATGGAGTATTAATGGCATTCTATATAATTGAAATCTTCACTCACAATCCAATGCCGCTCTCGTTTGGCATCAAAAACTCTCATATAGGATTTATCTGGTGTTTGTGAAGGCCTATTGAGGCAAGTATAAGACAGATATAAAGAACAGGACTAATTGATTTGCTTCTTGTATTTTATGTCTACAGGAAGAAAGGATACTCCATGGAGAGAAGCAAGAAAGTGAAAGTTAAGACTGACAATGGGTAGAATTGGTTCAATTAGGTTGGGAATTTACGAGTGTCAAGTGATGATCACGTCTTGTCATCAATGATATGGTGAGATCATACAACATCATGGAATACAACATGACACAGGCAAGTTCAACTAATTTGTTTTTCTTCTAATTTTTCTAAAATATTTCTTTTGTAAGAAACTTTGCATAAATATGAGAGAAAGAGAAAGAGCACTGATGACCTATTCAGAGTTAATTCAGTGACAATATAAATGCTGAAAAATAAAAATCAAGATGTTGGGTTGAATCTCTTAACCTTTATAAAATGTTGCTACTGTAAAACTGTTTTATGTTACATGTATTAAAATATTTCCTGAAAATCAGGACAGCCTATTTATATAGTCACTTCCAACCTTTTTATCTTTTAGAGAAAATATTGCAAGAACTTCTCATTTGCTATAAAACAGTTTTCACAAATACTTGACTAGAATGGTACATGTATTACTCTATATATGTAAAATTTCCTGACTGTGGTATAAATTGAAAGGATTTTGATTTTGGTCCCTATTCATCTGGTGTTGATGGCTCCAAATGGTTCATTTGTTTGTTTGGCCTCAGGTATTGAGAACTTACCTCCTTAGAAGTAAAATGTTCCATACGGTAGTTGATATAAGCTATGAACTACCTTAGCTGTGAATCTGTTCACTTAGACTGGACAAGAACCTCATCTAGCGCTGGTTCTTGTACTATGAACTTACACGATTATTTCATCATTATGATCATTAATATTAACGATGGCAGACTAACAATTAGCTGTGCAGGTTATGAACTTAAATGCTCAATGCTTTCTACTGCAGCTCTGGATAGAACTCCCCTAACATAATTATTGAGGTGCTATGAACTTACCTGGCCGAGAATCCATACTGTTCATTGGAATTTGACCTCCACCTCCTCCTGGTGGCTACAAAAAATATAATATTTCATTAAATTCAAAACTTCTTTACTTTAAGGATCCCAACCGATATAGAGCTACACTAAACTACCCTTAACCCTAAACCTTACTCTAAATCTTTTACCTAACCTAACCTAGAACATCCCCTAACTTAACCATAACCATAAATGAACCTTTAAACTTTACTGCAATTCTCCATGTAAATTTATACTTTAAAAGTTTTTTATGATCAAAGCGTAGCCTTCTTCTGATGTTGGAAAAATCTTCTTCATGTTCTATATGTTATAGCAAATATGTAAACAATGATTTTACAGACCAATGAAGGTTCAATATATACATGCTATATAACATTCATCAAACAAACACTGAATTAACTAATAGATTCTTTTTTCTATCAAAAGTCACTTTGAACAATCTGTTTTTTATTGTATGTAATTATGTAATTATTAACTTCAGACAATCCAGGCAGTGGACCTGAATCAATAGCATGTTATTTCACAGCTGTTTATTTCACTAGAATTTGATTACAATCAAATGCCCATAAGAGAATAAACTACTCTTGGTTAGACTGATAGATATCTCTATTTGGAGTAATTATAGGATGTATGACTGAGTAAGAAATCTCTTGTCAGGAAACCAGACAAGTTACTTTTGATTAACTATGCTCTCTCGACAAAACTACTACTGTTTATAACCTCTCATAAAACATTTTTTTACTACTCATCTTGAAGAGGTCTTGAATTCTTTCATATCTGCTTAGAAAGACTTTATTTTTTGCTTTACTCTGTGTACACGGAATAAGTATTTACAATTTTATGGTTCTGAGAAGGTTCAGTCCACTAATAGAGCAATTTTGCGAAAAACCCAAACCTGTTTCATAATCATTTTCAACATCTCATTTTCCTCGCAGGAAGTTCAAAGGTTTTCAGAGGCTTAAAATTTCTTAACTTTTTACCTTGCAGATACAGATATATAAAACACTTACATTAAAATCATTTGGTGGCATCCGCACTGGCCCAGGACCTCGTGGGCCACCTGGATATCGTGGGGACATAAATGGCTGAAAAAGAAAAAGACAGTGGTTTAATTATCTAAAGAGCCTAAAACTTTTGCCTTATTCAGTCAAATATGACTTTTAAATTTTTCAAATTATGATGGTTGTTTTGCCTTAAAGTGAATCACCATTTTGGCAGTTTCATACCCCTAAACCTTTCAACTAATTGACCTGTTAACCTCTTGGTTTTCTTATGCCTCATCATCACTCTAAACTTGTGGGGATGAAGCTATATTGTTACAAGCGGTCATCGATTTGGCGCAAGGTTCTGTTACAGACCTTTTAGATATCTGCAGGTCCAAGACCAGCCAATTATATAATTAAACATTGTCTCATGAACACCCTCCTCATACCCCAACCTACCTAAAGATATTTCTACATTTTCTACATAGCAATTCATTCCAAAATTTCTAAGCAAATTGAAGACACATATGAAAAAACACTTTTTAATTTATAGACAGCTGAAGTGAAGTGTTTTCTCTTCAATCAAGGTAGTTTATGATTAATACGATGAAACGACAATCCTAACAACATCTAAAGGTATACAGAACATGTTTAGCATTCAACACAAATTACACTACATAATACAGGCATGTCAGTGAGTTTTATCACCTGCAAATGCTTAGAAAAAAGTAGCAAAAAAGATCCAAATTCTATTCAAAACTGACAAGCAGAATAGAACATTTAGTTCTTTTGATTTTTGATGAAGATTACATGTGCGCTGTTGGAGTTAAATGAAAAACGTTCCATTCTGCTAACAAAACTTGAGCTCTTTTGCTATCTTTTCTTAAGATTAAGCATAAGCGTCTATCATCTATCACCAATATTTCAAATCTTGATAATTTGAAATTTTAATTTTGTAGATACTTATTTTTTCCCCTGAAAATCCATGCACTTTGATGATATTAATATCGTAAGATTAGATTTCCTAGAACTTCCAGTCCCTATATATGTTAACCCTTTGACATTTTCAACTTAATGAAGAATTTTTGTGATCCATCAGACAGACAGAATCTTCTATAGGCATATTAAAATCATTAATTCAAATTTTCTGATCAAATATAATTTTGCTTTTCGATTCTGTCAGTAAACTAGAAGCGAACTTAATACAATAAAAAACTGAGTCAGAGACATTATGTGATCAGCAACCTTTTTTTTTAAAAGATAACTCTGCCTTTGAGTCCTTTTTTTTTTTTGAATAGCAATAGAGTTAGCAATTACACCAGTGATCTTCTTACAAAAAGGGTCCTTATTGAAATTGTCTGGTAATGAAAGATGGACTTTGGTGAAAGTTATCCTAAGTATAATAGATCTCATATTATAAAGTTAACCTTAAAACCTAGATTTAAATAAGTGTTGGTCCCTTACAATACAAGCAAGTTTTGCATGTTAATCTGTAATAAGAGAGTCAAAATCATTGGGCATTATGCATCTGAAAAGTGCAGTTAGTATAAACTCTGTGCTGCTTTAGGTACTTTTCCCCAAAATACTGCAAACAATTACCAATCTATTTATAAGTCTATTGGGAATCCAAAAACGAAATTAATTCATATTATTCTTATAAACCAAAAACTTCCCCAATTGAATTACACAAAGAAGCTTTCTGTACAAGTATACAAGTGAATCCATGCTAGGTACAAAAGAAGAGTTGATTTATTTCCTCCTGTATTAGATTGAAATTCCACTCTTGCTTTGCATGACATATTAAATTAGTTGACAGGTTCTCATTTTCCATGGATCATATTAGTTAGACAAAGGTAGGTTTTTATTAGTTTTCAACAAATATCAGCTTTAACTCTCCATTCTTTATTATGACCATTAAATGTTCAATATTTGAGAAAACTTCAATCTCTCTTGAAAATAGATTTTAAGAGATCATATTAAACTATGACATTGAATGCTTTTAGCAAAATCGGAAATTCAATTTCATTTTTTTTTTTTACTCACTTGAAAGGCTTAAATCATTTCGTTTGAAAAAGCAATCACTTGAAATGTTCTACAAGAGTCTTAAATGTCTTGCACAAACACATGTTTAAAAGAGGTGTGTATTATGATAAATTATCCAATACAAATCCATAAAAATGTCAAAGTTTTTCAAAAGAGACGTTGAAGTGTACATTTCTAATTTCGTGAAATGATTCTGCTACACATTTAAGACAGCCAAGCATAAAAAGAAATTTAAATGCAAGTCGTATTCCACAACAGGCAATTGGCCACTTGAGCTTGTAAAATTAATTTTAGTGGGTTGAAAGGCTCTTCAATTTGGAACAAGGATCATCCTCAGAGTGATTAATGAACCAACTTCTAAGTAGTGAGCAACTTGTGAAAAAGCTTACCCTATCATTACTGAACACCTTAAGTCAGTCACATACCTGGCGCAAGGAAACTAAACAAGTCATTATGTAGTTTTAACATGCAACCAGCTTTTCTGTATGTTTATCACATGGAGTTGCCTTTCAAGTTTTTTATCGCTAAACCAGATAAACAAACAAGGAAAATCTATTTTCTCTAGCTTTGATGAATTACATGTAATTTTTCCAAGAGAAATTGGTTTTTGTGCTTAAAATTAATAATGAGTACCTTTGAACATAAAGCATATCAGGTTAAAACGTAGATTCATTATGTAGCTAGCCTGAAGGCAAGTTATTGTGCAGCATAATTGTGGCTAAATTTCATTTTACTTTTAACACAGGATTAACAAAACCAGCAGGGAATCAGTGACAGTATTCATTGGAGAAAGAAATTGTGTCTAAATTTTCTAAAGAGTGGAATTTCCTCTAAGCTGTGATAGTGTTCCTATTCTGAATATATATTCAATTCTAACAATGGAATTTGATTCGACTTGGATCTATATATATATCAGTAATGTAATAAACTGACAAAATGCTTTCAAGGATTACAATCGGAAGATCTAATGAGATAGGACGGCCTTCAGGTAAGACAATTTTTATTATCCTTTCAATGTAAAAGATGATGGGACAGAAAACCATCAAATTAATGAGACAACTTATATTCATAAGCAGCAAATAGGTAATGAAATTTTGCTGTTAAATGTACTGACAGAAGTGTCATCTTTTTTTCCCCATCTTGACACCACAATGCACTAATCAATTGATACAAATCAACTTATTGATTACTGTAACTATGTCACCTATGCAAGCTATGTATACATTTTCTAAATTTAAACCTCCTCATAGTAGCCAAATTTGTGTCAGGTAGGTATAAAAATAGCTGTTATATTATACAGATTCTCATCTATAGGGGCAAAGCAGAAAATCCTGTCAGATGTCACTGTTTAAATAGTTTTATTGACCTCTTGCCATAAATTCAGAAAGAGGAAAAGACAAAATTATCCTTTCATGTAACATTTTGTCATTTATGTTAAAGAATAAAATGATCAAGTAATTGTGAGAAACATTTTCATTGGACATAAGCTTAATAATTTGAGGTAACTGTTGCAGGAATTTCTATTGTTTGCCCCTATAAATCTATTGCTATATATATAATTGCAACTTAAATGACAAAACCTAATTCATTTGGATCCATCGATAATCTGGATATATTCACTGTATCCCATCACGAAACTGTCCTACGACAATGCCTTTAAAATTGATGCTGAAATTTTGATTGGGAAATCCAGTTTGCCCAATGTGGGTGTTTGTAAAAAAGTGCAATCCATCTGAGGTGTAGTTTTTATATTTACTTTTATAATTCATGCAACAAATCTTATATGAATGAAAAATGCATGCAAGATTTTTTTCCATATCTTCAGTTCGTAACAGCTCTTAGTGCTGCAGTTACTAAAATTCACAACTCTGTGTGGCCATTTTTCACTTGGGACTTGTTTGGGGTTACACTTTTTGAAAGTCTAATTACATTATAATCATTCTGACTAAACAAAGCCATAAAACTGTCATAGCTTGACATTAGCTTTAACTAGCTGTACTGAACTGCTTACCAAATACATCTTACAACTTGTTTACAAAGTACATTAAGTACTCTCATTAAGATATGTAATTACCACTAAACAAAGTCCTGTGGTTAATCTTCTTCATATCATAACAACAACTGGTGAATCCTGAGTGGGGTCCCATCCCAAATACATATTCATCCAAAATCATAATATACTGAGTTAAAATAAAGCCAACCCACTAATTCAAAGGATATCAAAGACCCTGGCCTTGCTTCTTTCATATGTGATTGAATTAACCACCAATTAGGCCAAGCCTATTGCATTATGCCAAAGATCTACAAAACAAAAATTTGGGGGAGGCGTATCATCCCCTATGTGCTGACAGCACCAGTTTCAAAATTTTTCTTTTGAAAAAAAAAAAATCAACCAGATAAACCCCCCCCTTTTTTTCCAATTAAATAAATCCAATATTCAGTATTGCCAATAACATTTTCAATTTATACTCATAGTTTGTCATGTTTCTAAACAGTTTCCTGATAATATTACTCCCTGGAGATTTGTTTAAATTAATTCTACCAAAACCCCATCATAAAATTCTATCATTTTTCAACTATTTTATCAATATTTTAAAACATTAGTGTACATTGGGTGTGTTTGATAACAACATTTGCCCAGAGATATGCATCATATTGAAATGCAAATTTTTCAATATTCAGCTTTGTTATCGCTATTTTAAAGCTTTAAATTACACATTTAAGATACTGTAAATTATAATAAACACTTTAATAGTTATATCACAATTCATCAATTAAATGTCAGTGGTAATGAATGGACTGATAAAGACTTCTAATAAGATAAAACATTTCACAAACTCATAGAACTTTGTTTTATGAGGGTAATGTTAAACATAAGAACCAGTGTAGGGTTCTGCCTCTGAATTCTTTTATGCAACTGTTGATAATGAAGATGACAAACGACCTAATGATGGCTCTATAGATCAAAATCATACTTCAAAAGCTTTCATATCCAGTCCAGCTGTTGCATAGCTTATTATGATGGATCTTTGCCTTTCCAAAGATTTGAAGAAGAAATATTGCTTTACTGATAAATATGTTTATGAATCCAGTTCACCCAGTAAAACTTGGTATTCATTATCTCTCATATACTGAATATGCATGTGATATTTGCTACTGGAAATTAAGCAACAAGTGTCCCTTTAATTTCAGTTCACATTGTTTTACAGCTTACACCTCAGAGCAGATCATGTCATTATGGATTTTTTTCAACTTGAACAGGAAGATCCTTATTGTCTTGAAAGTTTGGTTATTGCAGCTTTCCAAAAGTTACTCAAAGACTCTTGAAATTCTGATATCATGTCTATTGTCTGGGTATTCCTTGGTCAACCAAAAAGAGTTTTAAGAGCTCCTGTCATCATAAAAAGTGCACCTCGACCATAAAGCTCCAAAGGGACAAAAAGTAATTTTTCTTCATTATCATTTCGTTTTGTAGGCAACAGACTATAAAACCCACATAAAAGAACCATCTTCATCAATGTGTACCATAAAGTGCAGATCTAATGATTTATATCTGATTAACAAGACCCACATTAAAGGATAATTTTCCTCTATTATTAAAATATGTTGGAGCCTTATTTGTATTCATCATTATGTCTTGGGTAACTGGTACAAAAGACTAGTCTTTCTGTATTTTTTTCAATACTTTTTCTAATTAATTGTCCATGTCATAATTTCTATAATTTACATTCCAACCAACACTTTATACATGCACCTGACACAACAAGATGAATAAATTAAGTACTAAATCATAATTTTTTAATTTATTTTCAAAATACTATCTTCATATTTCCATACATACTGAAATTACATCCGCAGTGAATAATTAATGTAATTAAACTCATAATTCAATTTTTGTAAACTTGATCAAAATTTTTTGTTATACCATAAATTTTCTAATAAACACTACAACATAAATTTTTGTAAGCCTTGTATAAATTCTGCATACTGTATATCTTCCAATAAACACTCGACATAAAAATTTTGTAAACCTCTTAAAATAATTCTGTGAATAGTTTCTCCTCTAAAAACCATGAAAAAATGAAATATTATCCCCACTGAAAAAAGCAAGGATATATCATGTCCAAATATATTGTTTTTTTTGTTTTCACGACATTGACAAACCCATGACGGCACAATTTTATTGAAAAGCAAACTGTTTATGATTTTATAGAAAAAACAAAATTCTGAGCATTTCTGTAAAAATGTCTTTTGCAACTTGACCAAGAAAATTTTCCTAGACTGTTGTTAAAGCCAGAAAAACCATCCATATGAAAAGCACTAGTCTTCAAACTTAAAGTAACTGGGATCTTATTTTAAATTTGGCTTTGTATGTAAATTTAGCGCAAGACTTAAAAGACGGAATCTAAATCAACAGATCTGCCAACGTCTTAGGCACGTCTGTACTACATGTGCTATCTGTATTCTCTCTTGCTTTTCTTGCCTTCACACCTGTTCTTATTTTCCTCCCTAACCATTATCGTTAATTAAATGTTTAAATGTATCGTTTACACCTGGCAATCACTATTTTTTTTCCTTCCAAATTTGACATATATTGTAGATATAAGTGAACTGCAATCGAAGATATTTCCATCAGTCATTAACAACTACATCAAACTTTTGATAATTATTGCCAGGTATTTTACCCATCATCATTTTAACATTTGTTGCATGCCAGTAATTAACGAAAGTCGTAAAAAGTTAATTACAGGTACCACTGTAGATTTCAGGATTGTACAAAACTTATCTTTCAAGATGAGAAAAGATAGATTGTAAATTGTTCATTACGATTGGAATGAAAAAAAGTTTTGACTGAGTAACTTTGAAGTCAGTGGTAACAGAAAATATCAATTTTAATCTTTTCATTACAAACGGAAAGACGCTAAAAACTGTTTTGTTCCTAACTCTCTCTTAGAATTCAAATTAGTAATCTTCACAATTTCTTGATTAAGTTTCTTGTTTTGATAATTCTTTTATATCTTCTTACAAATAAAGAGTACATGTGTCAAATTATTTGAATTTCTCTGTCAAGTCCAAATTACATTATTGTGGGACTTCAGTTAACATAGTTTCCATTCCCTTTAATGTAACATAAGCACTTGAAATAACTGAACTAAGTAGGTTAACATTCTCAGCTGTATAATTTGTGGAATCTAACCCAGTTAGTACAGATATTACTTTTGTGACTTGAAGCAGTATTATTTTTCTAGTATTCGTTTTCAGAAGGCATTCAATTTTTCTCCATACGTACCCGACCTTAAAAATAAAATAAAAAATTCCCATATGACCTAAAAATTGTTCCAATCTGGGTGAATTAAAACCCTTCAAATTTTGACTTCATGACCTAACTAGTCTGTATGTCTCCTTTCTAAGTTTCTCAGGTTTTATTTCTCCTATCTGTAACCAAAAGCAGTAAATATTTCTCCTGCGACTCCAAGAAGATGGTACTTCTCCTTAAATTCCCTAAAGCATTTCATATTTGCAGTTTTAAGTAACTGACCTAAAAAGTAAAATTTTCCTGTCAGATCTCAAGCAGTTCAACTTTTTTTCTTCTGTATACCTTAAAAGCATTGCAGCTCTAGCATATTACATAGTCTTTTATATTCTCCTTTCTAACCCATGTAGTAGTTCAGTTGTCTACTTATTATAAGTGGATCAGTTTTTCTATTTTGTCATGTTTGTGTTATGTTCTATTCCGTAATACATGCATTCCCTAGTCGTCAAAGTCAATCATAACTTCTTTGACAACTTAAATTGTATTTATCAAAGATTTTCTTTGTGACACACATGTAAAGCAGACAAGACTTGTTTTACATATAAACAAGAGTTAAGATAGTCAAGGTGCAGGATTTTCTCACTGTGTTGAAGACCCAATGATGGCCTTGGGCTGTTTTCTGCTCTTTGGTCTGGTTGTCGTCTCTTTGACACATTCCCCGTTTCCATTCTCAATTTTAAGATCTCTCTCGAGTGGCATGTCAGTAGTCCTGCCCTTTTTTCTTTCCATAATCCTAATAGTTCACATCTCTCTCCAATGCAATCTATTGTAGTTCAGAATCTTTTCTTTATGCAATAGCAATCAGTTCCTGATATATCTCTGATGAGATCTCAAGCTGTTTTACTGTTCTAATTACTACTGTTTGTTATGGCAGAACTATTTCTCTTTCATTTAATTTCAAATCAATATTCATAAAGGTAAAAAAGACATTCTAGATTAATCTTGCACATGCATTTCAGCCTTTTAAAGCTGGAATAATAAAATTAAAAAGTCACTTGTAAGTTAAGGCAGCCTTGATTTCTTTCTCAAGCGGGATTAAACAAATCAGGCCTCTGGCTTATGTGATTTAAAAAAGAAATGCTTCTTAGTATTAAAGCTGACGTTATCTCATGGTTTTGTGTGATTTGAAGCAGAACTTCTGTTTTTGTGGGATGTAAGCAGCATTACTTCTGGTTTTGTAGGATGTAAGCAGCATTACTTCTGGTTTTGTGGGATGCAAGGCAGCATTACATCTGGTTTTGTGGGATGTAAGCAGCATTATTTCTAGTTTTGTGGGATGTAAGCATCATTTCTTCTGGTTTTGTGGGATGCAAGCCAGCATTACATCTGGCTTTGTGGGATGCAAGACAGCATTACATCTGGTTTTGTGGGATGCAAGGCAGCATTACATCTGATTTTGTGGGATGCAAGGCAGCATTACATCTGGTTATGAGGGATATCATTGGCAGAACTATTTACAGCATCATACAACCTATTGCATTACTACATCTGGTTTGTGAGATCCAAAGCAGTACTACACCAAGTTTTATGTCATATAATATGGAAGCACTTTCTTCTTTGTTTCTTTTAGTAATCTTATATATATATTATAGACAGTACTACATCTTGTTTTGCCTGATCGAAAGGAGTATAATAACTTTCTTTGATTGTAGCAAATGCTAATTTATGTGTTATTACGTAATGTGTAGTTTGTTAGTCTGAGATTTCTCTGATGTTTGGACGACCTTTTTGGGTGTTGCTGGGGCCCTAGAAGTTTGAACGCATTGTTTTGACATTTTAATGTCTTTCTGAGGTGTTGCTGGGTCAATGGGACACACTTCCCATAGCCCATGCAAGTACCTAAAAGCTGTCAAACCTCAGATGAATCTTGGGACTATGATTTCTTGTCATCCAAACCAGTACTATTTGTGGTTTTGTGCATCCTTGACAATACTTCATACTTTGTGTGATGTGGGGCAGAACTTCTTGTTTTGTGCATATTATTACATCATCTTTTGTATGATGTTATGCAACATTGCTTATTGTTTTGTACCAAATTATTCCATTGTGTCAGTTGAGCCAATACAGATTGTTTTTTTATGTGATCAAATTTTGCTTATATTTAACATTAAGTTGACCTAAACAACTTCATATACTTGTCTTTAAGTGATCTTTGGCAGTATAGATTGGTATGAGCCTTGTATGATGGAGGCGCAATAAACAATCTATCTTTGGGTCATTAAGGAACACCAATTTTGTTAACGTTATTTATAATGTTACAGTATAGATTTTTGCTAAATCTGATCATTTTCAGCAGTTCATATTCTTAGGATGGGACAACTACAACTGTTTTAAGTGTCTACAGTATGAAAGAACCAACTCGTTCCTTCAATAATTATACTTGCAAAAACTTAATTCTACAGTTCTACCACTGAAACAAAGTCCGCCTTAAGCAATTTTCTGTTGACAAGACACCTTTATTTTAAATTACTCTTTCTTTATGCCAATTTCAAATTAAATTGCTTTGTGTGTTTTTACATTACTTTGTTGCATAACCCCAAGTTGACTGCAAATGTGCAGACTTTATTTACACCAGGTACAGCTTTAAAAGAAATATCAGTTAAGGTTTAAATTCCTTTGAGGTTTTGGATTTAAGCAATCTTTTGAAGATATTTATGTACAATGATTGCAGAGTTTTATTATGTAGATAATGATAAAGTCAACATAATATTGCAATTTAACTGATACATTTCTAGGTGCATTGTTCACCCACACAGCATGATATGAGCATAATCAATTACCCGCTCATTTTAGGCACTTTGGCTCTTCTGAAGAGGATCTCAGACTGCCTCTGATATATTTATATATGAAACTTTTTCAACTGCTGAATACTTTCTGTCAAATAAAAAATGAGTCCCAACTTTTTCTAAATTGAAGTCAGATGCATCTTTGTTTCAAAATTGTTAGTCACTTTCTTAAATGTTACAGTGAATAATTACCATGAAATTCAACACACTGAATACTGTGATAATTGCCTCCTTATTAAAGGTTGGGGCAAGAGAACACCACTTATCACACAGAAATATTGTCTTTTATATGAATTTTTATGGTTGGGTGGATATGGATTTTGTTCAAATCAGCAAGTGTGCATTTTCAATCAGATTATATGTAAAATTATGCCTTGCATTGGAAGATATTTTGGATGTAAATTTCAATAAACCTTATCATTATGGGTTTTGCTCATTGTCGAAGGCAGCATAGCGAACTGTAGTTGCTTTAATACCACATCATTAAGACTCTAGTGGATTGGTGTGACTGTCTCATTTGCAATCATACCACATCTCTGTATTTTATATTAGCATCAAAGCTTTTCTATGACTTGTTTGACAGTTTCTTTCTGTTTTGCCCAAGAAAACATGTATTGTCTAACTGCGACTTACTATTTCTATTTTCATTCTTAAAACTATGACCCTTTTAACCTCCAAGTCCTGTTCTATTCAAATACTCACATCTTTACTTAAATGTAAGAAACAAGAGAGTAGTTTTCCTTTAACATTATCTTTATACAGTATATAATACAATAATCTATCGTCATAAACACTACCGTAATCTTTTGACAGATGATTCTCTTGAGAATTTAAGTCGCCTTTTGTTCTTGACGGGGATTGAAATGTATACCAAATAGTACAGCTCGATTATTTTCACAAACTTTATTTTGAAGTATATGAATTAAGTACATTCAGTCAAATTCTCATGTGCTCTATCTTGCACAATTTGTATATTCAAAATAGATTTACCAGTTTTGTAGATCAGTAAACTTCTAATGCCACTTGTTTAATGAATAATTCAAATCTATAAACAAATTTAGGGTAAATATGTCCTAGTGTTTTGAATTTTTGACAATAATTACACATTATATGAAGTATCCTGAATTTTGATAGCTGGTGTATTTTTGCATTTTTTTCATCAGGTTACTTTTGATCATATTTCACCATGGCCCAGGTTTTTTTTAAATTGATAAATCTTTTACTACCCTTTTAACCATGGAATTTGTCAAGACTTGTATCTTTATTTTTTTCACCTTTCAGAGATGCTGGAAAATTTGTGCGCTTTATTGACTACAGATAGTCAAAGAATAACTGAATGCTTAAAACTAAACCATCTCTATTGATATTTGTGAAATTAAACAGATATATTATGTTCAGGATTTTTACAGATATCACTTTTGAGAAGAAATTTTCTTCACCTAGAGCCTTTGAAAATTTTATCTTCTCCAGTCTGGTATTTTTCACTAATATCCCTCCTGAACATAATTTATCTGTTCACTAGACCAAATTTCTCTATTGTACAAAGCATTACAGCTTATGATATAGGTTACATCCTACTTTACTGAAGGGTGCACTCAATTCACTGTTGTGTGAATAGTTTGCCAGATTTGGCAAACATCAGTTAACTCTTGCAACCAAAGAGTCGACCACTTGATGCTCCAAGAAGCCTGTTTGTTGAGCTAAATATGGTGCTCAACATTCATAAATTTGCTTGTTTGACCATTTTTATATCTTTGATTTTATCTGTTTTGAGAAGAAATTTTCTATATTTTTGACATTTAAAAGAGATAGAAACAATTGTTAAGTTTTGTTTCCTGTAGTTTTCGCTGTTGGGAAGTAAAAGTTTTCAAGTTAAATCCTTTGAATTTTTGTTTATGAGTTACCCCAGTATTAATTTTTTTTATTTTTTTGATGTGTTACCTGTAACAAAAAAGTCAATGTTAATCAATCAAAAGGAAATGGTCCAAGCATAAGATATGAGAACCATATTAATCCAAGCACTTTAAGCAATTTCCTAAGCTCTACATCCCAAAGGAACAGACTTTTCTCATATCAATAAGAATTCTGTTTACGCTTCAGGTCTTTAATTTACTTTAGTTGCAAACTTCAGTTAAGCTTATAAAAAAAAATGTATTGTTTACTTATTGAGGGGTGATTGACCCTTAGTAATTTAGATTATAAGTTGTGACTTATTGCCAATACTACTATGAAAATTTAGACACTGGACAAAAATACTTGCACAGTGGGGATACAGCCAAACCAAACATTTTTCCTTCCCTAAAGGCACTTGTTTATAAAGTATTTTTTGAAATTTTCCAACGTTGTATTTCAATTTGACTCACAGATTTTAGTTACGGAGTCAGTGGTAAATGAATCAATTACTAGACTGCTCAAAACTATGAAGTTTCCCAAGTAGAATTTGTCATGCAAAAAGAGATAATCTAATTACCAAAACCCAACAAATTTTCAGAAAGATAATAGATTGCATTAACATGTCATAAGCATAGACTAGGGCTGATGTCTTCTGCAAATGGGTTAGTGTTTGGTTTTAAATGATCACAGGTTGATATATGGCCACTTCCACAGATATGCAGATATATCATGCCCTTTAATTGATTGTTGGTGTTTAAAGCCATTTTCTGCACTATTGGCTATATCCTGGCAGTGAGTTTGTATCGGCGAAGGAAGCCGGACTGCCCAGAGGGAACCACAAACCCTCAGTTCGATCTCATAACCTAAAGTGTTGACATGCTAGTAATACAGATGAACTACCAAGACCACTCTGTGTATAAGGCCCTTTAACCAAAGTAATTTTTGATTGGACACAAAATGCCTTTCAGTTTTAGGTGGCTTTTTTTCAAATATTCATAGAAATATGGATTGCTATAAATATTCCATAAATTAATTTAAAAATAGTAACATCAGCATCGAAAAGCAATTCTATAATCTATTTTTCCATGATAAATTTTTTTTTACAAATATTTTCCAATATGGACACCATGGGAATGTTACAATCTTGAAAAAAAAAATGCTTTGAAAATATCTAGTGAAATATGAACATTTATCCTATAGCCAGCTGGCTAAGTCGAAGATTCAAGCAAGCTTTAAATTAGGACTTTTATCTTTTTAACATCCTGCAGCTGTTACCCTGCAAGAAATTAAGTGTTAACATTCAAAAGTTAACATTCAATTTGAGCAGACGTCTGCAAAAAAATGGTCAAATCTCTATGTAAAAATAACACATCATGAAGTCTCAAATGAGATTCAAAATGTATACAGGTATGTCACAATGATCAATACTGATTTCTGATTCAACAATAATTGAAGTGAATAGATGAATTAAACATGTTAAGTAGCTTGTCAAGAAAACGGAAAGCGTCTAACCAAGCATGTATTGCAAATTAAACTTTTGGCCTCCAATGTATGTGCCATCATTCATCAAAGAAAAATCCAGTCCTGAATCTAAACCCTTGCATCCATAAACATTCTTTCCAATATAACTACACACAGATCCCTTTCAAGTTTCACATCCAATTAATTTTCTTTTCCCTAAGAGCATGGATAAAGTCGTTTTTCAATAAAATATAAAAGAAACCTAGTGTAATATTTATGATATAATAAACCCATATCTTCAGACGACTTTTTTGAAAGAAACTTAATGTTCCTTGGTTGCTATGAATTTTCTATATGATGGTTTTGACAAAAAATACAAGATTTATTTGTTCTTGATATAAATTTCATTTCTGTCTGTTGTCACATGGTATAGCAATTTACATACAGCTTTCATGATTTGTAATCCTAGCACACATCTAAGCAAAAATTGATATTATGAATCTTAATAGAAACCAAAATGATTTGTGGTTGGATTTATATCTGCCAAAATTAAGCACTTTAAGTAAAACATCTTCTCAAATTGAGAAGTGTTCATCAAATGATCATTTCTCTGTTTGTCTGACAACAACACTTATTTATAAATGTAGGCATAGATCCAGAAACTTTCAAAGGGGGAGCTAGAGATTTCTATTTTGGAGATTCTAAGATTTCTGTGTGATTGAAAAGAATATCTAAAGGAGGAGGGTTGGAATGCCCTAGGATTTAAACATTAAACTTTTCATCCAAATTATTATCTTATTTCTGCTGCAAGGAAGATATTTTATCTTTATTCACATAATAGAAAGTAACAATACATATACTATTCCTCTAAATTGCATAGAGTCCAAATGACAAAAACTTAGTCTAACTTTATGACAGAAATTACATCTTTGATGTTTAATTTTCTAGTGGCCTTGACCGTTGACCCATACTTGATTAAAAGTATCGTTCAGTTGACCTGACTTCTACGGAGTCCAAATGACATGTAATTTCTTAACCAAACTTTCCGCCAAGGTGTTAATGTTCAACTATCTTGTGACCTTGAAATTTGACTACTAATCAATCAAAATCTTTAGTCCCTATACTGGACTGTTGATCTTAAACTAGATTGTGACCTTGACCCAAACCACCTTGTGACCTTGAACTTTTTGACTCTCATTGATTAAAATCTTTACTTCCAAGACTTGAAAAATAGATTAATTACTGTAAGGGTTTGTAATACATTTTTTTTTCTCTCCAAATTTAAAAAAAGTGACTTGTTTATTACAGCAAAGAGTTTTTCTGTTAAATATCTACATTGCTGGATTACTAAAGATAGTAACTTGTATTGTGGGATTACACACCCTTAAGCATCTCCACATTTCTCTTGTATTCAAGGGAAATCAAATATTTTGTTCACAACTACTTACTAAACCTCCATCATAAACACCAGATTAGATCATAACTACCAATTGCCCTCATGTAAATAATTAACTAGTAACAAAGTTATCAAACCCTTTAACTTCAAACAAACCATGCAACATAACAATGACTGCATGGAAATTTACTTTTAACAAGAACAAATACATTTTCTGACCAATTTAATAATTCCATTTCCTTCTTCCCTGACAACAAAACTATTTCAAAAGATAATTAATCTCTTTAAATGGCATGCATGCAATATTTAAAACTAATAATGCATTTGTTTGTGATAAACTAGCATTTCATAAAATTTAGAAGAATGTACACCATGTTCTTCGCAAATCTCTTAAGAATTTGATTTAACAAGGTGTTGAACCTAGGATCCTTCACTAGAAAAAAAATCTATTGGATCTTCATTATTTTGACAGCCTTTCCTATGATCTGATATGGCTTAATGACATTTGATATAGGAAAAAAGATCTTAGATCATACATCATTCTTCAAATCAAATTTTTCCTAATCCCAATATACATATTACAGCACAAGATTATCATCAACAGCAAAAAGCAAACCATACTACAATTAAAACCCCAAAATCCACTGGCTTAGAAAAAATCATCATTCCATTTCAAAATATAATTTTAATTCTTTTACGGACAGACATATAATACACAATAGTTACCTCATACTGTGGATTCATTATTATTCGTTGGATACCAATTTTCGTGGGTTTCGTGGGTACAGACCAACCACGAATTCAAATGATCAACGAATAAAAGATTTATGTTGGCTTTATATGCAGTGATTGGCAAAACCACGAAATCTGATATCGACGTAAACGCAACTTTTTATCAATCCACGAAAATTGGTACCCACGAAAATAAATGAATCCACAGTAACCATCAAGTAGTATGAAAGGTAAACATTTGTGCAATTTTGGCGGTTTTTTTTTTTGTCTGCCTATGAGAAATAGAGTCTCAAGCAAAGCCATATAAGTACTACAATCCCCTTTCTTCTTCCAAACTGCTTGTGTAATTTTCTAGCTTGAGTAGGAATGCCAGACCAATACCATTATGATGCACTAATGACAAAAGCTACTTTTCTAATCAGACTATGGCCATTTTGTGATCAATTACAGGTAAAGGTTTGACATCTAAGGTTTTAACAACAGGAACTCCATTTCCTTTGTGTTCTGGTTATACAATAAATCCAGGACCATATGCAGATGGGCTGTCATGTAAACTTTAATTGGACAAACTACCTCCTCCACAAACTGTATGCATAGTAATTGATTCCACAATAATCTATAAATATTGGCAAAACAAGCACTTGTTGGCAACTGTTATTTGATATCAAGTCTCATGCATGGTCTAGAGAGCAAAAATTGTGCAACAAGTTGTCTAAGTGCTTACTCTAATCATCTACTAAGTTTTGGTGTTTGTTGATGTCATATAAACTTGAATATACCTAGAGTACAAACAGATATGTAACTTGACAAGACTTTCTCAATAGGGCACTCAGACGTAACTTCACATCCAAGACAAAATTTCAAACTATACTTGCAACACAAAAACTCTAAATGAAAAGCAACAATCATCAATATGTTATAAACCACAAATTAATCCTATCTTCTTGATTTTTCAAACAAAGTGTCTACTAGATAAATTTAACTTGTTGCCTTGACCTTGATATTGACATTCCAATAATTGAACCAGTCTGTGACATTGACCTTGTGGGTATTTGCTTTTAAATCCTGTTAAGAACACTTATTTCAAGGACCATGGACAGTCATACTCTTTGCTGGCTAAAGACCCAAGAAACAAAGCTCCATAGGGTTCAATGAATGATCTGTTATAAATTTTGAGCATGAGAGTTCAAGAGGAAATTTTTCCAAGTATTGATGCCATTTCATGGGCAAATCCAGGGGCTGGTCAAAGCCAAATAGTTGTGTTTACTTTTTACTTTTTTTCAGATTTTTGACTGCTTTCCTGTTTTCAATGGGAAATTGCTGCATCTGCATCTGCGTTCAAACTCAAATTATTATGTTATGTTTCAGTTTGTATCTTAATATTCAGACTATCAACTTGACTTTTAATTAGGGCATTCTAACATAGTGGCTACAAAACTCATCATGAATCCAGAAAATTACTGTCCTAGATATTTCATTTTCCAATGAGATTAAACCATGCAACTTATAAAAACTAACTCAATTTAATTCTGTAAATTTACTGACAAATTTACCACCAGCCTAAACATGTAAGTTGTAACCAAGGTTTATGAGCATATCTTTGAATGATAACAACCCATCCTTACCAATTCAAAATAATTAACCATTCTACTCTCAAAATTCAATCATAATGGATAAATAAAAGTAATTGACATTATGTAATCAAATATGAAGACTCAACAACTCAAGTTCAAAATATCAACTTAAACGAGATGCAGTTAGCTTTAAAGCTGATGGATCCCATATACTATCTTTCAAATATCTGATTTTTTTGCTTGACTTAAGTCCTATCATTCAAAAGACAGATAATTCTAGTCAAGATGTCATCTTCATTCATTAATATCAGATTAATAAAATCTTTTGATGTGTTCATACATTTTTCTTGGTCTTCCTTTTATACTGAGAACCTATAGATTTGCCATTAATAGCATTACACAGGTCCAATTATTTTTTCAAATGGATTTTCTTTCAAGTTTTGTGGAAAAGTTCTTATTACTTTAAATAAAGATTATTTCCTCACTGTCAGAGCTGTTAAATCTGCTAGGATTCTACTTCAAAGACCTTTACAAAAAGATGTAATTAGTTCATACAACTTAAATCTAAGTGCTACAAAGCAATGCAATGTCTTTTTGATGTAACTTCAATTACAAGCCATGTTGTAGTCTCCATAAACGAATACTTGACAAGACCTGATATCAAACTCAACTAAATGCTATTTTATTACCATTATCATGCATTAATATTTACTCAATAGTAATATATCTAAGTGAATTTATATGTAGTCTAAGTGTATTTTGAAATCACAGTTCTCTCTCCCTATCTACCTCTATAATTAACAAAACAGTTTTATGTTCACATATTGAAATATAAATTATTACTATTCATATCAATTCAATTCTGTTAAAACCAGATCATTTTGTCTTGACAGGTACTCAATTTATAGTTGCAAACAAAAATTGGCTGATATTGATGTGTTACATGCATGTCTTTATGTGTTGTTTTTGTTGTTGTTCTCATTGACATCTTTTATTCATATGATGTGTCATGGTTGAGATTTTATATTCCAGTTCTGTTTCATGTTTTGCATGAATCCCATTCCAATATATCAAATGTTCACATCCATTTTATATGCCTATATTTTTAACACTGTCCTTGAATCCATAAAGATTGATGGCTCTTAGTGCTACTGTCATTAGTCAGTCAAGACTGTCCATTTCAGTTGCTTTAAAAGTGATTTTGATGAAAAGTTAACATTAAATATGGGTTGAATTTCAGTATGAAAGTTATATGTTTGACTCAAGAGATGCACAATTCTTCAAAATATTCCAGGAACAATCAGGTTGCTCTTGTGAGGTGACATCATCTAAGTTTCTGCTGAGGTCTTTTATTTCAAAGATTGCAACAAAATTTGTATAATTAGAATGAAAATCTTGTTTGAAAACTATTAATGACATTGGGATAGTACTTAATTTTTACCTTTCTGCGTGTGGTTTCTGCAGATTGTTTATACAGACTTTTTAAAGCTTCATGAGACAGACAGTAGAAGTCTATTAGATATTCATATGCTGTATGTTCATTCATATTCACAAAAACATCATTTTTCAAGACATAAAACAATATAACAAACTCATTATGATATTTTTTATTTTATTTCATACATATTCATTATGATCTGTAATAATAAAATAATAAAACTGAGACAATAAAAAACAATATTGAATCAGGATCCACCAGGAATTAGACATATTGTGATACATATATCAAGTGAATGGATCAATAATGGGCTACCAAACCTTCAGAAAATTCTTTACTTTGCAATTAGTGTGAAAGATTTCTCTGTATAAAACCTATTTGGTTGATAAATGAGATCAAAGGATTGTAAATGTACAATAAATAACTAGATGATTCGGTTATTAAAAACCTTCCACTGAATTCTATTGACATTACATGCAAACTTGAGGATAAAAGACTGAAAATTCAATACCACCTGTCAAACTCAATTAGATCAAAAGGCTTAACTTTGTAACAATATAGCTCCTGTGAAATCTTATAGGCAATCTCAATGCATATAATGCTGTCAGATGAGATGATGGAAATTATTTTCTTATATTTTCAGGAATATGAAGAGGATATATTCTGGAATATGAAAAGGATATTTTCTGGATCCATTTACAAATACGAAAGAAAGGTAAATTATTATTCCATATTATAATATAAGGCTAATTTTTCTTTTTTTATCATATTTATATATATATTTATATCAACCCTTGTGGTAAAGTCAAATGTACTTTAAGTGAATTCTATGGTATTAAATACAACTGATAAATTATAATAACTTACCTCCCTTCTCAATAATGATTAAGGTATACAGAGTTGCCTCCCCTTTTAAATATGTTATAGGTTGACTGGAGTAGCCTCCCATGGTGTTAGAATTTATCAACTATGATGTTAAATTTTAGTAAACTACCACAACAATGATACATTTCCACACAAAGCAAAAAGCAATTGTTAAAATTTTAAAGAAGATTACAAGAAGAAAGGAATGTAAAATGTGAAAACAAAACAAAAATTCATAAATAGTAATTATTTTGTGTATTTCTTGGTATTTTCAAGTGCACCTTGTCTCCAGTATGTCTGGTGGTATAGGTAAGATGACTTGAATTTTAGACATATATAATAATTTAGAATTTTTAATAATTAACAAAATAAAATGTCAATCCAAAAAAAAAACAAACATTAGATGCTTATTGCAAGTGAAAGAAATTATAAACAGAATGGTATGACTATTTTTTTCAAGATCTACATAAGGAATAAGCATGAATAGTAAAATAGGCAGTGAAGCTACATGTAAGTTGCAGCTTTACCACAAATCAATTTTACAAAATATGGAGT
This sequence comes from Mytilus californianus, assembly GCF_021869535.1. Classification (NCBI taxonomy): domain Eukaryota; kingdom Metazoa; phylum Mollusca; class Bivalvia; order Mytilida; family Mytilidae; genus Mytilus; species Mytilus californianus. Next base: position 78,856,640 of record NW_026262581.1, read on the forward strand.
AATTTCAAAATTGTGGTGTTTCCAAGGACTTCAGATAACTGGTCCACTAAGTATCAACAACCTTTTGCAGCCAGGTGCAGTGGTCAAAGTAAACATGAAAATTCTATCATTGGTACCCATAAGTTCATATTGGTCAAAAGTGACGACTAAGTCTATTTTATAACAGACTTATGTGCAAATACAAAAATGTATGTAACACTCAGTCCTTTTCAAAATTGATAGTGTTTTAACCAATGTTGACCGGATATCATAATTGGATGGTATTTTCCTATCTTTTTTTTTGACAGCATCTGGTACATATATCCATAGATGTTCCTCATTAAACCACTAAACCACAAGCTTTTCCACTTTAAGTGCTGTATCTGATAGCTGCAACCCTTTTTAATTTTTGTAAAACTGATTTGTCATAAAACGCAACTCACACTTCACTGCTTGTAAGATGAGAGAAGAGGCAACAACAAGATGTGACAACACTGATGTATAGAAATGTATACATTGTTGTTTACTCACTTGATTTGGCCCCATCATAGGGGGGTGAGGAGGCTGTGAATGGGGGGACGGCTGTGATGCTGGCGGCTACCAATACAAGGGACCAACATTATTTGATGGTGCTTTAGTGCAAGTTTAGTGCAGTCAATTTTAAGGCAATACAATGTCACATGGAATTAATCAAATTTCTATTTTATGCAAGTCCCTAGTACAAATGTACTTATAAAGCCCAATGTAAGTTTCTTATTTAGTATTACTGAAAACTTCCACCGTTATCATATTATCACACACAAACACACTGTCACACTTATAAGATAATTGCTATGAAATTATATAAATTCTTATTTTTCAAGATAAAAAGCTTATTTTTTTATTTTGTTTGAACAGGAATTCAGCACAGACCAAGATTATGGAATTTGCATACAAAGGGAGTTAACACCATCACAAAATGTTAATACATATAACAAGGAAAGCAGAGTTGTCTCCCATGCCATATTATTCAGCTTATGTTAAATGGGATTTCTTGATGAAATGATGGATGAAATTTGTGTTTATCAAATGTGTTTTATCAAAAAAGAATGGAAGAAGAAAAATACTTACAGGGAAAAAACCAGGAGGCATTGGCCCCCCTGGTGGCATTCCATCCTGTGGGGGCATTTGTCCTAAAGGACTTTGTGCTGCTGGATTCTGAAAAGAGATAAAACAAAAAATGTAATAACATTAAAAGAGGGATATATTAAGGATAATATATATTTGATAAAAGAAAACAACCTGAGGTTGAAAGGATTATTACTCCTGAAGGAAATAATGTGATTTCTCTTATGTTGTAATCTGAAAATTAAAAGAATGCAGCTATGTCTAAACTTCTTGCTTATGCCATGAAATGTACATCTCATAGAAAGTGACAAATTCAACTATTTTTTATTAAGTCTATTCTGCATATATTCAGCAACCATTTCAATTTGTTAGCTAAACCCAGTGATAAGCAATAAAGCAAATGTCTCCGGAATTTAGCCTATTGGATCATCTCCTTAAAACAGTAAGCACACATAATAAAAGGTTAAAGACACATGCATTTTTGTCATGATTTAAATGATTTCTTTAAATCACAACCCTTTCATCTGGATGAAAAGAAATGTTATGAGAATATTCTACCATGTCCTGTTGATTACAATATTCATCCACTCAAAATGGTAAAATCATCAGTTAATGTTACATTTAAGTTTCAAAATTGAACTACCAAGAGTGGATAAATATTGTAGTTAAATGGGTAATGTGGTAGAATCTGTTTTCTCTGCTGATCAAATGGAAAATGCTAAGTGCAATATTCCGAATATGGTGGGAAATTACACAAAAGAAATAAAATTAACAAATGGTGTATCAAGATTTATCAAATAGTCCAGAACCGATTTTATATGCATACAGAAATCAAGAAAACTTTCATATGCAATGTATAAATTTCCTGAATCTCCTAAAATCCATATGCATGTCCAACTTAATTTATGAATTGTCAAGGTTGTTTTTTTGGGTTGTTAAATATGAAATGAAGCACTAGCTGATCTCTGTTTAAAACACCTCCTTTCCTATTTTTTTTAAAGATAAGTTAGTTATTCTCATTTGAATGCATGTTGAACCATGATATTGAAAAAAAAATATGTCTTTTTTGATAGGATTATTGACAAAGACCAAAAAAAAACTCTTTTGAATCACACAAATTTCTGTTTTGGTAACAATTTGGTAAAAAAACATCAACTGCTAAAAGGTATGGTACTATAATTTCAATGTCAGCATGTATAGACAAGCAAATTTAAAAAGATAAGTAAAATATGTGAAAAATATGCATGGTAGTGATAAGAAACTTCATAATTACATGAACTAATATAAATTTTTTTTTCAATCATTTCATATCTGTACTTTGCTTTTAGTTTTCTCTTTAAAAAATATGACAAAAATTTGAAAAAAATAAAATAAAAGCTACACACCACCACTGTTTGCTTTAATATGCTCAAACTGCACTTAAATATGCAATACTTCTTTTATTAAAAAGAAATATATGTGTCTTATTTTCAAGAATTGTATGCATTGTACATGCATAAACACTAAACCTTGTAGATTATAACCAGTACATTTGACTTGAGCTATAAAAAATTTCAGAGTTTGAAATTTAGAATGAAATTTCTTACGTAAATTAAGAATGAAAATTTCATGCTTTTTTAATTCATACTGAGAAACTTAATAGTTGTTTCCCTTGTTTAAAATTAAAGTTATTCCCCTTTGATCAATTGCTGACTGATCTAGAAGTTGGTTTTTTTTTCCCATTTTTTCATTTTCTTTAAAACTATTGTAATTAAACTTTTTGACCCTTTCCTTGATTATTTTTCTTGGTTTTTACATCTATAAACATTTTTCAAATATAACACAAGTATTGCTGAAAATGCTACATTTGGTTAAACCTCTGTATCATGTCTAGCAGTTATCATGTCTCAGAATATTCTAGAAATGGATGAATGTAGTACCAGAAACAAAATTCCATCTTACTCTACATGTTACTAAAAACAGTCCATATCTGAGAAAGACCGATACATGGAGTAAATCAACTAAAGATTAAATAACAATATGCACTTGTTATAAAACCAGGAACTTTATATCATGATCATTGACCATCATTTTGACCTGATGTTTTAACTTCAAGTTTTTGCTATTCATAGTTGCATATGTAAGTACTGTAAATTTAGAAATTATTGCGTGCATTTATAATTGCGATTTTGTCATTTTAGACTAAAATGCGATTTCAATTTTTGCGATATTGAGAAAAATCCTGTTTAATTCATATAAAAAATTTCAAAATGCAAGTTCAAATTATTGCGATTATAACCAAGTCGCATTTTTCGCAATAATAAAAACATCACAATAATTTCTGAATTTACAGTAACATCATTTGTCTTAAGAAGATCAATGCCTTACCCTTACAAGGTTTTATTTTTAAATTGTCAGATTCATCTTAAGTATAAATTGTGATAAGGGTGTTAATTGGCCTAATTTTTCACTAAACTTTATACTTTTAATTTCAGAATTCTATTTCTACATGTGTACCTACATATTTAAGATGACATGATTTACCAAAAAACATTAGGAATAAATGTACTTACAGTGCATCAAGTCATAGAAGCTCACTTTTGAGCCTTTTTCATGCAAAAACTTTACTTAACTATATCAACTTGCAACAAACAAAATCTCATCTTTAATAGTCACAGTTCAAACAGAATGTCCACTTTAATAGTGCTTATTTGTTTTCAAAGGTGGGTTTGTCTGAACCCCTCGAACCCCCTGGCTATGGGCCTGGTTTTAATTTCAAACTCTGAAGTTTTAATGAATAGCTCAAGTCAATTGAACAGTTTTTTACAGTACAAATGCACTGGCTATCATCTACAAGTTTTACGCTACAATTCATAAAAGTAACACCGATATTCCTTTTTCAATGTCAATAGCCTTTACAGTAATTATAAACAGTTAAAACTTCAACAGGACTAAAAATGGGCCACTTTTTACACCTTATGGCATTTATTTCTTTTAAAGACAAAGTATATGATTTGTGAAATTTTCATGACAGAGGACAATACAAATCGAGAATAAATTGTTCTTAACAATGTAACAGCTGTCGAATACACGATCAATGTTATTCCACACTATACATGTGTCTGACATCCTCAACTGTCTGCATAAGTGTATTAATGATAATAATAAACCAAGTTTCATAAAAAAAAAAAAGTCCTGACAAACTACCGTCTTCTATCTTCATACTGTCTACTGAAAAAACATAGTCATGACAAAGAGTTGAATGAAAATATGTCTGGATCAAAAGATTCAGCCCACAGAAAAAATGATGAAACTTTATTTCCACTACAACACAAGGCAAACAGAAAAACATAACTGTAAACAAAAAATTCAAGAGGCTGTCAATATGACAGAAAACCAGGTTTTTATTACATTTATAAGTGTCTTTGTTAATGCAATGAAGTGCAAAAGTAAAAATCCTCATTATATTACTTCACCTTGATATTGTCATCAGTAACTAAACATTAAACTTTGAAAATCATTGGTTGAACCATTTTCTCAACTTATTGAACAGACACAACAACCATGTGGTTGCCTATGGTTGCTTAAGTCAGTTTCGTTTGAGTTCTGGTGGATGGTTGTCTGATTGGCAATCATACCAAATCTCCTTATTTTTATATACAATGCCCTTTTCCAATCAATCAAGGACCACAACTCCTAAATGGCAAAAGAGAAAAACATCCATATCAAACTTTACCTCAACATAATAAAATTTAAAAAGCATTGGTTGAACCGTTCACAAGATATTGCATGGAAACAACTGGAGCTGTCTATCTGTCCACCGACCTACTAAACAACAAATGCTGTCAGAAAACCTGGTTAACAAAGAAGATATAAATGTATAGAAAAAAGTTTCCCTTGACCTCTAATGAAACACTAATATGTCAAGTTCTGACTGTATACTAAAATTGGAAATGTAGTACCGATACATTTCACATACACTGTTACCAGGACCAGACAAAAATATATGAGGAAGGAATGAAAAGTGAAGAGACATGATGAGCCAAAATGTAAATAGAAATTTTTCCTTCGGCCAAGAAAATTGGTACCAATGAAAATAAATGAATCCATAGTATTACACACTTAATTGCACAAAACTTGTAGCTGTGTATTCCTCATTTGTTCAATAAGCAGTACAAAGAAACTAAATGTGTACGAACCAAATGAATGCCAAAACTACAGCAAACTGGGGTTTTCTTACATTTATAAGGGACATTCTTAAAGCAATCAAGAGCCATAACTCATGAGTGGCAAAAGTCAAAATTATCAAAAACTAATCTTGACCACCATTTTCTCATTAGAAACAACATATGACAAGTGAAAAAGAATTTGATTCAGTGTTCTGAAGTAATCACACATAATTGACATAAAGTCCCATTTTCAAATCAATCAAGAACCATAACTCCTAAACAAAAAGTGTGAAAATTGTATTCATCAAACTTGACCTCTTATGTTCTCAAGTTACAACTTACTGCATGGAAACAGATTGACCTGCCTGGCTGCTGTACTACCCCAAATTTAAAAAAAACAAGATTTTAAAAAAAATATGTAAACATTTGAAAATTTCATGAAATTATATGGGTCATATTTCTGTCAAAATCATATTAGTTTATGCAAAAATGTAAACTTGATGTTTACAATAAATACTATTTAACTACATGTACATATCAAAATGTAGCCTAAATATCTGCAGGCACAAACAAAAAATCCAGCAAGTCCTGACATATATAACTTTCATGAATTTTCAAAGTAAAAGCACCATTATTTACTCATAAAAGTATATAGAGTGTGCAATGAATTTTGTATAAGAATAGATCAAAATTCACCTCTATATCTGCAAACTTTATATAACTTGAGTTATGTCATTTAAGGACAGAATGATGGACATGGGTCAAAACATATGGAGTGTACACTTAAGAAGCACATTTTTTTGCTCATATCTTTGTCCAAAATAAAAATGTTGAAGTCTTTTGTTTATCTTAATATCCCTCGACAATCAAAATATAAAAGTATAAGACAAAACAGGACATGATTTTTTTTTGCAGTGACACAAACTATATCAGTTCTTACAGTACAACCAGTTCAAAGGAATTATAATGATGGAAAATACAACCTGACAACAATTTTATTTTTTGTAACATAAATGTTATGGCATAAATTATTTTCATGATCTAAATATACCTTGGAATTCTTAACCATTCCCTTTGTTATAATTCATATACAGTCATGTGATTTCAGATAATTCATCCTACAGTGAAACCATTTTCAACTAACTAGGTTATTCCTGTTGATGATATGTAAACATTGATCTCCAAGATCAGTATTTTTGTTTATAAGAATTACACCACTATATAGATTTAAATTTTGAAGCTTTGACATTTAAACACATACACACAATACCAGCTACTGATAATGCAGGTTGTACTATACCTACAAATAAAATCAAATACTTGGGAGGCTCACAAAGGGAGAATTCTATTCTGACAACAGATGATTGTTGGAGTTCTTGGCAAACAGCGATAATTATGCAATCAATAAAACAAACAGTAGAGACTGCTTGCAGAAAGACTTTTTAAACATCTATATTGAAATGTATCACTTTGTTACTTAACAGAATATAAAGTTATCAACTTCCTTTTTACTATAGCTATGATCAGGCCATCCCATTGATATACTTGTGTATTTCCTTAATATTACGGTCACTTATAAGTTGTGCCAAATTTTGTGCATTTGAAATTGATACAGGTAAAAAATAACAGTACATGTATTTCAACACCATGAAAGCAGCCAATTACCTTCCAATTTATAGGAAAAAGTTAGGTTTTGATAGAGTTGAGAGCAATTATCAAATTGTTACTATGAATAGCTACATTAAAACACCTTATATCTCAAAATAACAGAAAGCCAACTCTGGCTAAATGCTACATTTTAAAATCCATAAAAGTTTTGCTTTGCTTACTAATTATATAAAGATAATATGGTTCTAAGTTTTTCAGAAAAAAATGTGGAAAATAAAACTTTCACCAGCTGTTATATAAAAAAAATTCTGATCCATAAAATATCTCAATAACTAAATAGATACAGGTTTGTTTTGTGTTACATTATTTTTTGTATAACCATAAAAACTTGACTATCCAACTAGTAATGAACCATTTCTGTATTTCATACAATAAATTATGATCAAGTTTTTTATCAAATTAATGTAATTTGACAAATCTTCCATGCCTTTAGATCCTGTCTGATATACCAGGATTCGTAACAGAGCTTTCATAAAATAACAAAAAAAAAAATTATTTTTTTTAAATTTCATAGATATTTTATTTAGATTACTTCCCCTTTTACAACAAATGATTTAAAAACAATTGATATCAGCATCTTCACCCCTCCTTAACAAAACATTCTTTAAAAAAACAAACATCTTCAATTTTTTACTTTTTGAATTTAAATAATAATTCTCAGTGAAATAACCTATGTTGACCTCATTAAATATCCAGTAATCCTGAGGTCATTTCCAATACAACAGGTTTCCGCATGTATTTAAACCACCTAAAAACTACAATGAATTTGATGGTACATTACTTAAACCTCCCATGAAGAGCCCCAATAAAATACCCTACATCCTTACATCAATGATCTTGGCTATTGATTTTGTTGACCCAACCCATGAGTGAAAGTGACAAACAAAACTGTGTAAACATGTTTATGTTCACTCTTTGTTTTGTTCAATAAATCAATATTCTTAATAACAGGGGCCAAATACTAAAAAGTATGGATTATTTCTAGTGCAAACTATTGCATACCTGGCCATATGTACTATAGTAAATGCCTATTGGTGGTAGCACATATAAGCCTTCAAAAGAAATTGTCAAGAATTGAAATTTTGGGCCCCAAGACAAAATCCAACCAAGCATAGAAAGTGGGTCAGAAAACTTCTTTTACAATGAAATGAGCAACAACGAGTCTTTCATATAAATAGATATGATAAATGTCATTAAAATATCAAAGGTTGGAATACCCACAGCCCTAAGTACTACTGGTTCTTTATTCACAAAAAAAATCAACTAAGGATGCAGCAAAGGCAGACATTCATTTGTATGTGTTTTCAATACTGTCTTACACCAGCTCATCAGTATAAAAAACAGAGCTTGGATTAAAAATTAAAAAAAACAGGAACAAGATACTAAGAGGGAGAATCAAAACTCATAAGTCAAGGAGAGATAAACAGAATCATGGCAAAAAACAAAAATACAATAAACTCTTGACACAGAGATATGTCTCGCCTGTCTGCATCAAATTCAGAAGACAATCTGATGGACAGCAACATGATTTGTTATTTCAGTCCCAGGACCATTGTCTAGTAGGCAGGGCCTGGAAATAATTGACAAACTGATATGTACTGATAGTAATGCAACTTTATACAAAATAGCACTGATCTATCACAAGTAGTTCTTATCAAACTGACTTCAGCAGAAAACTTAACTTGAAAATTGCTAATTAATTCAAAGTTGCTGGACCATGACCTAGGGGGCAGGGCCTTGAAATAGTTGTCAAACTAATATGTACTGATAGTAATGCAACTTTATATTAAATATCAATGATCTATCACAAGTAGTTCCTATCAAACTAACTTAAGCAGAAAACTTAAAAATTGTTAGACGGCGTCGCCAGAAAAGCAATCCCTATGTCTCCCTTTTTGTGACTTTCCCACGACTTTCATCGCAGGTGAGACAAAAAACTACATAAAACATCAAAGATTGACCAACAGGTACTCTACTAAAAACCTAGGTGATCTCATGTGCTCCAGAAGGGTTAGGATCTCATGTGCTCCAGAAGGGTTAGGATCTCATGTGCTCCAGAAGGGTTAGTTAGTACCTTTATTTGATCATGACTTTTCAATATGAATATTAATCTAAATACATTCCAGAAAAGAGGGTTTAAGTTTTAACAGGTCTTTTTCAGAAGTACTATGGAAACATGTACCATAGGGTCAAATCGACTTATGGTTTATAATAGACACCTTAATAATTCAACATCTATGACGTTTTTCAAAACGTTCTCCTTGTGCCACCTTGGATTGTCCATTGCAATAAAAATTCCCAGAATGCCATATTGGACTGTCCTTTGAAACGACAATCTACCATGATGCCTCCTTGGATTGTCCTTTAAAAACAAGCATTCTGAGAGTATTGCATGGCAATACATAGTCCCCTTAGTACCGGGTAAAAATTCATTTTACTGTAACAAAATGCTAACTTGTTCTATAACTTGTCATGGCGTAAACAAAAAGTAAATATGATATGTCAATATCTTCAAGCATGACTAAAAACAGTGTGGAAAACTGATTATATGAGTGAAAAAAACATTAGATATGATTAATAGTTCTCTAAAATTAGATATGATGTAAAACAGTGTATATCTATTTTCAAATTATAATCAAATATAATTAATAGTTCCAAATATTTTTTCTTTCATTTGTTACAAACTAATATAGATTTGTAACTTATCTATAAAATGTCAACAACATTTATCTACACAATGTAATGTATTGAAATATATACATTAATAAAAATAGATTATTATCATAATTTTTTTTTATATCTATAGCATTCAGAAAATTAGTTTATACTAAATAACAAACAAACCTGCCAAAAAATTCTTCAAATAATTTAACAAAGAATGCCTTTTAAAAAATGAGTTATCTCCCTTTGTACAGAAATATGGTTTAACATAGTACTCAAACATTAGATATGGTCCAGAGTTATGGTCCATAACTCTGGATTAAATCATCAGACCGAAACAAAATTCGAACTTGATCTATAACTTGTCATGATAAAACTATATACCAAATTTCAAATCAATATCTTTAAGATCGAAGAAAAAAAGTGTGGAAAGCTGATTTGCCAGACTGACGGATGGACAGACGAACAGATGGACAGACGGACAGAGTGCAAACCTAAAGTCCCCTTCGACTTCGTCGGTAGGGGACTAATAACTATCTCCCACAATGCCATCTTGGATTGACTTTTGAAATAATAATCTCCGAAGAGTTTCCTTACAGGAATTATAAGTGTCAAAATATCTTATATTTAGATCATTACAAATACAACTATCTCCCATAAACTCTTCTGCAAAATTAACTTGGAAGGAATCGGAGAAGAAAATGCAAACACCAACTATGAATGATACAAATTGATCATGAACACTAATTAAGTCCTTTGGACCAGGTTTATCTAAAAGGTCTAATTTGTTAATCATTTCCCCAAAATATTGAAGTCTAAAAGTTTAACACTTATGCAGTTAATAATCCTGCAAGACTTCTCAAAAGCAATATGTATAATAAGTTACTGTATTTCCATTCTATTTCTTTTTGCAACTGCAATATCAAAGAAAATAGGTACCAACTAGTGCACATCCTTGCACTCTTCACCAACCAGTTGACCTACTTTACAAATTCCATATCAGTGTAAATAAACACGGTGAAGATGACATACTTTACAAATGTTAAAATCACTGTCAGTAAGTTCTGAGAGGAAAATCTTCTATGTAACTGCTAGAAAGTAAGGTAATGTGAAGATATTAGTTATGAAATGACCTAGTAACACACAAATATTAGCAGCTGTACCAGTTAAAAAACATCCAAAACTTTTCTTATGCTAGTGATTAAGTAACCTAATTAGTACATTTAATATACTAAAAATCTTGCCTACTGTCTATAATATTAAGTGCTATTTTGTGTGACCTTGTACTTGGTATTTGCCTACCCAATATATGGACACAAATTTGCAAATAATAGAAACCATTCATGCAGAGCCAAACAAATCTTCAGACACTAAAACAAAGGGAGATTATTGCATTAATATAAGCAGTGTACAAATAATACAAGAAGTTTCATGGTCTGATGGATAAGGGCCAAATTTAGGGTGGATAAAGTCCAGATAGAATGAGCTTATAGTAGGTGGGATATTAACATGTACAAAGTCTGATTGACAACGGCAGCAAAAACTAGACCAGAAATGACTGAATCGGTGTATTATCTAAAACCCAAAGAGGCAAACATGAAAGTAAAACAATCACATAAAAATTCTCAAGAAAAACAAAGAGAGCTTCAAATGTGTTAAACAAGAACATGTGTCCTTAGGACACCATGCATAGCTCCAACTATCGCATTTCCATGTTCAGTGAAACAGGAAATCTGGGTCAAATCATAATTTGGCATATTTTTTAAAAGGTCACATCATAATGAACATATATGTATAAAGTTTCAAGTTCCTTGAAATGTACCTTGATCAAGCCAAACAGAATAACAGATGGACAGACATGAAGACATGAACATAATACTACACCCCTACTATAATAGAAAGGGCATAAAAATCAGAATCATAATATAAAGGATAAGACTAAGCAAAAACTGTCTAGTGTATAGTCAATAAAGGAAGAAAATAGGAAATACCAACAGAACATATTCCAACCTAAAGCTGTAGAAAACTAGGAGATTTACGAGAAGGAGACTTTTTACACGATTGAATGTTCAAAGTTAAATAGAATACAAATAAAAACAGGTAAAACATGAACAAAGTGAACCATTTTAAATAGATATCAGCTTATGAAAGTTTTGATAATCCTCCATCCTAATGCTCAAATAAAGAACTAGATAGTATCTATAAACATGGTACTGATAAATCAGTTAGAGATGAAGAAAAAGTAGGTCACCATGTCCTAGATTTTGTCTTGATTCTGACTTTCTCACTAAAGCTTTTTTGTATGAAAAATAAATGGGGAATGTGTCCATGGGACACAGATAATGCCCCCGCTTGCATATCATATAAAGTTATAAAGGGACATAACTGAAGAAGAGTAAAAGAGACGCTACCAAAATTTGTACTTGATCTGAGTTTTGTGGTAATAAATATTGTGTATAAGTCTCATAACATTTGGTTGAGGCTAACTTAAGTTAGAGAACAGAATGTAAACAGGCATAACTCTAGAATGGTAAAAGTGACACCACCAAAATTCATACTTGATCTGTATTTTGTGGTAATAAGCATTGTGTATAAGTTTCATAACATTTGGTTGAGACAAACTAAAGTTAGAGAACGGAAATGAAAAATTCAGCAACTTTTATGTTTATAAAGGGGCATAACTCAAGAAAGGTACAAGTGATGCCACCCAATTTCATACTTGATGTGTTTTATGTGGTAATAAGCATTGTGTATAAGTTTCATAACATTTGGTTGAGGCAAACTAAAGTTAGAGAACGGAAATGAAAAATTCAGCAGTTTTTATGTTTATAAAGGGGCATAACTCAAGAATTGTAAAAGTGACGTCACACAATTTCGAACTTGATCTGTATTATGTAGTAATAAGCATTGTGTATACGTTTCATAACATTTAGTTGAGGTAAACTAAAGTAAGAAAACGGAAACGAAAAATTCAGCAATTTATCTATTTGTAAAGGGGCATAACTCTAGAACAGTTATAGTGATGCCATCAAAATTCAAACTCGATCTGTGTTTTGTGGTAATAAGCATTGTGTATAAGTTTCATAACATTTGGTTGAGGCAAACTAAAGTTAGAGTAGGGAAACCAACTTTGGGACGTACGGACAGACGTACAGACGTACAAGGGTAAAACTTAATGCCCCCTCCTCTATGACGGGGGCATAAACTAGAGGCTCTAAAGAGCCTGTGTCGCTCACCTTGGTCTATGTGCATATTAAACAAAGGACACAGATGGATTCATGACAAAATTGTGTTTTGGTGATGGCGATGTGTTTGTAGATCTTACTTTACTGAACATTCTTGCTGCTTACAATTATCTCTATCTATAATGAACTTGGCCCAGTAGTTACAGTGGAAAATATTTTGTAAAAATTAACAAAAATTTACAAAATTTATGAAAATTGTAAAAAATTGACTATAAAGGGCAATAACTCCTTAAGGGGTCAATTGACAATTTTGGTCATGTTGACTTATTTGTAGATCTTACTTTGCTGTACATTATTGCTGTTTACAGTTTATCTCTATCTATAATAATATTCAAGATAATAACCAAAAGCTGCAAAATTTTCTTAAAATTACCAATTCAGGGGCAGCAACCCAACAACGGGTTGTCTGATTCACCCGGAAATTTAACGCCAGATAGATCTTGACCTGATAAACATTTTTACCCCATGTCAGATTTGCTCTAAATGCTTTGGTTTCAGAGATATAAGCCAAAATCTACATTTTACCCCTATGTTCTTTTTTTAGCTATGGCGGCCATCTTGGTTGGTTGGCCGGGTCACCGGACACATTTTTAAAACTAGATACCCCAATGATGATTGTGGCCAAGTTTGGTCAAATTTGGCCCAGTAGTTTCAGAGGAGAAGATTTTTGTAAAAGTTAACGCCGACGACGACGGACAACGGACGCCAAGTGATGAGAAAAGCTCACTTGGCCCTTTGGGCCAGGTGAGCTAAAAATCAGATAAAAAAGATACACAGTATGCTACTGTCAAAGTATATATTACTGTACTATCTGGAGACTTAACGCACACACATGCATCAAAGGAGTAACAATAGTATCTATCAGTATCCTGATGTCATACTGTCATACAGAAACACTTGCAATTGATCCAGGTTATAAAAGGCATCAAATTGTGGAAACGGTGAATGATGCATGCTTAGAGGTACCAAAACCGTATACAGAATTGTGGTGAAATTAATTATGTTTGAATAAGAGAATCAGAAATGTGTATTTATAAGGTACATATAGTCTCCCAAAGTCAGGAAGTGAGATCATCAAAATTTTGAAACCTGAAACACATTACATATTCAATTGTCACAAATATTGAGATATGGACAACTCTGACAGAATGAAGACTATTGTTTTCAAACAGTTTAACAAACAGAACATATTTTAGACATATATTACTAGCTGAAATTTCACTTGAGATCTGAAAACAGGACAGGGTCAAAACTTTCGAAAGTAAGCAAGTACTTCCTGTTAGAACCTCATTAAACACACTTCTGAAACTGGTGTCCCATTTACAGACATCACCATGTTTTCCTGAAAGTTGACAAGGACATAGTATTGTCTAGTCTTATTTAAATTAATGAAAGCACTGTACACAAGTGATGAATCTTACAGAAAAAATAAAAACCAAAACACCCCTGATGATCTTGAGATCTCCCAATGCCAAAACAATGTCCACTAGTCCTACTACAATGAGAAAATGGTGGTAAATATAATTAAGGCAAAATACTTGTAAATATGGTTATTTTAAATGTCAAATGGACAAAAAATATCACTGATTTTCAACATCAATATTTGAAAACCTTTCCTCTTCTTACAAAACCATCCCTGATCAATAGATGCAACTGAGGCACACAATTGGGGAGTTAAGTATTACATCTGCCACAAATAAAAATCATCACTATTTGACTTTCAGATGTTAGACTGTCCAGTTTTGTTCCATTTCTTTTGCATAAGCATCTCAATTGTTTTATTTTTTTCTCAGTTAAACCATTTTCACTTATTTAAATTAAAGCAAATTAATTCCTAAGAATTATGCAATCAATAATCCTTGGAATGATAAATTTTATAAACCCTTCACATCTCCCCTAAACACATTATGTACTGGTATACAGAGTGAGGCTAACTAAAGGAAGTTTTCATTCTTTTTTGGTTTAAAATCTATCTAAAAACTGCCTAATTAAAATTAAATAGATAAATTAAAAACATTTTTTGTTTGTTTGTTTAATCTATAAGCTTTAAAAAAAAATACTGGACACACCAAGGTATTTTCATGTTTTTAAAATTGTAAACAAAGGTAACCTTAACCATGTGTTCAGTAGTTCTGTATTTTAACTCATAAAAATAGCATGGAGTGGCCTATATCTCTTGTACATTAATTTATACACAGGTATTGTATAGAAATCTTTCCAATGGCCTACTTTCAAGAAGCATTAATCATGTTTAATTTTTAAATACATTTTCATCATCTTTTTTTAAGTTCTTACATGCATTAACAATTATATTCCTCATTTTACAAAACAAAAGTTTTATTACAAAGAATTCCTGTTAGAACCCCCAGGGATTCCTCAATTCTATTGATTTATCAAGTGAGTAAAGTTTCTATTCATAGTCCAACTTCAACCTGCTGAAAATCTGTAAACATTCTATTATTCATGCATGTATACACCAAGGCTAGGGTAGGGAGAAGATCCCCAAATTTGGAGCATTAAAATCAATTAGCCTGGCTGGTGTTTACTAATATTATTTACTACATACCATTGTAGTATTGGTAAATATTCGGTAAATAACAGATATTTGAATTTTACAATGGTGTCACATTTAACCAGTGAAGCATGGCATAGCAAATCTTTTTATCACCTTGTTCGACCCTTACCTTTAAAAGATTTTTATCATGTATCTAGCCTTCTGTGACAAACAGCTCGGATCATGGAAAATTATTCAGAAATTCCAATAATTAAACGATTTTAAATGATCTATATGGTCCATATTACTTTTAAAATTAGGGGGAAACTGCAAAATCAATTATGAAATTAAGTATTTAGTTTTTAAGTCTTACTTCTGGTCAGTTGTAACTGGTCATTGAGGTAAATTTCTAGTTGTCCTTATATTCTGTAGAAATTTTTTAAATTATTATTCCTTAAGGTTCATCACATTTAAAAATTTGAAAATGATTAAATGAATACAAGTGCAAGAAATATATTCAGAATTAATAACCTGTCTCTGATTTGGCAAATAAAGTGTAAGAAACTATCCTAAGTTAGTCACAAATAAGTGACAAAATGATTTAACATGTCCACATCATTTTAAAAATGCTGGTACATTTGAGCTATATTTTACTGTGATGAATTGAGAACAACAGATTTCAAGTCTCTCTTTTTTCAACACAAACTTAGGATGGGACAATTAAACTAACTGTGATAACCACAATTCTAGTATTTCAAAGACCCATAATGACTCTTAAAAAGAAGAAATTAAGCATGTAGATTTGGACCAAGTTCCACGATAAGTTACTGTTATTCTGGTTTGATGAAATATTTCAGTTTGAGGTGTGATTGGCCAAAATTGAGCTTAAATTTGACTTATAAACTTAACTTTGCTATTTTCAAATTTCTTTTGTTTAATTTAGTATATCCATCCAAGATATCAAACATTCCAGGTTTCTGTCAAGTTTAGCAAAACACTGCATATAGTGAACAAAAATGTACTAATTGAAATAATAAACTTATTTATTGTACTTACGTGTGCCATGCCATTGACACCGTACCCTGAATTTACAAAACCCTGAAAATAGACAAATAATTTTGGTTACAAGAAAAGTTTGTAAATTACAGTATATTGATTCTAACGCATATGAATAACAGAAGAAGGGGATACACTTCATTCAAACAGCAACCAAATGACAAATATAACTAAAAGACATCTACAGACTGCACAGTCTTCAACAATAAACTGGTATATATCAAGCTCTAAATCGTCCCTTAGTCTAGAAAAGTTGTGAATTAGTTTTTACAGAAAGAAAAATCAAAGATCTGCCATTAAAACTCAATTCTCCAAATACAGAAAAACAATAAAATTTGACACATGACAACTACTGGCTATGTTCCTGACATGGTAGGCATAAGTGTGCAATGTTTTCCACACATTAAAAATGCTTTGAAGAATAACAATATCCAAATATATAGTGATTCAAGAAATATGTACATGAAGACGGTTAAAAAAGAGTCCTGCTTGCCTTGATTGTGACAAAACATTACTCTGACAACAATGCCAAAGACAAGCTGAATATAGTTGATGCTGAGTATTTGTATGTTATGTTACAAATTAAGAGATATACCTTAATAGATTTGAAAGCAAATATACAGGCTCTATGACTGTATTCGTTCAGTGTGAAAACCATTTAGTATTTTTGAGCAAGCAACATGTAAATTGAACCAAATAATATGTTTGCTGAAAGAAAATGGCCCTTCATTACTTTGTAATTTTATAGTCAAATACAAAGTGTTTCAGTTAAAAAATCACTTATGTTGGTGATTGAAGGTGATAAGAATGTAGCCACAGCTCCCTGAAATAATCATTCACCCCTTATTTTCAAACTCATCCTAGATATTGCTGATGTAAATCTTTGACATTATTATATTTCACTCTGATGAGGAATGTAGGTGTTAGTTGATTTTACATATTATTTATGCTTCCAGGGGCAATTAAGTCCCAAAAACATAATTGATCTGGCCGATTTAAAAATTTATCTCAGATATTGCTGATGTTAACTAATCTGACATATATTTCATCGAGGTTAAAAAAAAAACATTGGCATGAGGGCACTTACAATGTTGAAGCAGAAGAGGTACTGGGAGAGCAAAGCTCAGAAAAATAAAACCCCATCCCTTTGTATTCATCTTAATATACAAAATATTAAAAGAAAGATATTGTCTTCAAGGAAACCAAATTATACAGCTGTCAAAATTTGTACATTTGGACAAGTTAGTGACCTTGACCTTCCAGACATTTCAACCTTATTTGTGATATAATCCATTGGTGGGCAACACTTACACAAAACATCATTTAAAGGTATTTTATAGTTCTGAGGCAGACTGGAATTTGTTTATTTGAAATAATGTTATTGACCTTGCAAACATTCCTGCCTCATTACATCATCATGCTTATAGCCCTTGTTGCTTGTAAAAATCATTCCACATATCCACAATATCATCCAAGGCAGCCATAATTATACAGTGGTCAAAAGTAGTACACCAATCAACTCTGGATATTTATGACCTTGATATTCCAAACAGACATTCAAACTTTATTAAGGACATACCCTCTGGTGGTAGGTATAATTAATATCTTTCAATGCACTCAAAGTTCTTAACTAAACAAAACTTCCCCAGCTATAGACAGACAGAGTGATTCATAAATGCCCCCCAACCCAAACCCAAACTCAAATTTCACCACCATTGTATTCATGTACTGGCATCCCCCATTTTTAGCAATCCATAAGTAATACATTTACAACTTAAGATTATTGTCTCAAAATTAGAATCACAAGAAGTTAACTTTAAAGGTGGGAAGCATAGCTATGGATTTTTTATTATTTGTTTATATAAAGACCAGAAAACAAAAAAAAATAAATCGACTTGAAAGGTGAACAAAACATGGAATTTTCCCTAATCAGTTCCACTGAAAATTCTAGAAATAACCAAATTCTATTCATCCTGAAATTAGAAAAAAATATTGATCTTTTTTTATAGGTGAAAATTTCATCTTATGAACATATTCCCCTTTTTGTCAGTCCATAACAATATAGCCAGATATTTAATATGAAATAGAAGCATTACTTACACAGTATATAATTTGTTTAATGAAACTACAGGCAAATTGTAAATAAAAAAAAATATCTATCAATCTCCCTTCTATTAAACTATTTTTTTTTGTCAACACTAGACTCACCACACATGCTTTCTTCTGTTGTAATTATAGAACTCACAGAAATCGACGAACACATTTAAGTTTAAAAATCTAACAATGAAGTCAGCAAGCAATCAGTTAAAAACAAATATTTAAAAGTAAAAACAGTTTTCCCCACACATCCTGTCTTACATAATACCAAATCTTCAATGTGTACATACATGTACTAATTCATGTGCCAACGATAAGTGTGATAAGTTTGGGGAAGAAAACAGTTACAGTTAGGACCCTTACACCTTGTTTAGAGAGATGTCACATTCAAATCAATAAACACTACACACAATACCAGTGTGTATAGATTTAAAGCTCAGATATTGATTTTTAGCTTTAGAATATGTGTTACCATCTTTTTTAAACATCAAGGAATAATAACTATCAACAAAGCATGAAATATCATTAAATAATTATTGTTACTTAGTAGGTAAATAGGAAGCTGTACCTCTGTACCTACATAACAAAGGGGTACAATCCATGTATTCACAAATTAATCTTTAAGTGACTTAAAATGCGCTTAAATAGTAAATGTTCCTTTCTAGAATATTCTAGGACAGGTGTCCTTGTAATCTTTCTGGTAGATGCTTTGTTCTCAAACAATGGGATATATATATATATATATATGTGAGAAATTGGTTGTTGCTGTTTTTCAAGTCCATTGACTGTCCTATAAGATTAACTATTTTGAAACACAAGCCTAACAGCATCACCCCTAAAACCAAACCATTCCCCACAAAAAAAAATATATTGCAGGGCCTTTCAGCATGTTCAGATAAGAGGATTTGCAGAGTACCTATCTTGTTGGAGTCATTCTAAACAGAATGCCTTCCCATCTAGTTTCTTATTTTTATTTTAGCTTTTCCTGTCATACATGTATAGACAATTACCACAATAGTAGGGCTCTAATAAATATTGAATGCTAATTTAAAGTCAAATGTCTATTTTCAACTGACTACATTCTGACAAAAATTTAGAGGCATTGGACCATTATGTCTTTTTTCAGACCTACCATTGTTTAAATATAATTTGATTTTTCTGTCAGTACTATAAGAGATGACCCGTTTTGAGCTTTGAGTCTCACTGGACCAAGTGCCAAGTAATCAAAAAAACTTTATTCAGGACCATTCTTGTTTATCAGGATGGCCACATTCAAATCTGCAAAGCCTTTTTAGCAATCTTTACAGCAAATGGCCCTTCAAAAATGTGTTCATTGATTTTTTTCCCATAATACTTAATATTCATTTACCATGATGAAAATGCTTGATGGTGACTGGGGTCAATTATCATCACCCTTTCAAGAAAAATTCATATGTACTATTTTCTTAAAAGTTTGTTATCACTCACTATATTTGTCATGTTTATGGACTCTTCAAAAGTATCATCGTATAAATCCCAAGATGAAATAAAGACCTCTATCACAATCACTTTGTTATTCCAAATAAGAAGAATTATCAAACTATGTTTGAATAAATACAAAATGTATGTTTCAAAAGAAGATATCCCTAACCAATGTGATTCACACATTATATTTACTGCTGCATTTAAACAGACCTTACACAGCAACCTTAAATCAACATAGATTTTCCCTTACCAAAAGGACAGAAAACATCAAGATTTGTTGGAATATGGACTGAATGAAACATGTAATTCAGTCTTGGAAAATATGGGTTGTCTTAGTTGAAATTAGCTAAGAACTATTTTTAGCTTTTAGTGACAGTGAGTACTTTTGCTTTTTGTGTTTTTTGTTATGTGTAATTTGTTCTACTTGCCAATCTGATACATGTAAGTCAAATCCTGTTTAATGAATTTTTACAGTTTATTCTATGTTGTACTGTTACACCACTGCCATAGGAAGGAGAGGATTGTGTGCTCATAAACATGTTCACCCTGCCACATTCTTTTTGTGTCTGTAATTCAGTTGGTTGCTGTCTGCTAAATTTGGTTATTTGTTTGTAAAAAGAGCTATTCTCTTTTGATATGTTTCCATTTGTCATGTTAGGGTTTTAAACTTACTATACAGTATGGGTTCTGCTCATTGTTGAAGACTGAACTGAGACCTAGAGTTGTATACATTCTAATCCTTTACTCTCTGGTGGGTACTTCATTGGCAATCATACCACATTTCCTTATTTTTATAAATAAGTCACATGCGTTATATATGATGTTCGGTTCTGTTAATAAGCAGTTTATTTACAGAGAACATTTTTAGTTATGAGCATACCTGTGGATTATTCTAAAAATAGCAAAGACTTAAATTCATGAAAAGATGCTTATACAAATAAAATTTTCTCAGAACTGATCACTTATAGCTGCTGTGACCTTGATCTTATACATATATACATGTATACTTAGTTATCTCAAAATCAATAGAGGTTCTCCTCCTATAATGGGGAATTATCCTTTCAAATTTGTAATAGATTGTAATAGATTATGCATAGTTATATATAGTTAATGCATGATTCAAGACTTTATCTGGAATTTCCAAATACTAATGTACAGACAACTATTTCATGGGTTTCATTATCTTTCATGTTGACTGGTACTTTCCCCATTTGTATGTGGTACTTTTCATTTTATTCCATGAATACTTTATATAAAAATTCCTATATTTAGGAGGTACTTGTCAATAGCTTAGGTGGGTAAAAGTACCGGGTACCGCCTCCTAATGAATGGCCTGCTATTTGATCCATATACTCCACTTGGGCCCAGACTCCCAGACTTTAAGCTGTCATCATAGTTAAAACCCAATTTGACATCTTTTAACTATAACCTAAGTTTAACTAATACTTGTTAAAATCATTATCTTAAAACATTATTAAAAAACTTCAATTGAAATCAAGTGTAATAGAATCAAAAGTTTTAATACACCTTTTGGAGCATGCTTCTGTTTTTTTATTTCAACAATTGATTCATCTTTCAAACATCATTTTACATTGTTTTTGTTTTGTTTCTATTTTTTCAAAATTTGATTATACATTTAACATTCAAATATATGTATATAACACATGTAATCATCAACTTCTGCCTATATTAAAACTAACACCAGTAAATGCCTTAATCTTTTGGTACTTTGTTATCTGGGTTGTTTTTTTTTAAGGGGGGGGGGGGGGGGGTTTAGTGCTCAAGCGTCTTGCAAAAATACTATATCTCATACATTGAAATTTGTGCTCAAAGATGGTTTTGGTACATTAATAATGTCTCTTTTCAACCAAACTATCCAATTTGACCATATTAACCAATGTAATGCAGCATTTATTCCTTCACATTTCAACTCTAATCATGGTTCCAACATGTTCCCATGGCTAAGCACTTTATAATACTACTTATCATGTGGATTTTACCAGGTTTTTTCAAAAGAAGGCAGTCATCCCTTCTCAGATAAAGTTTTTATCTATCATTTTAAAAACAAACAGATTAAGGGTATTGCATATATGCGATACAATATCCCCTACCCGTTGCAACATTTTACTTGGATTAATTTACTCTTACATGTATATAAAAAAAGCATTAAGTTGCTACTGATTTAGCTGTAAATTTCTATCTAATTATTAATTGTGTTTAAAAATTAATTTAAAGATGTGAATATTATTAATTAATGCAAGACCAACTTAGCCTGTGAAAAGTCAAATTTTTATTCCTTTAAAAGCTCATATCTAAAGCAATTTTCTATCTCTAAGAACCTCAAATCCTAGAAAATTGCTCAACAAGGAATGAAACAAAAATTTTGAGTGGTTTGGAGGGCAACCTTGCGATCTGATGTCACATTTCAAATGACCTGTGACATTTAAAATGTTCAAAACTAACAATTAATTTCAAATTTGCTTAAAAGAAACCTGATGATCTGAAGTTATTTTAAATGTGAAATTGTAACCTGAGGGGGTACCCTACTAAGCACCAGTTAGGGGACTAAAAAATAATGATCTAAAACTACATCGATCAAATTTACTGATCAATTTTATTATGAAGTAAATAAACTTTATTTCTACTCTGTATTGTGGACACGTTCTAACAACTTGAAAGTGCTCTTCATCCTTTGTCCAATCTGTATTGTGGACAAAGTTAACAACATGCAAGTATTGTCCATCATGTCCCTACTCCAAATGTGGATGAAATTAAAACTTTTCATCTAAGTTGTTTAGTAAATTACTTTAATGAAGGTTACATACAACAAGATTGATGAATACTGACTGATTCATTTCTCTTTTTTTGTTTGTGTACAACTTTTTCTTCAAATCTTTTTGCGTGACTGTAATACACAATGTTCCCTAAAATCACTGTTAACATGTAGGGTGTCATCACATATCCTCAGTAATAATCGGAATTTTCAAGAACTGTTATAATCAAATTGGTAATATAAAACTCTGTCCTGTTACATGTACCAAGATACTCATAAAATGACCTTGAGTCAAGGTCATGACACATCCTTTGTCATTGACAACATGTGTGTGACATTCAACCATGATACAAAGTCATTGACTCAAAACCAGGAACCTTGTCAGTAGTTGTATTTAGTATTCTCCTAATATTTTTGTTGTCCTGCAGGGGAATTTTAGTATTGATGGAAGCTTTGAAAACTTTATTTTCAACTTTTCTAGACTGGAGTAGATATAGAGCTTGACATATTGCATAAACAATTGTCTAAGTATGTAGACCCTATGTTTAACTATAAATGTCTTGTGGGCTGCCGTTTCACTGATATGTATCCCAGATATATTTTTATCCATTTGAAATTGGTTAAGACCCCAAAAATGATCTTTGCACAGGGGAACAAAAATTGGTAACACATAAAACACAGAATAAAACAAAATAACGGCACTCCATCAAGAAAGAATACCCTGATGTCAACTCCATGTGTACTTCGTAGATGAACAGAATAGGACCACACACCTTAAGGCCCTGGTTATGAATACTTACATAATCATGAAATGCTTTGGCTTCACTAGAATGATCACATGTGTCCCTTCGTTCTGGAGCTGCACAATATAAATCCCAAAATACACTGAAATGTAAAAAAAAAATATGTCATTTTCATTTAATTTCAGACTAGTTGCACATAAATAACCAGAGCTCGGTTTTTCAGTCAAAAGAAAATTTGAACTTGTATGAAAACTTCAACCAATAGTCAAATCAAAACATATGATGCTCAACAATAAGGATCAAACACAATTTCATGACCAATAGATTTCTGCTACTACTTTTTCCATAAATGACATCGTGGAAATTTATATTTTCAAAATAAAATTGAGAATGGAAAAGGGTAATGTGTCAAAGAGACAACAACCCTACCAAAGAGAAGAAAGCAGCTGAAGGCCACCAATGGGTCTTCAATACACATGAAAATCCCGCACCCGGAGGCGAGCTTCAGCTGGCCCCTAAACAAAAATGTGTACTAGTTCAATGAAAATGGACGTCACACTAAACTCCTGATTTAAACTATCAAACTTTAGTAACAGTATGAAACGTAGGGTTATAATTTTGATGGATTGAGGTGAACAACAAATCTAAGTTTTCCACAAAATACAAATTTCCTATCTACATGTAGCAGTTTATATACAGCATTTCCAAAAATCAGAAAATCAAGTACCCATTAAATCTCTAGTTTTCCTTAATCCACAAAAATTGGTACTTAAGAAAATAAATCAATCAACAACAATTGATGTATATAGAAAATTACCACAGGAGCCATCTTGATCTTAATGAAAGTTGTGAACTTTTTAAGTCATCTTAAAAGAACTCCCAGCCACTTTCATGATGAAGAACAGCAATTAAAGAGTCATTACTATCATGTATTGATTATTCCTTTGCATTTCACCAGTTTATTGGCTCGTGTCTATCAAAACATTTCACTAGTACAAACATGCACATAAACATGTGACTCAAAATATGTATAGTGTTAACAACACACATGTTTCTGAAACAACCTTCATCAGACACACTCAAAACTAAAAGTTCAGACAATCAAACAATATATTTGAAAACAAAAAAAAAATAAAATGGCCAAAATCTTACACGGTCAAATTTGCCAGAGGAAGCTGAAACCTAAATTTTATCACATTTACATAATTTAATAAACCTGAAATTTTCAGTTAAAATATTGAAATATGGAGTAAACAACTTAGTAATTGTTTGTTTAATATGACGCACTGTTTTATGAAAAATGAAGAAACTTCGTCATTTAAAAATACACACAAGAAAATTACCCAGCTAGACAATTTCTAAATCTGTGTTTACTTAAGAAGAATTATTTTGTCTTTGTGATGACCCAAATAGCATACCATTACTGTCATGACTTAGCTTTGGCCTTGACAATAATAGCTGTTGTTTGTTAAGTAACATTGCTTATGGAGCTTTTTTTAATGACTCATAGAAAATCATGTTAAAAATATGGCAGTTTCCACTGTAACTAAGTTTAGGACAGTGTCAGGTTTTACTGCTAAGCAAAACCATTGACTATTGCAGATATGCAGGTGTACAAGATTCTGGTTGGTTGACTGAGGAAAACTATAGCAGCTCTAAAATCAATACTATCACAAAATCAATATGTCTTCTTTAACCATCAGTTTCTATGGAAAGCCCTGCAGGCCATAACCACTCAGCCATGTCCCTCATACATAATATATACAAAGTTAAAATTTCAATTCTTCAAACTTTCATAAACTGACAATGATGTTATGTCCTTGGGTTAAATATGAAGTGGGACGGTCACTATAGAAGACCTACATTCTTGGACAAAGACTTGAGCCAATTGGGAAAACTTCTACACATGTCTAAAACTCAGAATGAAATTTATAACAAACGCAAATATATTTTTTAAATATTTTTATAAGTAATTCATTTCATTTGCATCTGCATCTGCAATACATATATACAATTTACCTTTATACATGTATGTAACATTCTATAAGACTATATATTGAATCTACAAACCACCAGAAACATAGATTATTACAGTAACTGAAATGTGTATTCCATAAAAAATGCACTTGATGAAAGCCAGGTGGACTTTGTGATTGACCATCAAACTTAGTGAAAAGAGACCAGAAATATCAACAGAAAACTGTATCACTATTTTTCCACAAAAAGATTTCTACGTGTGTAAACTTAATTACATTAACCTGATAAATAAGCTGCCTTTTTTGCAAGCACAAAACTTGACAACTTTAAATTAAAACAAAAAAACCCAAAATGTGTACATAAATCATGTTTGTTACATCTGTAACTGTTGTATAATATACATGTTTTACATTGATTTTTTTTCTGAATCTGAAGGAAAGGTTCTAAAAGGAATGTATATCTATAAAATGTATTTTTTAGGATTAGGAGGTGAATAAAGACTCAAAGAGTAATTATCAAAGAGAAAGCCCATCTTGGAATCATTAACTTATGGACTCAAATTATTTATCATTTGAAGCAAACTAACTTATAAACATGGCAAGGTAGTATTGCCAATTTCTCCTTAATTATTCTGCACTTGGACCATTTTCAAAAAGTCCTTCAATCCAATTTATCACAGCTCTAAAGTTGCAAAAAATTATAGTTTGTCATTTTCCTGAACATGTAACCAAATTATTAATTACATTTTACCTAGCATAAAATGAAAGATTTTAACAAATTTGGAGTATTTATTCAAAATTCTTAGCCAAGATCAAAATTAAATTGCATTGTCTTTTAGGAATAAATTAATTCAAATTGGTTATATAGGTCTGCCTATCATTGAAATTTTTGCAAACCTTTGATATGATATGTTTGCAATATTGTAACAAAGTTGTCTTCAGCTGCAATGCATAGTGCCCAATTTCATTTCAATTTAATGGAGATATGTATTGTAAACTTGATAGAAATCTTTTAAGCATATTATGTGTAGACTTTAATATCAAAGTTCCACTAGGTTTTATCACCTTTCTAATTTTTAACCTGCGAGTGAAACATATTTAGGCGAAATTGGCCTTTTTGTATTAAATACTGTAAATCAAATTATTTTCGGGGGTATTTTAGTTAGCGTTTAGCCCTTTTCTGCAGCAATTTATTTTTCTAATTTTCCTGATGTATTTATAGATGAGAATACCGAAAGTGTTATATTTTTGCAACAATTTTTTTAGGGCGTTATATATATTCTACTCCCAAGATATGCTTGAATATATTGCAGTTACATTTATTTTTAGTAAACAGAGTCCATGTTGAAGTACAATTATGTACAACCATGTACACCACATGCATAACTTCACCAAAAAGTTCAATATTTTGTCATTTATGGAAAATTTGAGGAAAATCAAAACCCTGTTCATAATATGCACACCTTTAATATATTTATTAACACTCAGTATGATATAACAGTTATAGCTTGAAAACTGTAGGAGTTAGCTGGACAAACGATGAACCCTGTATGCATTTTTTTACAGAAGTTCAACAGCCTTTCATTTGTGGAAAACTCAATAAATTTTAAAATCCTGATAAAAAGGACACTCTTAATAAATGTACAAACGAATCAGCATTTTTCTCCAAATCTAGCTTGAAAACTAGGGGAGTAAGCCTGACAAACCTTGTACCCTATGTGGGGTGCATGGAAAACAGACAGACAGGGGTTAATCAATATGCTCAAAAAAATAATTGTTGAGGGGGCATAAAAATGACTAGATTACTGATTATATTTTCCTTTTTTTTAATTTTAAATTGGATGAGCGTGAAGTTGAGTATAGGGATGGTGGCCATGAACTTGAACGACAGGGGTATTATATAGAGTAATATAGAATTTCTAATAGGACTGATAGGGACAATATTTGACTCAGAGCTGACGTAAAAGAATGGTCAAGACCTGTGAAGTAAGTTAAAATGTTGTGAATAACAAGAAAGACGTAAATAAATGGTAAAGACCTGTGAAGTAAGTCAAAATTTTGTGAATTACAAGAAAAACAGTGAAAAATAAATGCCATGAAAATTATCACATTAACAGCTTATATATATATATATATATATATACATGTACTTATATGATATGCTTATTGTAACTTCTGGATCTATTTGACAATCAATTGATTTATCAATATGCAAAAAAATTATATCTCTCTCTCCACAGTTTATTGACGACAAAAATTTTGATTTTTAATATTTTTTTATATCTGGGCTTTTTGCATCATACATAGCCAAAAACCCATACATTTTTGTCTTGTCAAATTTTGAGACAAAAGTTCTGATTTATAATATTCTTTTCCAGGAAAAGTTTTCCTACTTTCTTTTTTTGCATGACAAAAGGCCATACGTTTGTAAAGTCCTTGTATCATCCCTTTCAAGTGTTTAATATGGTTATTACTGCTTTTCTTATTTACAATGCAGAAAACTGTACATGTGCAACAAGACTTACATTCATGAAATTATTATTCATTGTTTGGAATTTTGAATGATTCTAGTCATAGATTTGATGCTTTGAATATTGCAATACCAAAATCTGTTGTAAACTTTAATGTCTTCATTTGTATTAATGGGCTGGTAATGTTTATGCAGTAAGACGTAATACCCTGGTAAAGCCAGAGAACTTCCAAAGTTATTTGTTTTGACATCTAAGGTGGACATTTTACTTACACAAGTCGTCAAAACTGTCTGCTTTAAACTTTTCAGCCATTTTGCACATGTAAATAGTGCTGGCTGCTCGTGTTGGACCTTACACGCTATACATGAAGGACACTTTTATATAGGAAAATTAGGTGGGTACAGGACCGCCTTTTATAAGCAGTTCCCTATTAGACCAGGTTTGACAGTATATGTTATAAATCAATTTACATGGTTTTGATCTTATCAGAAATTCTTTGATCTCCTCGACAGACTTCATTTTACAAAGGAGGCTACATTTTTCTCCGTTTGCTTATACCAAGGCATTTTTCAAAAAGCAAATAGTGCCAATAAAGCACATGGGTCACAAAACTTCAACTACATGTATTAATAATTGACTATTTGATATATTCTTCTGTTTAGTCCTCTTCCAGCAGGCTGGCACATGAGGCCATCACCAGGTTATTAATGGATAAAAATATTAGTTGAATCTGTATGAACTGCCTCAGTGGTCTAGTACATGTGGTAGAATGCTTGACTTATGTTTGAGAGGTTGTGGGTTCAATCCCTAGCTGAAGCAATGAAAGACTTTTAAATTGATAGTTTCCGTTTCATTTTCAAGCACTCAGCATTTAGTGTAAGAGCAAAGACGTGGTCAACTCATGACCAGAATAATGTGTGCGAGGGAAGTGGTATGTCTTCCTGCATACCTTGTTAGCTAACAAATTTAAAATCTGACTTAGCATGATGCAAGACTAGTATAAAACACTTGTATATTCATAGAATCATATCTCATTGACATGTTATCATCCTTTAATAGTATGCAACCATCAATCAATCTCATGGTGTATATGTACCTTTTCATGCCACTCACAAACCAGACAAAGTATAAACAATGATACACATGACTGAATAGAACACAAAAACTTATCCCGTCCCATATGTGGCTTGTGATGTGTTGCTCATGGTAAGATATACAAATTTGATGAAAGTGCTCACTCACTGATGTCACAATCAAACACACAAGAAAAGGATTGAGTATATTTTGGCTGACAATATTAGTGGTCACAGATGTAACACAAACTGGAGTCTACATGAAGTATGACTGCAACTACAGAGAAATATTTCAAGGTGCTAGTTATGATGGAATGTAATTACAAATGAATACAGAGACGATAATGCATGTCTCTTTTTCACATCAAGTTGATAAATACTCCTGAAATTCCAATATTGGGGAATCTCCATAATTTCGCTGACTATTCTTGTCCCCTAGAGATACATTGTACATGTAAGAAATGTCCCCTAGAGATACATTGTACATGTAAGAAATGTCCCCTAGAGATACATTGTACATGTAAGAAATGTCCCCTAGAGATACATTGCAGTGTTCTTCCTACAAATTTCATATAGCATCCTGGTAAACAAAAAACCCATGAAATACCATCTTGTTTCTAGAATTTATAGCATCACATCCATAACACTTTCTATAAAGGAAACATTTTTAATAGCATCACATTCAAGCAATATAGCATCACATTACCATGATGCTAAAAGGCCCTGGGGAGAACACTGCATTGTACATGTAAGAAATGTCCCCTAGAGATACACTGTACATGTAAGAAAGATTTAGTTTCTCAATTCCTACATGAAATTAAGACTCAACAGAACATTTGTGTGCTTCGTGCAGATCTGATGAGCCCAGTACTTTCCAACTGTGTTTTAGTTTGTTCTAGTATTGTGCTGTTTCACATATGTCCCAGACTCCTAGATTAGGGGAGGGTTGAGAGCTCACAAACATGGTAATGCCTCCACATCCTGTATGTGCCTGTCCCAAGCCAGGAGCCTTTATTTTTGTGGTAGTTGTTTATATTCATTTTTCTCTAACAATAGGTGGATAGTCATACTCTTCAAAATCGCTGTCTGTCATATTTGTTTTTCGTTTGTTGTTTTAATAATAAATCAGTGGTTGGTATTTTTGTTTTACTTTTTTTGTCAATGTCTGTTCTATAATAGCTCACTTTATGGAATATTTTGCTCATTGTTAAAGGCTGTACATATATATCAAACATCAACATCATTTGGTCTGATAATTATCTTATTGACAATCAATACGCACCTCCCCTTTTTTATCTGTCCAGTAAAAAATGTGGC
Source organism: Mytilus californianus (assembly GCF_021869535.1). Classification (NCBI taxonomy): domain Eukaryota; kingdom Metazoa; phylum Mollusca; class Bivalvia; order Mytilida; family Mytilidae; genus Mytilus; species Mytilus californianus. Next base: position 78,886,912 of record NW_026262581.1, read on the forward strand.
AGCCAGTTGATCCATATCTATAGCAGTATTTATTCAAACTCAAAAACTTCAAATACAGCTGAAAGTTTTGATCTCATCTGAACCTCAACATCAATTTCCAGGTTCATTCTAATCTTGAAGGGATAAACATGATCACCTGTCATCAAACTTTTAATCATTTAGAGACAGGGTTCTCACTCAGACAAATCCTATACATTTTAACTCATGAAAAATAGTTTGGAATCAAAGACTGGTCTAGTAACCAAGTTATAAGTATCCCGGCTACAATGTACATTTGTACATGTAAAGTGTGACAGAAAAAAAATCTCTCAGTATTTCTCCTGTTGTCTCACAATGGAAATTGGTGTAGATTGTTTTGACATTACACTCAGTACATGTACAGAAGACACTGTTAAAGCATACTTTAATCACAGTCATATGAAGTGTATGTATAGATTATCAGGTTTTCTACATACTGATATCATAAAATATCACCCGCGAGCCACAATATAGACCTTTTTTGGCGAGTGAGTGCAGGAAACAGACAAAATGGCTTTACATTGTGTCAAGCGGTTGATATTTTTACGATATTTATACATAGAAAACCTGATAATCTGTTTATTGTTCTATTACTGGTCTTTTTCCCCTCCCTTCAGGTCAACACTTTTACGCTAGAGAAAAGCAAGCTTGATAATGTCTCCTCAAAAATTGAGAGGTCGTTGATAACTTCTCAGACATTGTGATGTTGCTGATAAGGCCTGCTCACATCTCAAAGCCGTGACACAAGAATTACGGAGGGACAGAGCAGGATGATATAGGCAAGGGGAAGGACGATTAATGTACTTACCACCACCAGGAATGTAGAAACCCAGGTGGTTCTCCTAATGTTATGTTCTTTTCCCATCGTATCTGAAATTACCAATTAAAATATCTCAATATCATTTTTCACTTATTGATTATGACATTATTTAATTGTTTTTCCACATTTGAGAGTTGATTTATTAAAGGTTTACAAACATTAATTCAGTCCCATAGCTTTCATGTATATCTGTTTACTATTATCTATGACAGAGTGAAATCTAGAGTGCAATCTTGCAGCATTCCTACATTTCTCCGAGTCTGAACATGGATTGTTTGGGCATGTTAACAAAGTTGGGAAAATGTCAATCAATTGCTCTCTAAAAATTTTTTGTCTACACCACACAATATGTAACAGAAGGTTCAAAAAATCACTGTTGGTGTAATAAAGTTATAAGATAACTAAGAAAACAATATATTCAGAGAAATATCTGATATATACAATGTATATTAATATATGTACCTTGTGGAGTGAACAATCATCTATTAAGCTGTTTCAGGGCTGCCAAGTCTCACGCATTTAGCGTGAGACTCACGCATTTTCATTTGATCTATTGTTTTTTCTCTTTGATCTTTACAATTTTGGCCAAATCTCACTCAAGTTGGCAGAACTGCTGTTTGGTGATTTCTTTTTGATGTAGCATTTACATGTATATAGGACATTGAAATTGCATAAGCATCAGATATTTGAGAAATTAATTTCTTATCATAAAAATATAACAAAATGATACTACTATTCGAAAATCACATAATTGTCTTCATCGCAGCTCTGCACAAAGGGCTGGACATACATAACATGTATATGCTCCCAAAGTATTGTCATGAGTGTTTTATTTAATCTCTGTGCCTCTAATATTCTAAGAGGGTAAATTCTCTTGCCATGATTGTATGGGTAGTCTTTAATAGGCTGGCTTCAATACCCTTTTGTAAAAAGAAATTTTAAAACAAAATTGCCACAATGGCAATCCAAACCAAACTTGTATGCAACCCTAATTGAAGAAGTGTTGATGTAGATAGGTAAATGATAATTTGTTGTTGTTTATATAACATTAAATATATTCATACCTCTGATAAAAACGTCTGTGCACTTTTCTGTGCTCCAACGTGTAACAAATATTCATATACATATAGTGCTAATCTGAAAGAAAGTAATATTTTTATTTTCAAACTGGGCAGACATTCAGAATCTGTTTCATTCATATGTTTATTGGACACAGGAAGTTGTCGTGAATTCATTGTTTACGTGTTGTGTGCATCGTAAATTTGTACATTTATTCATATGTCAACAACTCTAACAGTCACTGGAGTCTTGGACGGTTAAGTACCATTGTTATTTGTTTAAATCATGAAACATGCATTTGTATTGTTGAAAGTTTAATAACCGGAAGAGCCGTGTATAATACACAGTGAATGGGGCATCCCCCAGTACAGGTGGAAAACGCTCCGCTTCACGGAATCAAATCGAAATTGCGCCCTAATAAAATTCTTATTTCGTATGAAAATGATTGCTTTCTTTCTTAGATATGTTATATGCTTATAAAAACTTACTTTTCTCTTGCTTGAGCGTCTGATGGTACCGTTGATCCTTTCCCCTTGGCGTACATGCTGGGAGCTGAACTGTCACGCACCTGTCAAACCATCAAGGACGACACTGACCCCGTCGTTGTGGTAACATCAAGTTGTGCTGTCCAAAGAAGACAGTTGATTAGTCAGTTATTTTTAGAGAATGAGAGGATCTAGAAACTGATCAACTAGAACTAGTGTGTTACAGCGACAAAGAGTAGTTGGCACAAAGCCAAATACAAAAGACGTATATTTTTGTACAAGTTAGCGGCGAGAAAAAAAATAATGCGTCAATGAATGTTTACGTATTGTTAATCTAATCGACATCGCTTAAAATTAACAAGCATTGTGTGTTAATACACATTAATTGCAATTCCTTCTAATTGTAACATTTTTACTTAATTTTCAAAATTATGACTATTTCAGCTTTTTTTTTTTAGTTTTTTCCCCTCAAAATTTTAAAAGACATAGAAATAATATGATAGCAGTTTTTGACTTTAAAGAAATCTTTAGATTAATTTTATATTAATTTCTATATAACAAATTTTGTTTTAAAGCAAAAATGTTTAGATGGTCATCACTTTATACAACAAAGGTCCCACAGCAGGCTGTTGCAGAGCACAACCTGGAATTTTCACCAAAAGTTTCTCCTAAATATTATCTTTCAAACCTTAAAAATGATTGTAATTAAAACATAATATCAAAATTTTCTTCAGAGAACAAATGAAATATTCGTCTCTATTAAAATCGACCAAAACTTTATGAATTTATAATTTAATTCCTGTTGTATTTTTGTAATAATTTTTGTCCAAACTAAAAATTCGCACATTTCTATTAAAGCTATTAACCTTTTTAGTAAAGTTTTTCTTAATTTATTATTTTTTTCTAAAGTAAACAAAAAATGTTATATACGTGGTCAATAATATGTATACAAAAATTTTAAATAATAATGTGATATAGTGTTGACCTATTTGCAGCAAGTTAACTCAATAGATATGGGGATCTAGAAACTCCACAGAAGTCCTGAGGTTTCCTAGGGGTACCCAAATAAAATACTTTTATATATAACCAAGACGTATTTCTGTCTTAAAGCAATTGCACATTTATCAATATCGAAAACAGTGAAGAATCATCCAATTAAGTTACCTAGCTGAAAGTCTACATTTACAAACAATAAAATCAACGTGTTATTCACATTCGGCCTCTCGGTAAATACACACACACTACATCGATCGACCTGTATTTTTTGTGTTCTACGCTTGAATTTAACTCCCACGTATAAGACCAGATTTATGTCATGGCGGCAGGTTCAATCTCTGGTGATGAATTTGTAAAGTTAGCACATAATTTCCTTGTTTTGGCTGAAAAGACAAAGGATTCGTGGAAAATAAAAGAAATACCTGTAAGAAAAATAAAGTTTCAATAACCTGGAAACTCTTTGTCCTATTTTTGGTGGCTGCAACTCTTTAAGTATAGCTCCACACTTCCGTTATGTTCGTAACACTCTTCATTTAACGTACGGGTTTTCTCATAAATGAAATATTCTGTTTAGGGGCTTCCCAACGAAGAGTTGAAAGAGGGTTTTGTAAACGAAATAACGAAATAGGGGAATACTTTTTTTTTAAATATAGATGAATTTTAACAAGCACGTTAAGCTGGTTCAGACCTTCAAATAGATATACAAAATAAAGTCGTAAATTAAATAAGTCCCATGTCCATGATCCATGATCCATAGATGAGGATTACCCCTGACCCAAAAAAAAAGGGCTATGTTTTCTATTACAGGACTAAAAAACTATTTTTAAAAAGTGATATTTGTATTTTTTTTAGTGAGATTGACATTTTTAATTTCCCAACTTCTAAATAATACACACAAAAAATATTGGATTATACAAACCAACAACTTATAGGCCCCTGAATATTTTTTTAAGTTCTGTCTAACATTTTTAGAAATTAAAATAATATTTTCTAAAATTTCATTTGTATTGCTGTTATTCCTAAATAGACCTGTTGAATCACCTGGGAGCACAAATTATAACAACTGAAATATTCTGCAGCAAAATAAATTATTTTCCAAGACATAAATTAAATCATGCAGTTTATATGAAAACAAATAAATTACTATGATGTGAAAATTTTTAGTGTTCAAGTAAAAATAACATACTTCTTGTCCTCAAGATGTCCTTTTTCTATTGTGTGTGTCCTTGCTTTGATGTCTCATGGATGCATATTCCACAACTCCTGATTTTAGACAATTAAAAAATGCTCAAATAGCGAAGATTTAAATTTTCTTTGCATTTTTGAAAGGGTTCCAACGTAAAACAAAATAACTTTCATAAACCAATGGCTGATTGTCAGTCTTTAACCTTTGTTTAGGAGTGAGCATCATTTGTCTAATGTTGAAGGTCTCACTGTAATGTCAAGATGAAGAACAGCAAAAAAAGAAATGATTTTCATTTAGTTTGTCTTTTCCAAGCCTATGTCATGAATAGATACATCTTAACTGCTCTTTTCAATTTACATTAATTTAAGTTTTTGACAAATTAAATATTGTGCTTAATTTGATTAATTCCAGATCTGTTGGGTAACTTATTAATCACATGTACTTTTTAAATGCAAACATGATAACATTGTACATATAAAATCTAGTTTGCTCTTTTTCAGGACAAACAGTATTATCTTTCCAAGAAAGAAGTGAAAAAGATATCAAGACAACACATTGAGCAAAAGCAGGTTATTAATTCCATATCATCACACTGGTCCATTAAGTAGGTGTGCCTGCAATGCAGATGGATACAGGTATCAAGTGAAAGTACTAAAGTATGGTCCACTTAATTTCATCATTTGCTCTTTAGTTATCACTCTGTCCAAATGTTGACCATGACTATTTATGTTGTACTGTTACTCAAATTTGCTTTGAAGGATTTTTATAATTTATATGAAGTAATGGGCATGAGGAAATGAAGCTCCCTTTCAATTTGTAAGATTTTGGTGATGTGTTGTTTCAGAGTTATGGGACTTCAATTCTCAAAAAGAGTTTTTCTTTGATGATAGCACAAGTTTGCTTTTCTGGATATATACTTTCTATACAGAATTTTTTTTTCATTTTTATTATTTATAACTTCCAATTTACAGCATGATATACACAAATAATAAAGCAAAATATTATATATAAATCTATTAATATCTAATCAATACATCTGTCTAAGGAAGAATTTTTTTTCTAAATATATGTATATAAGATAGAGAGTAAGACAGTCTGAACACCAGAGAGAGAGAGAGAGAAAAGTGTGGTGAGTTTAACAATATAAATTCATCTGGACATTGAATTATAATTCAGTATAGTAAATCCTGCATTTTCATTTATAGCAGTAAAAATATATACTTAAAGTAACTTATCAAAAATATTCCATTCTCTGTGAGACTGATGTTCACTTTTGTTTTTCATAGCAATATTTTTATCAATTGCATACAAATATTTCATCTTCTCTTTTACTGAGTATATTGACAGTTTTTTTAAAAACATCTGGTATTATAAATATATTGTTTTATGATAAGAAAAAGAGTATTTTTATATTTTTTGATTCAGAATTTTGATCTTTTAACAAATTTCTCATTTTGTCAATCCATGGATTGTACACTTAGCCAGCCATATAATTTTGTGTGAAAATGTAGATTGGAGTTTGACAAGATCAGAGGACCATATTTTATGGTTTTGCTGGCTTAGATTATCATAACTTCAATATTACCAGTCATTTTAATGTCAAAGTTCAGTTCTAGTATATCAGATGAAAGTCATCATGAAACTACAATCATACAACTTGGTTTTAGAAACAAGGAAACAATAACTCGGGTGGAACAGTTTGTGAAACATAAAATCTTTAATAATACATAATATTTTAACTTCGGGAAATATTAAAAAAAAATAATCATGCGTTACTTTTTCTTATTGTAGATATAATTTTTATAACACTTAAACTAAAAGTGCAGGAATATACTTAATGATTTGATAAATTTGAAGCGTGCAAAGCATGTAGAATTATGAATTACACAGCTGCACAACTGAGTTATCTCCCATTGAGATTTTTAAATCTAGAAAAGCATTGAAAGTTCACATCTTATTATTTATAAGTTGGCAGTAACTGTGTCTAATAGTTACAGGTCTACTATGAAATACTTGGTAAAATCATTAGAAAAACTCTTTAATTTAGCTTTGGTCATACTCAAAGATATGTTGATAATACTGATTAACAGTTCTATCATTTATTTAATTAGATCTGTTACAAAAGATGTAAGTTACCAATGGAAGTCATACTTTATTTTTTTCTATGGAAAATCAAAACTTTACAGTTCTCACTGTAAGTAAAATTTCAGACTCCTACAAAGCACTTGATCAATTTTGAAAGTGATTTTTTTTGTGACCAGCTGTTATTAAACTTGTCTTCAGTATGATATTGAGTTGTAGCACAAGTAGATCTTCATTTTAAGGTAAAATATGAATAAAAAATGATCAAGTGAAAAAATCAGTGCGACAGCAACCTAACTGTACAATAAAACCACAAGAAAAAACATCATACTCAGAAATATTTTACTGTTAAGCAAAGAAAAAAAATCATATGCATGTAGAACTTATAACATGTATAATAAAGTTTTCACCAAAATTATTTTGCTTCTTTACAGTATGAAGAATTGACTTGCATAGATAAGGAAGATGATTGTCAACTGGAATTAAGTTCTACAGAATGTGTTACCTACGAGTACCATGTTGTATACAGCCACAGTTATAATGTCCCTGTTTTATATTTTAATGTGTATCACCAGAGTAAGATTAAAAAAGTAACTCAAAAACATTGATAATTTTGTTTTTCTATTCAAATTCAAATGGGTTGAAGTAAAGATTTGGCCTTGACAGTTGTTATGACTCATAATAATCAATTACATTTTTGTTCCACAATTTTTATACGACCGCAAAGGCCCTATATTGGTATCACGTTGTCGTCGTCGTCCGAAGACAGTTTGGTTTCCGGGCAATAACTTAATAGAAATCTATGAATTTTAAAGTTTAAACACAAGGTTTATAACAACAAAAGGAAGGTTGGGATTGATTTTGGGGGTTATGGTCCTAACAGTTTAGGAATAAGGGGCCAAAATGGGGCCCAAATAAGCATTTTTCTAGTTTCAAGACAATAACTTGTGGAACGGTGTGTGGATCTCTCTGAAATTATACCACAAGTTTCCGTACCACAAAGGGATGGTTAGGATTTGCTCTTGGAGTAATGGCTTAAACCGTTTAGGAATTAGGGTCAAAAAAGGGGGAAAAACAAGAGTGTCCTGGTTAATGGACATTAACTTTAGTACAAAACATAATTTAAAGCAGTGTAAGGGAGGTAATTCAAACTCATCATTTGAATTACCTCCCTTACACTGCTTTTAAATGGTAAATGGACAATTACTTAAGACAATTTAAAAGCAGTGTAAGGGAGTTTTGATTACCTCCCTTACACTGCTTTTAAATTATGTTTCAAGAAATGCATATTTATAAAGGAAGACCAGTAAAAATATCTGCAAATGTTGCATCTTTTTTTTTTTTACAAAAAAATCCATATGAAATTTGAATTAGGATTATGACCATATCTTGAAGTAAGAATTTTTTGAGGGAAAAAGGGGGGGGGGGGGGAGGGTAAAAAGAAATTGGGGGGGGGGGCAATTTTTTCTCATTTTAGATTTCAGAAATTAAAAAGAAAAATTCTTCAAATATTATTTTTTTTGCAAAAAAAAAGTGGGGAGGGGGGTTAATACGCAACAGCATAGTGTATTGCACAAAAGCCAAAAAAAAGGGGGGGGGTAATTTTTTTTTTTTTTGGGGGGGGGGGGGGGGGGGCTGGGGGGAGGGGGTCAATTCACAACAGCAAGGTGTATTGCACAAAAGCAAAAAATTGAATATAAATTCAAATCATATAACCAATTCTAAGTTCTTTGACTACAGTTATTCTGTGTCAGAAACCTTTTATGTGTCAAATATTTAATTACAATCCAAATTCAGACCTGTATCAAGCGCGAATATTGTGTCCATTTTTGCCCCAACTGTTCAGGGTTGGACCTCTGCGATCGTTTCCAGCTGCGCTCGGCGAAGCAATTTATTAAGTTTGAATTTTAGATACAAAATTCTAACTTTAAGGCTCTTCATCATAGAATAATTGTTATTCAAATTTTAGAATAGAATATTGTTTAATAAACTGAGAGTTACACCTAAATAACATATACAAATTTTAACCATAAGAAATCATGGAAATATGTTGAAACAAATTTTTAATTTTCCAGATGGAAAATTATTGAGTCTTGATGAAGTTTGGTCTGATATTCCTGAATGCTATCGGGACAGATTGTTAGAAGAGCGCTGGAGTTTTATAACACAACAGGTACTATTACATATTGATAATTCTTGTATGATATGCACATCTACAAATACATATATATATGTGATTACTGATTTTACATTTATAGTCTTAGAATTCAACCCATAAGAGGATCTCAAAACTTAAAACCTTGGCCATCTACAAATAAAAAAGTATTGAACAATTAAAGAACACTGCTTCAAGCAAATGACAGCCCTGCATCAAAATAGTACTAGTTTGATAGACAAACCCATTACATATATCCATGTACTTCATTTAATGGGTGTAGATAAAGTAATATTTCAGAATAAGCATACAAGAAGTGATGTACTCTTTAATATGAATAAATGGATATATGGGTCAATATCCCTAATGCCCCTCAGAGTGAGGTACTCAATTATAAATAGAAATAAAAAAACCTGTATGCAATGAAATTGGACATGATGCTATTTTTAGTAATTGACTGAGCTTAACCAATTGTGCTGTTTTGAAGAGCAAAAGACTGTACAATAAAGATGTAAAAACTTTGGAGTTATTAAATGTTTGTACAGAACTGAATTTCCAGAGAATTTTACTGTGTGAATAAGACTTTTCACTCGCTGAAGCAGGATCACGTGGGGTCATCAGGGGGTTGCCCAATTTGTGAAAAATTTAATATCACTTCGTACCCTGAAAATTTAACCAAATATGTGAAAATGTCTCAGCTTCGAAACAAGCCATCATACATATCCAACTTTACGATATGGACAGAGGAATGGAAGAAAAGGTTACCATTGTTGCCTATAGGAAATTAATTGCGCATCTTGACCCAAATGTTGCATGTATGTCATTAATGAGGAAGCAACCTAATGAAACAAAAAACCAAAATCATATGCCTATTTTGTGTTTATTGAAAAAGCAGCTTGTATTATACAAAACTGGGGTCGCTGTCTTATTGACATTTACCAATCATCTTTTATTCATGAGAAATAGGCAGTTACAAAATGTATAAATAGTGTCATAGAACTTATAGAAATTTTTCAGGATTTGACGAAGAATATATTAATATGTTAAATCCCAATTTTGACAGGAACACCCTTTACTTGGACGTCCATTTTTCATGCTGCATCCATGTCACACCAAAGATTTGATGGCACAAGTTACATCAATACAAGACGATGGTCAAAGGTATGTCAGTGTTAACAAATACAAGATATATATATCAAGTTTACAAAAAAATTAAGAAAATTATATTCTTGCTGTCTAGTTTTTGTGATTTAAGACATTATCTATACATAAGAATTCTGAATCAAGCCGTTTTTTGAAGGAAAAAAATAACTGATTTGTCTGGCATACAGTTTTATCCTTACATCTCTTCTTAAGTATACTGAATAGTCTTTGGTCAATTCTAATGTATAATGTTTGTAGCTTATGTGTTTTTCTCTATTTGGACTTTTTGTAAGCCTTTATGTGTAGATTCTTGCCATTACTACTTTAAAAATTATGAAAGAAATATTTTATTTGTAGAAAGTTTTTAATCAATAATATATTTATAAAAGTTTATTTTTTGTAATATCCAACCTTCATAAAATTATGCTAAAGCTGTGGGGTGAGAGACAAGGATCTGGAAATTTTTTCACACAATTTCGGTCATCTTGAGATGACTTGAAATAACAGGTCTTTTTTTTTCGAACTCTCGAAATTATTCACACTAAATAATTTCATGGCATCAATGAATTTGTATTGACTGGTTTCATCGCATTTACTTCATGAAGTTTCTTAACATTTGTCAAAAACGTTCAAGAACGATTTATGGAAAGTAACAGTTTAAAATTGAAAAGATTTTAATGACTCAAAACTGTAAATTTCTCTGGAATCGGTGATGCTTCTTTAGATTTTGAAGGTAAAAATAAAAACCAGAAGTTTCCAGTTAATACTAAATGATGAATGATTCCAGATTTATTTTATTTAATTTATTTACGGGATTCGTTCTGTTTATCAAATGGCAGGAAATCATTGTATTTTTAATTTTATTATCTGTAAAAGTGTTTGAATAAACTGAATATAGTTTCACTCATTTAATTTAGCATGAAATAGTTTAGCATTTAAAATTAGATGCCTAATCAGTTGAAGACAATTTCACACATGTGTATTACATAGTAAATAAAGCACATGTTTGACTATTTTTTTTCAAAGTACATTTAATAAAAGTTTTAAACTTTAAATCAGAATTGGAGATTGTCTATACTGGAAAGTTCTTAAATAATGAAGTAAGTTTTAATAGAAAAAAAATTCTTTAAAATATTATTTCTGAGCTTGATTACTACTGTCAGGTGTGAAGAAGACAGGTAAAAAGTGATGAGCGATCATTAGCCAATATCTTGCGGAGACATTAATATTGTTATTAGGAGGGCCCTCAGGGTTATCACACTATACTGGAGTGGCAGTTTTATTACCGAAAAAGCATTTCTACACAAAATTTAGTGAAAAATAATGTTTAGGATCTCAATGAAATGACCGAAATTATTTTTGAATAAAATAAAATTTGACCTAAAACCTTTCAGTTTAGGTCATGACTGGGAAATATGACCGTTTCTGGACCCTTGGTGAGGACATTAACAAAGTTAAGGGAATTGGTGTTCTATGTTAAATAAAAGTCAAAGCATAGTAATAATTAGTGAATTAATTTGTTGTTCGGTCACTTGTTGAATATTTTTCTGTATTTGAATTCTTGGATTTATAGTTATTCTACAATTCAACTTATGTGTTCTTTCATCCTTAATTCATAAGAAATAGATATCTATTGTAATGTATTTATTTTCAGAAACTACCTCTTGAGCTGGTTATGTGCAGTAGGCCCTGTGGTTGGCTTGAAAATGTCCCCACTCTATGGATATGAACATGCCAAACCTGGAGATTAACAACCTTCATGGGTTGATGAATGATGGGAAAACTAGAGTGAACTTCAGCTGAACTGGTGATACAGTGTCAAAACATAAGAAATAGAAGACATGGACAAATCATTCAGAAATGTTATGTATCCTCAGGTTTCTAAGAATCGGAAAGTCCAGCATGTTGACTTGCTCATGGTTCCAGATAAATGCCTTCAACATAGAACATGCTTCATCAAAGAAAGGGCAAATATGAATGTCGTTATTCTAGAAAAAATATACTGGGCATTGTAGGTGAATAATGATATACTAAAGTGGTATCATAAGATCCTTCACCTCAAACCCTTTTTTTCATCAGTAGGACAACTGATATACTATGTTGACACTTCACAGACAAGACATTGAGAAGATTTGATATGTCAGCACTAAGATGCAATATGTCAATGGACATGTCAAAAAGAAGGGTTTGTTATGTACTGAAATCTCTGAGTGTGAAGAAGGCTGTGACCTTGACATAGACTTCTCTAATGGTACATGTTTACATGTCTTCAATAAATAGTGAAAAAGTTGTTGTCTTCGATAACTAAATCATTTAGTAACATAAATTATTTGTTAACTGTACACATGGGTCCACTCCTGCACTTTGAAAATATTTAATGATCATTATAAAATGAATCTTATAGTATATACCATAGTATTTTTAAAATGTGCCCCTTATACCATTTGTTAGGTTGCCAAATGCATGCTTCCGTAGCTTCTCAGTTCCATCTATTCAAAAGCTGCATATTCAGAAATTAATGCAATGTTTTATAATTCTTATGAACATCACATTTATTAAAACAAGCATTTTGATTTATGCTTGAAATGTTTTTCAAGAGCATGTCATCCTGAATATGTTTCCACTAATGTTTAGCAAACAACAATCAATCAATCACGAGTATGTACAGAAATTGCATTGATTAATCTCACATAAGCATTGGTTATCAAAGATTGTAATTATATTTATACAATGTACACATCAAATCTTTTTTTCCACAGTAATAGAAATAGCCACATTGTGACAAATATCACTTAATAAGTCCTCCTTCATGTTTAAAATCCAATGGAAATGAAATGTAAATATGAAAAGTAATGCTTATGAAAAACATTTGCCCAAGAGATGAGTAAATTAAGAAAATGTATATTGCAAATTCTGAAAATTTCCGATGTTTTTATTATTGTAAAAATTGAGACGGTATAGGTGTTGCAAACGTTTAAACTCACAATTCGATTTTAAAAGCATTATTTGTATGTAGTACTTCATGAAAAAGCAATAATTCATCTCATATTTTTGTACATTGTTTTAACAACTGCAATAACAAATGAATGCCAAAAATTCTGAATTTACAGTATTAAGAAAAATTATTTCAAGGATCAGAATTTATATTTATTATATTTCAATGTTACTGGGTAAACATCACATCTGTGTAGATATTGAATAGCTTTGTTTCCAATACAAGAACACAGATTTAGGAAGTTGGCAACTTTTAGTGCTAAAGTCTAAATGTTTGAAAAGATAAATTATACAGCTGTAAAAATGACAAAGGGAGACAATCCTAGAAAGTTATAGATATGACAAATGTAAACTGAATTATTTCCCTTTATTAAGATAATTGTGTCAGATGTCTTGCTTTAACTTGTTGGTATAATTTGTTTCATCAAAGGATCTCTTTACAGAAAATCTGCCTTTTTGTTTCAAACTTCTTGAAATTATAGTGAAGAATTTCATATTTTAAGCATGGTGGACCTTGTTCACTGATAATATGTTGTAGATAAGATAGATGAAACATGAAATGATACAACTTTGTCAGTAATCCAGTAATCTAGTTGTAGTTAAACCTTGCTTCAGCTATAATACCCATTGCCATGATGCTTCCATTAGGAAATTGTCATTATAGTTACTTGAAAGAGACAAAAGGATAGAAATCAAATTAGAAATAAATGAGTCAGTTTTAAGTACTTTCAGGCAAACTTGCAGGGTTCTAATGAGCCAGTTTAATTCAAGTTTATGTATTGGAAAAACACAAATGTACCAAACTATATGGTAGTATCTAAAACATAAGTGAAAAATCACAGGCGAAAAGGGAAAATGAAAATTTTCTAAACAAGATGTGGCATTTAAATTTTGCCAATTCACAAGCACTTTCTACTGGGGATTTGGGACAGGCATAGCTCAGTGTAGTCACAGAAAAAATTTCAAATAGCCTTTGAAGATGTCCTAATTATTTATACTAGTGTAACTGTACCATTTAAGAACAACAAAGATATCAAGTAGTAAAATTTGAGGTCAATCATTGAAAGTTTTTTAAAAAAAAAAAAACACAACAAAACATTGGTATAATTTTTAATCTTTTATTTATCAAGCTTTCTGGAACCCAAGGTGCCAGCAACTTAGGCTGAGGCAGACGTGTTTCTTCCAATTAATTCTGCTCATTTGGGTTAAGTTTTGAGCAGAATTAATTCCAGCCCTTAGGAACCCATAGGTAATATATGTGATATATCAACACAGAAATCTTGTATACAACACTCTTTTCAATACAGCTGAGTCACTATGGCCTTCTTTTCATGCTTAAGTTACTGCTTAATTTTAAACTGAAGTTTCATTTCTAAAGCTTATATATTATCAGTGAAATTTTGCAACCACTTTACAATTCAATTTTGGTCAGAACGACAACCTACCGTTAATATCACTCTTGAGTGACTTTATTTCACAAACATTTTGAGTTTAGGGCCATTTGTCAGAAATCTTCAGTAATATATCAATGACATTTACAACTGTAGTCTCCTTGCATAATACAGCACTGCTCAGCATCATTTGGGTAACTATGTCATAAATCACACTTTGAAAGTTAGGTTAAGTTCTGGTCTTAATTCCATTTACCAATCAATGATATTTCACTACTACACTCTTTCAAAAGTGCAACATTGGCCAGTGATGTTTTGGTCACTGTAACCTACATTTCACACATGATTGATTAATTGGTGTTGAGCATTACTTTCAGCACTATTGTGCTATTATATAACGGCCAGTTTTAAATGGTGGAGGAAACCATAGTGCTCGGAGAGAACCAATTACCTTCGGTAGGAAAACTCTCAATCCTAGTCAATTACGATGGGAGTCAAGCCACCTGCGGGATTCAAACTCACAAGCTCATTGCTGAAAGGCTAGTGATACAGTAGTTCGACTACTTAGGGAGCTACCATTTGATTTTTATGGGGGGGGGGGGGGGGGGGCTAGGATGAAATTTGAAAAAAAGGCAGGACAGGAGTTTTGAGTTAAAAAAAAAAAAAGGTAGGATGACAATTTATGTAGAAAAAGGCAGGACCGAATAGAGTGAAAAATAAAAAGGCAGGACAGAGATTACAACTAAAAAAAATGCAGGGCAAAATTTTTCATCCTAGCCCCCCCCCATAAAAATCAAATGGTTTTAATCCACTGGGCCACCGAGACCCCATTTCACACATGAGAGTCTGGTTAATTTGCAGCTAGGATTATCTCTTGAACTTTTTGTATGTAAGCAACATTTAATCTTCAGAAACACTGACTTACATTGTACACTTGTGATTTTGTTCCTCTTCATGGCTGAAGTCAATGGAAATTTATATAGTTACTGTTAATATGGTATTATTATATAAGTTAGCCTTTGCAAGGATTTGTATAATATTTACTATACAAATCCTTGGCCTTTGTGATTGTTATTTTATTTGTATGATAATTCTTTAATTCGATTGTATTTTTTTCTTATATAAATATGGTCATATTTGTTTGCAATTACTGTGAATTCCTCTGTTCAAGGACGTATATTAGATAGTGAATTCCTCTGTTCAAGGACGTATATTAGATAGTGAATTCCTCTGTTCAAGGACGTATGTTAGATATATTAGATAGTTATTCGTTTGCTTTGTTACAAGAACAATTGTACAAAGTGTATTATTTGGTATTGATTTTATTAAGTTGACCTTTTAATTCTGGTTTGTTCGTACTATTAGGATTCAGTTTTGTTGTGGTGATGATACTACTCAGTTGTTACGTTGAGGTTTTCTTGGTATCGGTATAATGCTGGCCTGTACAAGAATCTACTAGTGCAAAAACACATATACAACAAATGAAAGTTTTATTTGAGTGAGGTAAAAGTAAAATGGACCTTTTAACTATCTGTCCCCTGAAACAGCTTCTAGATATGTGCCTCACAAAAGTTTTTATTTATAAGATAACATCTGCCCCATTTGATATTCACTAGATTCGAAACGTTTTTACATACAAAATGTAAATTACATATAAGCTCCAAAAATAAAAATACTTTAAGCCTGTCAACTTTTGCTTAATTTTAAACAATGTTATAGCTTGGACCAATAAATAAGATTCATGTATTAGTTTCAGGTTACAGTGAGTCTGTACAAGAAAAATTCTTATCCATTTTGTCAGTGAGATTCAGAATAAGGTTTAATGGCATTTTGAGCCCTACAGTTGTCTTTTGATGCTGCTGCTCATAAACATTAAAGGAAACATGATTTGTCAGTAGTGGCATGAAAATGCGGATATTGTTTTATTAAAATTTGCTTTTGAATAAATTTGGAAATCATTTAACTCTGATTCCTTGCCCTAGTTTGCCTTTACTTTTTGTCGAGCCTGTGACTTTTGTCGCAGAAATCTCGACATAGGGATAGTGATAACTTCTTAAAAGCTTTTTATTTTAGAAGGTGGAAGACCTGGATGCTTCATACTTTGCATATAGATGCCTTATGTTACAAAGTTTATGTCTGTCACATGTCCGTTGTCCTTGACCTCATTTTCATGGTTCAGTGACAACTTGAAAAAAAAGTTAAGATTTTTTGTAATGTTAATGTCTCTCTTATTATGAGTAATAGGATAACTATATTTGGTATGTGCATACATTGCAAGGTCCTCATGCCCTTCAGACAGTTTTCACTTGACCTCGACCTCATTTCATGGATCCGTGAACAAGGTTAAGTTTTCGTGGTCAAGTCCATATCTCAGATACTATAAGCAATGGGTCTGGTATATTTGGTGTATGGAAGGATTGTAAGGTGTTTTGGTCTGTTTTTCTAATACTGTATGCAATAGGTCTACTATATTTGATATATGGAATGATTGTAAGGTATACATGTCCAACTGGCAGGTGTCATCTGACCTTGACCTCATTTTCATGGTTCAGTGGTCAAAGTTAAGTTTTTGAGTTGTGGTCTTTTTTTCTAATACTATATGCAATAGGTCAACCATATTTGATGTATGGAAATATTTTGTCAGTCGCAGGCTTTATTTGACCTTGACCTCATTTTCCAATTCATTGCTCAGTGTTAAGTTTTTGTGTTTTGGTCTGTTTTTCTTAAACTATAAGCAATAGGTCAACTATATTTTTTGTAAAGAAGGATTGTAAGATGTATATGTCTGTCTGGCAGGTATCTTCTGACCTTGACCTCATTTTGTTGGTTCATTTGTCAATGTTAAGTTTTCATGGTTAAGTTTGTTTCTTAGATACTATAAGCAATAGGTCAACTATATTTAATGCATAGGTTGATTGTAAGGTGTACATGTCTGCCTGGCATGGTTCATCTGACCTTGACCTCATTTTCATGGTTCATTGGTCTATGTTTAGTTTTCTTGGTTAAGTCTGTTTCTTAGAAACTATAAGCAATAGGTCAACTATATTTAGTGTATTGAATGATTGTAAGGTTGATAGTTGTAGTAAAGCTGTATATTTAGGACTATCAACATAATATCAATTGTTAGTAAAGAAGGCGAGACATTTCAGTGTGTGCACTCTTGTTCTTCGTATCAGCTGTTCAGTGTCTCTGGTTAAATCAGGCATATGCCTAAGTACTTGATACTTTTCTTAATCAGTGCGAAGCAATCCAACATTTTGGGAACAACATCTATTGGCTCAAACAAATTTGAAGCAAACATAGGTTATTCGGAGTATAACACATGATGCACTGCTTTCTATGTTCAGAGTTTTTTGTTCCGTGGATTATACACGTCATTGATATTAATTGATATTCTTCGTTTTACGTCATGTTATAGAAAAATTCTGTAACACTTCTTTATTTTCCAGTTTTCTTGCAGTTTTGATGGATTCCATGAAAGTCTACATGTTGATTTTTTTGTGTGTCTGGTCCAGGTCTGATGTTACATGTGTGCGTGTTTTAACAAATGCCCTGCATCAGAAACATAAGATACAAGTTTATAAGTTTCAGTCTGCATCATTTAATGTTCTATTAGCATCAAGTTTTTTTCTCTCAAAAGAATCGTCCCTTTTCGTGCAACTGGGGACGATTTTTTGACTTGGACGTTCAAATCAAATTGTATCGATTGAGAGGAGTCCGACCTTGATCATTTGAATTGAAATTAAATTTAGAATTAGATTGACAACTAAATGCTTGAAGGGTATTAACATATACATAAACTGATTTTAACATAGAGTAAATCTCTTTAAAGTTACATATACACGAACATCAATCGGCAAACCCACGAACAATATGTGTATTTATTCAACTACTTTGTGTGACAGGAAATCATTGTGACTAATAAGTAAACTAAAAAATAATTATTATTGTGCTATAACTAATTGCAACATGGTATAAGTATTACGTGTATACCTACATAAAACATAAATAAAATATATAAGTTGAATGCCATAATTAACTATCAAAAAGTCTTCAATTTCTATTTTTCCTGATCTCGATCAACTTTCAGTTTTACAATGCATTGCATTGTTTCTTCTACACAATCTTTATGCACATGTACGTTAGTAAATATTTAACAGAATATTGCACGTATAAAAATATGAGTTACTATGGTAATAGATTCTTCCTCCATCACATATTAATATGTTAATGGTTACCCTATGAATGCTGATATTTCCATCCTAGATCTTAGTTCATTGGCAAAAGTCCACACTTCTCCGATGCATGAAAAGTTGGGTTCAACTTCGATAGAAGCAAATGCAATAATCAAAACATCCTGGCAAATGTGGCCGACGAAAAAGTCTGTTTTTGTCCATCCAACAATAGTGTTCTTTGTGACACGAAAGCATATATAACGATGTTCTCCAAAAAATAATCCAAAATGGGACTGAGTTAGTCCTTTAAATTCTGTCCCTAGATATTTAAAAATAGTTGTAGCTTCGTCGGCAGGGATGCTCCGTTCCTTTTCACTACTAGCCAAACATTTCCCTTTTAAGTCGAAGATTGCAGCCCTTTTTATTTTTCCCTTTCCAATGAAATAGTTCATCATTTCTATCCAGTTCATCCTTGCTGGTTTAGAAGGTGGATTGTCTGGGGTGACAGGCTTTTCGGATTGTTGCACTTCTGCCATATGAGAAGTACACCTTTTAAATGATAATCCTTGTTTTTGTTAAAGTTTGTAAACACACCCTATAACTATAGTGTGTGTCAGCTATATAGTCATTGAACTGCGAACTGTCAGTACACAAATATGTTGTTATACTTATACACTCCGACAATCATATTCTTTGAGATTTGGTATATTACATCAAAATTCACAGGTGAATGTGAGCCGTGACTTTCACCTGTGTATGTTAATAACATACCAAAATATACAGGTATGTCGGTTTAATTGGTAAATAATTTATTTGAAAAATCAGAGACATATATTAAAAGAGAAATACACAACATCGTCTTTTGAGTTTTACGAGAACATTATGACATAAAACTGAAATATATTGCTGTTCCTCTATTATCAATTAGTTGTTCACCCCTCCCCCTCCCTCCCCCGCATTATGTTTATAGGCTATAACGAACTAGTATACATGATAAGATTGCGACAAACTCCGGGGAAAAAATTGAAAACGAAAAAGATATTCCATTCTTATTTAATTATTCCTTCACGGGTACTGCAAGTAGCCGTACCTGTTTAAATTCTACCCCTCCCCCTCCCCTTAAAAACAAAACCGTTGAAAAAACACATACTCTGCGCCTTTTTAGCACCATACACTGGTTTTTGAAGATACTATAATGTTCGAAAGAAATCGCACTTAAAAATACATGAATCAATATGTAGTATATATTGTTCATGGGAAGAAGTTAGATTCTATATATGTTCAGGGAGTTCCGCTGACATATTATTTGCCTTTATTATATATATAATGCTGCAGCCAGAAATCATTTGAGATCACGAGAATTTATCAACAAGTTAGGAAAACAACTTATAAAGGCCATAACCCAAATAAACAACCTAAACCAGGGTATTAAATTCGAGCCGACTATTCCATAACACTTACACAAGACTGGCGACTGGTACATATTTTCACGTTTTATAATCGGTTATGGAATCTTGAAGCTAATCAATACACGTATGAATTGTTTTATCGTACCTATGACAGAGAGATACATGTATTTGCCAGTCCTAGAGCGGTTCGATATTATCTATGGCAAAATTACCACGTCATCATAATATTTTGTAACATTATTGATGTAGAAAATTAAGAAGATGTGGTATGATTGCCAGTAAAACAACTCTACACCAGAGACCGATAGTATGTTTCTACTAATGATTGATTGTTGTTTGCTTTATGTCCAGTGGCAAATACTTCATTCATGTTCAGGACGAAAACAAATTAGTACAAGTAATAAATGCAATAGATAAGTCTTGTAAAATGGGTCACCAGGATGAAGGGTGGGTTTGGACTGCCACTTGAAAATGAGGGTATATTGGATAGGGACAGAAATTTAGCCTTGCAACAGGCCACCCACAGTAAGCGATACATAGGGAAAGTGATCCGGCGGCGGCGGCCACGGCAGCGTTAACAAACTTCTTAAAAGCAGAATATTTCAGAAGGTAGAAGACCTGGATCCTTCATATTTTGTATATAGATGCCTTATGTTATGAAGTTTTCGTCTGCCATATGTCCATTGTCCTTGACCTCATTTTCATGGTTCAGTGACTACTTGAAAAAAAGTTAAGATTTTTAGTATTCTTAATTTCTCTCTTATATTGAGTAAAAGGATAACTATATTTGGTATGTGCGTACCTTACAAGGTCCTCATACCTGTCAGACAGTTTTCACTTGACCTCGACCTCATTTCATGGACCAGTAAACAAGGTTAAGTTTTCGTGGTCAAGTCCATATCTCGGATACTATAAGCAATAGGTTTACTATATTTGGTGTATGGAATGATTGTAAGGTGTACATTTCCAACTGGCATGTGTCATCTGACCTTGACCTCATTTTCATGGTTCAGTGGTTAAAATTAAGTTTTTGTGTTTTGGTCTGTTTTTCTAATACTGTATGCAATAGGTCAACTATATTTGGTGTATGAAAATATTTTACGATGTACATTTCAGTCTGGCAGGTTTTATTTCACCATGACCTCATTTTTACGGTTCATTGCTCAATGTTAATTTTTTTGTTTTGGTCTGTTTTTCTTAAACTATGAGCAATAGGTCAACTATATTTGGTGTATGGAATGATTGTAAGGTGTATATGTCTGTCTTGCAGTTATCATCTGACCTTGACCTCATTTTCATGGTTCATTGGTCAATGTTAAGTTTTCATGGTTAAGTTTGTTTCTTAGATACTATATGCAATAGGTCAACTATATTTAAAACATAGAATGATTGTAAGGTGTACATGTCTGTCTGGCAGAGTTCATCTGACCTTGACCTCATTTTCATGGTTCTTTTCTCAATTAACGTTTTCATGGTTTGGTCTGTTTCTTGTATACTATAAGCAATAGGTCAAGTATATTTGGTGTATGGAATGATATGAAGGTGTACATGTATTTCTGGCTTGGTTTATCTGACCTTGACCTCATTTTCTTTGATCATGTTAAGTTTATGTGATACTTGTAGTCAAACTTTATATTTAGAACTATCAGCATAAAATCAATGGTCAGTAAAGCAGGCGATACATTTCAGCGTGTGCACTCTTGTTAACGTATAGATAGCATGTTAATCTCTACACGAGGCGTCGGATTTAACGTCCCAATTCTGACCGGACGTGGCTGCGTATCTATACATCTCGAACAACCCGGCAAACGGACGCCCCACTTTGGCAAGAGTTTTTTCTGCCGATCGGAAGAAGACAAAAAGTGACCATATTTCTATTCCCAAGACATCCTTTGGGTGAGTCTTTACAAATCAGAAGGTAGCATGGAGAAACGGAAGCTCGTAATTTAAAGGAAGACAATATAAGATCATGACAGAAAGTTATGAACGCTTGAAGAAAAACAAAACTAATTTTGGAATTTTCATGTATATTAATTATTCTCAAGTCACACGGCTTGAAAATTTGTCTTAGATTTTTTTTATTGAAAAAGGAGAGGCGAAAGGGATAATAAATACACGAGCCGAAAACGAACTGACAATGCGATGGCAAAAAACGGCCTAAAGACAAACAACAGTATACAAAACACAACTTAGAAAACTAAAGATTGAGCAATACGAACCCCACCAAAAACCGGGGTGATCTCAGGTGCTCCGGAATCTTTAGCAGATTCTACTCCACATGACTCGTCGTCTTGCTCATGTATATGTACAAACCCGGTGATAAGTTAATTCGGCGAGTTACATTCGAAGAAAAGAGGACGGAATTGGGGTTACGACAATTGGAATATATCCGTCGCTATCTGTGAAGCAGATATTCCATAACGGTCAACAAACTCGTGAAGGCGTCCGTCAAATTTTCGAATTGATGATTTCATCTTCATCGTTTGGAACTCTTGGTTTAAAAGCTTCCTTGTAAACAGCAAACCTCTATCATGGAAATCGCGATAGGAAATGCACGCTCTGGAATATCGTATCAACTGGGAGATATATACTCCATATGCCGTTTAATATCAGTCTGTTTGGAGTAAATTACACAAATTTCAGTGGCGGATCCAGCCATTTTTAAAAGGGGGTTCCAGACCAGGATAAAGGGGGGGGGGGGGGGGGGTTCCAACCATATGTCCCCGTTCAAAAGCATTGATCGTCAAACAAAGGGGGGTTCTAAATTTTTTAATCTATAAATACTATTAGAATGAGCCAGACCTACGTAGTTTGCTGAAAGGCATACATAGCTTTCAAGAATACGGAACTTTGTGGGTTAGTCGTTGACATGACCAAGCCACGTGTATTCAAACAAGATTGGTATTTCCTGACATTCCCTCAAATGCGCGGAATCCAGGAGTAATGGTGAACACAGTGCGACGACGGGACAGAAAAAAATTGTGGGGCAGCGATAACATGTGTTTCTGCAGGCTGCATATTGTTTGTTAGCTCGTTAAAAAATCTTGAACTTCTGATCCAAAACTTACTGGGGAAAAAGCAACCGAACATGACAGATAATTTTCTTATAATATAAATTTTAAGCAAAAGTTTGACTGAATCCGATCCGGCTGAAATACCAACGAACTCTTTATAACCAATGAACCAATTAAAAGAAACAAAGAAAGCGATATTTCTTTTTAAATTTCTTCGCAAATTGAAAAATCATATGCAATGCCCTGGCGAAATGATTTGTTTTTCCACTGGAGGCGAGAAAGAAATACCTCTATAAAATCTTGCAGTTGAAACAACTATACCACATGAGACCCATCAATGACAAAATATTCTTTTGAAATTCGCGTCTTGCAACTTTCGCGTCGATCAGATTATGATATGTAATTTGTAAATATTCCAGAAATCGGATACTTTTCTTTTTTCTTTCTTTTCGAAAAGGAAGGGGGGTATATCTTATTACTTCACTAAAAACTGGAGCCAGATATTACAATAAGGTTTCACGTGAAAGGATTAAAATAAACGACCATTTTTATCTTAATGCGGTTTACATCAAATTGCAGATAACATTTTCTCCTTTGACCGAATATTGAAGTTTGAAGAAAAAAACACAGATAGTAGCCACCTTCACTTACTCGTTTCAATCAAAGGACCAATAGTGGAAAGCTTATGACAAATTATATTGTATATTTGAAGTATTGGAATATACAATTTATGTCTCGATGACACCTTATTGTATCTTCAACCTATGCCAACATTTGAAAAACATCTATTCAACCTATGCCTTCAAACAAAATACAATGGGTGTTGTTATAACAATTAATAATTAATGACAGGCAAAATACAGTCAGTATTTTAAAATTACTCCTTTGGAATTAGAAACAACAGTTAAATACTTTCAAAATTATGTTGTAGTAAATATGAAATTTGAACAAAAATTGAGAGACATGATGCAATAGAACACTTCTGTATGGTAAAATACTTGCAAAATTTGTTGTTCTAAATATGAAATTATAAAAAAAACAAACAACAAACATTAATAGAAAAAAGAAATTAAAATAAGGTAAAAAAAACATTGTGTTTGTCATTTTTTTTAATATACAAGATTTGTTGACTAGTGACATGTTGCTGAGTCTCCAAGCTAAGAAGTGTATTAAATCTGATTCATATTCTATATTTAAATTTTATTTTTATTTAGTAATTATATATATACAAATTAGCTATTACTAGTTGTGACAGAGCTCTTAATTCAGTATGATTTCTAAGTATTAGAAGCATAATTCCCTGTTGAATCTTACAATAAATTAAAAAAAGAATAGTACACTCATAAAGTGCTACATTGCCATATTCAATATACAGAGAATTACAATTTGTGTGCAGTTGCGTTCATTCCAATCTCAATTGGCTAGGATTGTCAGTTTTTATTCGATGAAAATATAAGACTAAACAGCTTCATCCCTCGCTTCAGTCTAATTCGACAGAGTTGGATTGAAACGTTCAATTTTTCTTTCAATTACACACGTGGGAACAAACAAGCATAACTTTTCTAAACAAACTGAACAGTAAGAAGTGATTTATTTTGTGTTTTCATAGTAGCACATTCATAAGATGTTATTCGAAGTTAAACGTTTTCCCCAAACGCTAACAAGTTTACTACTTTCTTCTGATTTTTATTAGAGGGGGGAGAGGGGCAAGTGATAAGAAATTGCCGCATCATTTGGGAAACAACAAAATATGTTGATTAAACTCCTGCCGACATGATTCCACGAAATGTATTAAGTCCGCGCTTTCTAGCAATAAGGGGGGCCTCGGTGGCCGAGTGGTCTAAGTAGTTACTACTGTAATCACTAGCCAGTCAGCACTGAGGTTGTGAGTTCAACCCCGCTCGTGCGGGTGCACTCGACTCCAATCTTAATCGACTAGGATTGTCAGTTTTCCTATCGAAGGTTGGTGGTTTTCTCCGGGCACTCCGGCTTCCTCCACCAATAAAAACTGGCCGCCACGAATTCCATTGGAATTCCGATAACTTGACGATATACGGAATCTCCATAGCGAACAAAAATGTTATCTGGTAAAAATTCAAGTGCAGTTATCGTATCAAAGCAGGTCAAATTGACATAGTTCTGTTGTTTGTTGTTACTAAACAATGACCTAAAAGAGTTTGAACATATGTATTCGCATTTCGACTTTTTTAATGCCCATTTAATTAGATGTGTGAATATTTATGCCCCCGCCGTAGCTGTGGGGGCATTAAGTTTTACCGACGGACAAGGGTAAAACTTAATGCGTACGTACAGACGGACAAGGGTAAAACTTAATGCCCCCACAGCTACGGCGGGGGCATAAAAATTCGTACGTACGTACGTATACAAACGTACGTCCGTATTGGTTTCCGTTCTCTAACTTGAGTTTGCCTCAACCAAATGTTATGTAACTTATAAACAATGCTTATTACCACAAAACACAGATCAAGTTTGAATTTTGGTGGCGTCACTTTAACCGTTCTAGAGTTATGTCCCTTTATAAATGGAAAAATTGCAAAATTTTTATTTTCTTCTAAATATCAAGTAATTTTTAAAATTGGAGTTATCTTCCTTTGTCCATGATTATAGTTGAATCAACTACAATCAATGCTTTATTTAATGCAATGTTTAATTTTGACTTCCACTGATAAAACACAGATCAAGATGAATTTGGGTAGTGTCACTTTAACTATTATTGAGTTATGCCCCTTTATAAATCGAAAGATTGCAAAATATTTAGTTTCCATTCTGTAACTTAAGTTTGCCCCAACCAAACATTATGAAACCTATATACAATATTCATTTGCACAAAACTAAGATCAAATGTTATGAAACTTATACACAATGCTTTACATAATACAGATTAAGTACGAAATTTGGTGGCGACACTTTTACCATTCTTGAGTTATGTACCTTTATAAACATAAAAATTGCTGAATTTTTCGTTTCTGTTCTCTAACTTTAGTTTGTCTCAACCAAATGTTATAAAACTTATACACAACCGTTCTAGAGTTATGCGTGTTTACAAATAGAAAAATTGCTGAATGTTTAGTTTCTGTTCTCTACTTAGGTTAGCCTCAACCAAATGTTATGAGACTTACACACAATGCTTATTACCACAAGGTCAAGTTCAAATTTGGGTAGCGTCACTTTTACTGTTCTTCAGTTATGTCCCTTTATAACTATATGATATGCAAGCGGGGGTATCATCTGTGTCCACATGTGGACACTATCCACATTTATTTCTTAATGAGATTATGAGGCAACGTTGTATATAGGGTAGAAAAATCAAAACTTTGAACAGATTAGAAATCACCAATATAAGCATGCAATTTATCAAGTACTTCCAACGAATTTTTGACACTCCAAAAGTAATTAATTCCACTATTTTCAA
The DNA here is from genome assembly GCF_021869535.1 of Mytilus californianus. Taxonomy (NCBI): domain Eukaryota; kingdom Metazoa; phylum Mollusca; class Bivalvia; order Mytilida; family Mytilidae; genus Mytilus; species Mytilus californianus. The sequence continues at coordinate 78,913,272 of NW_026262581.1, forward strand.
AGGCCTTATTTGAACAATTTATTACCAGGTTTTTGATTGTACCAAGTGTACTAGTACGTAGAATAGACAGTCTAGTAGTGGAACAATGGCGTGAAGACGAAATACATCTATATTTGTAAGGTGTTTTGTGCAGCTTCAGAAGCCAGTACATACCGGTAGTTGGAACGTTCGTGTTATTCGGCGCTGCTTGTAAAGAGGTAGCTAAAACTTTATGTTTGTTACAGATGTCATTTTCCGAAAATGGAGTCAGTTGAAATGTAGGTAAATTGGTGATTTCCTTTTGCAGAACCTCAATGTAAAATTTACGTTAAACAATAATGATATTATTGGCAGCCTTATCAGCCGGGACAAAAACAAATTCCTTGGCGAGTTCTTTTAGCTTATGTTTGATACGGTCATTGTGACAGCATTTGTCTCTCCTGCGACGAATGTTGCAGAGTGCGAACCAAAAGAGGATACGGCGTAAACTATTTGTATAAAGCTTTATATTTCAGACCGTAGAAGAGCTGGTATCTTGTTTAAAGATGCCTTATAGTGGAGTTTCGAATTGGTCGTCCTATCATACGTCCGTTGTCATCGGTCTCATTTTCTTTAGTCTTTACTTTTCTATATTGTGTTTTGTATACTGTTATTTATCTTTTGTTTTTCTTTTCTTGCCATAGCATTATCCGTTTATGATCCCTTTGATATCTTTAGTCTCTCTTTTCATGGTTCTGTTGCAAACTATATAGTTTTACTTATCACATATCTCATTCTTATGGTTCATTGGTCAACGTAAAGTTTTTGTGTTTTGGTCTGTTTTTCAAATACTGTAAGTAATAGTCCAACTATATTTGATGTATGGAATGATTGTAAGGTGTACATGTCTGTCTTGCAGGTATCATCTGACCTTGACCTGGTTTTCACGGTTCATTAGTCAATGTTAAGTTTTCTGTTTGGTCTCTTTTTCAAATACTAATAGAAATAGGTCAGCTTTGTTTGGTGTATGGAATAATTGTACGGTGTACATGTCTGTCTGGCAGGTATCATCTGACCTTGACCCAATTTTCATGGTTCATTGGTCAAAGGTAAGATTTTGTGTTTTGGTCTGTTTTCAATTACCATAAGCAATAGGTCAAGTTTATTTGGTGTATGGAATAATAGTAAGGTGTACATGTCTGTCTGGCAGGATTTATCTGACATTGATCTCATTTTCATGGATCTTTAAAAATTTAAAGTTTATGTGATGTTTATAGTTAAACCTTTATCTTTAAGACTTTCGATATAAAATCAATGGTCAGTAAAGAAGGCGAGACATTTCAGCGTGTGCACTCTTGTTAACATTTGCAAAACGTTGAATTTTATTTAGGATTGATTGATTGTTGGTTTTTTTTTTACAATTTTACCTATTATGTCTGTTTATTTTGCTCACACATTGTTGTCAATATAATGGAATTCTATGCGACTGTCATACAAGTGAGAGGTTTAGCTAGCTATAAAACCAGGTTTAATCCACCATTTTCTACATGAGGAAATGTCTGTACCAAGTCAGGAATATGACAGTTGTTTTCCATTCGTTTGATGTGTTTGAGCTTTTGATTTTGCCATTTGGTAAAGGACTTTCCGTTTTGAATTTTCCTTGGAGTTCTGTATTTTTGCTATTTTACTTTTTACATGCATTTACAGGACGAGAACAAATCAACAACGAATCCAGTAGGTATAGGTTCTACAGAATGGAACGATCGGGATTTAGTGTTTTATGCCGCTTGAAAAAGAGGTTATGGTATGTTGATAGAGGCACAAATAATGTCCTGCAACAGCCAACCTACGAACTCGTCAGAGAGTAGTTGCAACTATTCTTTAACGTGCAGAGTGCTTGCACGGCACTCTCCCTACACGAGGCATCGGAGTTAACGTCCAAATTCTGAACGGACGTGTCTGCGTAATTATACGCACATTCCAAATGGCAAAACTTACGCTCCATTCTTTAGAAAGGGATTTACTGCCGAACGGGAACGACAATCGAAACAAACCATTGGCCATCTGTGTCACAGATCAGTATTCCATATCATGACAGCGTTGCAAAACCTTCAAATTGATAAGCTCAACTTTGCCATTTACGAACCCTTGGTTTAGCAGCTTTCGTGTAAGGACAAACTCTCTATTTAGGAAATCGTGACAAATATGAGATATAATATATTCCATATGCAGGTGGCTGGGGCTGTTAGAATCTTGATACATGAAAATGGACTGCTGACAAAGGATACCGTTGAAATGATCTCTTTGTTGTAAAGTTTAGTTCTCAACGGACCCTTAATGGCAATTTCTAGATTTAAGTCAATGTAAGATCTAACTGTTTATGTGGTATAATTTATTTCAAGTTCAACGGGAGGGACAGGTGTGCTCAACATATAGTAGTCACCAACCGTCGAATCATTCAGTGAGAAAACATCATCTAAAACAGGGAAACCTGAAGTTTATGGACAACGCTAGCTTCGTTTCATTCTCGTACAGAGTATGATTTGTCCCTTCCTAAAACAAGACATTTCACTATGTTGGTCTTTTTTCAGAGTTCATTGAATACATTCTGTCAATCTGTTTAGAATGAGAAATACACATGTACTTAATACATGATCTATATTTCATCTCTCTCTCTCTTTCTTGGTAAAAAATTTAATGAGACGGTTGCCCTCACTGTCTCTATGGAAGCTACGCAACTGAAAATTAAGTATCAATTTTTCATGAACTACAACTGTTTTCAAGGACTTATACGTCCTTAACTACAAGCAATTGGTCAAATATATTTGGTTTATCATGAGAATAATTGTAAGGTATATATGTCTGTCTGACAGTGTTCAACTGACCGTGACCTCATTTTGAAATTGCCAGATAATTTAATCTATTACATTCCAATCGATAATGTCTTCCTACAAACCCTACAGCTCAATGTTTAGGACGAGAAAAAAGTCAGCAATAAATACAATAGATAGGTCCCGCAATATGGACATCCTAATACATTGATTCATTATTGGCTAGCTTAATTGCCTTTACTTCAAACAGAACCATAGATGTACAAAAATGTATTTGATGTCACAGTGTCTGTAGAATAGAATACTGTCCACTGAAACATTGTTTTGAAGTTTGCCCGAATAACGTCTCTTTTTTCAAGTTATTAATTACAGTTTCATCTGACAAAAATGTGTTGCAGCTTTATTAGGTCTTTCCACTTTTCCGTCACTTTTCCGTGGAAAGACCTATTGATTTTGTTCTGATTATTAGGTCTTTCCACTTTTCCGTGGAAAGACCTATTGATTTTGTTCTGATTATTATTAGGTCTTTCCACTTTTCCGTGGAAAGACCTATTGGTTTTCTTCTGATTATTATTATTTTTTTTTCCCGCCTAATTTTTCTTCTTGCGTAGTTTTGTTGTTTCATAAGATGTCGCTTAGATATTTGGAATATGATATCGTATAGTTTATACGCTTTTAAAACTGACAACCGCGTAACCAAATACCTTACGTTGTAAGAGTTATCTCCCCAAACACTGTTTTTCTTGTGGCCACTACTCCTTCGCAACCGTAAAAGATTACGACAAATTTATTTTACCAAATTGCTCGCTATATCTTCAGGATGTTGAGTTTGGTTTTCACCGAAGCGTTCGGGAGACTCCATATGAGAGTTATTTCCCCTTATGCATTTGATATAAGTGATATGCATTTCTAACTGGTGAACCATAAGTGATAGAGACCTAAGGTCTTTAGATTTGAGGCCCTTGGTCCAAAAAAAAAAGAAAATTTGGTTAAGGTCAAAGGTCAAGGTCATATTCTAAATTTTGATTTTGGCTTATTTTCACTTCTTTTCAAAAACCGTATAAGATATCGACATCATATTATTACTAAATTGTTAGTTGCGACATGTCGTAACACATACATTTTGGTTGAAAGGGTGTGCTAACATTAAATTAGAGTTTTCTCCCCTCTTGTATTTAAAAATACGCGTATGGTGATATAACTCATTAACCATATATATCTAAGACCTAGGGTCTTTTGATTTGAAGTCCTTGGTTTATGACCTTGAAATTGAGCTCAAGGTCATAGGTAAATTTGACGTTCTAGATTTTGACCTTTGCTTTAACCTCATATGTATACATGATAAAGCCATGGGACTTTTTGCATAAAGTTGCAAGCCATTTGACCTTGAAAAATCCAACCGGATGTTACCTTGTGTAAACCGGAAGTAGCTATTTTTTGTACTAATTTAATATAAAAGTATATAGAACCATATATTTTTGGAATCAGTGTCAAGTAAACATTTAAACTATACCGGAAGTAACATTTTTCAAACCGGAAGTAACAAATTATCTCCGTTATTTAAAAAAAAGTATATAAATCATATATTTTTGGAATCAGCGTACAATAAGCTATCATTTGACGCTGGAATTGACATTTTAAACCGAATTTCAATATTTTTAAATCAAAATAGATCTTTATGGGTGGAAAGACCTTCAATTGTTCTCTGAACAATTGGTTTTTAATTTTTTTTTTTTTTTTCTTCCGCCTAATTTTTTTCTTGCGTAGTATTGTTGTTTCACAAGATGTTGCTTAGATATTTGGTATATGATATCGAACAGTTTATACGCTTTTGAAACTGACAACCGCTTAACCGAATACTTTACGTTGTAAGAGTTATCTCCCCAAACACTGTTTTTCTTGTGGCCACTACTCCTTAGCAACCGTAAAAGTTTACGACAAATTTATTTTACCAGATTGCTCGCTATATCTTCAGGATGTTGAGTTTGGTTTTCACCGAAGCGTTCCGGAGACTCCATATGAGAGTTATTTCCCCTTATGCATTTGATATAAGTGATATGCATTTCTAACTGGTAAACCATAAGTGATAGAGACCTAGGGTCTTTTGATTTGAGGTCCTTGGTCCAAAAAAGCAAAATTTGGTCAAGGTCAAAGGTCAAGGTCATATTCTAAATTTTGATTTTAGCTTATTTTAAGATATCGACAACATATTATTACTAAATTGTTAGTTGCGACCTGTCGTAACACATACATTTTGGTTGAAAGGGTGCATAGACATTAAATGGGAGTTTTCTCCCCTCTTGTATTTAAAAATACGCGTATGGTGATATAACTCATTAACCATATATAATTAAGACCTAGGGTCTTTTGATTTGAGGTCCTTGGTTTATGACCTTGAAATTGAGCTCAAGGTCATAGGTAAATTTGACGTTCTAGATTTTGACCTTTGCTTTTACCTCATATGTATACATGATAAAGCCCTGGGACCTTTTTGCATTAGGTTGCAAGCCATTTGACTTTGGAAAATCCAACCGGAAGTGACCTTATGTAAACCGGAAGTAGCTATTTTTTGCACTTATTTAATATAAAAAGTATATAGAACCATATATTTTTGGAATCAGTGTCAAGTAAACATTCAAATTATACTAGAAGTAACATTTTTCTAACCGGAACTGACAAATTATCTCCCTTATTTAAAAAAAAAATGTATAGAAACCATATATTTTTGGAATCATCGTACAATAAGCTATCATTTGACGCTGGAAATGACATTTTAAACCAAATTTTAATATTTTTATATCAAAATAGATCTTTATGGGTGGAAAGACCTTCAATTGTCCTCTGAACAATTGGTTTTTAATTATTTTTTTTTCCTTCCGCCTAATTTTTTTCTTTCGTAGTGTTCTTGTTTTATAAGATGTCGCTTATATATTTGGAATATGATATCGTACAGTTTATACGCTTTTGAAACTAACACTGCTTAACCGGACACTTTACGTTGTAAGAGTTATCTCCCCAAACACTGTTTTTCTTGTGGCCACTACTCCTTCACAACCGTAAAAGTTTATGACAAATTTATTTTACCAAATTGCTCATTACATCTTCAGGATTAGGATGACCATTTGGATCAAAGCTATCTGGAGACTCCATATGAGAGTTATTCCCCCTTATGCAATTTCTAACTGGTAAACCATAAGTGATAGAGACCTAGAGTCTCTTGATTTGAGGTCCTTGGTCCAAAAAAATGAATGTTAGGTCAAGGTCAAAGGTCAAGGTCATATTCAAAATTTTGGCTTATTTTCACTTCTTTCCAAAAACCGTATAAGATATCGACAAATTATTTTTACTAAATTGTTAGTTGCCACATGTCGTAACACGTAAATTTTGATTGCAAGGGTACGTTGACTGTAAAGGAGGGTTTTCTCCCTTTTTATTTTTAAAATCACATGTATGGTGGTATAACTCATTTACCAAGTATAATAAAGACCTAGGGTAATTTGATTAAAGGTCCTTGGTTTATGACCTTGAAATTGAGCTCAAGGTCAAAGTTGAAATTGACGTTCTAGATTTTGACCTTTGCTTTAACTTCATATTTAGACACGATAAAGCCATGGGATTCTTTTCTTTAGGTTGCAATTTACATGAGCTTGAAAATCCAACCGGAAATGACTTTGTGTAAACCAGAAGTAGCTTTGTTTTGTACTTATTTGATGTTAAAGTATATAGAACCATATACTTTGGGAATCAGTGTCAAGTATACTATCAAATAATACCGGAAGTGACATTTTTCAGGCCGTAAGTAACAAATTATCTCCCTTATTTCAATAAAATTGTTTAGAAACCACATATTTTTGGAATCAGCATACATTAAGGTATCATGTGACACTGTATATGACACTTTAAACCGTATTTTAATATTTTCATATCAAAATGAATCGTAAGAAGTGGAAAGACCTTCAATTGTTCTCTGAACAATTGGTTTTTAATTTAAATTGTTTTGTTTTAATTCTTATCTCAATTCAGGATCATTTGATCTACTTTTTTGTATGTTGTTATACATTAAAGAGGTTTCTATGATATAAGTACTACACAAGGAGACATCGGTAACTACACAAGATTACCTCATTCAACTTAACATTTCAAACAACAATGCACCACAAAGTTCTTATAAAGTGTAAATCAAATAACGGACTCAGGTGAATACATGTATATGTAAGTACATTGACAAAAGAAATGACTAAAAATAAAAATAATATCCAAACATTAATGAACTATTTCAAACCTGCATGAAATTGAATAGGTCAAATAGCACCACACAATGGGCTTAATGTAAATAAATTGCTTCGCGGAGCGCAGCTGGATACGACCGCAGAGGTCCAACCCTGAACAGTTGGGGCAAAAATGAACACAATATTCGCACCTGATACAGGTCTGAATTTGGATTGTAATTAAATATTTGACTCATAATAGGTTTCTGACACAGAATAACTGAAGTCAAAGAACTTAGAATTGGTTATATGATTTGAATTTATATTCAATTTTTTGCTTTTGTGCAATATACTTTGCTGTTGCGAATTGACCCCTCTCCCCCTACAAAAAAAAAAAAAATTTACCCCCCCCTTTTTTTTTTTTTGCTTTTGTGCAATACACTATGCTGTTGCATATTGACACCCCCCCCCCCCCCCCACGCTTTTTTTTGCAAAAAAAATAATGTTTGAAGAATTTTTCTTTTTAATTTCTAAAATCTGAAATGAGAAAAAATTGACCCCCCACAATTTTTTTTGACCACCCCCCCCTGTTTCCCCCAAAAATTACTTTCCTTCAAGATATGGTCATAATCTCAATTCAAATTTCCAATGGAGTTTGCAGCCATAATTACCCATTTAAATACACCATAAAAGTCTTATATAGAAAATGACATACATAATCATGGCTAAAATTAATATTTCTTAATAGTAACTTCTAAAAATAAATTGACAGCTAATCATCTCAAGACAATACAACATTTCTTAATACATAATTTAAAAGCAGTGTAAGGGAGGTAATCAAAACGTTGTGTTTGGATTACCTCCCTTACACTGCTTTTAAATTGTCTTAAGTAATTGTCCATTAACCAGGAAACCCTTGTTTTTTCCCCTAATTCCTAAACGGTTTGAGCCATAACACCCCAAAGCAAATCCTAACCATACCTTTGTGGTATGGAAACTTGTGGTATAATTTCAGAGAGATCCATACACCGTTTCACAAGTTATTGTCTGGAAACTAGAACAATGCTTATTTGGGCCCCTTTTTTGGCCCCTAATTCCTAAACTGTTAGGACCATAACCCCCAAAATCAATCCCAACCTTCCGTTATAAACCTTGTGTTTAAATTTCATAGATTTCTATTTAATTATACTAAAGTTATTGTCAGGAAACCAACTGTCTTCGGACGACACTGACGACGACGACGTGATACCAATATACAACCGCAAAATTTATTGCAGTCATATAAAAATATAAAATTGATTATAAAACTAACAGAATCAAGTTCATGCAAACTGAATAAATCAAATGAACATGGAGAAAATAGTTCACTTATCACTGGGGGCAGATTCAGGCGGGGGCGTGACGGGCGTGCACCCCCCCCCCCCCCCCCCCCCCCCCCTAAAATTTGCAAAGCATGGGTTGTCCTCAGCTTAATAAAGTATAATTCGATAATTTTACCTCAAAAAAATCGGAACATTTCCAAGAAAGAGAGCTTGCTTCTACCAAAACATGTGAAAAATTGACATAAAACTGATTGTTAAAGTCAACTCTGGAATGACAAACCAGACAATTTTCCTCAAATTGAAATGGAACTTTATTTTTACCAATCCCAACAGTAGCATAAAAATTCAAGTATTTTTGATCAGAGTTAGTGATTTATATGTGAAAAATTGCCTTACATCTGACAATGAAAGTCTCTCATAACTCTAGAATAACAAACTAAAAAAATTTCAAAATCAATGGGAGCTTTCTTCCAGCGATTTGTATATTCCATACAAGTATCACGAAATTGTTCAAAGAATTCTTTAGCTTTCGTATGACATGTTTACAGGTGGATTGACAAACAACAGTGTACCACAATAAATCATGTCTATGACAGATGTATAAATGGATGTGTCGGAATGACACGAATGGCCCCACTCACAAAAAAACTTTGAAGCCATTTTTAGGAGTGGAAATTTGAGAATGAAAGTCTGTATAACTGATATTTTCACGAAATTTTCAAAGTCAAAAGCCCGTTATTTTGGCACAAATCAGTGGAGCCGAACCAAACGTAAACTAGATCTGTAACTCATCATAGCAGACTCACATACTAAAAATCAGCTCAATATGTGAAGGCGTATAGAAAAATAGTCTATATTAAACTGTTATTTTCACAAAATTTTCAAATTCCAAAGCCCGTTTTTTCGGCAAAAATCAGCGGAGCAGAACTAAATGTAAAAATGATCTATAACTCATCATAGTAGACTCACATACTAAAAATCATCTCAATATGTGAAGGCATAAAGAAAAAAAATCTATAAAACTGTTATTTTAACGTAATTTTCAGTCCAAAGCCCGTAATTTCAGCAAAAATCAGTGGATCAGAACCAACCTGTAACTTATCATATTAGACTCACATACTAAAAATCAGCTCAATATGTGAAGGGGTTTAGAAATAAGTCTGTATAACTGTTCGTTGCAGAATGACGGAATGACGGATAAGGGTAACACTATATGGCCCAGACCACTTTGTGGCAGGGCCATAAAAATAGGTAAAAGACCCAAATTTGCAAAGTTGCAGTACTTAGTTTGTAATTTGATAAATGATTATGACATTAGCATTTTTCATTGATGGATGAATTGTTGTTTAACATCCAGTGATGACTTTATGAATCAAAGGGAACTACAGTCTGCCTTGAAAGAGACAAGCTAAAACAGACCAAATAGGAGTCACTATATCAAAATGCTGCTGAAAAATTACTAAGGTTAATCTTTTGAGAAAGCTGCTAACAGTCTCTAAGTCTTTACTGTGTAAAAAAGTGAGATTTACATCTTTATTTTATACGCAAGCATTTAAACAGTTTGAAGGTCCAGGAATGACAACTGCAGGGGTGTTGATTACACAAAATAAGTATCCTCAATGTAGAATGATGTTGAAAATTTATGCTTAAGTTTGAGGATCTGGGACTTTTTTCTGGGTTAAGAACTGTAGGTGGATGATTACACAATATGTACCTTCTTTTTCCCATCCACCTTTTGCTCGACATAACAAAACTCAACAAAACTCACCAACTATAAACATGATTTGGGAAAAATTAGACAATGTGTTTATAAGTCAAACTAAAAAAATATATTACTGCTTGAAAAGAAGTCTTTGTACCCTTCCTTTATCTGGCAACAAAATAACATCAATAAAAACGAATATAACTATTTTATAATTTAATACCAGTATTATATAACAGCAGCACATTCATAGAGGTACAAATTGAAAATGCTAATAACAAAATACTTAACAAATAATAATAACAACAGAAAGTATTTTCATGTTCAAATCACCATTAAAAAAAATCAAGAACCCAAAAAAACTTCTAATGATCAAATATTACCACTTAAGCACCTCAGCTAGCATCATTACAAAAGCTTCTTTGACATATTGCCTAGGTCATCCAACGACTTTTCTTGAATTTGTCATTATTGTTTTTTTCCCCCAATGTTTTACCTATTGATCAATAAAATGCTCATTAATTCTTATGCATATCAAAATAAAAAAAATCATAATGAACCTTACATTCAAATATTGTGAAAATGAACGAGAATGTACTTCAAAAGACTTTTTTTAAAAGAAAAATACAGCTATATGAAGTGTACTCGATAAACTAAATTCATCCATCTAATAATACAATAAATATTTTAGATTACATTCATATTTATAATGTTTATAAGACATAATCAAACCAAAATCTACTTTCATGTTGGTCAATCTCAATTATGATTTGATATGTACATTTTGTATCCTTTGTGTCCATCTCCAGCTCAAAAAGAGCCATTCATAATGCTATGTCCATCTTAAAGCTCATATAAAACCAGTACTGCCAGTGAACCTTTTCTGGTGAACATTTTAATGACAAAGATTCTCAAGTTTCTGACAACAGCTCTGATTGCCATGCCAAGAATGCTATTGATGACAAATATGAACACTCATACATATTGGAAGATTGTGAGTGATTAGGGATTTAAGTTGAATCTTCCTTTTCTAACATTGTGGAAGCTGTATTAGGAAGAACTTTGATGACTGATGTAGCCTCTTTTTTTTAATAAAGATGATAATAAGTTACCCTCCTGCTATAAATCCTGTTATGGAAATATATTTCCACTGCAAGCAAGATCTGAAGATTCTGGTGCGTACTTGATGATGTCATAAAAACGAAAGTGTCAAAAAATCAAGTATTTTGACCTTGAGGTCATGATGATATTGGACACACCATCTTTTAGTAATACACCATCATGCCAAATATATAAAGCCAGTGTCAAAAGATAAAAAAGTTATGGCCTTGACAAGGTTGAAAAACCATAAGAAGAAGAAACACTACTAAAACATAATGTCTCCCTTTTTTGAAGGGGAGACATAATTAAATAGTAAGACAATTATTGTTATATAGCTTTAAAATATGTTCAGTAACATGTGAACTTTTCAATATACCAGTAGTTTTTCTCAAATTGTATCTTTTAGCAATATGGTTACTTCTTATCTAAATTGTCCTATTGCAGTATATGTACAAAGATTCATTTGAACAAGTAGTAAATCTCTTATACACTGTACATATATTTTGTAGGATAAGTTGACAAAAAAATTAGCTGGTTTCATCAAAGTTAAGGGAGTCATACAAGTAAGTTTTAAAGATATTTTGTTTTTGTATTTGCTTTCACCGTATGGAAGCGACACCAGATATTGGTACTAGCTGAAGCGGAGAGGTTATAAAATTTTTTAATCACAGGAAAGAACTCCAATTTTTAGTGCATTTGTAATTGTTGCACATGTCTAAAAGATTTGTATAATGATATGTTAGGAATTGACCTGTTCTCCAAATCATTTAGGAATGTTAAACATCAGCATAAATTAAATCTGGAGATAACAAGAATGTGTCCATAGTACAAGGATGCCCCACTTGCACTATCATTTTCTATGTTCAGTGAACCGTGAAATTGGGGTCAAAACTCTAATTTGGCATTAAAATTAGAAAGATCATATCATAGGGAACATGTGTACTAAGTTTCAAGTTGATTGGACTTCAACTTCATCAGAAACTACCTTGACCAAAAACTTTAACCTGAAGCGGGATAGACGGACGAACGGACGGATGGACGAACAGACGCACAGACCAAAAAACATAATGCCCCTAGGTGGGGCATAAAAAACTACCATCTAGTACCTGAAAAATAGGCACAGATGTCTTCAGATTAAAAGTAGCAGGTTTAATGCTTCTAAAGATTGGCTATTTCTTCCTATTATCCAATTATGACCCACTATAAATACACAAGACATTAATTTTATAAATTGTCTTTAAAAGTTATGTAAATCACAAAGACAAAGTTTCGATAGTGTGCGGCTACTTATATATTAATATGTACAGCTAGTATCAATATCTGTGTCGCTCCCATATGGTGACTTCAGTTACTGGGAAGGTCAAAACTTATTTGTGATGTTAATCAAAATGTAAGTGTCTTGGGAGGATTCAAGAAGCAGGAGAATTTATCTATTTATAAGCTAATAAACAAAATAGCAATTTAAAAAACCCTTAAAATGTCCTAATCACACAAAACTCCCCACTGTAAACCCGTTTTATGCCAGATCTGGTGCCCCTGCAGCTACCATCTGTCTAGATAACCACTCTAATCCATCCTTTAGTCCATATCCACTGTTAGCATCACAGGCCTGTATATGCCAACTACGATTACAACATAACTTAAAAAGTCCAAACGATTCTGTTACTTCTTCTATTGAAACACATGGTTGTATATCCTAGAGGTAATAAAGATACATTATTGTGTTAAATGTAGACATCACCATAGAAATACTTGTCCCTAGCAAAACCAATGAATATTTCTGCTAGTGTTTTGGTATTATATTTGAAAATAACAAATGATGTTACTATAGAATTATAGTTATTGATGTGTAAACTGAGGCGATTAATTCAAAAACTAAATAAAAGTCCAGCTCGAGACTTTTCAGTCGAATGACATCATGTTTTGCAGAATTTTAAAAGTACCAAGGACTTTTATGTTAAGTTTGTATGTCAGCCACCCAATTTACACATCAATAACCTCTAAAAAATTGTGTTTAATCCTTATAATTCTTAACCCAATTATTTTGCAATTTTTAAATAATGATTTTTTGTTCATTGGCTACCATTTACAGTCAATTCCACAATTTACATGTTGTAACTAAGGAGTTAGCAGCAATTTTGACTTGCACAAATGCATAAATGTTCGATTAATGCAATTCAATCTAAAATGAAATAACACCTATCTCAAAAACTCCCTTTTAATGCGATATTATCTGAATTTGAAGACTAAAAGTAATGGAATAACCTTCAGCTTGAGACTTTTCAGTTGAATGAAGTCATGTTTTGCAGAATATTATTTGATCTTAATTTAAACATTTTCCAAGCTCTAATGCATTGTATCTTTTTGCTATGCATAAGATTAGAAATAACAGTTTCAATATCAATTTTCCTTGGAACCCCTGGATCCCATGCATGTGTACCACGCATGACTAGAACACAGTGAAATCAACATAGTGTTAATATAGGTCACGAAAGTAGTTTCGGTAACATGGTCTATCTAACCAAGGGAAAAAAAATTAACAAACCAGTCTGATTCAAGTATTTGTAGGTATGCAAATTATAAAAGAATTTTACTAGTTTAAACATAGGGAATGTTGATACATATAAATGGAATTACCATACATTGTCATGGAATATAAAATTTATTTGTATGATGCTTAAACTGGTAGAAATGTGAGGCTTGCTTTATTATATAATCTTTAATATTCTGTAGTATTCTTTTTTTTTTTATATATTTGAAATATTGTATCCGTCACATCCAAATAATATCTTTTCATTTTACTGTCAAATAACTGTATATCAACTTTAGATTCTATGTTTAAATGTATGAATTATACATTACCTGTTTATTAACAAAAATAAGCAATGACGCTTCTCTCAATTCTTTTTCCTGTACTAATTTGGCAAGTTCATTTTGTGCTTCTGCTAGTCGATCTTTATTATTACTGTCTATCACATATATTACAGCTAAAAATTAAATAAAACAATCATAAAACAAAATTATCTGCACAAAAAAATACAAGACAACCACGGGCCACATTGAGGTATATGTTTGATAACTTGGCAGGAAATAAGGTATGTATAGGGCAAATAATTCGGGTAGACTTTGTAAGATGTTACACCACTAACTTGGGCCCAGTCTAAAACAACATATTAGTCAACATTAAGAGCTGAACTGACTTTATTATAAGGAGTGAGATCTTAAACACACTGTTGAAGACCTTTCAGCAATGTCTTGATGAAGAAAAACAATGAAAAAGCTTTTCTTGTGATATAAAATTATTTTCCAGTAAATTTAAGGAAAGTTAAACTGAGGAGGTCCTTAAGGGAGATGATATGTTTATATGAATATTTAAAAATTAAATTACACTAAAAAAATTCAAGACCTAAAACTTAGGTCTTGCAATTGGTGCTTTTTCCTGGAAAAATTTGACATCACAATGCAAATATCTTCACGACACAATGTCCTTGACACATTTTCCCCCAAATGATCCCAGGTCAATAGGGCAGTTCATTCATTCTGGACCAAAATAAATATTACAGCTTTCATGTCTGATTTACCTCTCTTTGAAGATATTTTATAAGGTGGTATCTACCAGAAATCAAGTATCATTAGCATTATCATTGAAGTAGTACAATGTAGATTAAAAGCAGTTTAATGAATTTCAAATTCAATTATAACAAGAGGCTGTCAAGTGACAGCAAACTGGATTTTCCTGCAGAGGTCAAACCCTGAACAGTTGAGCAAGTATGGACACAACATTTAAGCTTAAAACAGCTCTGAATTTGGATTGTGATTGAATATTTAAAATAGATTATTATCTAATTAATAATGAAAATGATATTTGCAAATCTGAACCCCAAACAGGATCATGTAAAAATTAAACATTAACACACACAACAAAAATAAAATACCACATAACAACTGTGACATCTACCTTCAAAACACACATGACTTAAAAAAAATAGTTATAAAGAAATTTTGATGTTATCATTACTGGTTCATGGAATAAGTTTGAGTTATTTCCCTTCGAACAGAAATAAGGTTTAACATAGTACTCTAACATTAGATATGATTTAATCACTAAAAATAGTTCTCTAAAATTAGATATGATGTAACACAATGTATATCTATTTTCAAATTATAATCAAATATAATTAATAGTTCCAAATATTTTTTCTTTCATTTGTCACAAACTAATATAGATCTGTAACTTATCTATCAATGTCAACAACTTTAAATGTAATGAAATATATCCTTTAATAAAAATAGATTATTATCTAATTAAAGGAGTTCACTTCATAAAAAAAATATATATATATTTAGCATTCAGAAAATTAGTTTATACAGAATAACAAACAAACCTACCACAAAATTCTTCAAACAATTTACCAAAGAAAAGAAAAAAAAATCCAAAATGTCATTTATCATTAATACATGTCTTTTAAAAATCTTTTAAAAAATGAATTATTTCCCTTTGTACAGAAATGGATTAAATCAATAACCGATTTTTACTTCGAAAATCCAGTTAAAAACTAGGAGAAGTGCTAACAAATTCTCATCCCTCTCACAAATTTATAAAGATATGGCTACATGTATGTATCTGTTTTAATGAGGGTTACGTAGCCAACATAAAGAATAAAGTAAAAGGTGCACAAAGACATAAGTTATCAATATATTCTAAAAGTTTTATTTACACCTGATTACTGGTTTTGGAAGAGTAAGGTATACTATGTGCAGACTGAGGACAAGTGAACAACACAATGATTGCTATACACACCCACTTCATTAAATGGTAGTTAAATAAAGTTTCAATCATACAAAGTATTTGTTCATCATTTTTTACATTCTTTCCTGATAGAAGTTTTCATAAGCACTATAAATATGTATTAAGGATGTACTTAGGTCAGGTTTCGGAATTTTTGTCAGATGTTCGGACTCCTTGGTTTTTTTCCTACGTTACAGGGTAAAATATTTTGCCCCATAACACCCATTTTTCTTTTCATATAAGACGTCAATACCTCATAAAAGGTCATTTACCAAAATTTAAGCGGATTCTAGATTTCTTTTCTTTCAATTTGAGACCCAAATAATACCAATGCAAACATAAGGTAAAAGTCAGAGTCAGCCTATTCTGGCCTTTTTTAAAAATTAATTATCTCGAAAAGGAGCTCCATAACCTATCAATATTTTAAGCTAATTTTTTTCCTTAACTAATGCTCTTCTCTGTCTTATAGTATCAATTTTAAATTCTAGATTTTTTTAATTTCACCTAAGTACATCCTTAAGAAACACTGATATATGAAGGTTTTATTACCTTGAGTATTGAAGTAATAATGCTTCCACAATGGCCTTATCTTATGTTGTCCTCCAACATCCCAAATTGTAAACTTCAAATTCTTATATTCTATTGTTTCTACATTAAAACCTAGGAGATAAAAGAATATGACTCAGTTTGATATGTAAGTTCTTTTTTAAAGTGTGCAGAAACAATAGGCATTTGGTAAGTGTGACAGAATATACTGTCAGAATCTAATACAAAGGTATAGGCAAGCAGTCTGCAAGAAAAAAGTAACAAAAAACATAACGAAAATCTGCAATAAACACCCGCAAGAAATTCAGATGTATGTCACAACACTAATTAACTTAATATGTTTGCAATTCTGAGTAAATAATGGTATGGATACCTTTGTTTTAGCTGACAATCTATTAAATAAATACTGCTTGAAAGCACGTATGTTAAAAAAATATCTTAACAGTGTGGTGATGTAATATGTATCACAGATATGAATACAGTTATTACGTTGTGTGTTGAATACAGTTCACTACATTGTGTGTTGTTATCTCTTCTCTTATAAAGTGTAGCCTGTAAAATTCCATCATGTGTGAGATATATGCCAAGTTTGTTTCAAGCATTTGTAGTTCTTGTTTACTGCAAAAATGTTCTGGCTATACAACTTCAGACATCATTTTAATGTCATTAATATAATTACCATCTGTACCTGCAGAACAACTTTCATTATTTCTTAATTCTTTTTATAAGTAAAATTTGAAGAAAAATCTCCATATCAAGTATTCAGAATTATTTGTTGACAGTGCCAAGTGCATATGCAATTAAAAAAATAACCTTTCAAAAAAGGGCAACAATCAAAAATCTGAAACATTCCTTACCTATTGTTGGAATAGTTTGTATAAATTCATTTTGTTTTAATTTAAATAAGATACTAGTTTTTCCAGCATCATCTAAACCAAGGGTTACAACCCTCATCTCTATCTTTGGACCAATATGAACACGGTTATCCTGAAAAAGAAAATAAATGTGAAAAATAATCAATCTATGACATGCCCCTTTTGTTTTGTAAAAAAATAAAAATTTGTCCATTAGTACTTTATACTGTTACGTATATGAACGTCTTTGAAAAAAATGTCTTCTTGTATATTATCTTCATCTTTTCCATTAAAAATATTGTACAAAATGATTTCTTTTCATTATTTTTGTTACAAAATTGCATATATTTCTCATTGAAAGGAACAAAATAAACATGAAAATGAATTGGGCCAAATTAAGGCTTTGCTGATCCTGCTCCTTCAAGAAATTCTTCAAACTGAACTTCAGCCTTCCATAGGAAAGACTTTCAAGAATTCAAAGATGGCCATACGTCATACATTTCCAATGTATAATTTTCATATATTTTTATCCCCTTTTCATGTATAACCAAGGTTCAGGAGATCTGGAGCATGAAAAGTTGGACCCATCCTCTATCTTCTAATTAAAATGCAAAGTGGGGAACGTGACAAACATTTATGTGTGTTGCTTTTTTTTTTTTTCAAATACTGCCAATCAAACTTTTTTATTTCTAAATAATTTAGGTTTTAATGGATTACGTTGGTTGTCGTTTGTTGATGTGGTTCATAAGTGTTTCTTGTTTCTCGTTTTTTATATAGATTAGACCGTTGCTTTTCCTGTTTGAATGGTTTTACACTAGTCATTTTTGGGGCCCTTTATAGCTTGCTGTTCGGTGTGAGCCAAGGCTCCGTGTTGAAGGCCGTACTTTGACTTATAATGGTTTACTTTTACAAATTGTGGCTTGGATGGAGAGTTGTCTTATTGGCACTCATACCACATCTTCATATATCTAGTTATTATCTGTACCCGTTTACAGCATAAAAGCAGAACATGAGTTTCCAAATAAATAAAACATATAAAACGATGACCTTTGTAAATGTTATTGGTATAGCAGGATCTAATGGCAATTGTTCTGGAACATCAGAAAACTGTTGTTGTTGTTTCTGTATTGTCTCCAATAAAGTCTTCACGTCTTGTTTAGCTAACAAAATCTTAGCTGCATCCTGAAACAATTAAGATTTTTTTACTTCAGGTTATCCTATTCAAAATATGATTTAAAAATATGTTGGATATAAAAATATCATACATAATTCAAGATTAACTATAAGATGGGAGGTAACTCTTTTTATCCTGTAGTTTTTTTTATGTTAAATAAATTTTACGAGGATGTTTTCTTCTCTTTTCCAATGAAATATGCTTTAATACTATTTTACCTATGTTTAGACAAAATGTTAGATAAACTTATTGTTCATAAATATGTATTTATTTTGTTATTATGTTCTTGAAATACATATCCTGCAGTAAGATTATTTTGAATATTTCAGCATTTTAAACATTTCCTAGAGAAATTTTAACCGTAACTAAATACAAATTATCATATGTTAAAAAAAGTTCTTACATATATGAAAAAACATCAATATATTGATTTCCAGTGTTTCATCATAACAAAAATTAAAAACATGTTCCTGCAAACTTACTTATTCTTTCACTAGCAACAATGCAAATCAAAAACATGAAAAGGGATATTTTTACCAGTCATTTGGTTAAAGGGTACAAAATTAAGGTTAGTTGTAGTGGAGATCCAAAATAATAGTATTTCAATCACTTAAAGCTAATAAAAGATTATTGCTAAAACAGTCAAAACCATGGAACCTACTTTATACATTTTTAAAATTCTATCCATTACATAATTTCATGTTATTACGAAGATAAGAATCCAGTTTAGAAAAAAAACAAACATAATATTACTTGTTGCAATGTGATTTCACACTGGTGGCAAACTGCAGATATTTGGGACAGCAAGATTGCCATATCTTCCTGTTGTTGTCGAAGCATACAAAGTTTCTCACGAATATGTGTGTCAACAGTTGTCAAGGCAGCCACTTCCTGTCTGTTCAATGTCTCTCGTAAATCATAAAAATACTGTTTAATTTTTGCCCTTGACTGTTCTGCAGTACCTGGAACCTAAAATTAGAGGTAAGAAAATGCTACTATTACAATATGTTATTTTCAATCTTTCTAAATTCAACAATAGAATACAAATTACATGAACAAGTACAGTAATTTCTTTGTTCGTTCATTCATTAGCTAGCTTCCTGTAATAGCAATATAAAAATAGTGGTATGACTGCCAATGAGACAAGCACATTTTCACTCTGCTTTCCATGTGCCTTCTTTTATTTTCTTGTTCAAGTTGGTGTTCATCCTGTAGGTACATGGACTGGGCAGATTTTTATTGTGTGTTTTACTTTCATGATATATGGTCTAGATAGGTAAATGTGGAGGATTGAGCACATGTAAAATTGGTGTAACCCAAACACATATTGTGCTTGTACTAAGTGAGGCATCTTGACCATGTCTTGTTCAATGATCTTTGTTTTTTTCTCTATTTTCTTTGAGGACTTGGTTTTTGGTGGTTATTGTTACCTGTTGTACTTTGGTAATTTCTGGTGTTCTTTTTATATATTTTATACTTTAATAATGCAATCTTTCTACATATATCCTCAACATTTATTTATTTATCCATTCGTCATTCTAAATATACACTGCCTCTGTGTAGGTGTAGGACCATCAGATCTTTTAAATAAGTAATAGGAAGTAACCATTGCAAGCTGCGGGAGGATGGAGGAGGATTTGGAACTCCAATATGAATAATCTGGCCTCGTAAGAATTATAAAAACTTAATCTTGCCCAAGATAGGATTAGAATGAATAATCTGCCACACAAAATGCAGGAAATAATTGTGTACAACATAATATATGTTCAAAGTTTTTGAACTTTGTACCTTATTTTGTGTAATGTCTGACACTGAACTGTGCTCCTTGCGAGTCCATTTCATGGAAAATAAACAATTTCTTCTATGCCATGGAAATTGATTTTTCCATTCTGTCTATAATATCTGTAAAACTGTATCTATGTAAAGGGAGACACTAATAACTTTATATCCTGCATTTGTTAATTATCATGTCCAGTAATAATTGATTACACAGATTACAAAAGGATCTGGGAGATCTTTATTTGCAATACTAAACAATGGTAAAACACAACTGGATATGTCTTTACATCATAGTACCTAGTATACATATTTGTGACATTAAATGTTGAGATATAGAATTATAAAGACGGTAGTTAATATACAATGCCCTCAATTTGTGACTCATTAGTCCATATACCTACCCTCTGTGTAGATGTAGCCCCATCAGGACTCTGTAATAATTGCACACCACCCTCTATCTGTTGTATGGTCACACCCAATTTTCTTGCTGAATCAGCTACTTCTTCCCCAAAGGATTTGATTTGCTGTACAGCATTTGTTATTGATGTCCTTACATTCGTTGCTTCAGAGTCCAATAGAGAATGCTACAAAATAACAGTTTTATGAAAATATAAGACATGAGGTAGCAAACAGTGCCTAATCTTGTACATTTTGTTTGTAGAAGTTCTACAGAGAATAATATATATATACAAATTGTATAATATTATTGATGACCAATGTGTGATTTAAAACTGTCATTTTATAATTATAAATAAATTTAATTAAAACTATAATCTTACCCATAATTATGTAAGTGGTAAAGAAATACATAACAGTCAATCAACTATGAATTTTGTTTGAATATCAGTTAAAGCAAAATTGACTTTCCTGAGAAAACAGGAAAAAATGTCTTCCAACTGCAAAAATAACAGTATTCATGTGATGATTTATGCTTTGTATAACATCATCTACTTTTTAATGAAGTACTGACCAGATGAAGAACAACAAAAGCTGGTCCATTTCTTTATGGTTAGTTTGTACTTCAAGATCTGATGCATTATGAATATCTACCTGATTTTCCTCTCTCTTGATGAGTGCTTGGTGAGCTTCACATTTCAACCAGCTTCATTTAACACAAATTAATTTGATATCATAAGGTGTAATACTGCCATTGTTTTTCCCCTATTAGTCTTTGTTAAATTTGCACTTTTCAAAAAATTGTGCAGAATTTATCTTTGTTTCAAATAAAGAAATACTTGGCATGAGTAAAGTTTTATCCTATCCAGTACTACAGACAAAATTTTATATAACATTTCATTGCATATAAGATAATAACCATCACTGGATGTTAACCAATCAAATTTCCACCCCTTTCTTTCCTATTTACAAGCTTTAGTAACCATGTAACCTCAAGTTTCCAAAATATTTTATAGAAACACCAAATAAAAAAAGAATGGTGCTTTGAAACACACAAGATATATGTTTATGACTCAGAAATATTTTACTGCAATGAAAAGTAGGATTAATTTCCTACAACTGTCAAATTCAAGGGAATATTTTTTTTCCACCCTTTTTCATATGCAACCGGATGTGACATACTATGATTTGGTGGTATTACACCATAAGACAATGTATGGTTATTTAACTAGTTTCACTAATAGTAACAATGCAATTTAAGTCTTACCCTATGTTTAACATGTCTACCATAATCTTTACATATATAACACATCAAAGGATTATTTTTGCAATCTTCTTCTAAACAAGCAAATTCTACCAAATGCATTGGATGATATGGACATTTTGGATTCTCTTTTGGTTTTTCAGATAATGGAACTCTTTTGTGTCGCGCCAGTGTTCTGGTGGAATGTGTAAGTTCTGCACACTCTACACACAAGTGTGTACTACATGTCATACAGTATAAAACAGCCGTGTGAAGTTCATTCTCATCACATGGAATATCCAACTGTAATTAAAAATTATTTGAAATTAAATACCGAAATACATGTAATTAGAAATCATTTGAATTTGAATACTGAAATAAATGTTATTAGATATCATTTGAATACAAATGATGAAACCTACAGTATTTATTTTTTTTAATATTGTTTTGCATACAGAAAAAAAATTGGTGCTTTTTTCATATCAGATTTGTGTTTTGATTGTATAAATGTTAAAGAATAATATTTTTTTTAAATGTGCTAAGGGAGACAATTCAGTAGTACCGTACACAAGTTGAGCCACCAATGAATCCACATAATGCAATGTTATTGAATAGATATGCTATATTCCCTGTAAAACATAACATTTGTGAGTTTGCTTTAAAAAGATAACCTCATCAGTAGGTAAACATTGTTTTTGTCATCTTGTAAGTTTTGCAATATACTAAAAAGGTTAAATCATATGTTAGAACCTTATTCCTCTTAGGAGATCTATCCAATACACTCCCAAGCTAGTGCAATGTAATATCCTACTAGGGATTCACCAATGTTTGTGAATGCCCTAAAAATTTTAAATATGTGTGCTGATTTTCTTTCATAAACAAGTAGTATAAGACAATTTTCTATGAATGTACTAATTTTTAAAAAGTGACTTCTCCCTGGCAGCCAAACAGGGACAAGTGAAGACTCATCAGGAAGACTCCAGGGAGAATTGAGGGATCACATAAATGCTTTTTATTAATTAAATTTCCCAGCATATTTTGTAATTTTGAGGAGCCTTTTGCATGACAACTGTTAATGTATTATTTCCTTGCCTTGTGGTCTGAATGAATTGAAAAATAACACATTGACAAAAGATTTAGTACTAACAATCATTTCAAGTATGAACACTAGTTGTATAGAAGTATGTTTGATTTGGGCATAAAGAACTATTTACTAAAACACATCAATTTTGTATATTACCTCCTTTTCCTTATCTAAGTTTTGTTGTGCAAAGAGATTTATGTTTGATGCATTTTGAGTTGTAAACTGTAATTTCTCTAGCAATTCTAGCAATGCAAAATTTTTCTTCAATCCCCATACACCAGAATCACCAATTTCTGTGGGCTGTCTGTCAAATGGACACAGGATAGAAGTGCCATGAACTTGCAATCTGGTTAGACATTGATGACAAACTGTATGACCACACATCAACAACCGTGGAACCTTATCTCCTTGGAAACGAAACACGTCATCACAAACTCTACATTCAAGTATTGTCTGAAAAATAAAATCATATATGCATGCAAAATTGTGACTTTATCATAATGCATACTATTATAGAGGTATAGGGGGAGGGTTGAGATCTCAAAAAACATGTTTAACCCCGCCGCATTTTTGCGCCTGTCCCAAGTCAGGAGCCTCTGGCCTTTGTTAGTCTTGTATCATTTTTAATTTTAGTTTCTTGTGTATAATTTGGAGTTTAGTATGACGTCCATTATCACTGAACTAGTATACATTTTTGTTTAGGGGCCAGCTGAAGGACGCCTCCGGGTGCGGGAGTTTCTAGCTGCATTGAAGACCCATTGGTGGCCTTCGGCTGTTGTCTGCTCTATGATCGGGTTGTTGTCTCTTTGACACATTCCCCATTTCCATTCTCAATTTTATTAAACTTACATAAGTATGATTCAAAGTACCTGTACTATATCAAAGAAAAAAATTATACAATACTCAGTTGACTGTGATGGGTTGACTATGGAATGAACTGTCTGTTTTCAAGCAATAACTTAACATGCAGATCCATCATTATATATACAATAAATCTTATTGGCTGGATGAAATAATTAAAACTTCAAAATATGTAAAATCTGTGATGATTTGGTAACTTGGTAGCATACATGTATTATATCATGTTCGAAAAACGTTCAATAAGATAAAGAAAAGGTTAAACACCATTGTCATTTGAATGCTTGTGCATTGTGTTTTATCATCAATTATAAGATGACATTTGCTATTTGGAAGGAGTATGGTGTTTTTAATGCAATAAATGAATCAGACATTAACTTATGATAATATCTTATGCAGTTGTAATAAACATTATCATTGTACTTGACTTTTATACTAATGATTGCCATGTATCTGTTTTTAACGATTTTTTTTATGCTTTTCTAAGATGAGGGCCTCAGGGAATATTAGTTATATAACTAACTGTGTAACCTTCTTATAATAATAATAAATTATTGTTGTTGTTGTAGTTTTTAACCATGTTAACACATTTCTAATCACATTTTAAAGAAGTAACAAATTTATTTTGCCTGAAATCAGAATCTTTTGATGTATGACAGTATATCAAGAGCCCAAAGTGAAAGAAAATAATATTGTTTGCATAAAAAAGTTATTCCTTTTTAATAACATTATATGTAACAAACAGCAGTCTGCACCGTTAGGCACTAGTCTGATGCCCTAGGCTAGAAAAATTGTATTCAGACTAGTAAGTATTTGCAAAACTTTGAACGCATTATTCCTGAACTAGTACATATTTTTGTTTAGGGGCCAGCTGAAGCACACCTCGGGGTGCGGGATTTTCTCGCTGTATTGAAGACCCTTTGGTTGCCTTCGGCTGTTTTCTGCTCTTTGGTCGGGTTGTTGTCTCTTTGACACATTCCCCATTTCCATTCTCAATTTTATTAGACACATAAGAATAATGTCAGAATATTGGTCTTCAGACTAGTAGTTGGAAAGAGTTCCATATGGCACCCCCACAGAATAAACTGTAATACATTATTGTGTTCTTTTAGTATGGTGGGGGTGCCATATGGAACTCTTACCGTCTTCTTTGCCCTAGTTGCCCAGTTATGTAAGATCGTGTTAGAAAACCAATAAAAAGAAAAATCAATATACTAGTGAATCCTAAATCGTTAGCTTTTTTCCACAACAGTTGCATTTGTGCATTCACACTGTTGACGTAGGCTACCTTGCTGTTAAGCATATGATTACCCATGAAATTTATTTGTACATTTTTCCGGTAAAATTTATTTGTACACAGTATATCTGATTACCAAAAAGTATTGCTGAATTATACAGATAGCCAAGCCGGGACTTCGTCCTCTTTTAAATGTAACACCTGCCTTATATTATATAGTGCCATTAGGCTTAAGATTGAGGATGGAAAGTATTTGAAACAATGGCAATCTTGTCTTGTCCCCAATTTTTGGTCAGTCTATAAAAATGTATGCATTAAAAATATCTGCTGTAATAGATATCTAAATTATGAACAAATGAAGGCCAATGTATTTTTAATGCTTAAAACAAACCCTGTCTGTTGTTTCCTGGTTATTCATTTCCAATTACCCTCGTCTGAGGTCTCTTTATCTTTTTGTTTTTATTCCCCAACCATTTGTCCCAGGATAGATTCTAAATTAAATGTTACATATTCCGGGTACTATGTATTTTCGATCATTTCAAAATTATATTTTAGAACCAATCTAGTATAGATAACTGTTCATTATTTAGATAAGGACTTTTTTTTATATTTAACAAAACTACTTGAATGTGATGTAATGGTCAAACCCTCGAATAAAAATTATACAGCTTCCTTAGAAAACAACACGTTATAAATTTAATGCGTCCTTAGTTTAGCTGTCTCTATACCGGAAGTAGCTGAAGAAGATGGAAGGTGCAAGAGAGAAAGAACACCTTTTGGCGTTAAAAGGTAATTTTTACCGATTATCTAATCATTTAAGTATTTACATATTAAAGTTAAATACAAAACTAAAATTTAATTAGTAGACAGTAGTGTTTGTAGCCAGTGGTACACGTGATATTTTGATATGTGACATGGTATCGTCTGCTTGAGTTGAATATTTTCCTCTGCATAAATTGTTACTCCATAGAGTATAGAGCAACTAGTTACCAAAGTCCAGCCTCATGTAGAATAACTTGATTTGGAACCAACTATAAAGGTGATAAACTAATTGACAATCGAGCTTCATTTAAATTCACTTAGTTACAACTTCTTACAAGATAATATAAGGCAAGTGCTACTGGCAGTAATTACAGGTAGAATAGCTGGTAGATACAACCACGTTAATGATACCTATGTCCGCAAATCAGCAGTTATTTTGCCATTGCTCCTCATTTTCACAGTTTACAATCTATATTTCTGATCACATTTGTCACTTAAATCTGTAAATGTAGAAAGAAATGCATACTAAAAAATACATTTTTACAGTATTTTACCTCTCAATAGGGTTATCACCCCAAGCCAATTTACAGTCACAACAGGTGTAATAAATTTTGTTACATAATCCTAAATTTAGCTAATTTAAAAAGGGTTAATCAGCGGACATTTCAGTTTTATTTTATTTTTTCATATGACCACAATTTGCAATCATTGCCTTAGCTATTTGGTATAAATGTTATTTACAGTACGAAGAATTCTTTTATAATCATATAAGAAAACACAGTTTTACTTGAAACCTGTTAAAAACTTTAATATCAGATGTATATAAATTGTCTTTTTCATCTAACCTGTATCACATAATATGTGATTTGTATTCATCTTACTGACTTAAGGGCATACAAAACTGTATACATTGTACTACATTTAGGGATTCTATCGTATTGAAGGTTTACAAGGCGTTGGTTCATTGTTGTTTGTAATTTTACATTTGTATATGTTTATGGGGCTTTTTAGGGTTTTGTAAAGTGGTTATACTAAAACTGCATGCATAGAACAAAAGACTTCTAAACTGTATGAATTGTCTTGATGAATTAAGAATTAATAATGTCATAAGTATACGATGTAAGATACATGTACAATAATACCATATTAAGGTAACATATTCTTCTGTGTGTGATTTCCAATATTCTCTGACCCATGAAAAGAGAATAATATAACTTTAGAATTATAAAAGTCTCTGTGAAAATAAAATATATAAAATTAACTTTACAGTCCATTAATGACATTGAAATTTTAATCACAGTTTTAAACAAATATTTGGTGCCCTGTCCTTTACCTTCATACTTTTTAACACCCTATCATACTTTATGATCAGTCAGTACTCCAATTCATCTTTTAGTAACATAATTCGAGTTATCCCAATTGGTCAATGGTTGTGTACTGTTTTTATGCCCCCGACGTAGGCGATGGGGGCATTAAGTGTAAACCTTGACCGTCTGTCCATTCCATTTTCGTTGCAAAGCTTGAGTGGGGGCATTCGTATCCTCAGACACATTCTTTTTTTATTGTTTGTTTTTTTTTACAGTTGGGTAAGATTGTTTGACAGTTTATGACGATATTTGTTAGATTTCATTGCCAGATACACAACATATTTAATGTATAATTGTTTGTATTACCACACATCAGTGTTTTTTCAATGCACAAAATCCACAGATCTAGCTTGATCAGCATCTATTAAAGAATTCTGCTCAAACTGGTTTATAGTGGCAGTCTTGAAACTGCAGTGAGGTGAGAGTTTGTTCCATGTAGAAGGCCTCACTATGATCATGATGATTTTGAGATAAAGACAATGAAATTTAAAGCACTGATCTTTTGCTATTGTTTTTAGGGTAAAGATTGCATGAAATGCAATCAAAACCTTATGGTACTGACTTGATATGTATATCTCCCAAGGTTATCACTACCTTTGATAGCTCAAACAAAATAGTGCAGTGAAGTGATCATTCTTTAGATCCTATCCAGTTAATGTCTTGCTATTAATTGATGACATATTATACTATCTAAGTTACAATATGATGTTTATTTGAATTACCATACTTGTCAAGAAAACAAGAAACATTTTGTTTATTACATAAGGTATGCTAACTCCAACTCAAATTTATCATTTGCCTTGCTAAATACAATTCAATGTTTTATTATAAATTCACAAAATGGCTAAATGAAAGTAAGCCTTACCCTTCAGTGCTTACAAGCACTTTGATTTTCATGCCATATCCTTTCTTTTCCATTTTTACAGTAGTTTTACATGTATATTGACCACTTCTCACTCAAGCTCAATAATGAGACATAAAAACTTCAAGAATTAATATTTTTGGGAATGTACATTATCAGACTCAAAGAACAACATCTACAACATATATATAGAACAAATGGAAATTCTAATGTTCATGGACATCACAACATATCAAGCTAAATATATGTTGCTTCTGCTC
The DNA here is from genome assembly GCF_021869535.1 of Mytilus californianus. Lineage (NCBI taxonomy): Eukaryota > Metazoa > Mollusca > Bivalvia > Mytilida > Mytilidae > Mytilus > Mytilus californianus. The sequence goes on from NW_026262581.1 coordinate 78,941,605, forward strand.
TTCTTCATGAGTTACAAATATCTTTATATACAAGACTTTGCATTACTTGTTAAAGTTACATGTAACATCCTTCATCATTTGGTTGTTGCTTAGCTAGGGCCTTCATTTTTGTCCGATCTTCTTCAAATTTGAGGAAAGAATTCATCAACACCATAGATGATTGTAATGATAAGAAAAATATGAAATCGAGAACCATTTTTTTTAGTGAGGGGGACTTATATCCATTATTCTTGTTACCTGGAAAGTGCATCAATTTCTTATCAAATCCTCTTCAAATTTGTTTGAAAGTTCCCACTAAGCCATAGATAAGTTCATCATTAAGACAAATCTGAATGGGGTGTTCGGTTTTAGGCAATTCTTCACATATCATGCACTAACTCCAGTATTCCTTGATTAATTTCCTCAAAACTACATTATTGTTGGATTGATTGCAGGAAGCTCCCTTTCGATTGTGTTTCATTTTCTTAATTGCCTTTCTAGAGTTACAGGATTTAATTGTCAGATGAAAGTTAATTTTTCACATATTGTGCCATAACTTGAGTTTGCTTGGATTGATTTACTTGAAACTTTATAGGATTGTAGGAATAGGTAAATATAACACACTGTTCGATTAAAAAAAATATGTGCTTTGTCCTTCCAGAGTTGTAGGACTTTTAAAAAAAAAAAGTGCTTTGTCCTTGCAGAGTTGTAGGACTTTGACCATCAGATGAATAAATTTATGACATTTTTTTAAATATCATGCACTATCTCTAGAATGCTTGGATCAAATTACTGCAAACTTAACAATGTTGTTAGGATTGGTGAATGTAGAATTCACTTTTGATTTTGAAAAATTTCTTGTTTGTCATTCAGGAATTTGATATCGATATGCCTAAGGGTATCCTCATGCATGTATTTCAACTTGTATTCCAAGGAAAAACAATATACATAAACGTTCAATTAAAAATTAAATTAAAAAAATTAACTACATAGGGGTCATTCAGGGTACTCCAACTCAGGGCACACAAAGGATATCCTGCCCACACTTAGTAAGTTACCTGTGAGTAGGACTTGTAAAATATTCAATCTTAAATTTTTTTTGTCTGGAGCTATTCTCAACTCTTATCTGTCATCCTTTAACTTTCACAATAATCTTCTCTTAAGTAGTTTTAGTAGTCCAGCTACTGTATCACAAGCCTGTCAACACTGAGGTTGTGAGTTCGAATTCCACAGATGCCAGGTGCGTTCGACTCCAATCTTAATTGACTTTAATGTTGTCAGTTTTCCTGCCAAAGGTTGGTGGTTCTCTCTGGACACTCAGGCTTCCTCCACCAATAAAAACTGACCCTCACGGAAAAGCCAATAGTGATGAAAGTGGTGTTAAACACCAATCAATCAATCAATCGATCTCTTCTGAAACAGATGGGTCAATTGAGACCTAACATGGCAACAATCATCATTTGGATATCTAGTTTTATAACAAATGTGCCCAATAATCCGTCCTGCCAACCAACATGGCTGACATGGCTTAAAAAATAGAACTTCTTTTAGGAGTTATTGCCCTTAAATGACAAATTTTACCTTTTTTTTTTTCATTTTTGCCTATTATCTTGAAAACAATTATATAATAGGAAACTTTTTTATATAGCAAAAATTATCAGCAAGACAAGATTTACAAATAAGTGAACATGGCCGAAATTGTCAGTCAACTACTTATTGGAGTTATTGCCCTTTAATGACGATTTCTACCAATTTGTTGCATTTTTGCTTATTATCTTGATAATTTTAATAGATAGAAAGAAACTGCTACAGTTAAAATTATAAGCAAGACACAATCAACAAAAAAAGAGATTTTAGTCATGAATTATATTTTAGTCTACAATGTTGCAGAGTGGCCATTTTTGAAGATGAACATAGATCCAAGTCAGAGATACCAGCTCTTTAGAGCCTTCAGTTATCAAATGTTTTTTAAATTTTTATTAAGACTTCCTCATAAGAAAAAAACATGGATGAGTTTGATAATCAGAAAAATCTGAAAGGCTGGAAATCTCATTTGTTTTTTTGGGACAATAATTTGAACCAAACTTGGTGGGAATTATGTATGGGAGGTCTCCTACAAATGGTCCTTATCTGATTTTGATCAGATTGAAAACATGGCCACATTTAGAGGCAATCTTTAATTCATTTTGGATGGTGAAAAAAATTTTCTGAAACTTTGGGTGATTGATGATCTACAAATATCCTTATTAAATGTTGATATAACAGGCATTCATGGAAACATGGATTGAAGGCATATAGTTCCCTTAGAAACCTATGGAAAATCATTTTTCATCTTTCATATGAATCAAGCTGGCAATTTTAAACAATATTGGGAGAAATGATGTATGGAACTATTGAAAGGCATATCCAAATGAACAGCATTTGTTCACTGATTATATTTCAACATCTCATCAGTGTACAAGCCAAGGCAAAATATTTTTATTTTCTAGATAAGTTGTACATATAAACCTGACTTGAATATATCCATGAAGAGAGGATTTTGATTTTCTTAAATTTTACATAGAAATTGTTGCTGAATTTAGCCAGTTTTAAAGGAAATTTCTCATTTTGAGTACATAATTGTCTTTCAAAATTCTGTATCCATATCCTATGAGGGGTCATAGTTCAGTTTAGTTTTCTTTATAAATTGCATTTTGCTGCTTTCTCAGTTGAATAATACAGACTTCAGGGAACCTCTTGTTATCTCAAGGCTAGTTCCTGTTGATGTAAAACAATACTAATGTACCAGTTGTTCTAAACAGCATGAATTTAAGATAAATTTGGTGTCAAGATAGTAATTGTCACAGAACATTAGATAATGGACAAGCTTGGTAGTAAGCTAATGGAAGCTTACAATTATAGATTGTTGTATATCATGAAGAGAAATGTCAGGTCTATTCTCAGATTAGTGTGCTCAGATACTAAGAAAATATTGATTTTGGTTTTTCTTTTCATGATGGATCTTTTAGATTTCTTTGTTTGATTCGTTAATAAATCTGTCTTGTCAAATATTGATGTTTATAAAAAACAGTAAATATTTTCACTGAGTATAGTACTTATATTGTATTTTGTGTCAGTGACAATATTTATATTGATCTGTGGTTTTTTAATGTCCTAAATGATATTTATATGTTTTGAAATTTTACAATGCTGTACGTACAAGTAGGTTTTTGGTGGAGCCATATTTTGTAGTTGAGATTATTTATAGACAAGATGAAGCGATCTTGTATGTGTTTAATGCAAATTAATAAAACATTCTTTAAGTTTTTTAGTTATATGAAAATTAATTCCCTTTGATAAGACCTATATATTTGGACAAGAAAAAAATAACAGAATGTTTTATAAGTACCTAGCTACCAACCCTAATGTTGTACTACTGTCAAAGAAGGATGTATCATGATATACAATTGTCTGTCCAAATTTTAACATGTTGCTTGATAGCTCAAGGATGCTTTGATAGATTATCATAACATTTTGGTTGGAGTGGGCAGTATATTATAATGACTGTGTCCATTCATCTGTATGTCTGTCCACTCTAATGTGTGTATCTGCTACTGCCCTTGAACTGCTTGAAAAATTTTGTCAAATTATTGCATAATACTCACATGATGCATTTTTGCACCTCCTATTTCATTTCTTGGTCTAAATGATTTTAGGGGTTATATTTGGCATGACATGGCCCATCATATCCACACACTAAGTTAAACATGAATAACTGCTTTTTTTAGACCCCTTATTAGAATTTAATGAAACTGTCTCAGAATCTTCATCATAAAATGCCATATTGTGCACCTTCTATTTTGTTTATTGATCTGAATTATTTTTGTTTTTGTCTAGGATTGAAAACAGGGGGATTTCTTTTCATTTATATGATTTTCATTTTTGTTGTTCCACTAGCTAGCTGTCCTGAACAATCTTGATGCAGATTCCTGAAAAACCCATTGTGAGTCAATGTAATGGTGTATGACAAAATTGACTATATATACGTACTATTAGTAGTTTCATGCTATTCATTGCTTATTAAGAGGTGAATATGAATATGTGTTGATTATAATAAATAGGTTATTTTGATGTAAATGAAAATAACAAAGCCCTTTTCTCGATTTGCCTTCATAGGAAACTCTGAAAGGCAAAGGATGTAGAAGACCTGAATCACTTGAAAATCCATGTGACCAAAAATAATAGCCAAATCCATCTAAGGTCAACTTTGCCTGAGGGAGTTGGAACCTTAGTTTGATACTAATTTTAATTTTATCAATGGGAGAATTTAAGAAAAGTTTGTTATAAATAATATCAGTACATGTACATTATGTACCAAAGCACTGACTACTGAGCTGATGATTCCCTCCTGGACTAATAATGCCCGTAGAAAAAAATCGTTTGATGTATGTTGTTTGCATGACCATGTACTAGTAGATGGCTTTTAGGATCATAAAGAGACTCTACAAGGTTTTATGCTATGTCAGAATAGTATATGAGCTTTTTTTCTGCATGTATCACATCAAAATAATTATAGATTAATCTATACAACATTTAACACACAGATAGCAAGCAGCTTGCACCAAAAATTAACTGTGAAGAACGTGACACTAATATGGTAACTTTTTATCCACCATTCCATTTGATAGACAATGGAATTAATCAAATTTACACTGAGTTTGTTCAACAAAATGTATAAAAAAGGTGTGTGTTTTCCCTCATTTTGTACAATAACTTATGTTAGCTTGCATTGTCAATGATTGTATTGCAGGAAATTCTTACACAATCTTAGAATGTAATGTCTTACCTTCAGTTTTTGGGGCTTTGACTTTTGTTGTTCAACAATTTCTTAATTTCGTTCATTAGAAAAATGATGGTTTCCACTGGCGTTTTGCTATATCCAATAAAATGTTTGTTAAGTGTAACAGATTGGTAAAAAATTATAAACTTTCCTTTCACTTTTGTTCTTTCTGAGTTGTGGAAATTGTTGATGAAAAGATGAGCTTTTCGGATTCCATATACAGTAATAATGACTTGATTTTTTTACCTTTTCATTTAAAATATTTATGTTGTGGAAAGAAGATAAAAAAAGAGAAGACGTTATGTACAATCATGTCATGTGCTTACAGTTTATTAAGAGCATTATTAGCAGAAATGTGTTGTTTTCCTGCCTTGCAAGACATAGGGCTCCTAGGGGTTAGCTCTTATATTTCAGCAGGTAGATTAGACCATGATACTTTAAATCTTAAATACAGATGCCTTATTTTCTGAAATTTATGCTGGCATTTGTCCAGTCACATCAATGTCCTTGACCTTATTTTCATAGTTCAGCGACAGATTAAATCACTGTATAGATATTGTCAAGTGATTTTTTTATACGACTGCAAAATTTTTGCAGTATTATAATGGTATGACAGTGTGGTTGTCATCAAAAGACATTTGGTTTTTAGACAGTAACTTGAGTATAAGTGTATGGATCTCTATGAAATCGATCACAAGGTTTCACACCACAAGGGAAGGTTGGGATTGATTTTGGGGGTTATTGTCCTAACTGTTTAGGAAGAAGGACCACAAAGGGGCCAAAAATAAGCAATTTTCTTGTTTTAGGACAATAACTCATGTATAAATGTATGGATATCTATGAATTGTACCACAAGGTTCCATACCTCAAAAGGAAGGTTTGGGTTGATTTTGGGGGTTATGGCCCAAACTGTTTAGGAATAAGGGGCCAAAAAAACAAGGATTTTCTGGTTTATGGCCCTAACGGAATAAGGACCAAAAACAATACTTTTCTAATACTTTGTATAAATTGCTTATTTCTTGACCAATATCAATGGGGTTTAATTCAAAGTCTTGAATTCTTGAGGTTTTTTATACGACCGCAAAAAAATTTTTGTGGTCGTATATTGGTATGACGTTGGCGTCGTCGTCGTCGTCTGGCGTTGTCCGAAGACACATTGGTTTTCGCACTCTAACTTTAGTTTAAGGGAATGGATCTCTATGAAATTTTACCATAAGGTTCAATACCACAAAAGGAAGGTTGGGATTGATTTTGGGGGTTATGGTACCAACAGTAAAGGAATTAGGGGCCAAAAAGGGGCCAAAAATAAGCATTTTTGTAACTTCCAGACATAACTTGTGTGTTAGTGTATGGATCTCTCTGACATTGTACCACAAGGTTCCATATCACAAAAGGAATGCTGGGATTGATTTTGGGAGTAATTGCCTCCAAATTTTAGGAATTAGGGGGCAAAAAACAAGCATTTTTCTAGTTTCATGACAATAACTTGTGTGTAAGTGTATGGATCTTTCTGAAATTGTACTACAAGGTTCCATATCACAAAGGGAAAGCTGGAATTGAGTTTGGGGGTAATTGCCGAAACGTGTAGGAATTGGGGGCCAAAAAGGGGCCAAAAATAGGCATTTTTCTAGTTTCCAGACAATAACTTGTGTTCAAGTGTATGGATCTCTCTGAAATTGTACTGCAAGGTACCATACCACAAAGGGAAGGCTGGGATTGATGATGGGGTAATTGCCTCAATATTTTAGGAATTAGGGGCCAAAAAGGGGCAAAAAACAAGCATTTTTCTAGTTTCAGGACAATAACTTGTGTGTAAGTGTATGGATCTTTTTGAAATTGTACTACAAGGTTCCATATCACAAAGGGAAAGCTGGGTTTGAGTTTGGGGGTAATTGCCCTAAACGTTTAGGAATTTGGGGCCAAAAAGGGGCCAAAAAACACATTTTTCTAGTTTCCAGACAATAACTTGTGTTCAAGTGTATGGATCTCTCTGAAATTGTACTGCAAGGTACCATACCACAAAGGGAAGGCTGGGATTGAGTTTGGGGGTGATGAATCATAAGGGGGTTTAAAAAATTTGGGGGGGATTTTTTTTTTCTTTTAAAATTTTCCATTTTAAGTTGGTTATTTCTGATTTATATTTAAAATCAAATAATAATGATATGGTAGGAGATACACACCAAGCAGGATGTGTAAATTATTATATAATAAGTATTGTGCAATAGCAAGAAATCTTCAATTGCACAGTATTGCACAATAGCAAGAAATCTTCAATTGCACAGTATTGCGCAATAGCAAGAAATCTTCAATTGCACAGTATTGCGCAATAGCAAGAAATATCCAATAGCACAATATTGCGCAATAGCAAGAAATTGTCAATTGTACAGTATTGCGCAATAGCAAGAAATATTTAATTGCACAGTATTGTGCAAAAGAAGATACTTCGTATAAATTGCTTATTTCTTGACCAATTTCAATGGGGTTTTATTCTTGAATTCTTGGGGTTCTTTAATATGCTGAATCTAACCGTGTATTTAGTTTTTGGATTTTGGGCATCGTTTTTAAATTGGTCCACATTGAGGTCCAAAGGGTCCAAAATTAAACTTTGTTTGATTTCATCAAAAATTGAATATTGGGGTTCTTTGATATGCCGAATCTAACCGTGTATTTAGATTCTTAATTTTTGGTTCCATTTTCAAATTGGTCTACATTAAGGTCCAAAGGGTCCAAAATTAAACTTAGTTTGATTTTAACAATAATTGAATTCTTAGGGTTCTTTGATATGCTGAATCTAAACATGTATTTAGATTTTTGATTATGGTCCCAGTTTTCAAGTTGGTCCAAATCGGGGTCCAAAATTAAACTTTGTTTGATTTCAACAAAAATTGAATATTTGGGTTCTTTGATATGCTGAATCTAACCATGTATTTAGATTTAGGATATTGGACCATAATAGGTGAATGTCCAATTAAAAATTTTTAAGTTCTTAGACCACATTCATTCTGTGTCAGAAACCTATGCTGTGTCAAATATTTAATCACAATCCAAATGCAAAGCTGTATCAAGCTTGAATGTTGTGTCCATACTTGCCCCAACTGTTCAGGGTTCGACCTCTGCGGTCGTATCAAGCTGCGCCCTGCGGAGCATTTTATTATAAATTAATATGCTGAATCTAACAGTGCATTTAGATTTTGGATTTTGACCACATTGAGGTCAAAATTAAACTTTGTATGATTTAATCAAAAAACAAATTTTTGGGGTTCATCGATATGCTGAATCTGACGGTATATTTAGATTTTGGATTTTGAGCCTGATTTTCAAGTTGGTCCAAATCATTCAAAATTAAACTTTGTTTTTGATTTCAACAAAAATTAAATATATGGGTTCTTTGATATGCTGAATCTAACCGTGTATTTAGATTTTGTTTTTTGGCCCCATTATCAAATTGATCCAAATTGAGGTTTCAAGGGTCCAAAATTAAACTTTTTATGATTGCATCAAAAATTGAAATTTTAGGGTTCTTTGATATGCTTAATCTTACTATGTATTTCGATTTTGGATATTGGACAATAATAGGTAAATGTCCAATTTCAAATTTTTCAGTTCTTAGACCACATTCATTCTGTGTCAGAAACCTATGCTGTGTCAAATATTTAATCACAATCCAAATTCAGAGCCGTAACAAGCTTGAATGTAGCTATATATAGTGTCCATACTTGCCCCAACTGATCAGGGTTGGACCTCTGCGGTTGTATCAAGCTGCTCCCTGAGAAGCATTTTATTTTAAGTTATTTTGCGTAACAGGACAACTATATTTAGTATATAGAATTGTTGCAGCAGACAGTGTTTACCTGACCTTTATAATTACCTCATTTCACCTTTTATTGGTCAATGTCAAGTATTCATGATTTGGTTGGTTTCTCATATACTATCAGCAGTTTGATATATTGAATGATTGAAAGAGGTATATTTGTCTTGAATGGTTCATCTTACCTTGACCTCAAACATTATGGTTCATTGGATGGTCAACATCAAATGTTTATGATTAGGTCAGTTATAAGATACTTTAAGCAATGGGTCAACAATGGTTGTTATATGAAATGATTGTAAGATGTACAGTCTCATGTGCAGGCTTCATGTGACCTTGACCTCATTTTAATGGTTCTTTGGTCAATATTAAGTTTTCCTGAATAGATTTGTTTCTAAGATACTACATGGAGCAGGTCAACTATATTTGATGTAAGAATGGTTGTATGATGTATACATGAATGTATGTAAGGCAGCCCTCATCTGACCTTGACCTCATTTTAATGCTTCAATTGTCAATCCTAAGTTTCTATGGTTAGGTCTGTTTCTCAGTTTCTGTAAGCAATAGATCAACAATATTAGATGTACCAAATGATTATAAGGTGTACACATCCCTCTAGCAGATCTTACCTTGAACTTATTTTGATTTATCTTGATAATGTAAAGTTTATGTGATATCTGTACTTTAAAACTTGATCTTATTCTGTAGACTTGGACTTTCATAATGAAATTTAGTCATGGTCAGTAAATTCAGTGTGTGCCTGGTGCACTCATGTTTTTTTTACCTTTTATTACAATTAAAAAAAAAAATCACCCTTTCAAATAGGGCCAGTTTGTTGTTAACAGACCAATGTTTGTAAGCTTGAATTGAGCTCAGATTGGGAGATCATGTAAAAATATAAAAACTGAAAATAAAAAATTATGTGATCAAAGGTTTAAGGCACCCATCCAATGCACCAGTCTGTCTTGATATTTATGACCTCTCCCTAAATCAACTTGGCTCTTGTAACAGTGGTTTTGAGCTTATGTACCATTAAGCAATAATCAATCAATCAATCTACATGAGCTATGGATTCCAATCAAAATTGTGTCCTATCTCATATTCCTCTGCTCAAATTAATCTTAGAGCTTTTCATACTTAACATGATCAAACATGATATTAAAATGAAATGGAAATACATTAGTAAAAACAGCAGCAACATTAACATGAATGGGAATGAGGCGAAGACTTATTAACCATGGGAAAAAGAAAAGAGTTAGTACATTTAAGTAATAACAGCAGCCCTATTTACATTATTGAGAGGTCAAGGCTTATCAACTATGGGAAAAGGAAAAAAAAGTAATACATAAAAGCAAGTCAATCAGCCACATTTGTATTACTGGGAGGACAAGGCTTACAAACTCATGCCTGATAATGGGAAATGAAAAAGAGAGCTGAAGCTTTTTGGAAAGTAAGGAAAGAGCAAGTTTTGAGTGGATTTATATGATAGAGAATATGATGGATTTTGTTATTCCCATGGGTCTAGTTTAAGCACAACAGATACAGAGATGTAGCTTATGTATTAGTTGTGTTTTTGGGTCCCTGTCTCATTGATATGATCTACCAACATCTCCATTTAGTTATTAATGTACAGCTCAATCAATGCATGTGGTTTGTTTATTGTCCTTTTTGTACTTTAACATCAAACTATTCAGTAAAATTGGAGTTATTTTGACAAGAAGTTTTGTAAAACATATGAACCTAAAATGATTCTTCCTGGAGACTCCTTGCTGCAACATATCTTAAGTGTCCATTTTTGAAACTTTTTTTGGTCAGATTGCACCCAATTCTAGCATATTTAGCAAGAATGGTAACATAACAATTGTAAATTTAAGGTTTTGTTTTGCTTCTAATGTAAAATCCAAGACGGCCATCAGTACCAGAATTATATACATGGAATTGTACAGAAATACTTGGAAACAGCTTCTTTTTGAAAATTTTCAAGGATTAAGAAGTGTTCTCAGGTTATTAGATAGATAATTGTTTTTTTATTCCTATACCATAAGAATTCATCCAAAATATGTGTCTAGGCAACACAATGCATTTGTGCCAGTAGCTTCCTCTGTACCAGATGATTATACTATATATACAGATGATATAAAGCAATAATTGCCCTCGAGTTTATGCAAGCAACAGTCAGTCAATCAGATACATGTTCTATATAAATATTACACTGTATAGTGATGGAAATTAATATAGCATGTTAATCTTCCATTCATTGCAGATATAAAACAAGAAAAATAATTTTAACCTTTCTTTACTATGTTGAGTAAAACTATACAAATAGTACCAGATATTGGCAGATAACTATCACTATTGTACTTGGAACAAGTCAAGTAAGAAACAATGTTTTATTTGGTAAAAATCACAGAAAACATGATAGGAAGGAATAAAAACATGGTCAGTTTTTATGGCATTAGTGGCAACAAACCACGGGAATGAACTCTCCATCACTGAGTTCTAAATGCTACAAAACAGTTATTTTTTCACTCATTGATGCCTGTTCATCATCGGTAACTTCTGTCACAAACAATGGCGCTGAAAGAGCAGCCATATTTGCCTGATTCACTATTCCAGATGCAATACTAAAATGTCTAAATTTTTCTTCTTTTCGGCTCTTACAAAAACTACATAAACTACATTTGATATAATTTAGAATTGACAAAACTACATACAGTCCTGGTATAGTAAACATTGTCCATATTGGAATAGTTGATGCTAAGTCTGCCGCTGGTTTCTGAAGCGTAAATCTTATAGCTGCCAGTACAATAAGGCAGTTTAAACTAGATGTTTCCAATGCAAGTGATTGACAAAATGATGTTTTTTGCCTGAATATGATGCCTAGAACATACGCCATGATAAATCCACACAGTGGAAGCAGAAGTGCTGCGAAAAAGGCCCAACCGTCCACGGGATCAAAGACATACATATTGATGTAAACTCCTAGTGTAATATATAGAATAGTTGCAAGCAGTAAGAATGGCTTTATTATCCATGTCATTAATGCATCTGCTACAACTGGTTTAAACCGGTTTATAACCAATCCAGCGGTGTAGGCAAAAAATATAGATGCCAGCCATATTTCAAAATTATATATTGGAATAATTCTGATTCCCTGATTACTCTGAAAATACTGTCCCAGCACAAAAATCCACAGTGGAGCTGTACCTGAAAGCAGAAAGAAGAAAGCTGATAGTACACATGTAATTAGAAAGACTCTTGTATGAATGCATACGAAACATGTACATGATTACCAAAGGCTGAGAATGCCTTGTGTATTTTTTTAATGGACCACTTCAAGGTATTGTAGACAAAAGCTGAAATGATGCCATACCTTAAAAGCCAAGATAACTATTTAAAATACATGTAGTTCATGCTTGTAATGATATGATTATCAGCAATTTACATAAGACTAAAGGATATCTTTGTTTAGTAGAAATTTTTTATAGAGTTGAAACAAGTTCTAAACGAAAAAGCTGAATTCTGTAGATTGCTAGGGGTTCTTTTTCCTGTTACATTTTTATTACTTATTAATGAAGCTCCTCAGGGAATGACATTTTTTGTTTAATACAAAAAACAAAAATTCATACCAAAATGGCAAAAAGTAATCACTAAAAAGTTAATTTCTAGCTTTTGGCATTAGTTTCAATAAATCAACTCCATACATAAAAAGATCCATCGAAACCACTGGGAAATTAAGTCTTATGGATGTGGCTTTTTAATCTTTGGAAAAAATACAAATATAGATATCTCTGAAATGTCAAACCTTTCATGCGCTAGAGGCTTAAGTATTTTACGTTATCAATATATCTCTGACCGTCAAATCTTGCTTGTGTTTGCGTCAAATCTTTCTTGTGCTTGCGGCAGGATTATTTTACTTTATCAATATGTCAGATTCTATTGTATTGACCATTAATAAACTTAATTTAATTTGTGGTTCATGCCAGTAAAATGTTATTTCACATTTATTACATTAGTTCTTTGTTTGTATTGATAACTTTTAATGAAACTTTATGTGTCTGTAGCTGAAATACAATTGTTGCTACGATTGGGAAGACGTAAAAATACAAAATTATGTCTCTCTTTGACTTTTTAGTTGTAAAGGCAAGGTATCTAATAGCATATTACCATTTAGTATCTGTTAAAGTATAAATAATTAATTATAATGTGTTGAGGTTGGAAATGAAAAAGGTGTGGAAACTCGTTGCTTTCTGACAGTTACAAATGGAAAAAGGGATAAAACTGACAATTTGAAAAGATTTCCTGAAGAATCTTTTAGACTGTCTATCACAATTGTTAATGTCTTCTTGATGAGTTGCTAAAATATATATTGCAATGTTGCATGTAATGAAATAAAGAGATGATATGTCTAGCAGGTCTTTTCAGGCTTTTAAATAAGTTCTGTATTGGTGAATAATCATTACCCGTAATGGATCTACAGTTAACACATCTTGCGCTCTGTCATTTTAGAAAAAATTGTCTTTTTTATATAGCTTTCAAAACACAGAAAATCCGTTTTTTATTATTGAAAAGAATGTGTTGTTGTATGAGGTTTGTTCAAACTTTCTCAAGAAATTCATTTAATTGTAAGATCTATTAAAGTTATCTCCAAAAATCCAACTTTTTTTTTACTGTTTTCACCTTGATGCATCAGAGTTATAGGACTTTGTTCACCCAGAAAAAATGAACTCCTCTTCCATGTCCAGGGGTAAATTCAGTAAATAAATATACGTCATCAGGGACCGCCCATTTGGGGGAGAGCTTTCTGTATAAAACTGAAGTCATGTGCTCTTCTGATTGGTAGATAATGTTTGTAATAAATATTTTTTGATAGATGGATAAAAACTAGAGTTGAAAAAAAATAAAAAATAAATGCTGAATGTACTAAATTTTTTTACTACAGGGTTGAAAAGTAATGGGGGTCAGTGAAGGAATTAAGTGCGAATCTACAGTGTTTGTAAACAAGGCCATGTGAATGCCCAAAAATGCCGCATGACCCTATGTTTTTATTGTTGCATATGATAGGGCTACATTTGTACTTTCATGATTGATGTATGAAATTTTCTAATTTCTAAAGGTAAATCAGGTATAAATTTAATTCAAGACATAGATTAGCATTACAGTCAATGGGAGATTTTTTACTGAATTTACCCCTCCAACAATGGCTATTGAAAAAATGTAGACAGTCTGAGAATTCATGAAACTATGGTTCCTTTTGATTTAGAATTAGTTTTGTTAGTTTGTAGTTCGAGTACTTTATGAATGAAAAGTTTTTACCATTTTCAAATATAAGAGGATTTTAGTTCAATAACTCTTGATTTTTTTTCATGCTTTGAGGAGGTATATATCGTTTAAAAGTTTTAGTTTTCTTTAAGTTTTAACATAGTTTTAGGACATGCAGGACATGTTTTCAGTGCAGCAATTATACATACCAATGCAACTAAAATACAATATTTGAAAAGAGCTTCCCACTATATCCTATTTTAGTTCCGATTGATTTTACTGTGCTGGCAATTGATTTAATAAATAATTGGTTTCAATTTTTCAATATTTAAAGTTTTGAATTGTCTGATACCATTCATCAATGATGTAAAATTTAACAAATTTATTGATCTTGATATTAATAATGTTCAGCTCTGATTTTGTTTGTCTTAATGCAAGATTGAATGTATGGTCTTGTTGATGTCAAAATTCTGATGATATATGAATACATAGATGGATGGAGCACTAGTAAACAATTTGTATCTGTTAGCTAGGCTGGTTTTAAGCTTCTGTCTCTATTGATTAGCAGTAATTGCAGTTTTCAAATCAATGGAGAAAAATTGGTTGGCAGTTTTTGTCCATAATTGGTCTCTTGTAGCAAAACAACTTGTCTCAGGGCCATTACTGAAATACACAAACTAATAAAGTAGCTTACTGCAAAGAATCATAGATTTTTACACTGCAACCATATGGTGTAACCTTTTTACACTTGAGATAGGCAAATAGATTTAAACTTGTTTATTAAGCTTTTTAAATGTTTGAAATTTCATCAAAATTTTTATAATAAGGAACTATCATGGGGATTGAGGTGGGAATAAAAAGAATCACAAGGTCAAAAAGAACAGACATCACAAAGATCAAAAATAAGAGGAAAAAGTACCACACAATACTCCCTAAATTAGACTTTCTAGCATTTGATAAAAATTGAGAGATGTTTTCAACTTGAACTTTACGAACCCTTTGTTCAGAAACTGCATTATGCAAGAAAATTGTGATAAGGAATGCAAACTCTGTTGTACCATTTAAGTCGATGTGCACTTAATATGGAAGTGTGGATGAAATTTTGCTACCTAAAAATGGGAAATTCACAATGGGATAGATGGCATCATCTCTCAAAAAGTTTGAAAGTTCAATTTGAGTTATAAGGATTCCTACTGAGTTTCAGCTGCTTATGCAGTTAAGCAGGTGGTAAAGAGTTATTTTCGTGCAACAATTTTTATTTCACTTGTATTCCTACTTGATGCTGATTTTTCGCTGTTTTGTTGCAAATTGGTAAAAAAGCAACTTGTAAAGCTATTTATTGTAAAATTTTATTCATCAATCATGAAACTGTCATTTTATTCCCTGTTTGTCTGTGTATATACCCAGCCCTCCCTTCCCTTTTATGGTTCTCAAGAAGGACAAGATAAAATCACTGTTGTAAGTGATGTTGGTGAATTTTCACTGTGAATACTAGTGATTGTGGACGATTCACTCCAAAATATCTCTCTATATTCAATAGGTAATCTATGACAGGGTTATGATTAGGGTGTTATTAATTACACAAGGAATCACCAGGTTTTCACAATGATTTACTCAACAGGAGAAAAGTTTAATTTTAACTCAGACACCATGTTTGTACTGTAGTAACCTTTTGCTGTTTTTAGCATGAAAGTGAAATATTATCTGGCAATTCTTTGTAATTATTGCGTCAATGTTCTCATCTGTTTGGTTGTTTTACTTTGCTTAACAAAGATTTTATTTAATTTAAAGCTAGTTTTGTAAACTTTTCCAATTATGGCTGATACCACATCTGCTTTTGGAAAATATGTTTGCTCAGTGTTCTTTGTTGAGGAAAGTAATAGAAAATCCATACTTATTTACTATTTGTATGCCACCACAGTGAAACACAGAGCCATTGCAGTGACGTTGGTTGTAAAGAGTCCCTTGTGAAATCATGATTAATTGCTGTTATGAGAATAAGTTAAAATTATAATTGGATATTTATTCTACGTAAGGATTGGCGTCAGTTTCCTGAAAGGATGTTATTCAATACACTCCTAAAATTGTTAAAAAAGAATAACTGTTGAACAACTGTTGATTGTATTTTAATTCAAGACAACACAACTTCACAGTAGACACAATTGAAATTGAATTGTATTTCCTTTTGTCTTTACATGGTTAGCAATCTATTAGGATCTATTCAGGATTTGCAAAATATATTAATTAAATATAGATATCTTCTGAGATGAAAACGTCTGTTAGGAGGAACAAATATACGTTGACACTTTAACTGATATTGAAAAAATTACCATGTACAAGTTATATACAAAGGAATGTTTTTTTTCTTATCAAAACCAAATAAAAGTTAGTGCTTAAAATTTTAAATGCTGGTATTATCATTCAGATAGATGGTATTTCCTTGTGTAGAATCAATATATTTCATGCTGAGGATGCTATAGATATAATAATTTAGGTCAATATATAATGATGTCCAATATTACTTCTGGTACTTAGTGGTTTGAGTTATAAGGGTATCCTAATGTCAATGATTCCTCTGTTGTGGGAAAAATGTTATAATTTTAGCATGCTAATGGTTTTATATTTTTGCTGACCAAATCAAGAACAATTTTAGAATACTTAACTTCAGAAAATTTTGCATGCATTTATTATTGCAAATGCTGAGCTTTGGACAAAAATGCCAGAATTAGGAAAAGTTGCAAAGAAATAATACTATCAAATGTTAATGCAACTTTATATTTTTGTGAAACCTATCCAGTAGTATTTTTTTGCAATCATACTACAAACATCACAAAAAAAATATGAATTTACAGTATTATATTATTAATTCAATGAGGAAATACAGAATTTTGTAATATAATTACATTTTAAAAGAGTGTTTTTTCAAACAACTTTAATCAGTGACATAGAAATTATATATTCAATGAATTAAATGTATCTATATCTATAATTATATCTTCTGTTATATAAATTTTGAAAAATGAAAGTCACAGTTGCACTTCATATCTCATTTTGTTTTCTTCATGAATTCCATGTACGATGAAAGGTTACAGGTTGCCTTTAAACGAAATGTTTTCCATAATACTCTATACCTGATGAGTTGGTCAGATCTACATGTAGACGAACTGTGAATTTCTCAAAAAGTGTTCATTTTGTATGGTATATTTTCTATACACACATAAGTGCTCAGTTAATGAAACTATTATCACTGAAGCTTTTGGGAATGAGAGATACTGTGGATTCATTTATTTTCGTGGATACCAATGTTCGTGGATTGAGGGAAACTTACAATTTCGTGGATATTTGATTTCGTTGTTTTGCCAAAGTCTGCATATGAGCCTATACAAAATTTGAAATTCGTTGAACATTTAAATTCGTGATTTATCTGTACCCACGAAATCCACGAAAATTGGTATCCCAGGAACAATAATGAATCCACAGTACTGTGCAATTCTTTACAATATAGATTGCAGACGTGGTAACTTAATGTAAAAAATTATCACCTTTACCTACTGCTCTGAAAGCACTCAATCTGATTAAAATCCATTTTAGGGCGTAAATTTTTTAATGAGATTGTGAAAGCACGACTGAGCAAGTCATGACTAAGTATGTCAGGAAGCTGTCTCTAAAAAGTTTTTTTTTTAAGTCATCAGTGATTTTGAAATGATGAATAACATCTTGAACATGAAAATCATTGTGGAAATAATATCTTCTATACTGGAACTATGCATTTCAACTTCCTTGAAACTATTATTATTGAATGAGAGAATCTTTAGAAACAAGAAAAACTCCTTTGAAAAAATGGTATGTTCCTATTTACTTACCTGTAAATATTTCATTTCATTTGTAAGATATAATTAAAAAATTACCAGGGGAATCACACAGTGCAGTATGGCCCTGTATGGGTATTAAATATACAGTCTAGCATGGTCAGAGAGATAATTAATGATTTATTTACTATCCTTACTTGACATTGAAAGATTTGCTTACTAAGACCTATAGCAAACTCCTATTGTTTAGATGGATCATATTGCTCAATCTTAGCTTTCTGTGTAAATGTTTTGTGTACCTTGTTTGTCAATTTGTGTTTAATTTTGGCCATAATATGGTCTGTTGTACTCCGCATAGTTCTACAATGCAATTTTTATAGATTCATAGCCACTCATAACTTCCCAAGCATGGTTATGATGGTTATGAGGTTCATTGTAACTCATAAATCACCAATCATAGCTATGACAGGTAGTACATTTGTTGGAATAATAATTTACCCAGCATAGCTATGATGGTTATGAGATTCATAATGTAACTCAAAACTCACCAAGCATAGCTATGATGGTTATGAGATTCATAATGTAACTCAAAACTCACCAAGCATAGCTATGATGGGTAGGACATTCATTGGGACTTATATATCTTTCCAAGCATGGCTATGATGGTTATTAGTCTCTTTGGGACAAGTATGGCTATAATGGTTATGAACCTCATTTGGACTAAGTCATGGCTGCGATGGTTATAAGTCTCCTTGGGACTAAGTATGGCGATGATGGTAATGACCCTCATTTGGACTAAGTTAACTTATCCAAACATGGCTATGATGGCTATGACCCTCACTTGGACTAAGTTAACTTACCCAAGCATGTCTATGATTGCTATGACCCTCATTGGGATTAAGTTTACTTACAAAGCATGGCTATGATGGTTATGACCCTCATTGGGACTAAGTTAACTTACCAAGCATGGCTATGATGGTTATGACCCTCATTGGAACTAAGTTAACTTACCAAGTATGGCTATGATGGCTATGACCCTCATTAGGACTAAGTTAACTTACAAAGCAGTGCTATGATGGTTATGACCCTCATTGGGACTAAGTTAACTTACCAAGTATGGCTATGATGGCTATGACCCTCATTAGGACTAAGTTAACTTACAAAGCATGGCTATGATGGTTATGACCCTCATTGGGACTAAGTTAACTTACCAAGTATGGCTATGATGGCTATGACCCTCATTGGAAATTAGTTAACTTACCAAGCATGGCTATGATGGTTATAACCCTCGTTGGAACTAAGTTAACTTACCAAGTATGGCTGTGATGGTTATGACCTTCATTGGAACTAAGTTAACTTACCAAGCATGGCTATGATGGTTATGACCCTCATTGGAACTAAGTTGACTTACCAAGTATGGCTATGATGGTTATGACCCTCATTGGGACTACATTTGTAAGTTAACTTACCATGCATGGCTATGATGGTTATGACCCTCATTGGGACTACATTTGTAAGTTAACTTACCAAGCATGGCTATGATGGTTATGACCCTCATTGGAACTAAGTTAACTTACCAAGCATGGCTATGATGGTTATGACCCTCATTAGAACTAAGTTAACTTAACAAGCATAGCTATGATTGTTTATATTAGATTAATTGCCACCCTTAACTTACCAAGCATAGCTACAATGCTTGTCAGATTCATTGTAATGTAAGTTAACTTACCAAGCATGGCTACAATGTTTATGAGATTCATTGTGACGCTGAGTGGAAGATCAGATTTACTAACTATCACAGCAACATGGCCAAACCCACCACCTGGTACACATGCCACACATAACAATCCAAATTGTACATTTCTCTCCAGATTTAGTATTTTAGCAATACCAAAGGCAAGCTGAAAAAAGAAAATTTTTTTTTTCATTCTTGTAAAAACATAGATAAGGTTGAAATAGTTACACTTTGCATATTTTAAGCATACTGATGAATCATTTATTTTCAATGATTGGGAAAAAAATTAAGGAGATGTGGTAAGATTGCCATCTAACCACCAGTGACCAAAGGATGAGAATGCAAATTATTAAAGGTCGCTGTACAATCCTCCTCAATGAGCAAATCATAAACCTTATATATTGTTATCAAAGAGCCCAGAAAAAAATAATGGTCTGCTTTATGGTATCACATTTATGGGTTTGAGAAAAAGTGCCATTTTGAGAGTTTATCATTTGCTCCTAATAAAATAACCTAAAATTTGTATTTTGATGAGTGTATATATTTGTGGCATATAGATATATTTCCCAACCAAAGAAAATCTACAATAATTGTTATCCCATGAATAATGATATACATTTTTCTGTATGTTTTATATACTTCAATATAATATACTGGTGTTTTTATAAGTATTCTCTAAAAACAAATATAAAAAAGACCTGTGAATGTATTTTTTAGCCTTTATTGTTGGATTGCTGTCAAATAATTGACATTTCTCCCACAATTTTATTCAAGAAGAACTAAATTTCATCAATAAAATGAAATATGAAATATGTCAGTTGATAACAAGTTGAAATAAAACACGGCATTTACATTCATTCCTTTTACTAAATTAGTTCTATTTTCCTTTACATAATCTTTCAAAACTATGTAAACAAATTATGAAAAACAATAACTTACCACAGGCATAAGTAAGAACTGGCAACAAAATCCTATTAGAAGTGACACAGGATATTTTAGCTGTTTTTTAATACTATCTGTATCTGTCACACATCCTATGCCAAAACTAATCAGAATAGCTACGGCAGCAGCACTGCAGTCAAAAACAAAATCTGCTAATTTTTCTGCTCGTACAACTTGCACATTATATTCTGTGGAGGACAATTGTTTAGAATAGCCCGCCTTAGCCATGTCAATGCTCTCAGATTCTAAAAGTGTCAGTAAAAATGTCACATAGCCAATTTTCATCGCCTCTATTGTAAAGTTATGGTCATTATTCAATTCTACTTGCATAGATATTGTTTCCTGTAGTATTGGTGTGCGTACGAGTCGTTTCCGTCCCTGTACCATGCGATAGGAGACAATACTAGCCACATTGTGGTCTGAAGATGTGACGGTGACAAGCAGTGAGGTATTTAGATGGTCATTATTCAGTATTAGATTCCTATTCCCAATACTGTCATTTAGCACATTAGGAAATTGATGGTCGACATTGCAGCTGAAGTTAACAGTCTGATTGGAATTTACCAGCAAATCATTGATTGAAGGTGGGCTGATGTCAAAATGGAACGTTCCATTCAAATCGGAAAAAATGGAATAAGGATAAGGCTGGAATGTTGTATTTGGATTGATTGAATTTCTGTGGATTATTCTGGTCAGAGAGGATTGTGTTGGAGTGTACGAGTCGGTTTTAATGTCAACAATGGAAATAATGGTCTCTGTAATGGTCATGGCATTCATTTTATTGACAAGCACCATTAAAATGTGTGATGCAAGAAATAAATAAGGCATGCCTGAGATCCTGGGCATATCAAAACATCCCATTTATAAAAATCTGTGTTTCTTTAATCTGCTATTGATTTTTGCTTAGAATTTGTGTCAGTACTAAATTCATCAATGGAATGAACATAAAAATCATGAAAATCGATTACGTTTAAATGTCTTTGATTATGTACAAATTAATTATATCCTAGCAGATGATAAACTAAAGCAAAACAATCCATCATTGATTTTTCAGGTACTACCTTGTATTTTACACCATTTCATAGATGTTACATTTCTGTAGGTAGTTTTAAATCGGTTATGACGATAGTAGATTACGTAAATACAGGATTAATCCATATATATCTGTATATTTCCTGCACACGGTTCCATTAACCTTTATGAATCAGTTCACATAGACTATCAGGTGGTATTAGACAATCAGGCAATGTGTTTCCTGTGATTATAGGTTTATGATGAAATGGCTTTAGTTTTATGATCCAATATCATTATTTTACTATTCTCCAGAGTTACATATTGGCTATAATAGTAACTTGATTCCTCTGGTGTTTATTCTCTATAGAAAATAGTATATCCATTGATATTTATAGAACTTGAACA
Source organism: Mytilus californianus (assembly GCF_021869535.1). Taxonomy (NCBI): domain Eukaryota; kingdom Metazoa; phylum Mollusca; class Bivalvia; order Mytilida; family Mytilidae; genus Mytilus; species Mytilus californianus. The sequence continues at coordinate 78,963,378 of NW_026262581.1, forward strand.
CTAAAACATAATTTTCTTTTTCTTTTTTTTTATATGCTGAGCTCCCTCACAGGTAGTTCATGTAAACTTTTCCATTTTTCTGTTCCTTCTGCATTTTTCAAAATTTATACGATAATTCCATTCTGTTTTAAGTATATATTATAATTCTGTTGAGTTTTAAGTAAGTTATGTCCAGAATTAAGTTGGTATCCAAATGTTTCATTGTTTTTTACCTTTTCCAATCAAACTTTGCATGGTTTATTGAAGAAGAAAAAATTCTGCTGTGTTTTTGTAATTAACAGTATCTATCAATGAAACACTTTTGTGCTGCTATCTTTGTTTCTGTGACCTGTAATATATTGATATAGAAAGATTCAATCTCAGAAATTACTATTGAGATGGTTAAGTGATTTTTTCCCAATCATATTTCCTCGCTTGTAATTGATATTGGCTAAGTTGTTCTGGATTTCCGTGATAAAAATGTAATATATTGGAATAAAATTAGAGAAAAAGGTATCAAATGGCCAATGTGAATAGATTTGCTGTATATTGATCTAGGATGTTTGTAGAGTATTTTCCCCAAAGAGTGACCTCCCATTACATTTTTCAACCAAAGTATATTTGCAGTTTTCTCCCCTTGTACCAGGAATTGGATTTCTGATTGCATAGCATGATATTACAATGATTTATGTACCTTGAATATTTTTAAACATTACCTTGAAATAGTACTCAGAGTTGTTTGTTACATGAAGATGAAAAAAATTCTTGTACATGTAAAGAACATACATATTTTTATTGTCAAGGTCAGAGTTCAAAGATCATGGTTACCTGATAGTGATAGGAACAAATCTTATAGGAAACATAAAGCTTTCCTTTTGCAATTCATTTGTGGTTCCCATTTGAGAGGGTCAAAGGTCAAAATAATTTGTTGTAGGAAAAGCTTGAAGGCAATATAGAGCCCTTAACATCATTTAACATCCTATATTCCATTATATTAATTAAGGTGTTATAATCAATCCTTAATTAGGAAAACATGAGACCTTCTTTAAAATCAAGGATTTGTCCTGAGAATGCAATTAATTTGCCACTGGACATTAAACAGCCATCCATCACCATCAAAATCAAGGATAGAGGCTAGGTCAAAGGGCAAGGAAAAGGCATATATTGAAAAAAAAGAGCTTATTAATAAAGAATAATAATAAATAACTTCTTGTGTCCAGTTTATTAAACTTTTTTCAAGGATTTAAAGTCGAGACTATGGTTCAAAAACATTCTTTTAAAGTTTATTTTCAAACCTTGTTTTCCAATAACTTAGATAGAACTAAATGACACAGCATTACAAAATTTGGGAATTTCATAATAGAAAAATGAAAAAAAAAATTAAATTTGATATTACAAAAATTTTGATGAATTCAGAATGTGCCTATTGGTATTGTCATGAAGGTATCAGTTATTGCTAACATTTTCTAACAGAATTTTTAATAAACATGACCGTCATAACCACTTGCCTCCCTCAAAATGGGTCAAACAGAAGGTTAAGCTGTCTGTTGCTTTCTTATGAAATTTTTTATATCAAAATTAAGAAAAGATTTCTTTTTGAACTCCTCTTTTTATACGACCGCAAAAAAAATTTTGGGATCGTATAATGGTATGATGTCGTTGTCGTCATCCCAAGACACATTGGTTTACGGACAATAACGTTAATTTAAGTGAATGGATCTCTATGAAATATTTTAAGAAGGTTCAATACCACAAAAGGAAGGTTGGGATTGATTTTGGGGATGATGGTCCCAACCGTTAAGAATTTAGGGGCCCAAAAGGGGCCCAAAACAAGCATTTTTCTTGTTTCAGGATAATAACTTATGTATAAGTATTTTGATTGCTCTGAAATTGTACCATAATGTTTAATACCACAAGTAGAAGGTTGGGATTCATTTTGAGGGTTATGGGGCCAACAGTTTAGGAATTAAGGGCCAAAACCAAGCATTTTTCTAGTTTCCAGACAATAACTTGTATGTAAGTGTATGGATCTCTCTGAAATTGTACCACAAGGTTCCATATCACAAAGGGAAGGCTGGGATTGAGTTTGGGGTTAATTGCCCCAAACATATAGTAATTAGGGGCCAAAAAAGGGCCAAAAACAAGCATTTTTCTAGTTTCCAGACAATAACTTGTGTTTAAGTGTATGGATCTCTCTGAAATTGTACTACAAGGTTCCATACTACAAAGGCAATGCTTGGATTGAGTTTTGGGGTTATTGCTTCAAGGGGGGTTTCAAAAAGTTGGGGGGGGGGGATTTTTTTAGGGGATTCATATTTTTTTCAAAATTTTTCAAATTTCGAATTTTTGAAAAGTTTCAAGAAGAAATCTTCATTTGCACAGTATTGCGCAATAGATTTGTAAGATCTTTGACCACCATTATTTTGTGTCAGAAACCTATATTATGTCAAAAATTTGATCACAATCCAAATTCAGACAGTATCAAGCTTGAATATTGTGTCCAAATTTGCCCCAACTGTTCAGGGTTCGACCTCTGCGGTCGTATCAGGCTGCGCTCAGCGAAGCATTTTATTTTCTCTGTTGGAAGAATAGGCATAGACATACATGAAGGGTGTTCAAAAGGAAGTATTGCCAAACTGAATGGAATTCTTCATTAAAAAATTTAAAGAATGTTAACTAGTTAATTTTAAATAATTTTCATTTGATTCAATTTTAAGAAACAGGTAACTGATATCTGATTGAAACCTGCATGAATCAATATAAAACTAATTTTCAAACATTATTGAATGTTGTGAGTCAAGTGTGTCAAGGTTGAAGCACTCGAAGAACAGCTTGTATAGCAGAGATATTCATGTTATCAGTTTTCAAGTACTGTGGGACGATGGGGTTGTTAAATCTGGTTAATATCCTGTTTGCTGATCTGTCTTTTTATCTTTTTTTTTTCAAATTTGAGTAAAAATGAGAAATTTTTGCATGCATTTATTTTTTTAACAATGAACAAAATTACAAGATTAATCATTGCGACTTCAATAAATGCAGGAAACAAATAATGCCAGGACTCTTACTAATGATTTAAGAAGGCCATTCCAGGGCTCTCGGTCATAAAACTTTACTTAGTACTCGGAGTACAAAATTTGTGCTCGGAACACCAAAGCAAGTGTTTTGATTGGTTGATTTCCAAGTCTGAGTAGGAAAATCATACTCGAAAGTTATATGACAGCAAGGCCAAATATTCACCATTTTTGGCCATGGCAAGTTCAGCAGTGAGAAGAAGATATTTTATTGCTGTATGATTTATCATTTAGTCTCCATGACAAAACAGAGTAAGGAAATAACATCAAATTTAGATAATTTTTTAACTTTTGCTATTGAATGATGATTGTAATGCTCAGTTGATACAACATTTTACAATCTTCATGTTTCTTTGGACTCGTGCACTTTTTGAAAATTTTGAGTCCAGAAAGGTTTTCATGAGTCCAGGACTCATGGACTAACTTAGTGAGAACCCTGAATGTAATAAAACTTTGAAATGCACATTTTTACTTTTGTGAAAACTATCCCATTGCAATTTTCACAATGATTAAAACATCACAAAAATTGCAGAATTTACAGTACCATTTTTAATGCATCTACAATCCATTTGCACATGGTATTTTTGACATAATGTCGTAAAGCTTGAAAACGTAACGTTTTTTACTACAAACATAGTTATAGAATTATACTACATCTACTTATTTGTATACATATATTGATAACATCAAAGCCCCTATGATTATTTTATAATTAACAAAAACTTATCATTCTTTGTAAAATAATCTGTGGATTGGTAATTGTAAAATAATGATTTGAAGATAATTTTAAGAACTCTTTTTTTCACTAATTATTTTTGCATTATACAATTACTGTTAATTCACTTATTCTATATGGTACTAATATTGTGGGTTGTGGAATACATCTATTTTCGTAATGTTTGAATTTGTGGAGTTGGCAAAATCTTCATACAAGCCTATAGAAAATGTATACTTTATTGAACATTTAAATTTGTGGTTTTCCTATACCCATAAATTCACAAAAATTGGTATCCCACAAATATTTATGAATCCACAGTGTGCATCTTGTTAAAATAAATTCATTTAGTATTATTTCTGGAAAGAGATCATTGAATTATTTTTCCATTTTGAAGTTTCACAACCTGAAATCTTGAACAAAATCTTTTACGTCATTCATATACTGTAATTTGACCTAAAGTTGATTGTACAAGTGTTCATCAGTCTTGTTCCTTTCAGATATTGAATATAGCCACTATGTCCAAAAGAGGCTTTTCTTATTATCTTAATTTCCTTCCAACCTTTTCTTTAATACATTTTACTAATTGAAATTGAATCTAGAAGGAAAGATTCCTGTGTAAATTAAGTACCAGTATTTGTGACAAGAGAGGGGTCAATAGTTCTCAGGTAATAAAACTCTGACAGTCTTTTAGTTCAGTAATTTTTCTCTGTTGTCTACACATTGCAGGGTCAGTGTTTTTCATTTTGCATTGAGATAAAGGATACAACAGATACAGTTAGTCTGCCTCATATCTTGACTTACATTTAGAAATTGACAATGAGAGTCGGTTGAAAACAAAACTTTACGACAAAAGAGATGATTTCAGCTTCCCAATTGTGAACTTTCCATTTCTATGTAGCAACATTCCAGCAGCACCTGCTTACAAAGTATATATCTCTCAGTTGATATGATATTCCAGGGCTTGTATTTCCTTGATTGAGGGTTGCTGCTCACAAGGAAGCTATTAAACCAAGAGTTCCAAGTGGTGAAGTTGAAATCATCCATTCGTTAATTTTACGGATGCCATCATGAGTTGGTTGACCATCATGGAATATCCATTTCACAGATGATAGCGGATATGTTCCAAATGTCGTAACTACAATCCCATCCCTTTTTCCCCGAATGTGACTTACTGAATTAGACTTATTACCTGGTTTGTACTAACATGAGCAACACGACAGGCGCCACATGTTGAGCAGGATCTGCTTACCCTTCTGGAGCACCTGTGATCACCCCGAGTTTTTGGTGGGGTATGTGTTGTTCAGTCTTTATTTTTCTATGTTGTGTTTTGTGTACTGTTGGTCTTTTTCTTTTTTAGCTATGGCGTTGTCAGTTTATTTTCGACTTGAGTTTGAATGTCCCTTTGGTATCTTTCGCCTCACTTTTATGTATTGCTTGCTTTATTGTCATTAGTAAAAAAAAAAATTATCTGTAACTTCTTCTACTGCACTTGACAGAAACCACCCAAACTTGTACACACTATTCTACAGTGATCAAAAGCTTTCAACACTGAGGTTGTGAATTCTATTCCTACTTGTGGCATGGTGCATTTGACTCTGATCTCTATTTACTGGGTTTTCCTGCCAAAGTTGATGGTTCACTCCATGTATTCCAACTTCCCATATCAATAAGTACTGACCGCCATGATATAGCCAAGTGTGCTTGAAGTGGCATTAAATATCAACAGCAATCAATCAATCCATCATTCCTACCTTAATTTAGATCACACTTAGGTCTTTGGTTTCCAATAGCCAAATATTTACAATGTTGATTTAAGGGGAATACATGTATAGTCTCCATCCCCTCCCAGACTTCTTTAGAAACCAACCAAACTTTCACAGGCTCTTCTCGATTTGGGCCTGAAGATGTATAACTCCAATTTGAATTTTTTAGCACCTAGATTTCAGGGGTGTCCTAAACTAAAGCACGGACTAATGAAATATGCCATTCAATGAATATCTGTTTCAGGTGACACATGTCTTCCATGAAAGATTTATTATAACATCGCTTTTAATGAATTTTACCCATTTTACATATCAAATTGTATGCCTGTAACCCACAGTCAGGTTATTCAATACATCAATTGATATAATGAGGAATATGTATCAGCTAAGCATTATTTTTTTACAAAGTTAAGCTAAGTTTGAATGTTTTCTGCTTCAAGCCACTACACTATTAGTTTTGTGAATAATTAATCATGTTGAAATCTATAGCCAATGTTAATTGAAATTCCATGTTGACCAAATTGTTTCATTAAAGTAGTTATTGGTAGATTTGATCCATCATTAATATTTAATTGAAAATCAGATTTAATATTGAATACAGGTCTAAATTTCACACTATATTGATACATTGACAAGACTATTATCACTATAATGACAGCTAGCTTTAAAGGCTTTAAATAAATGTAGATTTTCAGTTTTTTGTAAAATGCTAAACGATTTCTTCAGTATTGCTTTGAGTATCAAGAGGAGAATAAAAATGGAGATTTAGTGTGTTTGTCAGTGAAATAGCAACCCAGGAGAAAGATTATGACAAGAACATGAACCTCTGAATTTCACTGTTTGTGTTCAGTATTGAGCAGAAGCAAACATTGTACATTGTACCTGCAAGGATGATAATGTTCAACTCATCATAATCCTGCTAGTGTGCTTGGGGTTTCATTATGTACTGTACATGCCTGTCCCAAGTCAGGAGTCTGTAATTCAGTTGTTGTCATTTGTTGCTTATATATCATTTGTTATTCGTTTATTGTTTTGTACATAAATCAGACTGTTGTTTTTTTTTTAGTTTGAATTGTTTTTCATTTGTGGTTTTGGGGGCCTTTTGTAGCGTTATGAGTTTTGCTCATTTTGGCTGTATGGTGACCTATAGTTGTTAACTTCTACATCATTTGGTCTCTGGTTGAGAGTTGTCTCATTGGCAATCATACCACTTCTTCTTATTTTGATATTGCCATTCTTTCCATTGAATTCATCAAAGATTTTGCAGACTCTGGGGTATTATTAGATTTTATCGTTTGATATTTGCACTAAAAGTTGTACAATAAACATGTATGTCTATTTTGGCAAAGATATGTTATATAGTTGCTATCTCATTGATGTCAACTAATATCTATTTTTGAATCATACATAATACAGAAGTCTTGTTATGAGAAAATGTCATATCATAAGTTCAAAAATTTGGCAACAATTTACAATGAGAGTTCAGTCAGTGGTTTGTTGTAAGGGGGGACATTTTTAACCTTACTGCTTAATCTTCATTCTTTAATCCAACATTCTGAAATGCATAATGTCACGAGCAAACCAGATGAAGATTATTCCAGAAACACATGTTGTATGCACGAAATCATATTGTTTATTTTCATATTTTTGGATCTTGACCTTTAAATATATAGCTACCATTATTCAGTCTAACATAATTGATAGTAGAATAGTTGAGGTATGAAAAAAATTTGAAAATGGACCTTTTTTTTATAAAGCAGAGAATAATAAAAGATGCAAATACTTATCTGAAAAAGAATATCATACTATGACAAAAAACAAACCTCCAGTCATATCTATATGGAATGAATTTGTTTTACTGCACAATTATGTATCAAATACATGTATTTTATGAAGGAATGTGTCGGACAGTTTTACATCCATTGAAAGGTTAATATAAAGCCAAACAGATTTTCTTACCGCAATTCTTTTCTTGTCAATGGAATGAAAGGGAGGTAATTATTACCATATTGTTTTGAATGTTTAGGGACAAGGATAAACATAAATGTATCTAGTAATTAGCAGGATGAGAACTTCGCCAAAATATTTGTTTTTTCTACTTGCATGTCAAAGGCTGTGTAAACAGTAAGCAGCTGGTTATGATCAAGAAATATACTTATTTTTTTATCCAGGTTTGATACATTTCATATGTTTTTCATTTTGCCAAAAAATGACAAGTTTTCACCACACCATTAGACAGAAAATTTTCTATGGTATTATCAATTACTTACATTGTTGTAATCCATTAAGCAAGTTAGACGAGGCTTCAGAATAGGATTAATCTTGTACATTGCTTAAACAATTTCTAGGTGGTCCCCACTATGATTTACTATCGGTAGAACTCATTTATGTACTTATAGCCCTTAATATATATATAAAAAGGAGATGCTGTATGCAACTATCCACCAGAGACTAAAGGCAGTCTTCATGATAAACTTTTAAATCTACAGCCCCGGAGCTCAATTTTAGAAAATTTTAGTTAGATTCTGTTGACCTGTAGAGATGATTTTTTCAGGCCTTAGAGCAATATTACAAGCCTGTGCTGCTGGGCCTGTGGCTAATCTTGAAGATTGTAAAGGGCCTTTGACCAAGGATGTAAACAACTATAGGTCATCACACAGCCTTCAACAATGAGCAAAACCCATACTGTATAGCATGATAAATTGTGAAAAATTTCAAAACGAAAACCATTGGCCTGATTTATGCTAAGAACTATAATCAAAAAAGAAATATATATATATTACAGGCATAAAATACAGACGTAAAATTATGTGCCTTTTCTGTACATGTTTCACTCAAAACCATTCAAGACTAGAAATTGTAGTAAGCAAAAAACAATCTGAATTAATCACTCAAACTTTCGATATAATAGCAGTTGATGTATTATTTTGTTATCAGAAAACTTTCTGAATTTTGATATACACTAGCCCGTAATAGAGACACAAATGTCATCTAATTTATCAAGTACTGAGTCCATTGAAAGTCATTTTATTATGAATTGCAGCAGAAATATTGGTCTTACATGTTTATTACAGATAACATCCCTTTTGATTATGAAATAAATCTCTTTGCAAAATGTTAGCTGTAACTAAATCAAATGCATTAATGAAGTCATTTGTTTACTTTATTGTTGTTTTATAAACATCAAACACGCCAAAAATAGCATTTCAAAATACACTTGCTCATACATTTCAAAAGAAACTGCTAGTAGATGTATAAATAAATGAAATGTTTAGATTTCTGACTGATTATGATTTTATTACATACAGTGTATTTCAATTATGAAATAGATTTTATTAACCATTTTGATCAAATTTCACTTTGAAAACCAGTAAACTCTAACAACTGATTAAAAATAATACAAATGGATAAACCAGACATTGAGTGGAAGAAAATACAGTATGGGTTTTGCTCATTGTATAAGGCCATACAAAAGACCTATATTTGCTTATATCTACATCATTTGAACTTTGGTGGATATATTTCTCATTGGCAATTAGGCCTCATCTTCTTATTTTATACAGTATAATTGATGCTGCTACTCATCAGTAACCAGGATTTGCTTTCAAGCTAGATGATCTTAATTTAAAATATGCTTTTTTATAACAACCATAGCTGATAGTCACCTTGAATATTGGTACATATGGCTTTGAAAGCAAGCAGCAAGGTTGGTGGTTGTTCAAATTGTTACTGGCAAGGGAGTAGTTCTTGTAAAAAAGCCATCTGATAGACCAGTGATTTATATTCGACAGAGATATCATATTTGGTCTTTTTGTATTACTATTAGCTAGCAAGAAAAAGCTGGTATAATATTCATATTAAACTATTAGACTGTTCAAATATTCAGCAAGAATTGCTACGTGTTGATAACTTTTGTCCAACCAAGAATTTTTTAATACAGTTTTTTTTTAAATTTCTTTCAAGGACAAAGTTATTTCCTCCATCCAACAAACTTGTTTATTTGAATTTATTTTATCATATTTTTTTTCTAATCAATATATAGTTAAACACTGGAAGTGTGTCATGATGAGACATTTTGCCGTGTGACAAATTATAGTTGACAAGAATTGGTCTTTCTTGCTATGAGATAATGTTTGTTTCATAAAACTAATTTAGAATGAATCTAACGTCTAGTTAGTACTGTCACATCTGATATTCTGTAGATTTACATAGAGATTGTCTTTAACTACTTAGAACCCTTACACATACACATTAGTGTCATGTAATTAACTGAATGACGCAAGGATGGAGTAAGATAATTGTAACCTGGGAATACAGCCTGAGACTCAGGATCGGTGAATGATTTACAGAATTTACATGATCAAATTGGACTTGTACTAATATAGAAATATTTAATTATATAGCACAATCCCCTTAACAATGGGTATTGAAAATTTTTGTACTAAGTTCACCTGAACCAATGTTAGTACGCACGAAACGTTTTGTACTTCTGCAACATGTCAAGTACTAGAAGCTTGTTATTTGAAAATCCTGTAAAAACTTTAGTTTGGATAATTACTTTATATGTCCAGTCTATAATAGTAAGGGGACACTGTGTTTTCCCCGTCTGTCCATTCGTTCATTCTTTATCAGGTTAAAAGTTTTGGTTTAAGGTAGTTAAGGTCACATCAAATTGAAACTTAGAACAGAATGTCATAATGATGTGAAATTTTGAAAAATATACCAAATTAGGGATTTGACCGAGATTTCATGGCGCCCGAAACAAGGAATATCGAAAAAATGTGATGTTCTATGGACACATAATTCTTGTTAATATCTGCCTCACAGTTCCCTCCCCAGCCATGATATGATATGGTTGATAAATCCCTATGTGTAAAGAAAAACATTTTTTATGGATCAGTGTGAAATATGGTGACTGGCACATTGGAAATCACTCTAAGGTCTTTGACAAAACTCCCAAACTTCTCAACAAGTCTAAGATTACCGCCTTAAAAAAATCAGCTCATCACATTTTATCCATCAACTATAATTTTTGCTTCATATTTCATATAACACATAAAGATATTTTGAAGGGATTTGTGAATGAATTCTTTGATTAACAAAGTGTTGAAAAGACACAAAATTATCTAAAATTTATTTGTTTATTATGTGATCATTTTGTTTTCAGTTGTTTTTAGTTTCTCCTGATGTAAACACACATGATTATTTATGAGTTTATTTTTTGTTAAAATATAGCAAATCTAGAGAAAAAAAACTATAATACTTGTGTTTATTACATAATCAGAAAATGAAAACACTTTACAATAAGATATTTACCAGAATAAACAAATAAATTTGTGATGATTCTGCTTCTAGTGGCACTAAATTGATAACAATTAGATAAGAAATAATCAAAATTATAGTGGTGTATGAGAAATAAAACAATTTCATCAAAAGTAATCAATTATGTATTCATATATTTCCTGAAGTACCAGAGAAAAAAATGCAAGCTGCAAGGGACTTGTTGTTTTATATAGACAAATGGAACCATTGAAAACTTAAAACACTGTTGTGAGCTAAAGTATTCTTTTTAGTGTGTAATTTGCTCTACAAAAAACTCAAAGGTTGATGAAATTAGTTCTTGGTTTGTTCAGGGATGGTCCGAGTACACAGTTATTTCGTAGTGCATTTCTTTTAGACAATAAATGAAAATTAAAAAAATCCCACCTGCGCTTTCTCAATAATATTTTTACAGTGTGTTGTACTACTTTTGGGACAAATTATATCAAAATTATAGAAACTTCATTGGCTCTAAGTCAAAATATGGACAATTTTATGTTAAGGGGGTCTTCAAATCTTTTGACAGCTTCCGAAGTGCTAATTTTTAACATTTTTCAGCTGGACCAAATCACTACTTTACTTTAAAATTCATGACCCAAATTTTTTTACAGTGTCATTTCACCCCCCTTCTTGCTATTTGAGTCATAAAACATGGAGAAATAAATTTGGAAGGGGTATAAAAAAAATTGGCAAGTAACACACTGTCCACACTAGGGACTATATTCGTGGACAACGAAAATCAAAGGACGATAACTGTGTACTCGGATGTTGGTCCAACTTTTGTCCAAAATCAAAGGGATAAAAAAATGTAGCTATACTGTATTTAAACCTGAATAATCCATGTATCTGTAGAGAAAACTACCACAGTTGTCAGGGAATAGAAGATCCTTCATAATATAAGTTCCATGTGGAAGAAATATTCTGTAATATTATTTCCACTAACACAAGTATTACAGTATTTTTTCCTAACTGAATAAAGGGTATAGAATATTTGTTCTAACAAGAACAGATAATATGACATTTGTTTATAACAAAGTTTCCAGAGAAACTTCTGTTAGGTGGAACAAATATACATTGACACATGTAACATGTAATATCATTAAAGTTCCCATATGCAAAAATTTTAACAACCCATGGTATAGAATAGATAACTAACTCATATAGATTGGACTTGGAGAAGTTGCACTTACCCTAATGAATTAGATGGAATTTTTAATATGACTTCCAAAATAAAACATATTCATGACTATTTGATACCAACTGAGTTGTAAAGTGATATGTGTTAACCAATAGTGTGAAGAAATTAGAGCATTCAATTGTACATCAATTATGCTTGTAGCATGAGAAGAACAAGTATGTCACATAAATAATAGATCAAATCATATTTATGTTGACTTACAAATTGAATATTCAAAGACTACAATTTAATGAACATTCTCTATGTTCAGTGGCAACTATTTCATGCAAATTAAGCATGAGACATTATTAACAATTGATATGATAGGTAGGTTCTGTAAGATTGGAAGAAAGGGATAGAAAGCAGGAAATTTGGACTGCCACTAGAAAACAATGATATATTGGACAGGGGATATTTTACAGGGCAACATGTCACCTGTGGACCCCTCAAAGAGTTATGTAAGAGTTCTTCAACATGTAGAGATAATGGCACTCTCTCTACACAAGCATTAGATTTAACTTATTAAGAAGAGCTGTTGGGCATGGATATATTTGAAAACCCAATAAGAAATTTGCATTTTCCACCAACAATTGCATAAAATGGTAAAATGAAGTAATTACAGTTGTATATCAAATGGAAGCAGTAATATCCTGCTAGAAAGTCTTGAAATATATAAAAGCAAATGGAGAATAAATTGCCAGTTGTAAAAAAAGTTTCAAAAAGGTTAATTGCATCAATAATTGCCTGCAATATTAATAAAAACTTAGAACTTTATAATCTGAACCTGAACATGACCTTACCTTATTTAATTATGTTTTTAATGAATCCATTTCAAACACTTCTGTATTATAAAGAGTAAGGTAGGTTTTTGTATGATACAAACAACAATAACCTTGTACAAAATTCCTAATGTACTTTACACCTGTATGGTGCAGAGACTTACAGATGTTTTCTCTCATTGCAATAATTACGCCACTGATCTACTGTATCCTTCTCCTAAGATAAGGCAACCCCTCAGAGTACCTTATCTATATTACTTTATTATTATTTAATTGATTTATACTTGGCAGAAATCATACATAATTATCTCATTATTACAGGGATAAACAACATAAATATACTAGGATAAGAAGTTTGGCAGCTTATCCAATCGATCGATTGATTTGGGAGCGATATTATATAAGATGTGATTCTTAGAGATATTTTTTTTCTCTTAATTGCGTATAATTAGCTCATTAGGTAAAATGTCACTTTCTAGGTAATGAGTTACACTATATTGACAATTTTCTAGCTAGTGTTAATCTTAACTGTTAAGATCTTTTAATTTAAAATGCTTTCTATTTGAAGAATGCCTGATGTTTAAATTTTGCTAAAAGTACTGTTACTATTGTCAACTATTGTCAGCAGTGTTTCATATTTTGGAATTTGATGAAAATTTGACTATAAAGAAAATATTTTTTTCAATTTACAAAGGGGGCCTCAGTGACCGAGTGGTCTAAGAAGTCGAACTACTGTTTCACTAGCCTTTCAAAACTAAGGTTGTGAGGCACATGGCAGGTGCGCTCGACTCCAATCTTAATTGACTAGGATTGTTAGTTTTCCTACCGAAGGTTGGTGGTTCTCTTCTGGCACTCCGGCTTCCTCCACCAATAAAAATTGTTCGCCTCAAAAAAGAGCAATAGTGCTGGAAGTGACATTAAACACCAATCAATCAATCAATCAATTTACATCAGGGATCTATAGATACATGAAACTGCATCTAATTATTCAAAAATTTCATGGTATACATTAACTACATTATTATAGATTTAGGGGAAAAAAATATAAATGTAGATACTCAGTTTGTCTGCCTTGGGAAATGGTAAATATTAGAGGAAAGGGACCAAATGAAATAAGCCTCATGTTGTCTTATATCTATTTTATATTTAGAAACTTCTATTTCATTACAGTGGACTTATTTATATTCCTGGTTACCAATTTTCATGGGTTGAGGATAAATGGATATTAGTGGATACTTGATTTTGTGGTTTTGACATTCTGCATACAAGCCTATAAAGAAATTTTTATTTAGCGGGAACATTTTAAAATATGTAGTTTGATGACCCACCTATTTATGGGAATAAAGGGTATATAATATTTGTTCCAACTGGAACAGATACTATATGGCATTGTTTATAACAAAGGTTCCAGGGGAACTTCTATTAGGCGGAACAAATATATGTTGACAGTTCACCTACTGTGGATTCATTATTATTTGTACCAATACCAATATTGTGGAGTTCATGGGTATAGGTGAACTATGAATTAAATGTTCATCGAAGAACAAATTTAGCATGAACTTGTATGCAGGCTGTGGCAAAACCAGGAAATCAGATATCCTAGAACGTACATTTTTCCCTCAATCCATGAAAATTAATTGGTACCCACGAAAATAAATGAATTCACTGTGCAGTATATCAAAGAAATCCACAAAGGTTATTACCCTTTGAATAATGACAAATCTACAGTATATTTAATCAAACTTGTAATTTGTTTAAAGAATACCTAAAATGTTATTATAAAAGTTAGAACGAATAAATATATATAATAAAAAAGTAAAAGTATGACGTTTGTAAAGTCTTTTCTAACTTTATCAAAGAGGCACGATCTAAAGTACCCGTACTTAACAAATACTAGAAATGGTAAACAGCAGAAACAGATTCTGTGCACTTAGTATATACAAAACACCTACTAAAATGTTTTCAGTGGCTATATCAATTAAAGTCATTACCATCAAACAAGTTTAGAGATGTATATATAGTGACCTGTATAATTCAATAATATTTGAAAATGAAAAATCAATACGAGTAATCATACTCACCAAGCTAATCACATCCAATCTTTCTTGTATATAAAACTACATTTGATTATAACATTGATTCCTCCAATATCTCATTAAAGCCTATCTACATCAAACGCTAAACTTCTTACCTGGTGTTTTTTTTTCAGGCACGGAAAAAATACTTTCATTCAGTCATGCAAGTGGTAGGGGGACCCAATAATTAATTAAATCAGAATGGATGATGTTTGAGTAAATATCCATGATCAATGTTGATTAGAGTTTACGGTAATGTGAACTGAAGCAAAACCCAAACCGTTCCTACCAGTCTTAACTATCAAATAATCTCATTTTTAGATAACTACTGTCAACAAATCGCAAGGGATTCTGAAGTAATCCTTTGAAATAGATTGTGTCACTACCAATATATTGTTTCCTTTTCAACGAATTAAATGAATTTTTACCGTTTTCCAAACATGAAGTTCTATTGATATAACTTTCACGTAGAGGTTTATATTCTTCATCAAATAAAATTCTATAGTTTAAACTAATGACTTTTATATTTAAATCAATTAACTTTGAATTATCTTAATATGAATTGATTACCTTTAAATGAAAATAGGAAGCAGTTTTCCCAGAAGGCTGAGGCAATTGAATAAACGTTTCTGGTTTTCCATTTGCAACTGTTGATATAGGTTATTGCTTGAAACAATGCAATCTATATATTTTTTGTATCAAATTCAATATATTGAACAACTGCTTAGTATTGAGTGACTTCAGGGTAAAAAATAAACAAATAATATAATTTGTAAAATTTGGGAATTTTTATTACATATTTATATAAAAAAAAATTGTTTACTTCTAGATACTTTTAGCTTTGATCTGCCTAGATTTAACTATCGATCAATTGTTTATTTTAGTTTTTTATAGTGCGGTTTATTAAGCTTTCTTATATAGGAAAGTAGTGATTAATTTGTAAAACTGGGTTGATATATGTTAAATCTATATCAAGACATTCTTGTTGTATTCAGTCAGCAGGATATTGAAAAGAATTTGTTTTATTAGCCTGGTTTTGTGATAGGAACAATAGAACTTCTCACATAGATTCAATATATTTTTTCTTCATAACAATAGTCAGCAATTCTGCCATGCATAATAAGATCTATAACAGCCTTAAATAATCCAACAAACAATTTTGCTATTTTTGTCGAGCCTTCGACTTTAGTCGAAAAAGCGAGACATAGCGATCCTACATTCCATCGGCGTCCACAAATATTCACTCTGTGGTTAAAGTTTTTGAAATTTTTATAACTTTCTTAAACTATCCTGGATTTCTACCAAACTTGGACAGAAGCTTGTTTATGATCATAAGATAGTATCCAGAAGTAAATTTTGTAAAAATAAAATTCCATTTTTTCCTTATTTTACTTATAAATGGACTTAGTTTTTCTGCCGGTAAATATTACATTCACTCTGTGGTTAAAGTTTTTAAAATTTTAATAACTTTCTTAAACTATCCTGGGTTTGTACCATAATTGGACAGAAACTTGTTTATGATCAAAAGCTAGTATCTAAAAGGAAATTTTGTAAAAAAATAAATCTATTTTTTCCGTATTTTACTTTTAAATGGACTTAGATTTTCTGCCAGGAAACAACATATTCACTCTGTGGTTAAAGTTTTTAAAATTTTAATAACTTTCTTATACTATTTTGGATTTGTACCAAACTTGGACAGAAGCTTGTTTATGATCAAATGCTAGTACCTAGAAGGAAATTTTGTTTTCTTCCAGTTAACATTACATTCAGTCTGCAGTTAAAGTTTTTAAACATTTATTAGATTCATAAACTATCCTGGAATTTTACCAAACTTGGACAGAAGCTTCTTACAATCAAAAGATAGTATCAAGAGGAATATTTTTATTGATTTACTTCCTCATTTTTGTTGAGCCTGCGATTAACAGAATAAGTAGGCGAGACACTGGGTTCCGCGGAACCCTTACGAATTTTTATGCTGAGAAAATTGCATTTGTATTCAGATAGATTGTCAGCACTATTGATTTGTTTCTATACTTATTGTACCCCGGAGCTGTATTAGTGTATAGTATGTCTTATTGTCAGGTTGCTGTCTTTTTGATTTACAATTCATTCTTGCATATTGACCATCTATTTAACTATTTTACAGTTGGATGCCCCCACTGGACTGGGTTCATCTTGGTCTAAGTTTTATCTTTTACATATAGTTCATATATTGTAGATTATCGATCTGTCCTACAGACACATCATTTACTGTATATAGGGTTATTTTAGTATGGGGTTGTGTGTGTAGTTTTGGCCTAGGATTGGGCAGTTAAATCTTTGCTGTATCCCATTTTAACTTTAAATGGCCTTGTACAATGTATTTGAATGAAAGATGAAATATTTGCATAGGGTAAATTTTGCAGTAAAATGTTTACCTTGAAAATAGCAAAAATAGAGACACACTAAATTTTCCTGATGGGCATTATTTCTCTTTTGACTATATTTACTATACATTTCTAAAGTTGATGTTGATGAGCTGTTATAAAAGGGACAGTGTGGGTTTGCATGAACATTCTTCATTAACTGATGATAATTTCATACTCTTACAAACCAAAATTCTATAACCATGCTTAAGATGTTATTATGATTATTAGTGTTTCATAAATTTCATGGTTCAAATATTACCCAATTGACTGTACATGTTTTAGCGCAGGATGTTTTACCTGCAACACGAAAGGACATTTGCGCCTATTGAAAAAGTGTAAATGTTCTTTTTTTAAAAAGCGCAAATGTCCATTAAAAAAAGCACAAATGTCATATCAAAAATTGCAAATGTCCCGCATTGACATATTTTAGCAGTGCAGATTCAAATTTTCTGTATTTATTTGTCAATACTTGTTTGTTTCTAGTCCTGAATGTACTTGTTTTTTATTGCATCATTTGTATGCATGTAAAGTGACTTTACAAACGTTAATTAAGTAGTAAAAATTACTGCATTGACATGTGCCTATAAATGAAAATCCTGATTTTAACTGTACATATTTAAGTAGTTTTTTCTAAGGTAAATGATATTGATTTTTTTTTATTACAAATTACTTCATTGACTTCAAATAGGTTTAGGACTGCAGAAATACAGATATATATGCAATTGACATGTAAATAACATCATTAAAGTTCTTAATGGTAGTTCTTTGATAGTTTCTGATTGAATTCATTCATATTTTTTTCAGCCAAAGGAAATGTTAGAGCTTGACATGAGGTATTTAGAGATGCTGATTGACATTTAAAATTTATGAAATTAAAATGGTTAAAGTTGCAGTCATGTAATTTAACCACTGTGATTGCCGCTTGAGATGCTTTAAGGTTAATTTTATCATTGATTTTGAAAAAGTTGAACACATTATCAGGAAAAATGCTTTTTTTGTAGAAGGGGTGATTTAGAGCTTGACATATGTATAAACTCTAGCCTGTTGTTCAAAACTGTATGTTGACCTTTTGGTTTTTGAGTTGTCATTTGGATTGTTTTCTTATTTACATATACACAATATCTGTGTTTCCTCACATGGAGGGATTTTGATAAAAACTACCATTTTATTCCAATAAGAAAAAAGCATATACTTTTTGATTTGAATGGTCAGTGTTTTTTCTTTCTTTTTAAAAGCTTTTGTGGCCTGATAGTGTACATTAGACTTGTACAGTTCACTTCAGCCTTTACTAGGGAAAATTGCAAGGTGGAATAGATCTAGCTACATAATGAGCTAATGTGAGTTACTTGCTGAAAAAAGTCATTACAGAGAGTTCTATTAACCTTAAAAATAAAACTGACCACTTGGAAATGTTTTTTCTACCAATTTCATTAACTAATTTGCTATAGTCAAATCAAACAGTGAAACTGATAATCTTTATGTTTATTTCATTAGTTTCTTTTACTTTTGTCAAAAGCATCTTCTTATTTTTTTTTTTTTAAATCAAACCAAACCATTTATGTATTAACCAAGGAGAGCTACAAGCCATGTGAATGATACATACTCGTGTTGAAACAGCTTATGAGGTAGCTTTTGATCAGATGCTAGGAAGTATTATGTTATAAAGTTAAGTAGCTTTATTGGCAATTCAAAGCTTTGCCTGAAGCACATTTGGATGACGTGCACAAGCGCTTCATGTAAAAAATGTATGCAAGATCTACCCAATGACAGGCCAATAAAACTGCAAAAAATATAAATTAAAAATCTTGTAATTGCATATTTTCGAAACAACAATGGACAGCAATAAATTAAACACAATATTATAAAACAAACATGTATTCAGGTGTATACAAAACATAAAAACAGGAAAAAAGTAATGCCAGTAAATGCAGGTGTGTCCAATAAATGTGAGTTTTATTTGGTCATAAAACTTCAGTTCCTAAGGCTATTAACCAATAAGAATGCCAGAATCATATGAAACTTATTTCTAATGTTATTAATAGCAAGTGAAGTTTTCCCTATGATATACAAAATGAAGGATAAACATTACAAATAAATTAATAACATGAGTCCGGTCAAATATTTTGCTACGACTTGGAGGATATTCTGAACTTTATGCTACCTCGATTAAAGAAAACATTGGCATGGAATGGGGATAAGGTTAATGATAATGTCACTCTCTTCTTTCATATATAATTCTATTAACTGTTGTGTCTTCTCTTCGTAATTGTCATCATGGTTTTCATTATGAACCATTTTGTAATATTACTTTGTACATTAGTGCCTTACTGCTGCCACATTAACAGTCATATATTAATTGTGTTAAGTACCTTTGTATACAACCTTGAAAATATTGGCTATTTTAATGATGTATAGATTTAGATGTAGGCTTGTGGTCTTTTTTCATATTTATCCATTTTGTTTTCTGATTCCGGAATTACCATTCATATCAAATGGAAAATAGTATATGAATACACGTGACCTAGCATTTGCACTTTGGAATAATGTCAACTCTGTAGACTCAAGAGTTAATGGAATAATCTGCTTTAAGTGGGAGTCTGTATATGATTATCATCAAGTGAAAATTGTCTTAACAATGATAGCAAAAATTTCATGTGATCAATCTGCCTTTTGACATACACAAATCACAGGTACAACACCTGCAGTCAAAAAGGAGGGTGGGGTGGTTATGTCACCTCCCACTGTTCCTAAAAGCAAAAAATACAATTCAAGATTATTAAAGTTGAGATTCAGATTGAATTTTGACAATTAAAGTCTGAGCCTCATGACCCCAAATAAGAGACATCCTGGCCACATGCTTGGCTTTGGGCATTACAGATTCCCATTAAAAAGAAGTGGTATGTTCATGTAGAGAAAAATAAAATAATTTAAATTAAAGCACAAAATGCCATATTGTTTAAATTGCATAATGGCCTGTACATCAAATTCACTACCTACAGGCCCTTCCTTACATGGCATATATACCTTTTAACGCTGACAGCAACCAAAGTTTGATTTATAAGCTGATGAGCAACTTTCCTGGTTTTCCTTTAATTTCACTATTGAGAAGACTTTTGATTACTGGCATTGTTCCATTGTATGCTTCAATTAGATCTATCATCGTTGTAACAAATGTTCAATGGTTTGTTGACTTTTTCTGTAAACAAATATTGGTTTTTGAATATGACTTGCAGGTTAGATGGAGGTAACATACAAACAAATCAGTCTGTCATGTTATTTCTGTTTAGATGTTAACCAAGCATATAAGAAAAAGAAAGTCAAGATTTTTTGGCTGAAGGAAAATTTCAATTTTTTGCTAGATTGCTAAGATACTTTAGTATAGATTTATTCTCTAAAGCTGAAAAAAAAAATGGAAAACCAAACATAACTTTTTTTTAAAATGAATTAAAATATTTCAATTGAAATAAGTTTCCTTGATTAAAATGCTTAAAGCTGCTAAAAATACAAACGTAAACCAATAAAGTTTAACTTCAATTATACCTACTAATTCATACATGTTTTTTTCCCCAGATTTTTATGAAATTTTGCATGCATGTAGAACTTGACCTACATTTGATTATTGAAAAAATGATATGTATAATTTAATATGTGATAGTTATACTTCCACATAAACAATCAATTAAAAACTTGACTACATATCTATAAATGTATCAAATTCATGGAAAAATGATTTTTTTTTTCAATTTGAATTGCAATTTCTTGAAATTCCTTCCAAAAAATTTAGTTTAAAAAAAACATGTTGCAGTGAATGTTTCTGTATTATTGATATGTATTGAAAGAATATGTATGACAGTGTTCTATAGTCATGTGCAACCTGTTGTGCTATGTTGGTTTTTCTTATTGTATGCAAAATATCTGGTTGAATTACATCCTTTGCTCTTCACTGGAAAAGAGGTTTTAGGGTGGGAGAGAGTGTTTCCCTCCCCCTTGCGCACACTCACACACACACACACACTGTGTATGTCTAACATATGTTTATCTGTTTTACCTTAGTGGACAATTTGATTGTTAATATTTGATGCTTTATGCAGTAGGCTTTACTTTCCAATATTTTTTTTTCATATATTATATAAAAATTAACTTTTAGTAAAATTCAGTAAATAACAAACCTATTGTATTTATATATTTTATAAGTAAATACAAATTCAGTATTTGCTTCCAGAAATCAATTAAATGGTAGTTCATGTAATTTAATTCACTATGTATTGAATTTATCCTACAAATTATTTATGCTCGGTCTGTTATTTGATGTGCACTTAAATTTGGTTTTACAGATTATTTAGATGGAAAACATAATATCATTTATTATAAATGTCAAATTTTTTGAAAATGCCACAATATTTCAACAGATATAAGGCCTGTTAATATAGATGTAACACATTCATAAACACAGTTGAACAAGATCATTTTAATAACATTTCAAATTGATACAATTTTCTTCGTTTTAGATATTATAGATGATAATAAATTTTAGACAGCAAAAAGCTGATAGGATGACGCATACTTATTTTAATGCATTTTAGATTATATAATTTTAAAGCAAAAAAATGATTGAAGGCTAATAGATACAGCTTCTGAAGCTGGTTAGATATATTTTAATTTTGGTAAAAGAATTTTAGACTAATGCATAGCTGCTGAAAATGAACATTGTACGCAGAATGCCTTAAATAAAAATAAAAAAAACAAACTTGGTCACTTATAATTTTAGATTTTACTGCAATTTTACAGGAAAAGCTCACAGCTTAATTTTTTACACCCTGCAAACAAAGTTGGTAGGGGGTATATAGGTATCACCTTGTCCATCTGTCTGTCTGTCTTTCTGTGACCTTAACTTTGACTCTGACTTTTGTACTATCAAAGACCAAAATAATGTCACTCTGTCACCTCGACCTTGATCCTATGATAGTTATTTGAGTTGGGGGCATAACTGTTCTCTGGAGAACTTAGGTTAACCAAACTGTCAAACTAAGTGCAGATGCCTTATGGGAAGGTGATTTGTCAGTAAGATTAGGTCATTCTGGTTTTGACCTTTGACCCCAAAAAGTTGATTGACCATTAACCTTCATATGGCTGCAAGCCAAAAATTTCAAAATGTCATTTTCTCAAAACTGATTTTCACAGCAACAACTCAAATGTATGTAGGGGGTATTTGTCTGGCTATGCGAGCAGCTCTAGTTTTTATAGCCCTTTATTGAAATTCATCTTTTATCTGATCAGTTATAAGGAAATGTAAAAGTGATAAATACAATAATAGAATAATATACTGAAATTAGGGGAGTCCTGTAAAATTTGTAATGGTCTCATTCTGTTTCTAATGAATGAATGGAATAAAGGTACAATTAAGGCAGTTGGCAGTACTTGGTGACCATTTTCATAATTCTTTAAAATAATATGTGAATAAATGACTACTGGCTATAAGAAGTTTGTTTCAGTGATGAACCTTAGTTCAGAAGTCAATCTTAAATTAATACCAGTAATTTACTAAAAGCAAAATTTTTAAAATACATTTATACATTGGTTAGTTTTTTTAATATGATGTGAATGTACTGTTAGATAATGTTGTGTTTCCCCACAATCTCCAGAATATTTCAATACATGAACTAATAGCAATCTAGAGTTAAAATACTGTAGTTTTAATTTTTGTACCGAATCATTCTGTATCCAGTGTCAACATAGTTTTTTATTCTAAAAAGTACGTTTGTTTTTGTTTTTGCTGAAACAATTGATGACAAACACAAAAAATAAACACCACAAATGCAAGCTTTTAAAGTTTTTTGCATCTTGAGATTAAAACCCATTAAATGTCTAAAATAAATTGTAGCTACATAATAAACATTAACTTTTTTTTTTTTTAATAAAATCACTTTTGTAATAAGTGGTATACACAGAAGGATAAAATGAATACAACATGTACTTATGTCTGGTGAAGATTAGAGTAAATGTGGTAATTATGATTCAGGAAATTATATACAATAAATACATGTATATTGTATGATTTCCCTTGTGTCACAGATGTGACATGCTTTTTAATGCTAATGAACATATAGATGGCTTTAAAATGTCTGGTGGAAAACAGCTCAAATTGAAAGGTAAAAGTAAATTTTATTGTTCCTGTGCATTGCGTTACAATTACAGATTTATATGTTTGTAACCACACTTGTCAACAAACAATATTGTATACATGTGCTTAGCCTAATTGTCAAGTGAGAGAGTATGTTTCAATATTCTTAAATACTACTAAATGTATATAAACTAGTTTCCTGTTAAATTTTACAGAAATATTTTTCCCTTTTCTGCTCTTAGAATGTTTGACACCCCCTCTCCCCTTTTTTTTTCCAGGTAGCATTTATTGAGGTCTTTTAAATATCAATATTGTGGTTTCTTGTATTATTTTGATATTCAAACACTATATAGATAAGTTTTAGATCATCTGAATGAGATTACTGTACCACACTCTACAAATAACATTTCTTAGAAAAATATATCATATCAGGGCTTTGCTGACATGTAGTTTGCATGGTTTAATTTAAGGAATTGTTTAGGTCATCATTTGATGTCTTTTGTTTACTTGAAAAGGGAAATACCTGCTAAAAATTGTAGGAAATTTCTTACTCAATATCCAAATCCCAATATGACAATGATATTTTGATATCCAAATTTCTCTACGTAATTCAGTACATTTATTTCTATGATTTATCAATTTTACAATTAGAGTTACCTTATGTCAAATACAATAACACCAGTATTTGCCACACAGTATAATTAATTTCATGATTATTCTTCATGTTTAGACACATGGGTGACATCTTCAAAAATGCAGTACTCAGTATACCTTTTCAAGTATGACCTAACCAAGCCAAGCTTTATTATTTTACCTTTGAAATACAAGAGATAATATTTTACAACGATTTTTTTTTATCTTTTCCAGTTATGAGGCTGACTAAGCCTGGCCTGATGGCTTTCCACCCTTTGATTAGTGACAACAGGGATCTGCCTGGTCAGCTGTTCTCTAAACTGAATGATACAGATATAGCCAAACCTATTGGTCTTCCGTACTTTGGTCTTGATGACCTTCTAACCTTGCCACAAAACTTTGGGTAAGTACTCGTCTTTATATGATTTTGTTCAATGTTGAAAATTATCTTTTCCTTATAAAAGAAAAATGTGTTTAAAGATTTTGCAGACCTCTTTTTATGAAATGTTAAATTTCCTTGTGTAACATATCAAGTGTTTCAGGGATTAAAGTAAATATGCTGTAATCTGATGTATGGATTCAAATTTATGAATATTAAAGGAAACTCCATTAAGTTGCCAAATACAGACTAAAGTGGTTGTTGTTTGTTGCTGTATCTCAGATTTGTTTTTCGTTTATATTTTTGTAAATCAGGCCTTTTATAGCTTGCTGTGCAGTATGGGTTTTGCTCATTGTTGAATGACCACCGTAACCTATAGTGGCTACTTCTAATGCATTTGGTCTCTGGTGGAGAGTTGTCTCATTGTCAATCATACTGCATTTTCTTATTTTTGTAAAACTGATGAAAGTACATTATGGTTATAAGAATAGGGTGTTTAGTTGAATAAAAAATTGGAGTACCATTGGTGTCCATGTTGATGTGTGCATCCAAAACCACCTCTTTCATATTGATTCATTGACATAAAGCCATATAATTTGGTGTGTAAATGCATTTTGTGAATTTAACAACTTGAAATAATATGAAGGTTTAATGATCCAAATTATGCAGGTCATTGGCAATGTTTAAGTTTATAAGAGTAATTTAAAAGCTAAGTTCTAAGACTGAGCTGTTTGTGATCGCTCAACCCTCCCCTAACCTGGGACAGCACAATGTAAGAACAAAATGTAAAAATCAGCTGAAAATGACTTGGCACAAAATGATGCAGTATTGTTCTCACTGTTAAATATGGTAATTCATGATATATTATTCCCAAAACATATTTTTCCTTATTGAATCAGAGTTATACATAGAAGCCACTTAAGTGTTATAACATCCAAGAAGTTTGATAGTGTGTTGCCTTGCATTGTCCAGTAACACATATCGATCACTTCTGTCACCTTGGGTTGTCATCATCATCTTTGTCCTATGTGTCACACCTTGTCTACACCCTAAAAACAGCTTTACTAAATTCAACTAGATGGTCCGAGAACACAGTTATCCTACTTTGATTTTCATTGTCTACAAATATAGTCCCTATAGTATGGACAGTGTATAACTTGCAAATTTTTTTCATACACTTTCCAAATTTATCTCCTTATATTTTATGCATGAAATATTAAGCAGGGGGATGAAATTACATGTTAAAAGAATTTGGGTGTAAATGAATTTTTATGTAAAGTAGTGATTTGGTCCTGTTAAAAAAGGTAAAAAATTAGTATGTCTGAAGCTGTCAAACTGAATTATAGACCCCCTTAACATAGAATTGTCAATATTTTGAGTTAGAGTTGGTAGACTTTTCTATAATTTTGATATTATTTGTCCGAAAAGTTGTACACTACACTGTAAAAATCATTTTGAGATAGAGCAAGTGTGATTTTTTTATTTGAATTTATTGTCTTAAAGAAACGCACGAATTTATTGTCTTAAAAAAATGCACTATGAAATAACTGTGTTCTCTGTCCAGATTAACACAGATTCTTATTCAGGATATACAGTTGTGTATATGCAATTTGAATTCTTTATCCTATTGATTGTTGGTGTTATCACATACCAAAACATGGTCTTAGCCATTTCTACTTATATCCATTTACATTTTTTTTTCACGTGCCACCAAGCATACCCAGGGATATGGAAAAGCTGATGTCCTAGCATTTGCCTGTCCATCCCTCTGACATGGTCAGTTATTTTTACAGTTCTTGTCAGATGTCAATAAAATGATGTCAAAGGTTTACATCAGCATTACCCATATATCAAGAGAAGCTGGATTATTTTTCAGAGTTATATGATAGTACTTTGAAATTTAAATAAAGAAAGAAAATCAGCTTTGTAGGCGTTCTCAAGCAACATTTCCTATTGAAATTCAATAAAATTATTGTCAATAATTTACAAAGAAAACGAATCAAAGATGATTAGGTATGGCAGACATGTGTAACATCATAAGACTCATCATTAGTGTCATAAAAAAAACAGTTGGAATTGTAAATTATATGGAAAATCAACATTTTGCTTATCAGCTGACTAAATGATCAACTTTTTTCCCAACAAATCATCTTTATCAAAAAAAATATTTAAATAGATTATACTGGCCTACTGTAAACTTACTTATTTTCGGGGATACTTTATTTCGCATTTTGCCCTTTCTAGCCCACTAAGCGACGATTTAATTTCACGATTTTCAAAATTACTTGATGTAGTAAGATAAGCAAAGATCAAAGCTTTACATATTCGCAACGATTTATATTCGTGTTAAGTTTCTAGTCGCGAAAATAAATCGCTCGCGAAAATAAGTTGGTTTACAGTATTTGGAAATTTCCTATAGACCAGTATAGATCATTCACAGGCATTTGCAGTCTATGGTTAAGAATCAGTGGCGTATCGGAGGGGGGGTTCCAGGGTTGGAACCCCCCCCCCTTTTTTTTGACGGTCAATGCTTTTGAATGGGGACATATGGTTGGAACCCCCCTTTTAAAAATGGCTGGATATGCCCCTGGGAGTGAAGACAGTGTCAACATAACTAAAAGAAAGTAAAAATTCAGGGTAATAACTACCAAACTGCATACTTCCAGAATGCTAGTTTGCGGCAATTAACATCATATTTTTTTATTGCAAGATGATGTTAGCACTTTCTGTGAGCAAACTGCATGCATTGAAGACTAACATTATGCTTGTCACAAGCTTGCTGCAAGCATGCTGCTATAACAAAGCTTAATTTTTGATTGCAAGATGCTTGCTGCAAGGTAGATGATGATTATGTAATTTTCTGTGTGCATGTGCATGCAAACTGCAAGCAAGTCAATGATTGCAGGAAGGATCTACAGGGATTACATAACATATTTTGACTGATATGCACTTAGATAAAACTTTAAGTGATGTCATTTATGATGTCATCAGCGTTTTGGCAGTCAATGATTGCAGGAAGGTAGTACAGGGAATACATAACATATTTTGACTGATATGCACTTAGATAAAACTTAAAGTGATGTCATTTATGATGTCATCAGTGTTTTGGCAGTCAATGATTGCAGGAAGGTAGTACAGGGATTACATAACATATTTAGACTGATATGCACTTAGATACTTTAAGTGATGTCATTTATGATGTCATCAGTGTTTTGGCAGTCAATGATTACAGGAAGGTAGTACAGGGATTACATAGCATATTTTGACTTATATGCACTTAGATACGTTAAGTGATGTCATTTATGATGTCATCAGTGTTTTGGCAGTCAATGATTGCAGGAAGGTAGTACAGGGAATACATAACATATTTTGACTGATATGCACTTAGATAAAACTTTAAGTGATGTCATTTATGATGTCATCAGTGTTTTGGCAGTCAATGATTGCAGGAAGGTAGGACAGGGATTACATAACATATTTTGACTGATATGCACTTTAATAAAACTAAAAGTGATGTTATTTATGATGTCATCAGTGTTTTGGCTGTCAATGATTGCATGAAAGTAGTACAGGGTTTACATAACATATTTTGATTAATATGCACTTACTAATAGATAGAACTTTAAGTGATGTCATTTATGATGTCATCAGTGTTTTGGCAGTCAATGATTGCAGGAAGGTAGTACAGGGAATGCATAACATATTTTGACTGATATGCACTTAGATAAAACTTTAAGTGATGTCATTTATGATGTCGTCAGTGTTTTGACAGCAATGTTTGAGAAGAATAGCAGGCAGAAAAAGGAGCTCTTTTTGGTTTCATGCACTTAAAATAATTGTCAAATTATGCTTTTTTCTACAAAATCAAGGTCAAATTGGGAGAGGCAAGCAGCTAATACTAGTATTTTTTTATGCCTCCCCCCCCTAAGCAAAGTTTTTCTCATGCAAATTTTATGAAACTCATACACAATTCGAATTTTGGCAGTAAGTCACTTACGGTTCTTAAGTTATGCCCCTTTATAATTTGATAATTGCAATTTTTTTCATTTCCACACTCGTATGAAATTTTATGAAACTCATAAGAGTTCCAATTTGGGCAGTGAGTCACTGACTGCTCTAGAGTTATGCTCCTTTAAAACTTGAAAAATTGCTAATTTTTTCTTTTCCGAGCTCTAACTTAATATGTTTGACTCATTTAAAGTTGATGAAACTCATACACAATGCTAAGCACAACGCTCAGATTTTTCATTCAGGACAAAAATTGTGAACTTCACTTAAATACTATTTAGGTCATAAATGCTTAGTTTACCAAATAAACAAGTAAAGTTAACAAAGAAATTAGAAGTAGAAGAACCAAAGCATTATTCAAGAACTGAGAAATTCACTGGAAACAACAAAACTTATAACTTATTACATAAGAAATAAAAACAAAACAGTGAAAATATGAAAATAACACACAGCACAAAAATACCTATGACAAGATCAATAGAACTCTTTAAAATCTAGCAGTGACATCAAATGCTCTCAAAAAGTATTTTCACGTATTATTTATGCAAGCTTAAGCAGGGGTATTCGTGTCCTCAGACACATTTTATCCTGTAGTACCTATTGAGTGTACTTTCAGCTGGCATATAATTTAAACATTGTATGATGTTTATGAACATATAAAGGGAAAGGGGGGGGGGACAAAATTTCTTGATTAAAGTAATGGCTTCATTGGTTAGGGGTCACTTATGACACTCACACTTTACTTTAATCGTTATTTATCAATTAAGACAAAAATAACAAAAAATTGGAGAATCTAAGGAATTAAAAATGTTCTACATGGTAAAACATATCAAATGAAATATAGGATTAGTCCCCAAGGGTCATCCCCACCCCCTGCCATTTGTGAATGTTCTAATATCTTGTAAATGGTCAAGATCCCCACACCTAATTCATGAATATATATTCCTGTTTGTCATGTCACTATGATTTGAATGATATATTGGCTGAGACCCAAGGGTTCATCCCGACCCCTGTCATTTGAGACATTGCATTGGGTATAAATAAAAGAAGTCCCATGGGGTCATCCTCACCCTTGTCATATGAGAATGTTTTTATATCTTGTAAATGGCTGAGATCCCCACCCCTAAACCATATATTTTCTGTGAGATGAATTGAATGAATAATATGGGGGATCCCAAGCGCTTTATACTTATGGGGGCATTGTTTAGGAGACTTTGTAACAGCACAATCATTTCTTGTCCTGCATTAAAATCGCAATCATCCTGCAATCAAACCGTGATCATCAGCCAATTGAACCATAATCATCCTGCAATCAAACCATGATCATCCTACAATAAAACCGCAATCAAATAAGATTGCAGTTTGCTTGCAGTTTGATTGCGCAATCAACCATTATGCACTGTTTCAATTACTGTCAAACTGCTAGCATGCAGCATGCATGCATTCTAAACATGATTATGGCATGCTTGTAATCAATGGTTGTGGTTTTGGTTTGTGATATACATTCAAATGCTGGAAAAGTACATATAAATCCTTATAAAAATATATTGGAATTTTAAAACAAGCTCATGTGTATCAGTACAAGTTTATTTGACTTTTCCAGTCTAAGGTCACTGTGAATCTATTGCTAGGTTAACATTGTCACAGCTTTCCATTTTTTTCCCATATTGTCTGTTTAAATGATACAAATTGATTTTTATTGCATATATTATTATACAACTGGTATTTATTATAATTTTATATATTTTAGGAACATTTTCCTTGGAGAGACATTTTCTAGTTATATTAGTGTGCACAATGATAGTATGCATACATGTAAAGAAATAGTACTAAAAGTAGGTATACTTTACTATATGACCATTTAATTTAAGAGACATAACCCCGAGTCCCCTTCAAACAGAATGATTGAAATATTACATCTATCATAAAGACATTTAAAAGATATACTGTAAATTCAGAAATTATTGCATTTATTATTGCAATTTTTGAAGAATGGACAAAAATGTGAGATTTATTATTGCCATTTTGGGAAAATCTGCATACAGATATATGTTCCAGATATCAGAATCTGAGTTCTTATTTCTTATTCTGAATTGACCTTCAAGAATGCTCAAACCCAATTATTTTAAAGCCAAAGATGTATAAATACCTAAAAACTGAAGGAGCAATGACCAAAAAGGACCAAAAAGTCAAATCCACCTAAGGTCAATATTGCCTGAGGGAAAAACCATAGTTTCTTAATCATTTCTAATTTTCAGAAAGATATGTTATTAACCATGTCAAAACGGGAGCACTGACTACTGAGCTAACGATACCCCCAGGAACTAGCAGTCCACCAGCAGCGGTATCAACCAAGTGCAAGAAAATAAAAATAACACATTATATATACATTTTGTGCATCAGAAGTGCTTTTCTGGATGTTTCATTACCAGGAACATTCAAACCTAAATATTTGAAAGTCAATGATATTTAGATACTTTAATACTGAAAGATTGCCCACTTAAAAATAACTTGTTGTCAATCCATACAAAAATATTTCCAGAAAAATGAACGGAAACCATAATATATGGGTTTTGGTGGTGTCTAGCTGCATTAAATGTTATTTGTAAAAATTGTGCATGACTGCTTAATTGGTATCCAACATTGACCATCATCAACTGTATGTTGAATTGACTCAAGATAAACATGTTAGAAGTACCTTTCTGTCATAAGAACCAAATTAATAACTCATGACAGTATTTGTCTACGAACCCAATAATTACATGATAATAGTTAAGATATGTATTTGATGGTTTACATTATCAGGTGTACACAGTTGGAGTACAATTATTACACCATTTTTATGTCATCAAGAGATATTGCACTGGGTTTTGCGCTGGTTTTTTTGTTCCCCTGCAATGCATTCTTTTTTTTTAACGATGGAATATAAATTCATCTGTCAGAAGTGCAATTGTTGGTGTTTAGATGATAAGAGAGATGTTTCCCCCATATTGTCTTGTCATTATCCTTGCATCAACTCCCACAACTTCAACATAATGTTACACGCTTGTAGTAATTACCTACAAAGCATCTACCATTGTTTTACTATTGTTACTTGTAGTTATTTCATAATCTATCCCGAAACCAAAAAAAAAACTTATATTTTCAAGGTCTTCTACTGCTGTGATGAGAATTGGATGTTCTAACTCATATTGTCAGAATGAAACTTAACAGACAAACATAGTTTTTAATATCTTGAAAAATGTGTTTTTGAAACATTTTTGCTATGGTATAATCATCTTTTTTTTTCTCAGATGATAAATCTTTTGTCTGAGTAATTTGGAAATCTTTGTGTCAATGATTTGTAATTGAAGGTTCAAATGTAATCTGGCAACAAACATCAAATTATGTTTTATTTGCAACTAATGATGTTTACTTTCCACACTTTCTATGACACTGTTTTGCGATAGCTATTCTTACCAGGCTTTAGGTACTATATAGAATTTTGTGGTTATTCCATTTTTCCACTGTTGAGTCATGTGTCCTTTGAGAGTACAAGTTGACAAATTGTTTTGTATGCATGTCTGTTTTTTATGCCCCCGCCGAAGCAGAGGGGGCATTGAGTTTTACCCTTGTCCATCCGTACATCCCAAAATTGGTTTCCCTTCACTAACTTAAGTTTGCCTCAACCAAATGTTATCAAACTTATACACAATGTTTATTACCACACAGATCAAGTTTGAATTTTGGTGGCATACCTTTAATCGTTCTAGAGTTATGCCCCTTTATAAATGGAAAAATTGCAAAATTTTTCATTTCCGTTCTCTAACTTTAGTTTGCCTCATCCAAATGTTATGAAACTTATACATAATGCTTATTACCACAATACACAGATCAAGTTTGAATTTTGGGGGCATCACTTTTACTGTTCTAAAGTTATGTCCCTTTACAAATGGAAAAATTGCTAAATTTTTCATTTTTTCCAAAAATATCAATGTCATTATTCAAGTAATTTTTAAAATTGGAGTTATCTTCCTTTGCCCATGATTATAGTTAAATCAACTACAATCAATGCTTTATACAATGCAATGTTTAATTTTGCCTTCCACTGATAAAACACAGATCAAGTTGAATTTGGGTAGTGTTACTTTAACCATTATTAGCTCACCTGGCCCGAAGGGCCAAGTGAGCTTTTCTCATCACTTGGTGTCCGTCGTCCGGCGTCGGCGTAAACTTTTTACATTTTGAACTTCTTCTAGAGAACCACTGAATGGAATGAAACCAAACATGGCATGAATGTTCCTTATGAGGTACTGACCAAGTGTTGTTACTTTGTAGCGGATCCATCATCCAAGATGGCCGCCAGCGGGGGACTTAGTTTAACATAGGACCCTATGGGAAATATATACAAATGTCTTCTTTTAGAGAACTACTGAATGGAATGAAACCAAACATGGTATGAATGTTCCTTATGAGGTGCTGACCGAGTGTTGTTACTTTGAAGCCGATCCATATTTCAAGATGGCCGCCAGCGGGGGACTTAGTTTAACATGTAACCCTATGGAAATACATACAAATGTCTTCTTTTAGAGAACCACTGAATGGAATGAAACCAAACATGGTATGAATGTTCCTTATGAGGTGCTGACAGAGTGTTGTTACTTTGAAGCCGATCCATATTTCAAGATGGCCGCCAGCGGGGGACTTAGTTTAACATGGGACCCTATGGAAATACATACAAATGTCTTCTTTTAGAGAACCACTGAATGGAATGAAACCAAACATGGTATGAATGTTCCTTATGAGGTACTGACAGAGTGTTGTTACTTTGAAGCCGTCCATAATCCAAGATGGCCGCCAGCGGGGGACTTAGTTTAACATAGGACCCTATGGGAAATACATACAAATGTCTTCTTTTAGAGAACCACTGAATGGAATGAAACCAAACATGGCATGAATGTTTCTTATGAGGTGCTGACCGAGTGTTGTTACTTTGAAGCCGATCCATAATCCAAGATGGCCACCTGCAGGGGACTTAGTTTAACATGGGACCCTATGAGAAATACATACAAATGTCTTCTTTTAGAGAACCACTGAATGCAATGAAACCAAACATGGCATGAATGTTCCTTATGAGGTGCTGACCAAGTGTTGTTACTATGAAGCTGATCCATAATCCAAGATGGCCACCAGAAGGGGACTTAGTTTAACATTGGACCCTATGGGAAATACATAAAAATGTCTTCTTTTAGAGAACCTCTGAATGGAATGAAACCAAACATGGCATGAATGTTCCTTATGAGGTGCTGACTGAGTGTTGTTACTATGAAGCTGATCCATAATCCAAGATGGCCGCCAGCAGGGGACTTAGTTTAACATAGGACCCTATGGGATATACATACAAATGTCTTCTTTTAGAGAACCACTGAATGGAATGAAACCAAACATGGCATGAATGTTTCTTATGTGGTTCTGACCGAGTGTTGTTACTTTGAAGCCGATCCATAATAAATCCAAGATGGCCGCCAGCAGGGGACTTAGTTTAACATGGGACCCTATGAGAAATACATACAAATGTCTTCTTTTAGAGAACCACTGAATGGAATGAAACCAAACATGGCATGAATGTTCCTTATGAGGTGCTGACCGAGTGTTGTTACTTTGAAGCCGATCCATAATCCAAGATGGCCGCCAGCGGGGGACTTAGTTTAACATAGGACCCTACGGGAAATACATACAAATGTCTTCTTTTAGAGAACCACTGAATGGAATGAAACCAAACATGGCATGAATGTTCCTTATGAGGTGCTGATTGAGTGTTGTTACTATGAAGCCAATCCATAATCTAAGATGGCCGCCAGCGGAGGACTTAGTTTAACATAGGACCCTATGAAAAATACGTACAA
This sequence comes from Mytilus californianus, assembly GCF_021869535.1. NCBI lineage: Eukaryota > Metazoa > Mollusca > Bivalvia > Mytilida > Mytilidae > Mytilus > Mytilus californianus. Next base: position 78,997,693 of record NW_026262581.1, read on the forward strand.
ATGTTTTCTTTTAGAGAACCATTGAATGGAATGAAACCAAACATGGCATGCATGTTCCTTTTGAGGTGCTGACCAAGTGTTGTTACTTTGAAGCCGATCCTTCATCCATGATGGCTGCCAGATGGGGACAATGTTTAACAAAGGACCCTATGGACAATACATACAAATGTCTTCTTTTAGAGAACCACATACTGAATGGATTGAAACCAAACATGGCATGAATGTTCCTTATGAGGTGCTGACTGAGTGTTGTTACTATGAAGCTGATCCATAATCCAAGATGGCCGCCAGCAGGGGACTTAGTTTAACATAGGACCCTATGGGATATACATACAAATGTCTTCTTTTAGAGAACCACTGAATGGAATGAAACCAAACATGGCATGAATGTTTCTTATGTGGTTCTGACCGAGTGTTGTTACTTTGAAGCCGATCCATAATAAATCCAAGATGGCCGCCAGCAGGGGACTTAGTTTAACATGGGACCCTATGAGAAATACATACAAATGTCTTCTTTTAGAGAACCACTGAATGGAATGAAACCAAACATGGCATGAATGTTCCTTATGAGGTGCTGACCGAGTGTTGTTACTTTGAAGCCGATCCATAATCCAAGATGGCCGCCAGCGGGGGACTTAGTTTAACATAGGACCCTACGGGAAATACATACAAATGTCTTCTTTTAGAGAACCACTGAATGGAATGAAACCAAACATGGCATGAATGTTCCTTATGAGGTGCTGATTGAGTGTTGTTACTATGAAGCCAATCCATAATCTAAGATGGCCGCCAGCGGAGGACTTAGTTTAACATAGGACCCTATGAAAAATACGTACAAATGTTTTCTTTTAGAGAACCATTGAATGGAATGAAACCAAACATGGCATGCATGTTCCTTTTGAGGTGCTGACCAAGTGTTGTTACTTTGAAGCCGATCCTTCATCCATGATGGCTGCCAGATGGGGACAATGTTTAACAAAGGACCCTATGGACAATACATACAAATGTCTTCTTTTAGAGAACCACATACTGAATGGATTGAAACCAAACATGGCATGAATGTTCCTTATGAGGTGCTGACTAAGTTTTGTTACTTTGAAGCTGATCCTTCATCCATGATGGCCGCCAATGGGGGGACTTCCTTTAACATAAGACTCTATGGGAAATACATACAAATGCTTCTTCTAGAGGTGCACTGAATGGAATGAAACCAAAACATGGCATAAATGTTTCTTATGAGGTGCTGATTAAGTGTTGCTACTTTGTTGCCAATTTACTGTTCAAGATGGCCACCAGGATTTTTTATTAAATTACAGGACCAATATTAAACCAAATTTGGCCTCACTCATTATTAGGGTATCTGTTATGATTTTAATCTATTTTTACATGATTTCCAAAACCAAAGTAGAATCAGGTGAGCGACACAGGCTCTTGAGAGCCTCTAGTTGGGTTATGCCCCTTTATAAATCGAAAAATTGCAAAATTTTTAGTTTCCATTCTGTAACTTAAGTTTGCTCCAACCAAACATAATGAAACCTATACACAATACTCATTACCACAAAACTAAGATCAAGTACAAATATTGTTTCCGTTCTATAACTTTAGTTTGCTTCAACCAAATGTTATGAAACTTATACACAATGCTTATTACTACATAATACAGATTAAGTACGAAATTCGGTGGCGTCACTTTTACCATTCTTGAGTTATGTCCCTTTATAAACATAAAAATTGCTGAATTTTTCATTTCCGTTCTCTGACTTTAGTTTGTCTCAACCAAATGTTATAAAACTTATACACAATGGTTCTAGAGTTATGCGTGTTTACAAATAGAAAAATTGTTGAATTTTTCGTTTCTGTTCTCTACTTAAGTTGGCCTCAACCAAATGTTATGAGACTTACACACAATGCTTATTACCACAAAACTCGGATCAAGTTCAAATTTGGGTAGCGTCACTTTTACCGTTCTTCAGTTATGTCCCTTTATAACTATATGATATGCAAGCGGGGGCATCATCTGTGTCCACATGTGGACACAATCCACATTTATTTGTATTAATTTGTCCAAGTTGATCTTTTTGGTTAAAATTTCTTAAAGGAGTTTTGTATAAAATGCATGTGCTATCAAAAGGAAACTTTACCTTTGTATAATGATTTAATTGATGTGAACTATGAACTAAAGGATGATTTGAACTACAATTTATTGTACAATGATCATGATTAAAGTTTAAGTATTAGGCAAGTTTGAAATGAAGTATATGTGCTAATCACACGAAGATTTTTCAAATATACCTGAAATATATGCAAACAAGATTGTATGACCTACATTTCATGATTTAATGATAAAGTTAAACTTTTGTTTAGGTTAAGGAATGTTTGATAAGTATACTAGTAAGTATATGGTTTTCAATGGCATTAAGATGTAAACAACAGAAAATGTATGTCAAGTGATTATGGTCATTGTTTAGTCAAAGCTCAAATTAGGGAACTTCTTTGTTGAATCCATTCGGATATAAAGAAGTGGAAATATAGGTCAGTTTGATGATCTAATAGTGTGTAATAGTTAGTAATAAATGGGAAAGTACAAGTTATTTATATTTTGGGTTATAGTATTCCTATACCAACTCATAGCTCATTTTTATAGAGTGAGAGACCCATATTCGCCGCATAATTCGTTCATTTCCACTTACATCCGACCTACATTCGAATATTTGGAACTTTTTATGAAGGTTTCAGAAATTTAACTATATGAAAAAAATGTTTGATAAAGAAATTATCTTCAAAACATTGGTTAATTGTTCTAAAAACGAACGCAAACTCAAGAGGAAATCAAGTTGTTCGTGTACCATGGGGGACACATTTTCGCCGCAATGTATGATATGACCATCCTCATTATCCTGGTATATTATAAAAACGAATGTTTGCAATTACATGAATTAGCTTGAGAGATCATTCCTATACGATTTTTCTCACAAATATTTACTTTAAGACTGCGCATGATTGCCATATAAATCTTACATAATTGTCAAAATAATTTAAAAACACCTGCGTATTTCTCAATATGTGCGAATAACCTTGGAAATGGGGTAAAGAGGAATATCGACAGTTGTAACATTACAAACAGCCTTTACCATCTATTTAGGCAAATATTGGGTAAAGGCACACAAATTTTACAGAAAAAATAGCAAATCGGCGAAAATGTGTCCAAGGCGAATATGCGCCACCCACTCTACAGACCTATGTGTGAAAGCAGGACACAGTGTCTATTGGAGGTACACTCAGTTTAACTTGTCTTCTTATTATTTGATACATGTCATGATATCACTAGTGAACTTCAAAACAAAATAAAAAGACTTCTGGAAATAATTATGGTATTTGAGCCTTTTTCTTACTGAAACTGTGTCTCTCAAAATAATTTTCCAGCCATTTTGTTGGTTAATGCAGTCAACTTTCCCTTTTTGGATTTACCTTTGGGCTTGGTATATTTTGTTATGACACTTTTTACTAAAATTGAAATAGCATTTATTTTCATAACAATTTAAATGAAAACAATTGTTGCAGAGTGGCATTGAAATGTCTTAAGTTAACTATAAGAAATATTTACCATGCCTTATTGAAAGAGTGAACAGAAGAATGGTCCACTCAGTAAAAAGATGGCTAAGGGTTATTAACTCTTGGTGTTAGTTCATCTGGTGTTTTCGAAAGACTTCTAATGAACCATCAACAATGCACTTGATTCTCACTGTGTATCTAAAGATCTTGTCAAAATATGATTTATGAATTGTATTTTTTACAATGAATAGCCACAAAATTAGAGAAACAGACTTGATTAAGCAAGGATTGTTAAGTGTGGTTAGAAGCATATCAGCCATTTGTCCAATGCTATTCAATTGGGACTTGCTTCATTTTGACCACAATCTGAAATTTTCATTAGATAAAAAAAGAGAAAGATTGTGCAGAGTATGGATTTGAATTTAAAATTAATATTTTCTGCATTGAAATATTGTTTTTTGAGGTAAAGCTAAAATTTTACTAGTTTAAGTTGAGTCAGAATTTGCATTTAAATATTAAAATTACATCATATAGAATTATTTCGTAAACAATATCATTAATGATTGCATGATTAGCCTCCTGAATTTTATCAGGAAGTATATTTCTTATCAAGAAGAAAAAAATAAAGTCACCTATTTATTGAAAATTCAGTTAAGCAGACATAACTGTAAAAAGGATGAAATTTTTTTTCTGCCACCAATTTTATTATGTCTGCATAGTGCACTATATGCACAGAAGCAAACAAGGTACATTACCATTGTTACATAAAAGTCACAACAGAGTGAGTAATAGGACATAGAGTGAACATGTGGAGATCATACAGTAATTGTATATAGCATAGTTGTAATAATAATTATTATAAGAATAAAGAAGAAATATTATATTATCTGGTACAATAATACAGAAGTAACAGAGATCACCCCCTGTTTTTGGTGGAGTTTGTGTGGCTCAGTCTTTATTTTTCTATTCAGTTTTTTTCCCACCATCTTTTGTTTTTAGCCATGGAATTTTCAGTTTATCTCGACTTATGAGTTTTGAATGTCACTTGGTATACCTGCCTCTTGTTTACAGTGTTTGATATGAATAAAAGAAGGTGTGGGTATATGTTGATGAGACAGCAATCCAGTAACTAAAAAAACGGAAGGCATTTAAAGTTCAACAATATTTACATGTCTGTAAAATATTTCAAACTCTAAATCACACAGTCTACAAAAGTTGTTAATAAATATGATATAGACTATCTAAGATCTGTCATTAACACCAATATCTGTAAATATTAGGAAAAACATATTAGATTTGATAAAAGATGATTGCTGACAATCTCAAGGTTCCAGAACTGATCAAATTTTGCTTATTTTAGAAATTAATATCGAAGAATTGATTATGATTCATTTTTCTGTACTGTAAATTCAGAAATTATTGCATGCATTTATTATTGCAATTTTTTAAGAATAGACAAACATGCAAAATTAATTATTGCGATTTCAGGAAAATTTGCAGACAGATATATGTATCCAATTCAGAATGCAAGTTCTTATTATTGCAATACTCAACCAGTCCCATTATTTGCATTAATAAAAACCTTGCAATAATTTCTGAATTATTAGTACTTGGAAATATCCTTAAGCTACATACCATAGTGCACATTATTTTATTTTTTTCATAAAGAAAAGGAATGTTTTATCTACCCTTCTTTCAAGTTCTTTGTGTATCATTATCCTGCCAACATTACAAATTTGACTCAAAATCTTATGTTATAACCATTAAAATGTTTTTATTTACATCCTTTCATTATTGTTAGCAAGTTCAGAAGCAAAGATAATTCAATTTGCAGGTTGACCTACAGACCAGTTCACAAAGATTGATGTTATCAGGTGCCAATTCAGACCCTGTTGGTGAATTGGGTCCAGACCACAGTATAGATGATGTCATACATCATGAAGTCAAAGAGCTTGGAACTCATATGTAAATATTGTGTGATAAATCATATACATTATATAGCAAACTTGGCATTTAATAGTGAAAAAACTTTGAAAAAACGAAAAATACATTTTAAATGCTTTCTGTGGGATGGTCTGTTTTTTTGTCTTTTTGATGTCTTTAGACAAAAAGAAAAATCTGAAAAGCTGGAATTATAAGTCTTGTATTTTTTCTTCTTCAAGGGATCAAAAGGCCTGAAATTGTACCTTTAATTAGTGCTCACAATTTTTATATCATCCAAACTGGGTGAAATTAATTCTTTTAGGCAATCAAAACAAATTTTGTGTTATATTTATAAATTCCAAGTTATGAGGAACAAAAAAGGTCCCAAATTTACACATGAATCTTAGATTATTGTATCAATCCTTTTTATGTATCAAGCCTTTTTATGTATCAAGCATAATACTGTGTCTGAAGATGCTTTTGATATATAACTGTTCAATTTCTCTTTTTCAAAATGCCATCAGCATAGTCTAGTCATTAGTCATGGTCAAAAGTTGATTTGTCATGGTTAAGAGTTGGTTTGTCATGGTTAAAAGTTGGTTTGTCATGGTTAATAGTTGGTGTTTTTTGCTTGTTAAGTTTCAAACAATAAAACATCATTTTATCTGTTACATTTATTACTATGATTTCATATGTTTCCAGAAAACTGACAATTGTCATATAATAAAGGTATTTCAGATTTGAAGATTAATGCGACTTTTTTATGTTTCAGATTGGTATGTGCTGTTAGTTACACAACAAACACTGGTGACAAAATGGCTTTCAGAAAGTTCTTCAAATTCCAGGTAATCATCCTTCAATTGATTACAATAAATCTGTATTTTCAATGGATGTAACAAAGATCCTTACTTCACACAAGACAATTTTAAAAATACAATTGTATACGAAAAGATATTTCAAACATTTAGCTTTATATTTATGTCCCCTTTCCTTATTCTAATAATTGTGTTTTAATGATCTCACCGCTCATCCTATTTTAGCTAAGCTTTGCAGGAATGATGTGATTAAGGTCTTCTACAACCAGTACTCATTTGGTTCAAATCAGATGATAAAACATTGCTGTCAGATACTATCTTTGATTCCCTTTTGCAAATTTACAAAATCTCAACTGAAACAACATGCCGAAATGTTTCAAACATAGGTGATTATTGATTGAAAGACCCTCTACAAAACACCCTTTTTAGCTCACCTGGCCTGAAGGTCCAAGTGAGCTTTTCTCATCACTTGGCGTCCGTCGTCCGTTGTCGTCGTCGTCGTTAGCTTTTTACAAAAATCTTCTCCACTGAAACCACTGGGCCAAATTTAACCATACTTGGCCACAATCATCATTAGGGTGTCTAGTTTAAAAAATATGTCCGAAGACCCCGCCAACCAACCAAGATGGCCGCCATGGCTAAAAATAGAACATAGGGGTAAAATGTAGATTTTGGCTTATATCTCTGAAACCAAAGCATTTAGAGTAAATCTGACATAGGGTAAAACTGATTATCAGGTCAAGATCTATCTGCCCTGAAATTTTCAGACAAATCTGACAACCTGTTGTTGGGTTGCTGCCCCTGAATTGGTAATTTTAAGGAAATTTTGCAGTTTTGGTTATTATCTTGAATATTATTATAGATAGAGATAAACTGTAAACAGCAATAAAGTTCAGCAAAGTAAGATCTACAAATAAGTTGTCATGACCAAAATTATCAGTCGACCCCCTTTAGGAGTTATTGCCCTTAATAGTCTATTTTTAACAATTTTTTGTAAATTTTTGTAATCTTTTACAAAAATCTTCTTCTTTGAAACTACTGAGACAAATTTAACCATACTTGGCCATAATCATTATTAGGGTATCTAGTTTAAAAAATTTGTCCGATGACCCCGCCTCCAACTATCATGGCCGACTTGGTTAAAAATAGAACATAGGGGTAAAATGCAGTTTTTGGTTTATATCTCTGAAACTAAAGCATTTAGAGCAAATCTGACAGGTGGCAAAAATGTTCATCAGATTTAGATTTATCTGCCCTGAAATTTTCAGATGAATCAGACAACCTGTTGTTGGGTTGCTGCCCCTGAGATAGTAATTTTACAAAAATTTTGCAGTTTTTATATGACCGCAAAAAAATTTTTGTGGTCGTATATTGGTATGACGTTGGCGTCGTCGTCGTAGTCGTTGTCGTCGTTGTCGTCGTCGTCGTCGTCCGAAGACACATTGGTTTTCGCACTCTAACTTTAGTTTAAGTGAATGGATCTCTATGAAATTTTACCACAAGGTTCAATACCACAAAAGGAAGGTTGGGATTGATTTTTGGGGGTTATGGTACCAACAGTAAAGGAATTAGGGGCCAAAAAGGGGCCAAAAATAAGCATTTTTGTAACTTCCAGACATAACTTGTGTGTTAGTGTATGGATCTCTCTGACATTGTACCACAAGGTTCCATATCACAAAAGGAATGCTGGGATTGATTTTGGGGGTAATTGCCTCAAAATTTTAGGAATTAGGGGCCAAAAAAGGGGCAAAAAACAAGCATTTTTCTAGTTTCATGACAATAACTTGTGTGTCAGTGTATGGATCTTTCTGAAATTGTACTACAAGGTTCCATATTACAAAGGGAAAGCTGGAATTGAGTTTGGGGGTAATTGCCGAAACGTTTAGGAATTGGGGGGCCAACAAGGGGCCAAAAAACACATTTTTCTAGTTTCCAGACAATAACTTGTGTTCAAGTGTATGGATCTCTCTGAAATTGTACTGCAAGGTACCATACCACAAAGAGAAGGCTGGGATTGATGATGGGGGTAATTGCCTCAATATTTTAGGAATTAGGGGCCAAAAAGGGGCAAAAAACAAGCATTTTTCTAGTTTCAGGACAATAACTTGTGTGTAAGTGTATGGATCTTTCTGAAATTGTACTACAAGGTTCCATATCACAAAAGGAAAGTTGGGTTTGAATTTGGGGGTAATTGCCCCAAACGTTTAGGAATTTGGGGCCAAAAAGGGGCCAAAAAACACATTTTTCTAGTTTCCAGACAATAACTTGTGTTCAAGTGTATGGATCTCTCTGAAATTGTACTGCAAGGTACCATACCACAAAGGGAAGGCTGGGATTGAGTTTGGGGGTGATGAATCATAAGGGGGTTCAAAAAATTTGGGGGGGGGGGGGATATTTTTTTTTTTCTTTTTTTCCTTTTTTTTTTCTTTTAAAATTTTCCATTTTAAGTTGGTTATTTCTGATTTATATTTAAAAGCAAATAATAATGATATGGTAGGAGATACACACCAAAGAGGATGTGTAAATTATTATATAATATGTATTGTGCAATAGCAAGAAATTTTCAATTGCACAGTATTGCACAATAGCAAGAAATCTTCAATTGCACAGTATTGCGCAATAGCAAGAAATCTTCAATTGCACAGTATTGCACAATAGCAAGAAATATCCAATAGCACAATATTGCGCAATAGCAAGAAATTGTCAATTGTACAGTATTGCGCAATAGCAAGAAATATTTAATTGCACAGTATTGTGCAAAAGAAGATACTTTGTATAAATTGCTTATTTCTTGACCAATTTCAATGGGGTTTTATTCTTGAATTCTTGGGGTTCTTTAATATGCTGAATCTAACCGTGTATTTAGTTTTTGGATTTTGGGCCCCGATTTTAAATTGGTTCACATTGAGGTCCAAAGGGTCCAAAATTAAACTTTGTTTGATTTCATCAAAAATTGAATTATTGGGGTTCTTTGATATGCCGAATCTAACCGTGTATTTAGATTCTTAATTTTTGGTTCCGTTTTCAAATTGGTCTACATTAAGGTCCAAAATTTAACTTTGTTTGATTTCAACAAAAATTGAATATATGGGGTTCTTTGATATGCTGAATCTAACCATGTATTTAGATTTTTGATTTTTGGGCCCTGTTATCAACTTTGTCCACATTGAGGTCAAAAGGGTCCAAAATTAAACTTTGTTTGATTTCATCAAAAATTGAATTCTTGGGGTTCTTTGATATGCTGAATCTAACCATGTATTTAGATTTTGGATATTGGACCATAATAGGTGAATGTCCAATTTAAATTTTTAAGTTCTTAGACCACATTCATTCTGTGTCAGAAACCTATGCTGTGTCAAATATTTAATCACAATCCAAATGCAAAGCTGTATCAAGCTTGAATGTTGTGTCCATACTTGCCCCAACTGTTCAGGGTTCGACCTCTGCGGTCGTATCAAGCTGCGCCCTGCAGAGCATTTTATTTGTTATTATCTTAGATATCATTATAATATCTAATATCTAATACTATTAATTATGATTTTAACCTTATTTTACATGATTTCCAAAGCATCAGTAAATACAGGTGAGCGACACAGGCTCTTGAGAGCCTCTAGTTTAATGTTTAATTGGTGGCAAACGTGGCACCATTTGTGGCTGGTAGTTCCAATTGGACATGGTGGAAAATAGCATTTAAGTCTTCTTCTCCTTCTCTGAAATAATATGATCAATTTCAACCACCAGGAATAGATCCTCTACAAAAAAAAAATTCTCATTAAGCTCTGAAGGTTCTCTTTTCCATCAAGTTGAATTTTTTGAAAAGTTAACATCTGGCAATTAAGGGGTAAATTTGCCAATTGAGCAATTCAGGCTCTTAGAGCCTCTAGTTTTTATATGCCTATCAAAGACAGACTTTAGTAGTCAAATTCATAAAATCTACAAACAATGTCTCAGTGGACAGTCACATCATGCAGTCCTGGAACAGATGTTTTATTTTTAGTAATGTATATTTGGTCTCTAGGCATTTTGTCAATGATTTTTTGAACTGTATTCAACACATTTTGATTCAATTTTATGCAGTCATCACTATCTGTGGTAACAGTGTTACATATGACCTATAATAATAACTTTGTACGATTTTCTATTTAAGGTGCTGAAACCATTAGATGTAAAAACAAAGTTTTATAATGCTGAGGTAATGTGTGTGTAATATGTATTATAACTTATATTTAGTTTTAACAGGCTTAGATAAAAATTGACATATTAACTGATGCAAAAATTGATTTTAGGGCTAAAAAAAGTTCATACTAGCTTTCAATGTCCTTTTTTTCAAGCATATTAGGCAAACCCTGTTTTATTCTTGCATTTGTACAAAAATCAGATACACCATTAAAAAATCCTTGTTTTCTCATATCAGATTAATCCTTAAGATAAACATCAGATCTTTTCTCCTGTCTTCGTTTAGATTTAGACAACATATATGGACAATTATATTGTTGCTGTCAGTTCTAGCACCTAAGTCTTGTCACAGAGTATTGATACGTGTCAGTTAGTCTTCCTATTAGACAAGTCTGTATAGGATTTATTTGCAAATAAATTTACTGGACAAGTTAATGGTTGAAGTCTGCAAAAACAATCTGTATATAGTTTCCTGGTTAATAAACTTACAATTTCATACTCTTTGCTTTCTCCACTTGTATAATTGTCGGTGCATTGCTATGACAGACCTCAATAGTTGTTTGGATAAAAGAATAGTTGTAGATATAGAACCATAGCAGTAGCTGTGGAGTCATAGCTTTATGGTCTTTGGGGTCCTCAAATTGTCAAAAATTTCACAAGGACCATATAAGAGCTACAGTTCTACAGCTAAGACATGAGGTGCATAATGGTAATATGTAAGAAAGATTCATAGAAATTGTCTATGATATCCAGTCCTTTGTTAAGGAAGAGTTGTCTACCCCTGTTGAAGCTATGCCAAAGGCAAATTTCATTTTGATTTTTTTTTAAATTAGGAAGTGCAAAATGCCTTAAGTACTTAAGATAGTCTAAATGTCATTAAATTTAAGAAACAGACTGGATTATAAACAAAAGATAAAGTAAACTATCTTTCTAACATCCAAGTCATCTGGTGTCTTATGGAAAGTTGTTTCATTGGCAAACAATACCACATTCTTATTGCACCCCAACACAAGGGAGCTCAGGGGACAAAGAAATACCAGGTGTACATCCATTTGTCTGTATGTCCTTCTAGCCTTGTAGGCACACTCATTTGTGCAGTTATTGCAAGATTTTTTATGAAATTTATATCAAAGGTTTATATCATCAGTGTACTGGACCAGTTTGAAAATCAGTGCCAATCAATTATTTTTAAAGGAGTTAGGCCCTTGGAAATATGCATTGAAGTCATTCTATGGAAAATTTCTCTCAAGCCTTCATGTCTGTAAAGATTTTATTGAATTCATATCGAAGGTTTATATCAGCAATGTTTCAGTTTGAAAATTAGTTCTGATTACATACTTTTACAGAAGTTTTGTCCCTTGGAATTTCCTTAGAAAATTGCATCGTAAGCACTCTCGGGCTACAATTCTTGCTGAATTTATTTAAAATTCATATCAAAAGGTTTATATCAGCAATGTCTTGAACAATTTGAAAATTCATCCTGTAAGGTTATTTTAGGGTTATGTCCCTATGAAATACAAATTACATGGAAAATTTCATTGTAAGAGATCTGTGTTGCCTAAATTTGTTGTAGGATATGTATGAAAACTATCTAAGGTTTTTGCCCTAGGATAGAGTAAAATACGTGTCTCAACAGGGAACATTGGAATGTTGATCTTTTATTTCTATATTAAATTTTGGACACTGTAATCATTATACAACCTCTGCTTCAAATAGAGGAGGTTATAAAAATTAATTTTGAAAAGGTAATCTTCCCTTCATACCTTTATTTATCCAGGTAGCAGATGACTATAAATCTATATCGATAAAGGTAATCTTTATAAATTGTCTAAAAAAATGTCCTTCCCTTGCCCTACTGTACCTTAGTTAAAGACTTCCTTATGCAATACATTTTAACCAAAATATCACTATTCCTAAATGGTCTGTGCAGTAAGGACTAGACTGTACAGATACAGATCACTTCACATGCTTTGCAGGAATTTACTGCTAGTCATATCAAAAAGATTTGGCTGATAATGTGAGCTCTTTTGGTCACGTGTTTTAAAAGTACTGAGAATAATATTAAACCAATGACCTGGACCCATTCTAGCACGTAATATTGTAGAATTGGTAGATATGTACTGTAGCAGTGTAGCTATGGCTATGAATGCAGGTAGTAGGTTTATATGTGATTATTATTCATTAGTAAAAGTTGCACTGTATGTTTGAGACCAGTTTAAATTAACCTCATGGGAACAAGAGATTTGATTCGGGCTAGACAGGTTATATTTCTCATGAGTTATGTATTCTAGTGAATACCGTGTTCATGTTCAGATACAAGAGATTTAAGGTTACACAAAATTGAGTACTGTAAATTCAGAAATTTTTGCATGCATTTTGTAATTGTTGAACGAGAACAAAAGTGTGAGATTTTTTTTTTCTGAAGTACTCACATATTTCTTACAACTAGTCAGAACTTTTTAAGAGCTATTTTGAAGAAATGCTGTATACAAATAATGCTTTCAAAATTTAATAATGTGTAAACGCAAGTTATTATTTTTATGAAACTTATCCTGTCACAATTTTTCACAATAACAAAAATTTCTGTAGTTAAATTTCAATTTTTAAACATTTTCTATCAATGAATTTTATCTGATCATTTGTAAGAGCTTTACAAAACAAATCAATTGAATTTAGTGTACTTGAGGTTGGTTCACACAGGTTTCAAGGTATTGTACAATGTCTTGGCACACTGTTATAGGAAATATAGCAAAAAACATACAAAATGTTACTTTCAGTATTTCAAGTACAAAAGTAGTCTCCAAAAAGTTAGAACTAAGGAAGGATTTTATAAAAGAATGGTTTTGCTTGAATTTTGATATTTTTAGTATGATTTTCTTAGCAAATATTTTTAATGTAAATGCAGGATTGTTTGTTTGCATGCTATAGAATTAATAATTTTTGTTTACTAATGAAGGTGTTTGTTTATTGTTTTGTGTTTTGTTTGCCAATGCAGGATTATGTCGTAAGTTTTAACAAGCAATGTCATTGTCGTAAAGTATGCTTTGGTTGATATGTCAAAAAATTATTCCATGATCAATAATTTCAATCCATTTCTAAAAGGTGGAATTTCGATAAAAAGAAAATAATAAAATTATTTTATTTTGCTTTGTTTTAAATTTTCTTATGCTTTGATTATTGATATTACTGAAAAAAAATCCATAAATATTTTGATGTGTTTTACTCAAGAGGAAAAATATAATATGCTGAAGCTGTGAAATAGAGCTGTTTCTCAGTTCCTAATTATTGGTTTTAAACAAAACTCAGAAGACAGAACTGATAGCTTCTTGTAAAGTCAACATATCAAGTCATCTGTTATATTATTTTTGGCATTCACATAAAAAAATCATATTGCTGAACAGAAATTGAATCGAAATATTGATCATCATAAACGTTGCATTTTCTTTGTTAGATATTTGTATTTTTACGTCTATGTGGATGTTATGAAAGCATGGTTATTTTCATTGCATGTTAGATACTTGAATCATCTTATATCTTTTAGTAATTTCATATGTTCAGTCTACCATAAAATTTCACAGTATTGGTAATATCTTTTGATGAGTGATTGTGCCAAATATTGAAACATTTCTGTTTGTTTATTCATGAAGAAATTTCAGCTTTATTAATATGAGTACACAATTTGTCAATGATAACAAATTGGTAAGCAAATATTAGTTGAAGGCCATACTTATTGGAAAAATGTCTGAAGTACTCACATATTTCTTACAACTAGTCATAACTTTTCAAGAGCTGCTGAAATTGAGATCCATATAGTCATTTATTAGCAAAACATCCCAATTATGTATTTCAAAAAGACATGCATTAAATGTAAACAAGATATCAACCTAACAATACAAGTTAACAAAACTAAATGTCATTCTTTATATTTGATATTAAAACTGGTCTTTCAATGCAGCTTCTGTCTGGCTTGCATGTCATTTAAAAGAAACTTAGAATACCAAAACAGCAGTATTATAAAAGTTATTATGTTTCTATCTCACTTGGCTCATTAGGCCAGCATATGCTTTTGCCATTTCTTTGTTTCCATACACAATCTTCCAATTAGTGCATTTTGCAGAAAAAAATTGGTCTCACTAAGCAAATACATTCATATCACAATCTCCTATGTGCCGTCCCCCCTGCTTATGGCGAGTTAAGGATTTCCATTTTTGTCTCTCCTTGACGGAGTCAAAAAGCGAGACATAGGTATGCTGTTTCCAGCAGCGGCGGTGGCGTCGTCAACAATGTATTAGTTTGTGATTAGGTCTAGTTTATGGTGAACCACTAGTGGTAGGTCAATGATATTTGGTATGTAGTTGTATAAGCATTGGCACATCTCATTACCATGGAGATTATTTGGCCCCTCCCCCTCAGTCATGGTCTATTGACTTTTAATCTTTGCTTAGTTTGCATGTATTAGTTAGTGATTAGGTCAGTTTATGGGGAACCAGTAGTGGTAGGTCAATGATATTTGGTATGCCGTTGTATAAGCATTGGCATATCTCATTTCCATGGAGATTATTTGGCCCGCACCCTCAGTCATGGTCTATTGACTTTGAAACTTTTGCTTAGTTAACATGTATTAGTTTGTGATTAAGTCAGTTTATGGGGAACCACTAGTGGTAGGTCAATGATATTTGGTATGCAGTTGTATAAGCATTGGCATATCTCATTTCCATGGAGATTATTTGGCCCGGCTCCCTCAGTCATGGGCTATTGACTTTGAAACTTTTGCTTGCCGGTAGTTTACATGTATTAGCTTGTGATTAGGTCAGTTTAAGATGAACCACTAATGTTAAGTGAATGATATTTGGTATGCAAATGTATTGGCATTTTCAAGTTTCATTTCCATGTAAATTATATAACCCCTCATAGTTTACAAGTTAATGTTTGTGTTTGTTTAAAGGGAAAGACTTATGAGATTTCAGTGGTATTTGGTATACAATTGTATTAGTATTGGCTCATCTCATTTCCATGGAGATTGTTTAGCCCTGTACCTTCAGTCATGGTTCATTGACTTTGAATATTTGCATAACTTACATATTAATAAAGTATTGCTATTTTAATTTCAAGATTTGCATTATCAAAATAACAAATAGGCGAGACATATCTTTGTGTTAACAGTTTATTTTTTTAGAAATCCTGGTTCCTCCGCCAATAAAATCTGGCAGCTATGATATATCAATGGGCATGGAAAATGGAGTTTACAACAACAAATAAACCAACATAAATGTTTACAAGGATGTTGAATTTGCTATGTACAGACTAGAGGCATTTATTGCAACTAAGATTCTAATGAATTTATGTGAGCAATACAGACTCCTCTAAACTTTTTGTTGAACAGATGTAATATGCATACCTTTGGCATCTCCTAAAAAATAAACATGGATAACATTACCTATATACAGGTTAAGCATTTTTTACTTAATAACTGAAGGTTTTTCAAATAGCTTCAGTTACAACTGCAATAGATTTAATCAATTTTAAGAAATATAGATATTTTCATGTCTTTGGGACTATTTATATCAACAGTATATAATCAAACTTGTTAATTTACTTTAAGATTTAAGAACAAAACACAAAATGAATATAAAGGATCTGGAAACAATACAAGTCCATCAAACATAGAAGCAACAAGCCTATAAACATAGGGGGAAAACAGGTTAATATTACATTAAAACAACAGGTCCATTAACCATTTCATCAACATGGAAATTAGCATTCGAACACCAGGTTCTGTTAACATTAGAATGATAGCTGGTTCAGTAAATTTTGAAACAACAGGTTCATTACAAATTTTAACAACAGGTTCATTACGAATTTTAACAACAGGTTCATTACGAATTTTAACAACAGGTCCATAAAACATTATAACAAGTTCATTAAACATTAAAACAACTTGATTTTTAAACTTCAACTTAACTGGTTTATTAAACATTTAAACAGCAATGTGTTAGATATTTAAACAACATGTTCATTGAACACGAAAACAACAGGTTGATTGAATATATAAACAACAATAGCTATCCAAATATGTTATTTTAAGGTTTAAATTCCATACCCTTAATTCTCATATACTTATGATCAACACGTTTGATATATTAATAAAAAGCTAAAATATTAAATGAATAAATCAGTTCCACAATTTGCTTTCCCTATTTCTCCTCTGTGATTTATTATCATGCTCTAACCAAAATACCCAGAAGCATGTTGGTATGATTAAGGCATTACATGGGAATACTTATATATGTTTATTGACACATATGTGACCTGAAGTTGGGTGATGGGTATATTGCATGTCTGTATATATATTAATGTATGTTGTATATAGCCAGCACTATAGACAATCTGTGATGTATAATCTCAGTGGACATAATTCTTGACTGTCATAACCTTTATTCGTGACTGGGTGACAAAGTTCAGCTTTTAAGTCTAGCCATACCAATTGTTCTATCAAGATTTTGTGTAATAGATCATATTTATGCCTTATTTATTGTACTTCCAGATAAATACAACTTGACTGTCATATTTTACAAAATATGTCTGCAGTTTAAGTATTATTGACAATTTTCAATGGTTATTTTACGTAGTTATAATGGTTTAAGTGCTTTTCACAAAAAATAACAACTAATTGAAGTAAAAATTTTTGAATTTTATATTTTGCCATATAGAGGGTAAACTTTTATCAATGAATTCAAGAATTGATAATTGTTGCTGGTGACTTTTCTGCTGAGCTTGAAAAGTTGAGTGGAGATTATCGCCTTGTCTTTGGACTTTCATTTTAAAATTAATAGATTGTAGGATAAAAAAATACAATAAAAGTCTAGAGATAAAATATTTGCATTTGAATTATGGTATGTTTTATCATATGAAAAGAAGATGTGGTATCATTGCCAATGAGACAACTCTCCACAATAGACCAAATGACACAGAAATTAACAACTATAGGTCACTGTATGGCCTTCAACAATGAGCAAATCCCATACCTCATAGTCAGCTATAAAAGGCCCCGAAATGACAAATGTTAAACAATTCAAACGAGAAAACTAATGGCCTAATTTATGTACAAAATAATGAACAAATAACAAATATGTAACATAGCAACAAACGACAACCACCTAATTACAGGCTCCTGACTTGGGACAGGCACATATAGAATGTGGCAGGGTTAAACTAGTTTGAAGGCGCTAACCCTCCCCGTAACTTGGGACAGTGGTGTGACAGTACAACATAAGAACAAACTATAAAAATATGTTGAAAAAGGCTTAACTCATAATAATATCATGGTTATTTGTCTTTGTTGTTGGAATGTTTTTGCACAATTACTTTGATATCTTTAGACTGATCGTTATGAAATTTGAACAAAAGGTTGCACAGCTCTATAACACCCTAGCAGTCTACTTTTTACAGTGTAACAAAAAAAAACATAAACAGAAAAAACTATCCCCGCTCTTATAATGTAAACAGCTAAGCAGTTCTTTCTTCTTTCTCGTACTTGCCACATGTATGAATTTGTGAACTACAATGTTAAACTTGTGATTATTTTTACAAATTTAAAGGGAGTGAAATTTGATGGAAAAATGTTTACTTGCAAAATGACAAATATTGAAAATTATCCTATTAAGATTTACTTCTTCCTTTTGTCTCCATTTTCTAGCTAAATTTGAACTCTTGTTGCTTCTATAACCAGTAAAATGTGCTTTACATAGCCAGCGTGCCTACTGAAATAATGCTTAGTGGTTTTAATTCTAGCAATGAATTCATATGATTATTTGCGGTTAAGATCAATTTTATATTTTGTTTTCTTATGCACCTGACAAAGT
This sequence comes from Mytilus californianus, assembly GCF_021869535.1. Classification (NCBI taxonomy): domain Eukaryota; kingdom Metazoa; phylum Mollusca; class Bivalvia; order Mytilida; family Mytilidae; genus Mytilus; species Mytilus californianus. The sequence goes on from NW_026262581.1 coordinate 79,016,021, forward strand.
GTACTTTTCTGTTTCTTTCTATAGACCAAAGTCATTCGGTAGTCTTGTACTTTATCAATATTTACCAATTAGTTTCATTATCCAACATACCAGAAACAAAGCAAGATAATTGGTGATGTGAAACGCTATCTTCACTATACCGAATATTTTTTGGTTGCATAATGATGGAATAAAAAGGTGCCAATTATTTCCTAGCAGAAAAAAAAATCACATTTTTCATCGATTGATATAGGGCTGTAGTACAAAAAAGTCAGCAGAAATATGTTATACCCATCCAGTGCAGAGTTTTATGGAATGATATTGTGATATGGTTTATAAATTCACTCTTTGTAATGTAAAATAGTGTTAAATGGTTTTTATACAATTGACTTTGCATCAGAAGATTAGAATTATTTCCACCATAATAAATAACTGGTTTACATTTTTCATCACTGAAGTCTTTCAATGTAGACAAAGTGCATTGTTAAAATTGGATTTCAGTTTGAATTTAAAAAAAAATATTGCTTTTAGCAAAATTTTCTTTAAAATAACCATTAGGAACATTGTATATGACATGAAGAATGTTAGCCCTATCCTCTGCAGTAGATAAAGAAAGATATAAGTTGGTGTATTAAACTTGTCAAAGGTTAGCCATAGGCACTGCTGTCCCTCATTGTGTTCACAGAAGAGGCTATTTATCAGGTTAGCTATTTTCTTGGAAGTATTGTCAGCTTTATTTACAGATTTTTTTTTTGAAAAAGCTGATGTCTGTTGGAATAAGATTTCCCAGGAAGAACTTGGGTAGAGCTAAGATACCAGAACTCAGAATGTTTTAAAGTTTTTTTTTTTCCAAATAATTTTTTAAATAGCTTCTGGTAAAATTTTGATAGAATTGCATTTGCAAGTAAACTAAGTTGTCATTTGGAATAATTTGCATAAGTATAAAGCACTATCAAACAAGTATTAGGTTGCAGATAATCACTGCCAAGTCATATTACATGTAGTACCCAACAAAGTAAAAAAAATCACCTTTGTTCCTGCTAAACATAATTTGTTATTCCAGCATATCCAACATATAACCTTTGTGAGAATTAAAGATCGTAGAATTTATAATGAATTTTAAAGTTTTACAATTTAATTGCTATTTTTGTATTTTGACAGTCAGATGAGGTGTTTTTAGAGGCTCAGATTCAGAATATAACACCAAACCCAGTCTACATGGAGCGTGTTACTTTAGACCCTTCTGCACAGTATAATGCCGAAGAACTCAACACATTGGACGGAAAAGAAGTGTATGTGATTTATACAAAGTTTTCTTTACCAGACATAAAAATCTTATTCAATTTAACCTGATCAACCGTGTAAAATGTAAGTCAGTAGGCCCTCTAAATAGTCTAGCAGGCATGACCAGTGACTGTGTACAATGTCAGATGGAGAATAACTCATAGACATGATTGTCCAGTATAAACTTCATGCAGACCATATTGAGAGAGTTATAAGTACATGTAGTAGACATCTTAGTATGAAGTGATACATTATTAAGATGGAACAAATGCAATGTTTGCTGCACATTATTTATTGTCATTTGGAGACGGCCACCATCATTCTGTTTGATCAAACTGTATTGGGTGACCTGGTTTTAAGTTATGTACCTTTAAATTTTGATTTCTATTTAAAAAAGCATAAATTTTGTAAAAAGGCTTTACATTTATATTTTAGTACTAGTAATAATATTGTGACTATTCCTACTTCAAATTTGTGCATATGGTAGTTGATTGATCTGCAATAAGAAATCACATGATATATATTGCAGAGCTGTTTGATACTAAGTAGAAAATGTGGTACATTAATTATTAAGTTTTATCATCTGTTTTGTGGTTATTGTTCAAATTAATTTATTACAAAATAAAAACTATTTTGGGTATAGGTGTAAAGAGACTTTTATTGGTCAGCCAGAAAACATGTTCATTGTTGATTGTTGTATTGTCTAACCAGCTAATTATGAATTCTTATTGCCTTGAACTTGCCATATTTAATAACCAGTGCAGATTTAATAGACATTAAAATTCTTTCATGGTAGAGTGTTTCTAATTATTAAATTTGTTTGGTGTTAATACCTATGTGATAATAATTAATTTTATGATATAGCACTAACTTCACTTCAAAGTTCTGTTATTTAATATGCCATATTTAGATACCTTTATCTGAAAACTGAAACATGTGTTTGTATTCTTCTAGTAAGAATCAGTGTTGCTGTAGTTATTTTCATTGACTACTTGTTATTGCTAGGAAGGGGTAAGGTTAAATTGGTTCATTCACATGGTGCATAGGTAATACAGATCTTCAGCAAATATTCTGAAATTATTTGTGCTCCCTGTGAAACAGGCTGGTTAAAAGAATATATATCCATTCATAAATTCTGTTTCTTATTTTCTGATATATTAGTAGGCTTAAGAACTTTACCAAACTTCATACTTTATGTGCCTGTTCCAAGTTCTTACTAATTCATAAAGTGCTATAATCATACTTTTTGCTATTTGTAGCCTTCTTCCTCAAAATGTAACTTAGATCATATGAAAACATAATACATTTGTCTATAAATTATTGTTCTCTTCCCTTCAAAATGCTGCTTTCAGGGTGAATTTTGGTGGCAGGTGGCTTAGAGGGTTTAGAAGAATCCCCCAACCTCCAAACAAAAAATAGTATTAAAGACTATTAAAGTTTTAATTCAGACTGAATTTTGACTATTTAAAACGTCAGAGCTTCATGAACCCAAATACCCTCCCCTCCCCCCTTCTTAGAGAAATCCTGGATACGAGCCTGCCCATTTTATTTGAAAGATTTGCCTGTTATCCATAATTTTAACCCTAGACCATATTCTAAAATAATTCCCATGATAATCTTAAAGTTAATAGGGAAAGTTTTATTTTAGTCCTTTAAATTTTCTGAGAGGTTGAAGAGTTAAAAATGAAAAAGTTTTGAGCAAAATAATTTTAAAACCAAAATGAACATGGTCCAAGTATCATCCTGTAAAATTAAACTGCAGGAAAATCTTCCCAGCATGCAATGGAAACATTTGTCACATTTAATTACTGATTTTCATCTAGCAAATATATTCTCATTTTACTGTCATCCAGCAAATAAATTGTTATTCAGTAATAGATATGTCATTAGAAATCTCATTGTTATTATGTACTGTCTAAATCCACAAGGACTGAATGTAGTAGACACTTATGTTCCTTCAAACCATTCAGTAGATCATTCTCTTGTTATCTGATGTGTTATACTAGTGTTTATGATTTCAGACCAGATATGGTGTTCGGTAAAGTAAATTATCTGAATGCCATGGACACCAGACAGTATTTATATTGTCTGACACCCAAACCAGAAGTAATCAAAGAACTGAAAGTGCTGAAAGGTGTGACAAATATCGGTAAATTAGATATTGTGTGGAAAACTAATATGGGAGAGAGAGGAAGATTACAGACTAGTCAGTTACAGAGAGTGGTAGGTTTCAAAATATCAGTATTGGTAATTACATTTTAGTAAGTAAATAAAACTGTTTATGACCTTATTTTACTGAAGGGACTCTGCATTTTTTACTCTGTTTAGGTTAAGGGTTTAGGATATAAGTAAAGGTTTACAACCTTATTTTACTGAAGGGGACTTGGCATCTTTAACAAATATTTAGGTTAAGGGTTTAGCATATAAGTAAAACGGTTTACAACTTTATTGTACTGAAGGGGACTCGGCACCTTTCACTTATATGTAGGTTAAGGGTTAAGGATATAAGTAAAATGGTTTACATCCTTAATGAACTGAAGGGGACTCAGCATCTTTAACTAATATTTAGGTTAGGTTTAGGATATAACTAAAATGATTTACGATCTACTGTACTGAAGAGGACTCAGCAATTTTAACTTCAGTTTAGGTTAAGGGTTTTAGAATATAAGTATTATGGTTTACGACCTTATTGTACTGAAGGGGACTTGAAACCTTTCACTAATATTTAGGTTAAGGGTTAAGGAAATAGGTAATATGGTTTACAGCCTTATTGTACCAAAGGGGACTTGGTACTTTCCATGCATACTTAGGTTAAGGGTTTAGGATGTAAGTAAAAGGTTTACAACCTTATTATACTGACGGGTACTCTGCACCTTTCACTCATATTAAGGATAAGGGTTTAGCATATACCGGTAAGGAAAACAGTTTACAACCTATTGTGCTCAAAGGGACTCGGCACCTTCACTGAAGGGGACTGAGGACCTTTAACTTATTGTTAAGGATTTAGGTTGTAAGTAAAACAGTTTTGTCTTTAACAATATATATAGGTTAAGGGTTTAGGATATAAGTAAAATGGTTTACAACTGTATTATACTGAAGGGGACTTGGCACCTTTCACTCATATTAAGGGATATAAGTAAAATGGTTTACAACCTATTATACTAAAGAGGATTCCGCAACTAATATTCAGGTTAAGGGTTTAGGATATTTTAGGGATTGGTTTGGTAAAGGTCAGCAAAAAAGATATGGTTAAGGATAGAGTAAGGGTAAGGGCTAGCAATGTAAAAGGGTCCAGCCCGATTTGGTCAGTGTCCCCTAAAGTAAATAATAGCCCAAATTACTTTTAGTAGTATCTTTGATAAGGTTTCAGAAAGGTACTGAAATTGTGGTAAAGCCTGGGGAAAAATTGGGAAATGTCAAATTTGTTGATAAATTATACAAATAATGTGATATAAGACATACAAAAATGATATTATTTGTTTTCTGAGTATTTATGGTCAACACTTGTTATTAAGAGCATGGGAATGTCAAGACTTCATCCTTGAAAAGTTATGAGATTGTTCCAGAAGAAAGGAACTGTGATTGATAACAAGCAAAATTCCAATAATTGAACAGATATGATAAAAAATCTTTAATGAGATAAGGATTCCTTTTGAACAAAACCAATAGTTATAACAGAAACCAATATAGGACAAGGATAGAACTCATCAAAATGGCTTTTAATGATTGATCTAGGTAATGCCTTCATATATCAACTTATTGTGTAATCTAGTGGAATTTTTATTAGTGGAACAGGTTATTAAGAAAAAAAGATTGTTATTTGAGCAATTAATATTGAAACATATTTACATAAATATAAACACAAATATCAATTATTGTAATTGGAATGTTTTGAATTCCAGAATTTAATTGGTTTGTCAACTTTTCCAAACTTAACAAGGGAGATGTTTTTATGATTAACAAAGGAGGAGATTTACTGAAGAACCTATTCTTAAATATTTTGTCTTGCAAAAAAAAAAAGTTACTGTTATTTTTCATGTTAAAATTATTTTGGATTCTTAAAAAATGGGCTGGGTTGGATGAAGTCCAATGCTGGCATATAGTATTGTGATGTCGAGGGGTTGGGAAAAGTGGATACTTCATTTATGTTATCAACTCCTACAGTTTTCAACCCAGATCCCTGAAACTTCACATTATATGACATCAGCCTGTAATTCTGAAAATGCATGTAATAGCTGCCACTGAATATTAGGCATGTATTCATCATAAGTGGTTGTAAAGAATTTGCATATAATTATATTTTCGTTTTTTTAAGGCTCCAGGCTATGGTGATATAAGAGTTACAGTTGAAAAGGTTCCTGATACAGTGTTGTTAGAAAATACGTTTGAAGTTGTTTGTCGAATAACCAATTGCTGGTACTATATTTTTAATACAAATCTTCAGTGTCACAGTTTAAGTCTAATATAAACTAAAAGTATCGAACTGATATAACCTTTCTCCTATCATGTGTGTATATTTAATTTATTTTTAGTAAAAATTGCATTTAGATTAACAAATAGTAAACTTTTTTAGGAGAAAATTTGTCATGAAATAGAAGTTCCTTCATAATATAACTTCTAAGTGGAAGAAATATTCCTTGATATTTTTTCCACTGAAATTACTTACTTTCTTATGAAATAAAGGGTATAGAACATTTGTTCTAACAGAAACAGATATTATTGCATTGTTTATAACAAAGTTTCCAGGGGAACTTCTGTTAGGTGGAACAAAGTTTCTGGAGAACTTCTGTTAGGTGGAACAAATTAACATAAAATATCAAAACTATCCCTGTGATATTTTCTCTCCAGTTTATTTTAAAAAGTAGTTTTTGCCAACTTTATAAATGTGGGCTAATATGATGATAACTTGGTGTCTGGTGTTAACTGTTTCACTTTGTTTACTGTACTCCTTGAAAAAAGGGGGTCATTCAGAACCAATATTGACCACATTCATCCTTAAGAAGTCCAATTTCAAAATTTCATCCTATGTTTCCAGCAGTTACTTAAAATAAATCATGAAAAAAAAAACCTTTTAGCAATTAAACAGAATAAGGTGACCAGATGTTGGTAATTATGGATATTTGGCTCTAAAAAGAAAAAGGATAGAGAGCAAGATTTTGATTACCAGTAAATATTTGTCTGACCATTTTTAACCAGTTGAAAATGCTATTATGATGTTTTTATTGCATTTTTACAAGAACTACAAATCAGAGTTACCTGAAATTTGGTATTAAGCTTTATGTGAGCATGCTATTGATAATGAGGCATTTTCACATCTACTGCTAATTATTTCTTGTTTTATAATATACTTATATATTCTTAAACATAATGGCCATGTATAAAATTTTCATGGCATATTTTTCAGGAACTACTTGATTCAGAGCTTCCTGAACTCAGAATCATGCTCATGTGAGCATGCTTTACTGTTAGGGTAGTTTTAACATCCATTTTTCGTCATCTTCCAGTTTACTATTTCTTAAAGTGAAAATATCATTAGGTGGCAATAGCTCGCGGTTCATTTTGTTTTGCATAGAATCTAATGTGAAAAAGTGTAAGAAAGACTGCAGCTTCTTATTCATATAATTATTTTAAAACTAAGATTGATTTATTTTCAGTGAGAGAACAATGGATTTGACATTAGTACTGCAGAACAACCAGAGTACTGGAGTGGTGTGGGTTGGTATATCTGGAAGACAGCTGGGAAAGTTACCTCCCAATGAAAATATGGATCTAAAATTAAATGTCATAGCAACCATTCCAGGTCTACAGGTAAATTTGATAAATTTTAAGATCGTTAGTATCTCAATAAAATATTGTGTTTAGTATACATCAATGAGAGAGCAACCTACCAACAGAATAAAGGATAAGCTCATTGCTTTGTTTGCCATAGTCAGTAGCATTGCTTATATTTTATATATAAGTTTGTTATCCCCCTGCCATCACCAGAGGGGGCTTTAAGTGTTACCCTTGTCCGTTCATACGTACTTCCCAAAATTGGTTTCCGTTCTCTAACTTTAGTTTGCCACAACCAAATGTTATGACTTATACACAATTCTTATTACCACAAAATACAGATCAAGTTACAATTTGGGTGGCGTCACATTTACCATTCTTGAGTTATGCCCCTTTATAATGTTTTATGCAAGCAGGGGCATCATCTGTGTCCATTCTCCATTTTTGTTGAGCCTGCGAAATTTTTTTCTCGAAAGGGAGACATAGCGATCTTAGATTCCGTTGGCTGCATGAGCAGCCTCAACATTTAGGTTCAGTCTGTGGTTAAAGTTTTTTGGACATCAATAACTTTGTCAAAACTACAAGGAATTACCGGTAGATGAAATTTGGACAGAAGCTTGTTTATGACCAAAATACAGTATCCAGAGCAAAATTGTGAAAATATATTCATTAAATTTTATGAAACTTTTTAATGATTAAGAGATAATGTCTGAAGCACACTTTTGAAAATTTGTTTTTATTTTCAGTATTTTCTGATAGATGGACTTTTTTGACAGTTAACATTTACTGACAGTCTGGAATTATTTTTTTTTGCTTTGATAAGTTTGATAACCTTCATGGATTGTTATGAAACTTTGACAGAAGCTTAGAAACAAGACCAAGAAATAGCATCTAAAGAGAAAGTTTGGATCTTTTTAACAATCTGTATTTTACTGATAAATGGACTCACTTTTTAAGTCAACATTACACTTTTAGCACTGACAGCAGCAATCGCAGGCAAGACACAGGATTCTGCGGAACCCATTACAAATTTTTTTGTTAAAGTTTCAGACCTCATTCATTGAATATTATGTGACCTACATATATGTAATTTAATTGCAGTGGCGTATCCAGAGGGAGGGGGTTTCCGGGGGTTGGAACCTCCTTTTTTTTTGACGATCTATGCTTTTGAATGGGACATATGATTGGAACCCCCCCTCCTTTTAAAAATGGCTGGATCTGCCCCTGAATTGGTAAAGGATTATAACATATCATTGAGTTTAGTTCATTTATGGGATACTAAGTAATCTGCAATTATGTTACTTCATATGAGGACACATCTTGTCTGACTGCTTAACACCAAAGAAGGTTGTGGTGACCTATATTTCATGCTTAATTTACTGCATATAAGTTTTAGGAGGCATGTATTTATTGACTCCGATATCTTTGTAGATCTATGTATTAGTTTGTGATTAGGTCAGTTTATGGGGAACCACTAGTGGTAGGTCAATGATATTTGGTATGCAGTTGTATAAGCATTGGCATATCTCATTTCCATTGAGAATATTTGGCCCTGCCCCCTCGGTCATGGTCTATTGACTTTGAAACTTTTGCTTAGTTTACATATGTATTAGTTTGTGATTAGGTCTGTTTAAGATGAACCACTAATGTTAAGTCAATGATATTTTGTATGCAAATGTATTGGCATTTGCAGGTTTCATTTCCATTGAGATTATATAACCCCACCCCCTCATTATGGTTCATTGACTTTGAAACTTTTACATAGTTTACAAGTTAATGTTTGTGTTAAGGTTTGTTTAAAGGGAACGACTTATGAAAAGTCAATGGTATTTGGTATGCAGTTGTATTAGCATTGGCACATCTCATTTCCATGGAGATTGTTTAGCCCTGTACCTTCAGTCATGGTTCATTGACTTTGAATATTTGCATAACTTACATGTTAAAGTATTGCTATTTTAATTTCAACATTTGCATTATCAAAATAACAAATAGGCGAGACATATCTCTGTGTTAACAGTTTATTTTAAATTGTGGAGTTGAACATATCATGGTATCACTCCTAACAAAAATTATGAAACATATTTTCAATAATCAAATAAAAGCTAGAGTACAAAATATGGCATTCAAGTTACTTTCAAAGGTTACCAAAGAAGACATAAATTTACCTTCTAGGTACTTTATATTAAAATATCCAAATATTCTCTTTTTTCAGACAATATCAGGATTGCGGTTAACAGATAATTTCCTGAAAAGGACTTATGAACATGATGAACTAGCTCAAGTTTTCATATATAATGATTCAAATGTATGATAGAATTAAAAATGTGATATTTAGAAGGACCAACTATATTAAAAATCGCTCGGAATGAGCTGTCCAGTATCCATGTGATTTTTTAAGGAACTTAATGTTGTGAAGATGTCTGTGATCATTGTTGTAATTGATTGGAAACTTTTACATAGTGAAATGAAAATACAAAAATGTACTGGATGATATTTTCAGTCCTTTTTTGACATTTGATGGAGAGCTTCAGAAACAAGATTTGAATGAACAGGAATTCCTGTTCAGTTATCACTTTGTTGTATTTTTTATTCAGTACTTATAATATAATACTTAAGCCAAAGTGAAAAATCATTCATATATCTTCACTTCCATGAGGTTATTTCTTACCAAAACTGATTTCTTATGAACACTTTTATATGCTCCATATTTATAGAAGATTTAACTTTCTTCAAGGTACCGTATGTTGTTCAAAAATTACATATTAGATCTTCCCTTGTGTCATCTAATATTGAAGTATTTTCTGAGACCAGCATCTTCATAAAAAAAGTTTGTTAAAGGCTTTATTATAAGATATTAGTTACTATTGTTAAGTAAATCTAGAAATACACTATTGTTCTTAGTAGTATCATTATCATCAGTACACATTGTTGTAATATTCAACACTGGGGGTCTTTTCACAAAACATCTAATGATCGAAATTGATTGTAAGTTATACTGAAATGTTCATGACTTACAAGTATGTTTTCTTGTAAGATTTTTTGTGAAATGAGTCACAGGACATTAAGCAACCAACACAGAATCATGTATTATACAATTCAATATTGTTATATAATAATACATGTATTATACCATTCAATATTGTTATATAATAATACATGTATTATACCATTCAATATTGTTATATAATAATACATGTATTATACCATTCAATATTGTTATATAATAATACATGTATTATACCATTCAATATTGTTATATAATAATACATGTATTATACAATTCAATATTGTTATATAATAATACATGTATTATACAATTCAATATTGTTATATAATAATACATGTATTATACCATTCAGATGTACTTCTACATTTTTTAGACGCTAAAGAGAAAACATGCTATCCTATTTTTCTGAAGGTAAATAAATTGATTATTTGAGAAATGAAATGGTTATTTTTCGTTTACTTTTGACCTTTAATGTGTTAAGTAAGGTATGCATAATTTACTTTAGTTAGTTTTTATTTTCTCAAAGAAGCAGATTTAGTGCAATAAACTTTTGTATAATTGTATGAATTATTTATGAAAATTGTAAATAAATTGATTGAATTTTACGTTGTGTTTAATATTTTCTGAAGAAAACTTTCTTTTGTGCAGGATTATACTAGTTAAGTTCATTTGACTCTAGAAGTAGGGGTTATATTGTAATTGCCTTGTCCCTCCCTCATATCCTTCACCTCTAAAAGTTAAACCAGAAGTGATAGGTTGGTTTGGAATTCAACAATTTGGCAGTTAATGTCCATTGGGGTAGATACATTTTGGAAATAAATTATTGTCGATAGACATCAGATTCCAAGTAACAGTGATGGCCTTGTAAGTCATGCAAGTTTACAAAGTGAAAACACATGAAAATGTATGACTGATGCTTACAGTGTTTATGTACTAAAGCAAAATATTGTCCTATAAAAAAAATATCCCCCAGGACAAAATGTCATGATTATTGATCATTATATTTTGTTCCAGCCATTGAAACAATGTGAGTTTGTACCCAGTCGTCCTGGTGTAGGGGTATGAATCGTGGCATCACATGCTCAAGGTCTTGAGTTCGATTCCCGGCATAGACACTGGAATTTTAGTGGATTTTTTCTACATAAATTTTGAAAGATAGTCTTTATTCTGAATAAATATTTCTAAGTTTTATTGTGTGTTCAACATTCCCACAAAAATGTTACAGAACAAAGGAAAGCATGCAGAACAAAGAAACTCAAGGTAGGGTGATCTGGAAGGGGTTATCCGACTCAGATCACCCCTGTTAGAACAAAGGACTTGGGATGTAAGATCGCTGTGGTACTGATCATGAAAAATACTCACCCTTATACATTTTTGCTTTATTGCCAAATTTGTTAATACTATTAAACTTTTTTTACCAAAGTTAAAATTTAAAAGATTAGTAAATAAAAAATGTGATTACAGTTTTAGCAAAAAATATCATTCATTGAGAAATAATCACTTCACCATTCTGATAGTTTTATCTTGAAAATAGTACTCAGTTGTAAAAACAATTAGAGATAATTCATCTTCACATCAAATAGATTTTATTTGACAAACCATTCTCAGCCAAATATACCTTGCTTAAAATGAACTGAGCTTTAACTACTAGTAAATAGAGTTTAATGGCGACTACCCTTGCGGGTATTGCGCCAGATTGCCTTATTATATAAGAAATATATTTTAATATATGTATATATTTTTTATGCCGCGCCCTAGCGGAGGGGGTATTAAGTTTTACCCTTGTCCGTCTGTACATACATACGTACGTCCCAAAATTGGTTTCCGTTCTCTAACTTGAGTTTGCCTCAACCAAATGTTATGAAACTTATACACAATGCTTATTACCACCAAACACAGATCAAGTTAGAATTTGGGTGGCGTCATTTTTTTTTTTATATCTCTTTGTAAATTAACAAGAGTGCACACGCTGGAATGTCTCGCCTTCTTTACTAATCATTGATATTATGTTGATAGTCCTAAATATAAAGCTTAATTACAACTGTCACATAAACTTAACATTAACCAAGAAAACTAAACATTGACCAATGAACCATGAAAATGAGGTCAAGGTCAGATGAACCATGCCAGGAAGACATGTACAGTTAATAATTCTTCCATATAACAAATATAGTTGACCTATTGCTTATAGTTTAAGAAAAACAGACCAAAACACAAAAACTTAACACTGAGCAATGAACCGTGAAAATGAGGTCAAGGTCATATAAAACCTGGGCGACTGACATATAGATCATAAAATATTTCCATACACCAAATATAGTTGACCTATTGCATATAGTATTAGAAAAAAAGACCAAAACTCAACTTTGACCACTGAACCATGAAAACGAGGTCAAGGTCAGATGGCACCTGCCAGCTAGACATGTACACCTTACAATCATTCCATACACCAAATATAGTAGACCTATTGCATACAGTATAAGAAAAACAGACCAAAACACAAAAACTTAACTATAACCACTGAACCATGAAAATGAGGCCAAGGCCAGTTGACACCTGCCAGTTGGACATGTACACCTTACAGTCCTTCCATACACCGAATATACTAGACCTATTGCTTATAGTATCTGAGATATGGACTTGACCACCAAAACTTAACCTTGTTCACTGATCCATGAAACCAGGTCGAGGTCAAGTGAAAACTGTCTGACGGGCATGAGGACTTTGCAAGGTACGCACATACCAAATATAGTTATCCTACTACTTATAATAAGAGAGAATTTAACATTACAAAAAATGTTAACTTTTTTTTCAAGTAGTCACTGAACCATGAAAATGAGGTCAAGGACATTGGACATGTGACTGACGGAAACTTCGTAACATGAGGCATCCATATACAAAGTATGAAGCATCCAGGTCTTCCACCTTCTAAAATATAAAGCTTTTAAGAAGTTAGCTAACGCCGCCGTAGCCGCCGCCACCGGATCACTATCCCTATGTCGAGCTTTCTGCGACAAAAATTGCAGAATTTGTAGGGGGCATCTGTGTCCCATGGACACATTCTTTATTTATTTATATTTGATTTTCATAGAGATTGTTTAATGCTTCGAAACTACTTCAGATAATGTCAATGGCCTAAAAAATCTGTTTATTTTTTATACAAGCAAAATTATTGCGGTCATATAATGTTATGGCGTTGTCAGCGTTGTTGTCTGAAGACATTTGGTTTCCAGACAATAACTTGAGTAAAGGTCCATAGATCTCAATGAAATTATACCACAAGGTTCCATACCACAAAAGGAAGGATGGGATTGATTTGGGGTTGATTGTCCTTACTGTTTAGGAATTAAGGGGCTAAAAGGGGCTAAAAACGAGCATTCTTCTTGTTTCAGGACAATAACAATAATAATAAAGGTGTATGGATCTCTATGAAATTGTGCAAGGTTCCATACCTCAAATGGAAGGTTGGGATTGATTTTGGGGGTTATGGTCCTATCTGTTTAGGAAAAAGGGGCAAAAAACAATACTTTTCTAATACTTTGTATAAATTACTTATTTCTTGACCAATTTCAATGGGGTTTAGTTCAAAGTCTTGGGGTTCTTTAATTTGATGAATCTAACCATATATTTAGATTTATGATTTTTGGGCCCCGTTTTTAAATTGGTCCTCATTGAGGTCCAAAGGGTCCAAAATTAAACTTTGTTTGATTTCAACAAAGATTGAATTCTTGGGGTTCTTTGATATGCTGAATCTAACCATTTTGCTAACCGTGTATTTAGATTTTTATACGCCCGTTTACGGGACGTATTATGGTATACCGTTGTCCGTCTGTCCGTCCGTCGTCAACATGTCGGACATAAACTCAAAAACGCTTAAACCAATTTGCATAAAACTTTGGTGAATTGTTTATATCTATTGACATGAGCTCCCTTTCGTTTTTTATAAATTTTAGATTTTACGTTTCCGAGTTATGGGTTTTATTCATTAAAAAAAGGGGGATTTTCCAGTTTTCGGACAATAACTCAAGAATGCTTTTACCAACTTGCAAGAAATTGTGGTGAATTGTTTATATCTATTGACATGAGCTCCCTTTTTATTTTTATATATTTTAGATTTTACGTTTCCGAGTTACAGGGTTTTATTCATAAAAAAGGGGGATTTTCCAGTTTTCAGACAAAAAATCAAAAATGCTTTCAGCAGTTCTTATGAAACTTTGGTGAATTGTTTATATCTATTGATGTAAGCTCCGTTTATAATTTTATAAATTTTACATTTTACATTTCTGAGTTATGGGGGTTTTATTCATTAAAAAAGGGGGGATTTTCCAGTTTTCGGACAATAACTCAAAAATGCTGTCAGCAATTCTCATGAAACTTTGGTGAATTGTTTATATCTATTGATGTAAGCTCACTTTACATTGTAATAAATTTCTAATATGACTTTGAGAATTAATTGAACTTTAATTGTTTACAGTCTGACAACAGATTTACTAAGTATTGCGCAACAGCACAGTGTATTGCACAACAGCAAGAAATCTTTAATTGAATATAAATTCAATTGATATAACCAATTTCAAGTTCTTTGACTACATTTATTCAGAAACCTATAATATGTCAAATATTTAATACAATCCAAATTCAGACCTGTATCAAGCTTGAATATTGTGTCCATTTTTGCCCCAACTGTTTAGGGTTGGACCTCTGCGGGCGTATCCAGCTGAGCTCAGCAAAGCAGTATATTTATTTTGGGCCTGTTTTCAAATTAGTCCACATTAAGTTCCAAAATTAAACTATGAAACCTAGGCTGTGTCAAATATTTAATCCAAATTCAGAGCTGTATCAAGCTTGAATGTAGCCCAACTGTTCAGGGTTCGACCTCTGCGGTCGTATCAAGCTTCACCTATCAGAGCATTTTAATTTACATGTTGAAGTTTGAAATGAGTCCAGTTGAAGTCCTTGTAGTAGGAATTTATATCAGCCCAAATTTAGATTAATTTAAAATTGATAATCACGTCATTTATGTTAATGCAGTAAATGAAATATATAACCCTTTACACAGCTTTTCAAATTAAAAAAAAGTAAGCAAACTATACCTCTGTTTGTGTTAACATCATGAAGAGTTATTTCCCCTCTACAACGATGTTTTATGCCCCTGTCCTAGCGGAGGGGGCATTAAGTTTTACCCTTGTCCGTCTGTATGTCCGTCCGTCCATCCTACGTCCCGAAATTGGTTTCCGTTCCATTACTTTAATTAGCCTCAACCAAATGTTATGAAACTTATACACAATGCTTATTACCACAAAACACAGATCAAGTATGAATTTGGGTAACTTTTGCCTTTTTAGAGTTATGCCCTTTTAAAAATGGAAAAATTGCTGAAATTTTCGTTTCCGCTGTTCTCTAACTTAAGTTTATCTCAACCAAATGTTATGAATCTTATACACAAAGCTTATTACTACAAAACACAGATCAAGTACAACTTTTGGTAGCGTCACTTTTACCGTTCTTGAGTTATGTTATATGCAAGCTGTGTCCCATGGAGACATTCCCCATTTATTTTAAATTTCTTTTATGGGGTTTTTTATCACCCTCTTAATTCATTAATGATTTACAATTCAAAATAAACTATGCATAACAAAAATATTTTTTAATCTTTTGTATAAAAGGTGATCTTGTATTTTGAAAAATAGTTGACTTGAAGTCAATAGATTACCTATATTTATAGATTTGATGTTTTATGGAATCTATATATTATATAACACTGACAATTTTTTAAAGTACACTGAACATAGAAATATAGTTTGAGGAGAACATGGTGTACTATGGACACAAATTCTTATTCTTAAGATTATATTAAGCGAAATTTAACCTCTATTCGAAATATTTTATTCAAAATCCAACCTTTTCAAAGGATACACGATATTCTTTCTTTTCTTTTTGAGAGAGTTATTTTTTATGATCACAAATTCACATAAGCCGGCCATTTTAATAGTTGCCACTTTCAGTGCCAATCATTGAAAAACAAATGATAAACATTGAACTAGTCTTACTCCTCTGATATTTATATTAACTGTTGTCCCCCTCTCTTGTCGCTTGGGATATGTATCAGTCCATCAGTCTGTCCATATGTCCAAAACACGCCAATGCTCAGAGACAGAAAGCTTGCATACTTGTTAGGATTATTTTTCGTCATATTCTCTCCACTATACTATATATTTAGTGTGATTTAACAATTTGTTACAGGACTTTGACCATTTTTTATATGCCCGCCATATGTCTGTATGTCAACATGTTATACAAAAACATAAATTTGCTTTAATCAATTCTCATGAAATTTTAACCCAACATAAGGATTAACAAGAGAAAGCTGCCTTTCTATTTTGAACAATTGTTTGCCTTGTTTTTCCAGGGTTTTTGTGACTTTAACAGCCAGATTTTTGACAAATTTTTCACATATCACACACTAACTCCAGTTTGCTATGATCAATTTACTGTATGACTGTATGCTGTTGTTGGGATTGATAAAAGAAAGTCCTGTTTCGATTTTAAAATTTCTTTTATATTTCCTTCCAGATCTTAGGGAATTTATCCATTACATATAAGGTTATTAGTATGTCAATCTGAACTATTTGGTCTACAACAAAAATAAACAAAGCAAAAAATGAGAAAAGTTCTAGTATCCAATTTTTTTCATATTTCAGGTTAAATAAATTGCTTCGCTGAGCGCAGCTGGATACGACCGCAGAGGTCCAACCCTGAACAGTTGGGGCAAAAATGGACACAATATTCGCGCTTGATACAGGTCTGAATTTGGATTGTAATAAAATATTTGACACATAATAGGTTTCTGACACAGAATAACTGTAGTCAAAGAACTTAGAATTGGTTATATGATTTGAATTTATATTCAATTTTTTGCTTTTGTGCAATACACTATGTTGTTGCCCCCCTTTTACAAAAAAAATTCTTTCCCTCAAGATATGGTCATATTCTCAATTCAAATTTCCAATGGAGTTTGCAACTATAATAACCCATTTAAATACATCATAAAAGTCTTAAAATAGAAAATGACATACATAATCATGGCTAAAATTAATATACCTTAATCAGCATTTTTAAAACTATTAAAATAGTAACTTCTAAAAATAAATTGACAGCTTAAATCACCTCAAGACAATACAACATTTCTTTATACATAATTTAAAAGCTGTGTAAGGGAGGTAACTCAAACACAACATTGTACTTAAGTAATTGTCCATTAACCAGGTCACCCTTGTTTTTTCTCACTTTTTTGCCCCTAATTCCAAAATGATTTGAGCCATAACACCCCAAAGCAAATCCTAACCATCCCTTTGTGGTGTGGAAACTTGTGGTATAATTTCGGAGAGATCCATACACCGTTCCACAAGTTATTGTCTGGAAACTAGAAAAATGCTTATTTGGGCCCCTTTTTGGCCCCTAATTCCTAAACTGTTGGGACCATAACCCCCAAAATCAATCCCAACCTTCTTTTGTGGTTATTAACCTTGTGTTTAAATTTCATAGATTTCTATTAACATTTACTAAAGTTATTGTCCGGAAACCGAATGTCTTCGAACGACGCGGACGACGACGTGATGCCAATATACGACCGCAAAATTTTTTGCGGTCGTATAAAAATCACAGTCTGAGGCCATTTCTTGATTTTCTAGTGTACTTTTAAATTTTTTTTTATAGAAGATATATTTTACTGCTGTTTCACCAAAATAATATCTAAAAAGAATGTTTTCCCTTGAACATACCTGCATTTTTACTCTTGCAGAGTGCTTTAGTTCATCCCAAGTTTTTGGTGGAAATTAATTTTGCTCATTTTTTAGGTTTCCCTGAAGTGATTGGTTAATTGTTGACTGTTTTCTGGTTTCATGGAGAATTTGTCACACTGTGCAAAACAACACTGTTTCAGTTTGTAAGAACACATTTTCAATGTAGGTATCCAGTGGAGCCAAGGATGTTACAGTTCTTTATTAATATTCAATAAAAATATAAAACAGAATTATAATGGTCAAAGATTTCCTCTTTTTTAAGTTTTTTCAAGTTTTATGTAAATTTGCCAAGTGAACTGCTAATGCCTACTTCCTTTTTCTGGAAAAACACTTCAATACATGTATTTATCTAAATCACTCAAGCATGACATATAAGTAACAGTGACTTCATTGTTGATGATTACCCTGGTAATGTTGTACTATATTAAAGAACTTTGGTGATGAAATATTACTGTTAAACCATTGGATTTTGAAATATGAACTTAGAACAAATAAAAGAAAAAAAGTGTCTGAGAACATGAATGCTCCCGCTCATGCTTGCTTATAATACGTGAAAATACCTTTTGAGAGCATTTGATGTCATTGCTAGTGCAGAAACAAAATAAATGGGGAATGTGTCCAAGGGACACAGATGATGTCCCCGCTTGCATATCATATAAAGTTATAAAGGGACATAACTGAAGAACAGTAAAAGTGACGCTACCCAAATTTGTACTTGATTTGAGTTTTGTGGTAATAAGTAATGTGTATAAGTTTCATAAAATTTGGTTGAGGCAAACTTAAGTTAGAGAACAGAAACAAAAAATTCAGTAATATTTCCATTTGTTTAGGGGAATAACTCTAGAACAATAAAAGTGACACCACCAAAATTCAAACTTGATCTGTATTTTGTGGTAATAAGCATTGCGAATAAGTTTCATAGCATTTGGTTGAGGCAAACTAAAGTTAGAGAACGGAAACAAAAAATTCAGCAATTTTTCCATTTGTAAAAGGGCATAATTCTAGAACAGTTGAAGTGACGCCACCAAAATTCAAAGTCGATCTGTAGTTTGTGGTAATAAGCATTGTGTATAAGTTTGATAGCATTTGGTTGAGGCAAACTACAGTTTGAGAACGGAAACCAAAAATTAAGCAATTTTTCCATTTGTAAAGGGGCATAACTCTAGAACAGTAAAAGTGACGCCACCAAAATTCATACTTGATCTGTGTTTTGTGGTTATAAGCATTGTGTATAAGTTTCATAGCATTTGATTGAGGCAAACTAAAGTAAGAGAACGGAAACGAAAAATTCAGCAATTTTTCCATTTGTAAAGGAGCATAACTCTAGAACCGTTAAAGTGACGCCATCAAAATTCAAACTTGATTTGTGTTTTGTGGTATTAAGCATCGTGTACAAGTTTCATAACATTTAATTGAGGCAAACTAAAGTTAGAGAACGGAAACCAACTTTGGGACATACGTACAGACGGACAAGGGTAAAACTTTTTGCCCCCTCCGCTACAGCGGGGGCATAAAAATTAGCAATTTTCCAAGTTAAAAAGGGGCATAACTCTAGAACTGTAAGTGACTCGCTGCCCAAATTCAAATTCTGTCTACAAGTTTTGGTTCTTAGCATTGTGTATGAGTTTCATTAAACTTAGATGAAGAAAACTTAAGTTGAGTGTGGAAACGAAAATGAGACGGATCGTCAAGGGAAACACTTAATGCCCCCTTCGCCTGGTAAAGAAAAATATGGATGAAATGACTTCGGTAAATCTTTTACCTAAACATTTACAGCACGGCATTACAATTAGATTCTTTTAAAAAAAACAAAAATTGTGGATAGTGTCCACATGTGGACACAGATGGATGATGCCCCCGCTTGCATATCATATAGTTATAAAGGGACATAACTGAAGAACGGTAAAAGTGACGCTACCCAAATTTGAACTTGATCTGAGTTTTGTGGTAATAAGCATTGTGTGTAAGTCTCATAACATTTGGTTGAGGCTAACTAAAGTAGAGAACAGAAACTAAAAATTCAGCAATTTTTCTATTTCTAAACACGTATAGCTCTAGAACGGTTGTGTATAAGTTTTATGACATTTGGTTGAGAAAAACTAAAGTTAGAGAACGGAAACGAAAAATTCAGCAATTTTTATGTTTATAAAGGGACATAACTCAAGAATGGTAAAAGTGTTGCCACCAAATTTCGTACTTAATCTGTATTATGTAGTAATAAGCATTGTGTATAAGTTTCATAACATTTGGTTGAGGCAAACTAAAGTTAGAAAACGGAAACAAAAAATTTGTACTTGATCTTAGTTTTGTGGTAATGAATATTGTGTATAGGTTTCATAATGTTTGGTTTGGGCAAACTTAAGTTACAGAATGGAAACTAAAAATTTTGCAATCTTTCGATTTATAAAGGGGCATACCTCAATAATGATTAAAGTGACACTATCCAAATTCAACTTCATCTGTGTTTCATCAGTGGAAGTCAAAATTAAACATTGCATTGTATAAAGCATTGATTGTAGTTGATTCAACTATAATCATGGAAAAAGAAAGATAACTCCAATTTTAATAAAATGCTCCGCTGGGCGAAGCTTGATACGACCGCAGAGGTCGAACCCTGAACAGTTGGGGCAAGTATGGACACAACATTCAAGCTTGATACAGCACTGAATCTGGATTGTGATTAAATATTTGACACAGCAAAGGTTTCTGACACAGAATGAATGTGGTCCAAGAACTTAAAAAAATTTAATTTACCTATTCAAACCATATCATTATTATTTGCTTTTATATATAAATAAAAAATAACCAATCTAAAATAGAAAATTTTAAAGAAAAAAAAAAGGAAAAAAAGGAAAAAAAAATCCCTCCCCCAAATTTTTTGAACCCCCTTATGATTCATCATCCCCAAACTCAATCCCAGCCTTCCCTTTGTGGTATGGTACCTTGCAGTACAATTTCACAATTTCAGAGAGATCCATACACTTGAACACAAGTTATTGTCTGGAAACTAGAAAAATGCTTGTTTTTAGGCCCCTTTTTTGACCCCAAATTCCTAAATGTTTATGGCAATTACCCCCAAACTCAAACCCAGCTTTCCCGTTGTGATATGGATCCTTTTAGTACAATTTCATAAAGATCCATACACTTACACACAAGTTATTGTCCTGAAACTAGAAAAATGCTTGTTTTTTGCCCCTTTTTTGCCCCTAATTCCTACAATTTTCAGGCAATTACCCCCAAAATCAATCCCAGTCTTCCCTTTGTGGTATGGTACCTTGCAGTACAATTTCAGAGAGATCCATACACTTGAACTTAAGTTACTGTCTGGAAACTAGAAAAATGCATATTTTTGGCCCCTTTTTGGCCCCTTATTCCTTAACGTTTTGGGCAATTACCCCCAAACTCATTCCAGCTTTCCCTTTGTGATATGGAACCTTGTAGTACAATTTCAGAAAGATCCATACACTTACACACAAGTTATTGTCATGAAACTAGAAAAATGCTTGTTTTTTGCCCCTTTTTTGGCCCTAATTCCTAAAATTTTGAGGAAATTACCCCCAAAATCAATCCCAGCATTCCCTTTGTGATATGGAACCTTGTGGTACAATGTCAGAGAGATCCATACACTAACACACAAGTTATGTCTGGAAGTTACAAAAATGCTTATTTTTGGCCCCTTTCGGGCCCCTAATTCCTTAACTGTTGGTACCATAACCCCAAAAATCAATCCCAACCTTTCTTTTGTGGTATTGAACCTTATGGTAAAATTTCATAGAGATCCATTCACTTAAACTAAAGTTTGAGTGCGAAAACCAAAGTGTCTTCCGACGAAGTTGACGACGAAGACAACGAGGACGCCAACGTCATACCAATATACGACCACAAAATTTTTTGCGGTCGTATAAAAATAACTTGATATTTAGAAGATAAATGTGGACACAGATGATGCCCCCGCTTGCATATCATATAGTTATAAAGGGACATAACTGAAGAACGGTAAAAGTGACGCTACCCAAATTTGAACTTGATCTGAGTTTTGTGGTAATAAGCATTGTGTGTAAGTCTCATAACATTTGGTTGAGGCTAACTAAAGTAGAGAACAGAAACTAAAAATTCAGCAATTTTTCTATTTGTAAACACGCATAACTCTAGAACGGTTGTGTATAAATTTTATAACATTTGGTTGAGAAAAACTAAAATTAGAGAATGGAACATAAAATTCAGCAATTTTTATGTTTATAAAGGGACATAACTCAAGAATGGTAAAAGTGTTGCCATCAAATTTCGTACTTAATCTGTATTATGTAGTAATAAGCATTGTGTATAAGTTTCATAACATTTGGTTGAGGCAAACTAAAGTTAGAAAACGGAAACAAAAAATTTGTACTTGATCTTAGTTTTGTGGTAATGAATATTGTGTATAGGTTTCATAATGTTTGGTTTGGGCAAACTTAAGTTACAGAATGGAAACTAAAAATTTTGCAATCTTTCGATTTATAAAGGGGCATACCTCAATAATGATTAAAGTGACACTATCCAAATTCAACTTCATCTGTGTTTCATCAGTGGAAGTCAAAATTAAACATTGCATTGTATAAAGCATTGATTGTAGTTGATTCAACTATAATCATGGACAAAGGAAGATAATTCCAATTTTAATAAAATTACTTGATATTTAGAAGAAAATAAAAATTTAGCAATTTTTCCATTTCTAAAGGGGCATAACTCTAGAATGGTTGAAGTAACACCACCAAAATTCAAACTTGATCTGTGTTTTGTGGTAATAAGCATTGTGTATAAGTTTCATAACATTTGGTTGAGGCAAACTTAAGTTAGAGATTGGAAACGAAAAATTCAGCATTTTTTCCATTTGTAAAGGGGCATAACTCTAGAACGGTAAAAGTGACGCCACCAAAATTCAAAGTCGAGCTGTGTTTCGTGGTAATAAGCATTGTGTATAAGTTTCATAACATTTGGTTGAGGCAAACTAAAGTTAAAGAACGGAAACGATAAATTCAGCGTTTTTCCATTTGTAAAGGGGCATAACTCTAGAACGGTAAAAGTGACGCCACCAAAATTCAAACTTGATCTGTGTTTTGTGGTAATAAGCATTGTGTATAAGTTTCATAACATTTGGTTGAGACAAACTAAAGTTAGAGAACGGAAACCAATTTTGGTACGTACGTACAGACGGACAAGGGTAAAACTTAATACCCCCTCCGCTACGGTGGGGGCATTTAAAATTAAAATTTAGCAATTTTTCCATTTCTAAAGGGGCATAACTCTAGAATGGTTGAAGTAACACCACCAAAATTCAAACTTGATCTGTGTTTTGTGGTAATAAGCATTGTGTATAAGTTTCATAACATTTGGTTGAGGCAAACTTAAGTTAGAGATTGGAAACGAAAAATTCAGCATTTTTTCCATTTGTAAAGGGGCATAACTCTAGAACGGTAAAAGTGACGCCACCAAAATTCAAAGTCGATCTGTGTTTAGTGGTAATAAGCATTGTGTATAAGTTTCATAACATTTGGTTGAGGCAAACTAAAGTTAAAGAACGGAAACGATAAATTCAGCGTTTTTCCATTTGTAAAGGGGCATAACTCTAGAACGGTAAAAGTGACGCCACCAAAATTCAAACTTGATCTGTGTTTTGTGGTAATAAGCATTGTGTATAATTTTCATAACATTTGGTTGAGGCAAACTTAAGTTAGAGAACGGAAACCAATTTTGGGACGTACTTACGTACAGAAGGACAAGGGTAAAACTTAATGCCCCATCCGCTACGGCAGGGGCAAAAAAAAAAATTTCAAAAACTCACAAGTTTATTGAAATCAATAACAATGTTTTAATGGAGCATAAACTTATCATAAACAGACAGATAAGGTGAAAACAGAATTAAGTTATGATGAAAAGCTCTGACAGTTACTCATACAAAAAAAATATATGGATCTGTGAATATTGTATAAATCAAAAAAAATGTAACAATACTATCAATGAAATAAGTAAATCATATCGATAATTTTTTTCAAAATTTTACATCAGTAGTGTACACATTATGACATAAACTTTAAACATATTAGTTTATGCCTTCAGAGATTAACCTTTATAAATGCATAAATATAATTGCTGAATTTAAACTACCAATATTCAATTTATATAAGAATGTGTACACCTGACCACTCTTTAACTCGTATTTATAATGTATTCTATATTATAAATTTAAAGGTGTTCATATGTACAAACTATATTTTATCTTAAATCAATGTAGTTCACAACTTGACAATGTTAAGTTGTTTCTTTTTCTAAAACAAAAATTCATTAATTTTTTATTAAGTTTAGTTCTATTCAAAACAACTGGACACTTTCTTGAAGTAGAAATCCAAATTGTCACCCTGGCTATGATTTTTGTAATAAATTTGCACAATTGATAATTGCAGTGGATAATAAGAATAAAATTGTTTTAAGAATTCAAGGTTGATGAGGAAAATTACTAGTAAGAGTAGGACAAGATTTTAAAATTGTATACTACAAGAATACTTACATTAATACTAGAATTAAAGCTGTACTTGGTAGGTTCACTCAATATAGATTTGATATTAATTTTATATTCAAAGTTGAGGCGGCAAGCTATGATTGATTAGAATGTACCTTTATACATGTACTGTGGATTCATTATTATGGGTTGGATACCATTTTTCATGGATTTCGTGGGAATAGATAGATAAACCAATATTTAAATGTTCAGCGAAGTATAAATTTCTCATTGGAAAGTATACAAACTTTTGTAAAACCACAAGAGTGGACACGCTGAAATGTCTCGCCTTCTTTACTAACCATTGATATTATGTTGATAGTCCTAAATGAAAGCTTTACTACAACTATTACATAAACTTAACATGATCCAAGAAAATGAAGTCAAGGTCATATAAACCAAACGAGAAATACATGTACACCTTACAATCATTCAATTCACTAAATATAGTTGACCTATTGCTTATAGTTTCTAAGAAACAGACTTAACCAAGAAAACTAAACATTGACCAATGAATCGTGAAAATGAGGTCAAAGTCAGATGAACCATGCCAGGCAGACATGAACAGCTTACAATCCTTCCATACAACAAATATAGCTGACCTATTGCTTATAGTTTAAGAAAAACAGACTGAAACACATAAACTTAACACTGAGCAATGAACCGTGAAAATGAGGTCAAGGTCAAACAAAACCTGCGAGACTGACATGTACATCATAGAATATTTCCATACACCAAATATAGTTGACTTATTGCATATATATAGTATAAGAAAAAAGACCAAAACTCAAAAACTTAACTTTGACCACTGAACCATGAAAATGAGGTCAAAGTCAGATGACACCTGCCAGTTGGACATGTACACCTTACAATCATTCCATACACCAAATATAGTAGACCTATAGCATAAAGTATAAGAAAAACGGACCAAAACACAAAAACTTAACTATAACCACTGAACCATGAAAATGAGGTCAAGGTCAGATGACACCTGCCAGTTGGACATGTACACCTTACAGTCCTTCCATACACCGAATATACTAGACCTATTGCTTATAGTATCTGAGATATGGACTTGACCACCAAAACTTAACCTTGTTCACTGATCCATGAAATGAGGTCGAGGTCAAGTGAAAACTGTCTGACAGGCATGAGGACCTTGCAAGGTACGCACATACTAAATATAGTTATCCTATTACTTATAAGAGAGAATTTAACATTACAAAAAATCTGAACTTTTTTTTCAAGTAGTCACTGAACCATGAAAATGAGGTCAAGGACATTGGACATGTGACTGACGGAAAGTTCGTAACATGAGGCATCCATATACAAAGTATGAAGCATCCAGGTCTTCCACCTTCTAAAATATAAAGCTTTTAAGAAGTGAGCTAACGCCGCCGCCGCCGCCGGATCACTATCCCTATGTCGAGCTTTCTGCGACAAAAGTCGCAGGCTCGACAATAAAAATCATGTATCAACGAAATATATAATTTTCAATCCACGAAAATTGATAGCAACAAAAATAAATGAATCCCTAGTGGCTCATTCTTTCACAAATGGCAATTTTTGAACATTATGTATGTACATTTATTAACCAGATCTGAATACATAATTCAATTCAAGAATCTTACACATCCTTGTTACTATTATCACTAAAAAAACATTTCCAATTACTCTCAATATTGGTGGGATTAAAACAAATGAATGCATGTTAGCACGATTGTGTCTGATTGAAAAAAAAAGTTCTCACAGAAAATTTTAAAAGAATACCAAGCAAAGAGGGGTTTCTAAATTTTAAAGTCTAGATGATTTTTAGCAGCTAAGGTGTTAAATATATGTATTAGATATAAAAAGGACTTGCCAAAATCTGTAATGTTACAACATTTATTAATAATGTGGACGGACATTTATCACTAGAGGTGTTACAACAGAAACAGCCAGTTAAAAATAATATCTATTTAATAAATAAATGCCCACTTTTATTTCCAAAATTTTGTTTATTGCCTACATTCATATATAAAATATGAGAGAACAATTGATAAGTAAATTTTGAATCCTTTCAACAATGTAGTTAAATTTTTTTCGATATTTATTTTTATGTATACCATATATACACTAACCAAAGCTATACATATGATTTAGCCAAGTTGGGCAAGTGGTCAAGGGTGCTGGACATAGTGCAGGCAGATTGCCACAATTACAGAGAAGCATGGGTTATAATCCCACCAAGAGAAGGACTAACAGTTGCTATCTCAAATTTGCACATCTAACTTTGTTGGGATTAATTTCAAATGAAGTATTTATAAAAATCTGGCAATATCTCAGCATTGCAATGATTTGAATCTGAATGAAGAAAAAATGGAAACTTTTAGCAGAACAAAACTGTTTACCAATGAAATAACTTTGCCATTCTGTTGCAACAAGAAAGCATTGATTTTATGAAAATAACTCTTTTTAATACCATTAAGATACGATAAATGACATAGATGGCATAAATGTATATTGGTTTAATTCTCAATGAGTCTATGATTACAATGTAATGAAAGATGAAATCTTGGCATACTGTAGATTTTAAACATTGATTTTTTTCATGGCAAACAGAACTTTTATCTTAAAAACAGTGAACTAAAATCATTTAAAACTAACCATTTTGTCATCTTTAGATTAAAAGGTGAAAGAGAAAATTTAACGAAAACTTAGTTCCAAGATAATATACCAACATAAATGTTCACCCTCTTGTTACTTCAAAAATTCTCAAACTATTTTTATTATAACACAGACATTATTCTTCTGTAATGATAGTCATTAAAAGCTCTGAGTATCTGAATCTATGACTTTATGCAGAACAGATCAACTTTACCTAAAGTAATGAAAAGAACTATAAATGATAAATATGCATTTATTAAATATACTAATAAAATAAACAACTCATTAATAAATATATTTAACACTGAAAACAAATATTCATCAATGAATCTTCATGTACCACGTACCAATTCATGTATTAATCTTGATCATTATACAATTTTACAGCTAAACTACTTCAGTGTGTAGAAGACTCAATAAATATTCTGTTTTTAAAGTGAACCATTTATTCATTAAATGCTAAGGTAAAAATAACGGCTACTTATCAAAACTGGCTCTGCAGCCCTCTTTTTAAAACCAACTGCTAGTTATTCCAAAAAAGTTTAAATATCAGTTAATCTTGGATAAATTATCAAACAGGCAAATTTAAATTCATTGAACTTCCCACATACTACTGCAATTTATTTGTAATATTCAAATGACTCAAGATGATACAAATGACAGTAGGTAACCATTTTTTTAAATGAGGCAGGCTGCAGTCACAGCCTCCATTTACCTTTCTTACCTCTTTTCATTATGAATCTCAGCTGATCTGATTATTTTAAAAAATGCCTAAAATATAGCCATCATGTATTATAAAATTAGTTTTAATATCTTAGATTTCCATAAATAATTGATTGACAAATTATTTGAAATTAAAAAAAAATAAACATACATGGTAATATTTAAAAAAATATCTTTCATAGTAGGCGGATATCTCTTTAGTATACAAAGACAAATTTCTGGTTTCCAGAGTTGAGTGATCAATCCTTATACAAATTTCTTCTTCCATATCTTTTATCAGTTTACAGATTCCATCACGACAAAATAAACATCAATTTACAGTACAGTTAATCACATCATTGTTGTTGGGGATCAGGATTGCTATCAGCATCTACAACAAAGGAAGATAAAAAATAATCAACAAATATATTCCTCAAATAAATAATGATTCATTATTAAATCTTACTCCAGTTTTTGGAGGGGTTTGTTTTTCTCAGTGTTTAGTTTTCTATGTAGGGTTCTGTGGAATTGTTCATCTTTTCATTGTTTTTTTTTCTTTTTTTTTTTCTTTTTTGCCATAGTGTTGTCAGTTATTCTTCCACTTCATGAGTTTTGAAGGGAAGAAAAGTTGAAACCTTACTCGTAAAAATTAACAATGATGATGTCATGAATTATAGAATAACTAATCGAAGAATTCAAATAGAGAAAAATATTCAACGAGTGACCTAACAACACATTAATTCAATAATGCGCTTAGCGCATGAGTTAATTATCAGTGTTGTTCGGTCACGAGTTGAATATTTTTCGATATTTGAATTCTTTGATTAGTTATTCTTTTTATTACATTGGCAAATGGCTTTTTTTAATGAAATTAATGTAGAAAATGTAAGGAACTATATCTTTTTTCTACGCATTCACTATTTGTTTTGATCCGACGTTATCGACGTCTTGACAACGCCTATTGTTGTATGACGTCAGAGAGTGAAATAACCACGTTTATTTCACATGTGAAATTATCGGTTTTTATTTGACTGGGAAATCAATGTAATTCAATGCTATCAATGTAATAATTACATTTATCACACAATCCATACATCAAATGCTAAGAAAATTCATGTCAAAAAATTCAAAAGAGGTATGTCTATTTCCCATGTATTTGTGTCACCTATACAGAGTCAATATAGTAAAGTCAATGAAATTAGATAAAATTAATATGAATATTATCTTATTTTGTCATAAAAATCTAAATTATACTTATAAGACATGAATCAGGAATACAATGAATTTTAGTTAACATTCAATGACTCTTTGAAAGTTTACCATCTAGTGACATAAATACGGATAGAACTGGTTCTTCTGCATTGTAGTGAAATATGAATATGTTGTTTTCTCAATCAGGACTTTTACAAATAAAGATATCTTTACCTATAGAGGTTAAATAATTTTCAAAGTAAACCAACATTAAAATTGATGTTCAACTTTATATAAGAATCTGGTGTGAAGCCGAGTTTTAAAAGTAGACAGACAAAGAAATGATTCCTGTGTACCTTTCTGAGATGAGTGTTATGTTTAAATAGAATACCGAGATTGTTTTTTCTAATTTATTATTTTTTTTGGGGGGGGGCTTGCAAAAAAAATGAAGAATGAAAAGCTGTTTCCGTTATTGTTTTTAAAATATTGAAATTATCTAATGCAGGCCTAATTGTATTCAAAACTTCATGATCTCATATCAAATATTATTAGGGTATCAGTCCAATTTTAACCAATCAATCATTTCATCTAATGGTGAGGAAAAATAACTAATTATTCTATCTTATTATCATGTTTGCATAATATTTCATCTGCTAGTTGCAGTATATAAAACTGATGTAAATAAACTCATCATAGATACCAGGATAGAATTTTGGACACCAGATGCAAGTTTTGTATACAAAAGACTCAATAGTGACATACGAATCAAAAAAGTTAAAAAGGCCAAACAAAGTATGAAGCTGAATGCTTACCATTACTTCCATCTGGATTATTAGGTGGTCTACCCATTTGTTGTCGTAATTGTGCTACAAGCTCAGGATTACTTTCTTGCATCTGTGAGGCCATTTGCTGACCACTGAAACAACCATTATTGAAACGTAAAGTGTTAATGAATCATGAGGAATTCTTTGCATAATGAATATCAGAAAAATTATCTAAAAAGTTGAAAAATTACCACTCAAGATCCTAGTTCTAATACTCTAGATCTATTTTGTTGGTCTAATATGTCTGTATAAACCAGTACTACTTTCACTTATTTAAACAATCTAACTTAATCTCACTGTATGTTGCCCTTTAGATATCTTTTGATTTTTTGGTGTCATTGGATTGCTGCCTCACTGAAGTATACTGCACACCTGTTTTTTATTCTTATCATTACCCTCGTAACCTGAAATATTACAACTTAAAAACTTGATATTATTGTCAGTTTGAACACAAATTATAGTCCTGAAGTGGTAGATTATGGTCTGAGAATTTATCCTCAGTATTCTTTATAATCACTTATATTTCTTCCAATTTCTATTAACATTAATACTAGTGATATTTTTCTCTACTGTCAGACTTACAGGTCAACATTTAGTATTAACAAACTAGTTTATGTGAAATAAAGACCCATCAGTATGAAGTGCAGAGGTTTCACATAAACAGAGTTCCATTTAAACTTACATTTGTAATATGTTACCGATTCCTCCCGGTACTCCCGGTACTCCTGGGGCTCCCCCTTCTGGTGCTTCCTCTGGATTACCTCCTGCCCCAGGAGCACCAAACCCTGACATCATGTTTGACATCCTGCAATTATCAAGTATATTATTTACCATTCACAAATCATAATAGTATGACTACCTACAAGAAATTCATACAAAGGTACCAAGACCTAATTCTGTCGACATCACAGATAATACAAAATGGAATTAGTTTCTAGGTAATATTGATCTTGTTATGAAAATTTTATTCAGGTTTTGGTTTGAAAAATAAGATTCAATATTTTATTTCCTTTATCAGACTGTAATTGTAATCCTCCACTTTTTGTGTTTATATTTTTTTGGCAACTGGTTTTCTCTGTCAGATATGAATATCTTATATAACTTTTTTTTCTAAGATGAGGCACTTTTCTAAGGTGATACTTAGAAAAGTCAGGTTGGTGCTGACAAATGAATTTAACAGACACATTTCAATGAAATAAATGCCTGGTATGGTTACTACGGTATATGTTACTTGCTTTTGCGCTAATTTAAAATTTTTTAAATATATCATTAGATTTCCTTAATTTAGGTAGATTCAAACTATTCTCAAGAAGGCTAAATATACCAGGCACCATCTTTAATGAAATGCCCAGAAAGTCCATAATCATCACAATGTTATTACATGCACTTTCTTTTATTATTTGAAAATGACTGCAGTTGCATCTTAACATCAACTGTGGAATCTTGAATCAAAGTAAAACTTCTTCTAACGCACTAGAGTGTAATTGAATAATATGCAATCACCCAAAATATCAATAATCAAATTCACAGCTACCAATATATACCAATTGCATGCTATTTTCAAAGTTGGTCATCAAAATCTGAACTTCCAAAGGAGAAGGTACTATTTGACCTTTTAGGCAAAAACATGCTAATTTTTGATACATTTTGACCTAATTAACAAAGAGAACAATCTTCACCCAAAATAACTTTTTGCCAGTTAATAGATAAACACAAAATACACATCCTGTGGGATTATCTTTTTTTTGGTGATAGTTGTGCTTTACATTATTTATATACATGTGCTAGGCAAATAGTCAAGATCTTTCCAAATTTTTGTCACTTTATGGCTTAAATACTCGTAAAAATAGATTTATATTTAACTCATTCGACCCCAAGAGATTTCTCGAAAATCAGGCATTTTCGAAAATTTGCAAACATATGCAAATTATTTCACTCTTGATGCTGTAGCTGATGCTGATCTATTAAACTATGTATTGAGAATTGGGGACAGATGGCATGGGTGGGTGGTGGGGTGGGAGCTGGTATATTTTCTGGTGGGTTTAAACCCACCCCTACTGAAAAATTGTCATTTTCAGTCTATTTTTCGATTTTAATACAACCTTGAGAAGTGAACATTGACCAAACTGTGTTTCTTTGTCATTCAAGTATTACCTGATAGTTACAGTAATCCATCCATACTGACTGGAAGTAAATGTGACTCGAGTGTCTTGCTGGGGAATTATTATTGGCAAGCCAGGTCTGCCTAAATGTCCATTTTACAGATTTCTGACCTAGATTTTACAGACCAGATTTCTTTTGGCCATATTCTACCTCCTTGTGTTCCTGTACCACCTATGCATGTATATATGATAATAGTTAATACCTACAGCCCATACCAGTTACGCAGTGGCCATCAAAAGACTCCCACTCCTACCTGATTTTGGCTACTTTTCATGTTTTTCCGATTTTGAACTTTAAAAGGCCATTAAAGTTGCCATATTTTCATAAACACACATCTGAGAAGAGTTTATGGACCATGAAGTGCATGGTTGAAGTCCCTGCTGTCAAGACAGTTCAGCTGGGGCAGTTCTAAAAAAGTATGGAGAGTCATATGGGCCATCAAAGAATGGTGGTCGCCATCACGACTACAGGCGGGATTGGGGGCGAAGGGGTTAACTACTGTTTAGTTTTATTAAAGTACTTAGATTAAACATTTGATTTTGCAATCCAAGATAATTAGGAATACATTTGAGTTTATGGTAAATTTTTCCTTAAATCGTTACTTCTACTTTTTGTGTGATCGCATGGTTAATTACCGAACAAATTCCTCAAGTTCCATTTTTTTTTTAAGAAAACAGTTTTTTATCTAGTAATTCAAAAGTTCCAAATGATGAAATGAACAATGCTTATATATATATATATACATAGTCTTACATTTGCTGCATTTGTGGATTACCCATCATTTGTGTTGCCTGTAAAAAATTAATTCAGTATGTTATTTGTTATTCTTAAATGTGTTTCTTTCACAATTTGTGTAGTTAACCTAATCTTATAAGATGTTGTCTATTGATAACTAAAGTCATCTATATTTTCTGTCATTTAGGGAATATGATGTTGATGGTAGATCATTGACAGTTACTGTTTAATTCATTTACAACTTTCATAGGCAATTTAGAGTTCAACCTAATGTATAGACCTTTATAGTCTTTAAGTTGCTGTCTCCTTGAAAATATACCCCACATCTCCTTTTATTTATATGCAATAGTAAATTTGAAAAAAAGAAGCTTTTATATATATTACTGATAAATAAAAGTACTGCGAGCCAAGCTCAGAAAAATGGTACCTGCCCCTTACAAATTTCATGATTTGCAAAGGGAAACACAAAAAAATCATTTGGATCATAAAACAAAATGAGAGGTTCACAATGGCATTATATGGTGTAGATTCTGAGAAAGTATCAATGAATTCTAATCAGGAATTTAGAAGTAGGGGATACAAAATTAGCTAATTGAAACTTCAAAATTAATTTGGATAAAAAACAAAATAGGAAGAGCAGAGTGAAAATTTCTGAGAAAGTTTCATTAAATTCTAATTCTTTAAACTGCACAAATAATCTTAAGTTTTGGTCTGTGGCATAACAAATTATGCAATAATTTCTGAACTTACATTAAAAATACAAAAACACAAGTTATATTTTTACAGCTTTTCGCAAAATCTTAAAATCTGAAAGACAAAATCTTACCATTTCCATTACATGTGGGTTATTTAATATCTGACTAAAATCCATGGGTATACCACCACCACCTGATCCTAAACCAAAGCCTGCCTGCAATTCAAAAAACATAAAATGTTACTTTATAAAATGATAAGAAATGGAGACCATCATACAAATACATGTACAAACACTAAGTATAATAATAATAAACTATTTTGAGATGATATAAAAATAAAATGCTTCGCTGGGGCGCAGCTTGATACGACCGCAGAGGTCGAACCCTGAACAGTTGGGGCAAGTATGGACACAACATTCAAGCTTGATACAGCTCTGAATTTGGATTGTTATTAAATATTTGACACAGCATAGGTTTCTGACACAGAAAGAATGTGGTCTAAGAACTTGAATTTTTTTAATTTACCTATTATGGTCCAATGTCCAAAATCAAAATACATGGTTAGATTCAGCATATCAAAGAAACCCATATATTCAATTTTTGTTAAAATCAAACAAAGTTTAATTTTGGACCCCAACTTGGACAAACTTGAAAACTGGGCCCATAATCAAAAATCTAAACACATGTTTAGATTCAGCATATCAAAGAACCCAAAGAATTCAATTTTTGCTAAAATCAAACTAAGTTTAATTTTGGACCCTTTGGACCTT
Source organism: Mytilus californianus (assembly GCF_021869535.1). Classification (NCBI taxonomy): domain Eukaryota; kingdom Metazoa; phylum Mollusca; class Bivalvia; order Mytilida; family Mytilidae; genus Mytilus; species Mytilus californianus. Next base: position 79,050,126 of record NW_026262581.1, read on the forward strand.
AATGTAGACCAATTTAAAAAACGGGACTTAAAATTAAAAATCTAAATACACGGTTAGATTTGGAATATCAAAGAACCCCAATAATTCAATTTTTGATGAAATCAAACAAAGTTTAATTTTGGACCCTTTTGACCTCAATATGAACCAATTTGATAGCGGGGCCCACAAATAAAAAATCTAAATTCATGGTTAGATTCAGCATATCAAAGAACCCCATATATTCAATTTTTGTTGAAATCAAAAAAAGTATAATTTTGGACCCCAACTTGGACCAACTTGAAAACTGGGCCCATAATCAAAAATCTAAACACATGTTTAGATTCAGCATATCAAAGAACCCCAAGAATTCAATTTTTGTTAAAATCAAACTAAGTTTAATTTTGGACCCTTTGGACCTCAATGAAGACCAATTTAAAAAACGGGACCCAAATTAAAAATCTAAAAACACGGTTAGATTTGGCATATCAAAGAACCCCAAGAATTCAATTTTCTATGAAATCAAACAAAGTTTAATTTTGGACCCTTTTGACCTCAATATGAACCAATTTGATAGCGGGGCCTACAAATAAAAAATCTAAATACATGGTTAGATTCAGCATATCAAAGAACCTCATATATTCAATTTTTGTTGAAATCAAACAAAGTTTAATTTTGGACCCCAATTTGGACCAACTTGAAAACTGGGCCCATAATCAAAAATCTAAATACATGTTTAGATTCAGCATATCAAAGAACCCCATATATTCAATTTTTGTTGAAATCAAACAAAGTTTAAATACTGGACCCTATCTTGGACCAACTTGAAAACTGGGCCCATAATCAAAAATCTAAACACATGTTTAGATTCAGCAAATCAAAGAACCCCAAGAATTCAATTTTTGTTAAAATCAAACTAAGTTTAATTTGGACCCTTTGGACCTCAATGTAGACCAATTTAAAAAACAGGACCCAAAATTAAAAACCTAAATACACAGTTAGATTTGGAATATCAAAGAACCCCAATAATTCAATTTTAGATGAAATCAAACAAAGTTTAATTTTGGACCCTTTTGACCTCAATATGAACCAATTAGATGATGGGGTCCACAAATAAAAAATCTAAATACATGGTTAGATTCAGCATATCAAAGAACCCCATATATTCAATTTTTGTTGAAATCAAACAAAGTTTAATTTTGGACCCCAATTTGGACCAACTTGAAAACTGGGCCAAAAATCAAAAATCTAAATACATGTTTAGATTCAGCATATCAAAGAACCTCATATATTCAATTTTTGCTAAAATCAAACAAAGTTTAATTTTGGACCCTTTGGACATTAATGTAGACCAATTTGAAAACTGGACCCAAAATTAAAAATCTAAATACACTGTTAGATTCGGCATAACAAATAAATAAATGTGATCAAAGATTTTACAAATCTAATGCGCCATACTGTGCAATTAAAGATTACTTCTTGAAATTTTTCAATATTTGAAATTTGAAAAAAAAATAATATTTGAAGAATAATTCTTTTTAATTTCTGAAATCTGAAATGAGAAAAAATTGGCCCCCCCCACAATTTCTTTTTATCCCCCCCCCCCCCCTTTTTCCCCCAAAAAAATTCTTTCCCTCAAGATATGGTCATAATCTCAATTCAAATTTCCAATGGAGTTGGCAACCATAATTACCCATTTAAATTTACCATAGTGCTAACTTAATCTATTTTATAATAGAATTAATAAAAATATAGTGTCAAATCTTTCATATGGATTTTTTTGTAAAAAAAAAAGATGAAAACATTTGCAGATATTTTTACTGGTCTTCCTTTATAAATATGCATTTCTTTAAACATAATTTAAAAGCAGTGTAAGGGAAGTAACCAAAACGTTGTATTTTGATTACCTCCCTTACACTGTTTTAGATTATCTTTATTGTTCATTAACCATTACTTTATACATAATTTAAAAGCAGTGTAAGGGAGATAATTTCAATGATGTATTTGATTTATCTCCCTTACACTGCTTTAAATTATGTTTTGTACTAAAGTATTTGTCCATTAACCAGGACAACCTTGTTTTTCCCCCTTTTTTGCCCCTAATTCCTAAACGGTTTGAGCCATAACCCCCCAAAGCAAATCCTAACCATCCCTTTGTGGTATGGAAACTTGTAGTATAATTTCAGAGAGATCCATACACCGTTCCACAGTTATTGTCTGGAAACTAGAAAATGCTCATTTTTGGCCCCTTTTTGGCCCCTAATTCCTTAACTGTTGGTACCATAACCCCCAAAATCAATCCCAACCTTCCTTTTGTGGTATTTAACCTTATGGTCAAATTTCAGAAAGATCCATTCACTTAAACTAAAGTTAGAGTGCGAAAACCAATATGTATTCGGACGACGACGCCGGATGACGACGACGACGACGACGACGACGACGCCAACGTCATACCAATATACGACCACAAAATTTTTTTGCGGTCGTATAAAAAATGAACTGTTGACACAGAGATATGTCTCGTCTTTTTGTAATTTTGATAGTATAATGCCAATGTTCAAATTAAAATGGCAATAACTATGCAAAACATTCAGTCAATAAACCATGACTGAAGGCACAGGGCCAAATAACTTCCATGGAAACGAGAAATGCCAAATCTTATCAATTTACGTACCAAATACCATTGACTTATCATAAGTTGTTCCCTTTAAACTGACTTAAACATAAACTTTAACTTGTAAACTATGCAAAAGATCAAAAGTCTATGAACCATGATGAAGATTAATTGATTGGTGATTGCTTTATGCTGCATCTGCACAAAAAGGCTATATCGCGGTGACCACCATGATGAGGAGGCAGGGCGCATATAATCTTCATGGAAATGAGACATGCAAATGCTAATACAACTGCATACTAAATATCATTGACTTTACATAAGTGGTTCATCTTCAACTGATCTAATCACAAACTTTAACATTTTAACTATGAAAAACATTCAAAGTCATAGACCATGACTGAGGGGGATGGACCAAATAATCTCCAGGTAAATGAAATGTACCAATGCTAATACAACTGCATACTAAGCATCATTTATTAACTACTTGTGGTTCCCCTTAAACTGACCTAATCACAAAATAATGCATGTTAACTAAGCATTGTTAATAATTGTTGATGACACCCCTGCTGTCGCCAATGCCGGAAACAGCATACCTTAGACTTGCTTTTTGACTACGTCAAGGCGAGACAAAAATGAATCTGATGGATTATACCATATAAGGGATACTGTGGATTCATTATTATTCATTGGATACCAATTTTCATGGATTCATTAGTAGAGGCAAACCATGAATTTAAAAGTTCAATCAAGCATAAATTTCCACGAAAATATATTTCTCCAATCCATAATAAAATGCTTCGCTGAGCGCAGCCTGATACAACCGCAGAGGTCGAACCCAGAACAGTTGGGGCAAATTTGGACACAATATTCAAGCTTGATACTGTCTGAATTTGGATTGTGATCAAATTTTTTACATAATATAGGTTTCTGACACAAAATAAATGTGGTCAAAGATCTTATAAATCCATTGCGCAATACTGTGCAATTGAAGATTTCTTCTTGAAACTTTTCAAAAATTCGAAATTTTAAAAATTTTGAAAAAAAAAAATGTTTTTTGAATTTCTTAAAACAATTGGGAAAAAAATTCCCCCCCCCAACTTTTTGAACCCCCCCCCCCCTTGGAGCAATAACCCCAAAACTCAATCCCAGCCCCTTTCCTTTGTAGTATCGAACCTTGTAGTACAATTTCTGAGATATCCATACACTTACACACAAGTTATTGTCTGGAAACTAGAAAAATGCTTGTTTTTGGCCTTTTTTTGGCCCCTAATTCCTACATGTTTGGGGCAATTAACCCAAACTCAATCCAAGCCTTTCCTTTGTTATATGGAACCTTGTGGTACAATGTCAGAGAGATCCATACACTTACACACTAGTTATTGTCTGGAAACTAGAAAAATGCTTGTTTTTGGCCCCTTTTTGGCCCTTAATTCCTATACTGTTGGCTCCATAACCCCTAAAATGAATCCCAACCTTCTACTTGTAGTATTAAACATTGTGGTACAATTTCAGTGCAATCGAAATACTTATACACAAGTTATTATCCTGAAACTAGAAAAATGCTTGTTTTGGGTCCCTTTTTGGGCCCCTAATTCCTAAACGGTTGGGACCATCATCCCCGAAATAAATCCCAACCTTCCTTTTGTGGTATTGAACCTTCTTAAAAAATTTCATAGAGATCCATTCACTTTAACTAAAGTTATTGTCCGAAAACCAATGTGTCTACGGACGCAGACGTAGACGAAGACATCATACCATTATACGATCCCAAAAAATTGTTTGCGTTCGTATAAAAATTGATATCCACAAAAACAAATGAATCCACAGTAATATCATTTACAAAGTACTCCTTAAACTGGACTACTTCCAAGGTCAAGCTAGTTCTATCGACATATCTAATTTATGTAAAATATACAAAAATAGAGAAGGACCATAAGTGAGGGAGTTGGTCTAAAAATATAATCCTCATGGAAATGAGATGTACTGATTCTCATTCACTTACCATTGGTTTGACATAAGTGGTTCCTGTTAAACTGACTTACCACAGGGATGTTTAACAATTCTTACTACCTGAAGACGTGTCGGCTAAACTAACCTTACCAAAATGCTTAACATATAAAACATGAAAATAATTCAGTCATTGAAAAGTAACCAAGGGACTAGGGCTAAAAAATATATTGAATTGATGCCAATAGCATATCAAATAAACGGATTCATGTCAAACTGACCTACTGTGTACCTGCCAATCTCTGAAAAGTCATTTTTTTTATCAACATTGTAAATATCTGTCCTATTTGGTTGCCCAAAACCGTCTGCAATCATTTTCAAACAGAATTTTGCCTTCCTTCTCTTCGTAAAAATTTGTTATCTTAGTGGAAACAAATAATGTCATCTCCAGGGTTTCAAAGCAGTCATATTGAAGGCCTCACTGTGACTTTGAGATGAAGAACAGCAATAAAAGCGCTGTTCCTTTGCTTTTTGTGTGTTTTGTTTGCTGTGCATGTACTGATTTTGTGTCACGGATGGATACCCCATATCCTTTGTTTTTCTATTATATTGCCTGGCCATGACCTTTTTCTCATAAAACTTTTTTACTTCATGTAATCTAGTAGTAGACAGTGTGAAATAATGGGATGTATTGTTTTATATCTTTATTTATAGTTATAAATGGATAACATCAATATCAAATGTCACTATTAAATATTTGTGACAAGTATCAGGAAAATATACCTTAGCAGCTTCTTCTTTTAATTTTTGTTCGGCTATTTCTAGATTATTTTGATATGACTGGTTAGTAGGATCTAATTCTAAAGCTTTTCTGTAACATTCCAGTGCACTTTCATGGTCATTTAATGCTGTGTATGCTATACTGTAAAAATATAAATCACACATTTTTGTTAAAATTACTGAATGAATATCACCTAAACTAATACAGCCTTAACAGTTACATAAATATAATTTAATTAAAAATGATATGGTATTAACTACATATAAAGATAAAGATTAAATGTTCCCATCATAAATTATGTGTTGTATGTATTGTTTGAATGCTATATTCATTTATTATATACTTAGTAGATAAATTGTATGTGTAATACAATCATTGGCAAGCGTGCTGTATCAGCCACCCGTGATGATATCGATATCAGCACGCGTACGGTTGCAAAGGCTTTATCACACCTTTAATCTGTATGACATCACGTCATCGATTGCAGTCACTGTTGTAAAGTCTTTATCAAACCCCTAATCTGTATGACGTCTCGTCAAACCTGTAATATGTATGACGTCATTTCAAACCTCCTTATCTGTATGACGTCATGTCACATACAAAATTCAACATGAGGTGTATATGTATATAATAAAGTGTATATGATACGGCTTTTTCAATATCACACACTGTATCAACCCTCAACCAATATAATCCCTCGAGCAGAGCTCTTGGGATTATATTGGTGTCTCGGGTTGATACGGATGTGATATTGAAAAAGCCATATGATATTCTATATTTATCATTGATCAATCTGAATTGTATCAGATTATTGACCTGATTGACATCCTAGTGCTGTGTACCATTCTTAACCTTGCCAGCATCTTAAAAATAGAAAAAACCCAGGCCATGAACATGATGTATTTGAAATTAGGAAAAGTACCATTAATTATTATTTATCCGTTACATCATATATATATTATACTGTATACTAATAAAAGGAGATGTGGAGTACCTCAACTAGACAGCAATCAAACACCCCAATAAAACCAGAAAAGACATCAAGAGGCCAACAAATAATCTTCAAAAATAAATATCATTATGTGTTCATACCATATCTATACATTAACTGTCTCTTAATTTTCCAGAGCTTCACTATTAAGCAACTTTATGTTAATTTGTTTGAACCACTGGACTAAACCAAATAAGTATTTCTCAAATCGTTGAAATAACTGATATCTATGATTTTAATACATACCCCATCCTACCATATGCCTTGCTATACTGTGGATCTATTGTTAATGCCTTTTCACAATCTTCTATAGCTTTTACATGTTTGTTCAATTTACTATATGCTGCTGCCCTGCAAATAGTAAATGGTACTTTTGATCAAATGTACTTCAATTTTACATGTTATAACAAATTTCAAGTGAAACATAAAGAAGTTTCATTTAAGAAACATTTCTGTAATTTTCAATGGTCTGTTCAAAGGGAGATAATTTCACATTGTTTATGTTCAGGACCATATGAGTATTTGGACCATACACGTATGGTTTGAGCATATGAGTATATACTTGTTTGGTTATCAACGGGCCAGACCATATGAGTATTTAGACCATATAGGTATTTTTCGAACAAATTCTAACTTCCTTCATACGAATATATAGCTTGTTCTCCAAACCAAAATTTCTAACTAAAATCCTTTATCTTTGACATCCTAATTGTAATGTTTTACCTATTACAGAAAAATACTGAATTATGACTATCTAGTTTCAAAGCTTGTGTATAACATTCCAAAGCATCTGAAAATTTCTCTGCCTTCATGAACTCATTTCCTGAAAATAAATACAACTTTACATTACATCAGAGTAAATTCTACACAAGTATAAATGATCCTACTACATATACGTACTGCAATATTATAACTTGGATGTAAAACTTAACCAAAGTCAATAAAGCATAAAAACTTAGTAACAGTACCCTACTTTTACCCTGATACTGTCATATTCTTCAAGATATAACTCTATGTAGGTTTAGACGATCATATTACTTATAATAATCAAGACATTAACCCTGACTTAAATCTAGAAAAAAAGTCAATGACGGTGACCTATAGTTGTTAATTTCTGTGTAATTTTGGTCTCTTGTGGAGATTTGTCTCATTGGCATACATACCACATCTTCTTATTCTTATATCAATAAAGCTTGAAATGTAGTTCACAGTGACATACATTTACTTTGATGCTGACCTACTCCCACAAATAAATCTCTTCCCAGGTTAAGATGATCCTAATACTTATAGTTATGAAAATATTAACTTTAATGTAAAACTTAACAAAAGTCAACAAAGAGTTAGCTATAGGTCACAGTGACCTACTTTAGCCTGGAAGCTGATCTAATCACTGAAACATATTTACACAAGTTTGGATGATCCTTTTTCTTCTAGCTACCAAGATATGGAATCGAGCTCAAAATCAAACCAACATCAGCTTGGACATAAACCTTGACCAAAATCATTGAATTATGAATATGAGTACAATGTTCTTTCCTTGCAATACAAAGTTTAAATGTACCTGCATACAAAGTTCTAAGATAAGTGGCCTTATAGGTACTGATATCTGCCTGCAGACATAAATTAGCTTGCACAAAGACACAAAGAGTTCTTATATAATTCTTCTTCAACTTTATGTAATGAAAACATGTAAGCAATGTTAAACAAAAATTTTGGATTGCAATTTAATACCTTTGTTTTTTAATATTTCTGCCTCTTCTTTTTCTTCTGGTGTTGGTTCATGTATTGACAAAGAATCAAATTCTGCTTCTGGCTGCAAAAAAAAATCTTTAATGAAATACATTTAATGTGTAAATTCATACCAACATGCTTCCACACTCTATCTATTGTGTCAAGTCATTATCTTATTTCATTACAAAATTTGAAAATGGAAATGTTAAATTTTTTCATTTTGTATTGACAAGAGGACTTATCACTCATGGGTGCATGACAGATCTGAAAAGTGCACACACATTACAACTCATCACTATTGAGTTATTAATGAAATATGGGGTCATTCTGTTGAATGGTTTCTGAGAAAATTTTCAAGTTTAAATGTTACAGGCACATTTAGGACAAATGATGAACCAAAAGATGCACAATAACCACAGTTTAATTTTTCAAAATTCTTACCTCACTAGATATCTGAGAATTAAAGATGTCCAGTAAATTTTTTGGCACAGACAGCTTCTTCACTTGTGCTGGATCTTGTGTGCTTACAGCATATGTGGACTCTAAACACTGTATTGCAACTGAAAGAATTAATTAAAAAAAATATACTAAATTATATATATCAGTAAAGTGTGATTTAATTTCATATCAGTTTACATGACAATGTTCTGCATAAATATATGTAAAAAATCTGAAATAATCAATGCATTAAAAAAATGGTTTTGAATAGTTTGGAGGAAAAAAAATCTTCAGTTTTATCCATTTCAAAATTGAGAAACATTTAACATCTCTTATAGTAACCTTGCTTTATGAATCTACTTTGAAGTACAGCTTAAGCTATCAGAGTGAACTGTAGGATGGCATGGTTAAATCTGAACTTGCTTTTAGTAACAATGAGCATTCTTTGATACCATATTTGGTACTGTTTTATTTGTACCTGAGACAGCATTTTGTTGTCTATTATTCAAGGAATGACTGTAATATTTTTTCTGTCTATGAAGAAATAACATCAAAAATGTGGTGCACACTGAATAATCCGCGTAGCGGGTTATTTTAAAGTGTGCACCACATTTTTGATGTTATTTCTTCATAGACAGAAAAAATATTACAGTCATTTCTTATAATTTAATTCTAAATTCCATTTTAAACCGGAGTAAACCATGAAAAAACGTTGATGACGTCACGGTCACATGACAAAATTATGTCTATGAGCAGATAAACAAAACAACGTCAGCCAATCAGAAGACGTGTTACATCAAAAATTAAATTATACAAGGATATAGATAACTGCTTTTTCTGTAATGATTTATGATGATATTTTATGTACATTTTGCTTGAAAGTTGAGTGCTAAAAAAATTCTATAAATTCAGAGATGTTGCTGGCATTTACAGAGGTCTCAAATGTGCTTGTCTGTTTAGTGGACAATGATTAATTACTGGTCTGCACAAAATTTTACACAAAAAAAATATTCTCTTTTTTGAATATATATATGGTCCAGAGTTTTTATCTGGTTTTGACCTTGAAACTGGTGTCCTTCACCATTTCTTCATTTACTGTTTCAACTGTCCACCTTTCATAAATGCTTTAGGGAAAACAATGAGTGTCTATTGACATCTTAATCTCTTTTTTTTGTATTGTTTGGTTCTGGTTGCTGTATAATTGATGTAAACCTCACTTTAAATTAAAAGATACAGTTCAGGGTTGGCAAAAACCCGGGTTTTATGAGTATTGCCCAGTGGGAAATACTGGGAAAACCCGGGTTTTACTGGGTTTTACCGGGTAATACTGGGCAATACTGGATAATATGAAATACTGGCCTGAATTTCAAAGAGGATTCAGTGATTAATCACAAACGCAATACATTAAAATCGAAGAATTCAATTTGTTTTTTTTTAATAAATATAACTAATATTAAGAATTAACAATTCTATGTAAGGAAAATTTACTAAGTTTTAGCAAATGTTTATGTACATCACTAATCAATAAGTAATTATTCAGATTATTATACAGATTTGTTTATATAACAATAATCAGCCTTTTGATTTCTATAAGTGTTCTTGGCCTGTCCCCTTAGGGTGTTTATTTAGCAATATGATTGTATAACAATTAAAATTTACAATTCACTTAAACACTACTTTGCCAACCCTGAAAGTTAGTCTATGAAAACAAAACTGACCTTCTAATCCTTCTACTCCTTCATCACTAAGATTTGCAGCCGTTTTCTGATCCTCCAGAAAACGTATTATTGAGAACACCAATTTGTTAACATCTGCCATTTCACCTTATCTAAAAAATTTCAAACAATGCATTATTATATTCAAATACTGAACAGTCTAATTTTTGTTTATTTCTTTGATAATGAAATATGAATCTGACCATAAATGTAAAAACAATTGAAAGTCCTGGTAGAAAAAAAAATAGGAGTCACAAAAACCATGTCTAAATATGGGAGTCTGCATGAAATAACATACACATATTTACTATATAACTTTTTTTTTGTAACTTGCTAATGAATACTGAAAATTCAGAAATTATTGCGTGCATTTATTATTGCGATTTTCAATAATGGACAAAAATTCTAGTTTAATTATTGCAATTTTTGCGATTTTGAAAAATCTGCATTTAGGTCTATGTTTCAGTTATCAGAATGTGAGTTCTTATTATTGCGATACTCACACAGTCGAATTATTCGCATTAATAAAAACCTGATAATAATTCCTGAATTTACAGTACTTTGTTATTATGGTATTCACAATAAAATTTTTGTACTTATTGATGAAAACCTTAGGTTAGATAAAGCGTGTCAATCATATGATTGTACAGACTCAGTGGCTGACAACACTTGACATTGTAATAAAATGTCATAATTTGTGTGCTCCTAGACTGTCTTGTCCTTGTTTGAATCAAATACTTTTTCTTCAACATCTTTGATCATGTTGCTTTTTGGTTTTGCATGTATGCCTTCTGCTGCTGGCAAATGTTCAGGGTTGGTTTCATGCCTGGTAAAACAATATACTGAATATTCAAGTAATCCCAAATAAGCAAATGTGTTTTCTTTTAAGAGTCTCTGCACCATTTTAAAGCAAACTTGAATTTAATTGTTTTTTTCCAACTTTTCTAACCACAGAAATTTGGGAAGCCCCATTCATCACTAAATTTCTCTTTTAAACAGATCTACTATCAGAATGTGATTTTTCATTACGTTCACCAGTTTCATACTGTGAATGAGCATTTTCAATTTCCAAAACCTCCTCCGCTGGTCAATGACGATCTTATAAACTCACCTCTGTGACATCTAAAAATTGCTAATTAAGCTCAGTTATAAGAATCTTTTTACGCAAAACATCTTTTAATTACGTAAGATTTATATTTGCTTATACATATACTACAGTTAAAACAAATTGTGCTTCCTATAGGAGTGGCTTCTTTGTTACACACACGTCTAAATCCAATTTAGAGCATTAAATTAAACCACACCTCTAGTCCTTAGGATTCCTGATAGACAAAGTATTATGTGCACTTCAGATTTCTTTATGTTTGTTATACATTCCCATAACACGGCAGATATGTAACTTTTACTCTGCTTTGATACTGGCTGAATTTGAAAATAGTTGCTGTAGATCTCACCATTCTCTAAATTATCTACGTTGTTATTTTCATTCTTAAACTTTAATTATATAACTGTTCAATGCTAAACATTAAAACAATCATAGAGGTGAGAGACGTAATAGTAATACCTATACTGAAAATTACTATCAACAGCATCAACAGCTACATTGTATTGAATCTAATGCTTATAAACTGTGAATTACAATCAATAGCTAATGAAACTAATTCTTATAAAATCCAGTCTATAAATGAAGCCAAACAGCTTGAGACTAATTAATTAATTTTAAAAATTATATTCATGTTTTTCCACAATTTTATCTTTTTCCATACATTAATGAAACAACTACATTAAGTTTTTACCACAATTTCATCTTTTTCCTTACATTAACGAAACAACTTCATTCAGAAACATGTAAAAAAACCATCATACAATTAATATGCTCAAGGAAGCATAAATGGGTTGAATTGGGTTTATACCACTGTGATGCTGAACAAAAGAAGGAAGACTTTTTATCTCTTTTCGGTTTCTATCAAAAGGAAGAAAACTTTTTTCCTGTTTTAGGTTTTAGTTTTTTTCAGGATTTTTTTTTATAAAATATCATAAAGCAGCTTATGATTTCATGCAAATTTGGATCTGATTTACACCAAAAAGGAGCATCTGATTTCCTGCAAATTTATATGTGATTTACGAAAAGCATGATGACGATTAAAACAAACATGCATTATGCAGTAAGGCCTTGATCGTTTCGGCCATGTACTACTTTTGCCATGTAATAAAAGTCGTTTTGGCCTTATTTTCATATCATATCAAAAAGAGATTTTGTTGTAAATGTTTTATATACTTTCATTTATATACCTTTTATAATTAAAAAATAACCTTTTTTTAACCTTTAGTAATGATGTTTTATTCGAATAGTCCTCTTTGTCAGTAGGGAGACTCTGGTAAGTAGTATTTGAAAGAAAAAATTTATTAAAAAAAAAAATTGACCTCGTTTCCCAAGACCAAGATTTCTATCACTTAGTTCATCCCTGACAGATTTAGATTTAAGACTTTAAAAGCATTCAGGTAAAAGCATGACCTTGTGCAATGCTGAAATTTAAGTTTTGACAGTGTGCAAAATCATAAATTTATATGTTAATAACTGGATTGCAATGTGTAATATTCACTGGTGTATTGTATTAGAACAATAAATTAAAGATTGTTACAGTTTTTTTTAACAGATCAATTTGGGCATTTGTCTTAGCATGCTTAGGGGACGATCATTTGATTTTTTTGGGGGGCAGGACGATTTTGAAAATAAATATCCTGTCCATGCTAAAGCTGGAAATAAATAACCTTGCATAAGACAGGATGAAAATAAATATCCTGCAATACAATATACAGGAATCAATCGTGGAAAAAAATTAACATGCATGCATTAATATCATGAAATATAAAAAAAAATAAGATTGACATGGTTTCATTAGAAAAACTCTGTATTGGCTTTATAAAACCAATTTTAGAGTTTGTGGACATTATTTGGGATAAATGTACCCAGGAAGAGTCTGAGCAGGAAGTTCATAAATATAAATCATGATGTCCTGCTCTATGGGAACCCAGATCTCAATATAGATGAAAATATTGAAATATTTACAATTCTAACATGACGTTCTTCAAACGCTTTGAGTACACACCCGTGGTAAAATATGAATATATTGTTTGGGCTGTTCAGATCGTACTCCCACTTCAAATGCTTTTTTATGAATGAGCTACCTGACGTCATAGAGCAATGACGTAAGAATATAAGCATTTTAAGGGAAAATACACGCTTGTGAAACCTAAAAACATCACAACTAGGAAACGTAAACAAACAATGCTAAAACGTGTTAAAAGCCATTTTTTTTATACATATAAGACATATAAATAAAAGTATCATTTAACTTCATCCAAACCTATCTAAATATGTTATTGTAAATAGTTTAGGTATGTCACTAATTCAGTTTGCTCCGTTCTTTTACGTCAATTTAATAGTGCGTTTATTTATGAGAACGGCAAATATTTGCATTTACCTAGAGCGCTTTGATCAAAAGAATTGCTGTATTTGTCCTATTAGAATAGAAATAATTCATGGGGGTTGAATTTATACTGATTTTACCACAGGTTTGCCCTTTATGCCGATATTTTACCCCTCGCTGTCGCTCGTGGTAAAATATTTAGCATAAAGGGCCAACACGTGGTAAAATCAGTATAAATTCAAGCCCCCATGAATTATTTCTTAAATGTACAACAATATATATTGAAAACACAAGAAAATTTCAATGATGTTAAAGTCAGATGAAACTTCAAATTAAAAAAAAAATTGAATATGTTTTATATACACGTACTTGAATGGCTAAGTTTTACCATGGAACAAGTGTACGTGAACTTTCTTGTATAAAAAGAAAATCCTTTATCTTATCAAAGTCTTCATTAATGTACTACTTTTGAATAATTGTCTCCCCGTTCACTAGTTCGTTGATATTTTCCAGTATGCAGTGACCTTAAATACAAGACCTGTCATAAGAACTTTGGCCACCGCACAGCACAAGTGCGAGGGAAAAACGTGAAGAAAGAATGTAAACAAAGGTGGACATGAAGGTAAAAAGTAATAACTGATTCTTAAGAACAAATTAAATACACCAAATCGTATAACATTAATAACAGTCAACTTAAGGGAAAGTTTAATTAAATAAAATGCTCCGCTTGGCGCAGCTTGATACAACCACAGAGGTCGAACTCTGAACAGTTGGGGCAAGTATGGCCACAACATTCAAGCTTGATACAGCACTGAATTTGGATTGTGATTAAATATTTGACACAGCATAGGTTTCTGACACAGAATGAATGTGGTCTAAGAACTTAAATTTTTTTAATTCAAACCATATCATTATTATTTGCTTTTATATATAAATCAGAAATAACCAATTTAAAATGGAAAATTTTAAAGAAAAAAAGGAAACCCCCCCCCCCCCCCCCCAATTTTTTTTGAACCTCCTTATAATTCATCACCCCCAAACTCAATCCCAGCCTTCCCTTTGTGGTATGGTACCTTGCAGTACAATTTCAGAGAGATCCACACACTTTAACACAAGTTATTGTCTGGAAACTAAATAAAATGCTTCGCTGGGGCGCAGCTTGATACGACCGCAGAGGTCGAACCCTGAACAGTTGGGGCAAGTATGGACACAACATTCAAGCTTGATACAGCTCTGAATTTGGATTGTTATTAAATATTTGACACAGCATAGGTTTCTGACACAGAAAGAATGTGGTCTAAGAACTTGAATTTTTTTAATTTACCTATTATGGTCCAATGTCCAAAATCAAAATACATGGTTAGATTCAGCATATCAAAGAACCCCATATATTCAATTTTTGTTAAAATCAAACAAAGTTTAATTTTGGACCCCAACTTGGACAAACTTGAAAACTGGGCCCATAATCAAAAATCTAAACACATCTTTAGATTCAGCATATCAAAGAACCCCAAGAATTCAATTTTTGCTAAAAATCAAACTAAGTTTAATTTTGGACCCTTTGGACCTTAATGTAGACCAATTTAAAAAACGGGACTTAAAATTAAAAATCTAAATACACGGTTAGATTTGGAATATCAAAGAACCCCAATAATTCAATTTTTGATGAAATCAAACAAAGTTTAATTTTGGACCCTTTTGACCTCAATATGAACAAATTTGATAGGGGGGCCCACAAATAAAAATTCTAAATGCATGGTTAGATTCAGCATATCAAAGAACCCCATATATTCAATTTTTGTTGAAATCAAAAAAAGTTTAATTTTGGACCCCAACTTGGACCAACTTGAAAACTGGGCCCATAATCAAAAATCTAAACACATGTTTAGATTCAGCATATCAAAGAACCCCAAGAATTCAATTTTTGTTAAAATCAAACTAAGTTTAATTTTGGACCCTTTGGACCTCAATGAAGACCAATTTAAAAAACAGGACCCAAATTAAAAATCTAAAAACACGGTTAGATTTGGCATATCAAAGAACCCCAATAATTCAATTTTCGATGAAATCAAACAAAGTTTAATTTTGGACCCTTTTGACCTCAATATGAACCAATTTGATAGCGGGGCCTACAAATAAAAAATCTAAATACATGGTTAGATTCAGCATATCAAAGAACCTCATATATTCAATTTTTGTTGAAATCAAACAAAGTTTAATTTTGGACCCCAATTTGGACCAACTTGAAAACTGGGCCCATAATCAAAAATCTAAATACATGTTTAGATTCAGCATATCAAAGAACCCCATATATTCAATTTTTGTTAAAATCAAACTAAGTTTAATTTTGGACCCTTTGGACCTCAATGTAGACCAATTTAAAAAACAGGACCCAAAATTAAAAACCTAAATACACGGTTAGATTTGGAATATCAAAGAACCCCAATAATTCAATTTTAGATGAAATCAAACAAAGTTTAATTTTGGACCCTTTTGACCTCAATATGAACCAATTAGATAACGGGGTCCACAAATAAAAAATCTAAATACATGGTTAGATTCAGCATATCAAAGAACCCCATATATTCAATTTTTGTTGAAATCAAACAAAGTTTAATTTTGGACCCCAATTTGGACCAACTTGAAAACTGGGCCAAAAATCAAAAATCTAAATACATGTTTAGATTCAGCATATCAAAGAACCTCATATATTCAATTTTTGCTAAAATCAAACAAAGTTTAATTTTGGACCCTTTGGACATTAATGTAGACCAATTTGAAAACTGGACCCAAAATTAAAAATCTAAATACACTGTTAGATTCGGCATAACAAATAAATAAATGTGATCAAAGATTTTACAAATCTAATGCGCCATACTGTGCAATTAAAGATTACTTCTTGAAATTTTTCAATATTTGAAATTTGAAAAAAAAATAATATTTGAAGAATAATTCTTTTTAATTTCTGAAATCTGAAATGAGAAAAAATTGGCCCCCCACAATTTCTTTTTATTCCCCCCCCCCCCTTTTTCCCCCCAAAAAATTCTTTCCCTCAAGATATGGTCATAATCTCAATTCAAATTTCCAATGGAGTTGGCAACCATAATTTACCATAGTGCTAACTTAATCTATTTTATAATAGAATTAATAAAAATATAGTGTCAAATCTTTCATATGGATTTTTTTGTAAAAAAAAAAGATGAAAACATTTGCAGATATTTTTACTGGTCTTCCTTTATAAATATGCATTTCTTTAAACATAATTTAAAAGCAGTGTAAGGGAAGTAACCAAAACGTTGTATTTAGATTACCTCCCTTACACTGTTTTAGATTATCTTTATTGTTCATTAACCATTACTTTATACATAATTTAAAAGCAGTGTAAGGGAGATAATTTCAATGATGTATTTGATTTATCTCCCTTACACTGCTTTAAATTATGTTTTGTACTAAAGTATTTGTCCATTAACCAGGACAACCTTGTTTTTCCCCCTTTTTTGCCCCTAATTCCTAAACGGTTTGAGCCATAACCCCCCAAAGCAAATCCTAACCATCCCTTTGTGGTATGGAAACTTGTAGTATAATTTCAGAGAGATCCATACACCGTTCCACAGTTATTGTCTGGAAACTAGAAAATGCTCATTTTTGGCCCCTTTTTGGCCCCTAATTCCTTAACTGTTGGTACCATAACCCCCAAAATCAATCCCAACCTTCCTTTTGTGGTATTTAACCTTATGGTCAAATTTCAAAAAGATCCATTCACTAAAACTAAAGTTATAGTGCGAAAACCAATATGTATTCGGACGACGACGACGACGACGCCGGACGACGACGCCGGACGACGACGACGACGACGACGCCAACGTCATACCAATATACGACCACAAAATTTTTTTGCGGTCGTATAAAAAATGCTTGTTTTTAGGCCCCTTTTTTGCCCAAATTCCTAAACAATTAAAGCAATTACCCCCAAACTCAAACCCAGCTTTCCCTTTGTGATATGGAACCTTGTAGTACAATTTCAGAAAGATCCATACACTAACACACAAGTTATTGTCCTGAAATCAGAAAAATGCTTGTTTTTTGCCCCTTTTTGGACCCTAATTCCTAAACTTTTGAGGCAATTACCCCCAAAATCAATCCCAGCCTTCCCTTTGTGGTATGGTACCTTGCAGTACAATTTCAGAGAGATCCATACACTTGAACACAAGTTATTGTCTGGAAACTAGAAAAATGCTTATTTTTGGCCCCTTTTTCCTAAATGTTTTGGGCAATTACCCCCAAAATCAATTCCAGCTTTCCCTTTGTGATATGGAACATTGTAGTACAATTTCAGAAAGATCCATACACTTACACACAAGTTATTGTCATGAAACTAGAAAAATGCTTGTTTTTTTACCCTTTTTTGGCCTATTATTCCTAAAATTTTGAGGCAATTACCCCCAAAATCAATCCCAGCATTCCCTTTGTGATATGGAACCTTGTGGTACAATGTCAGAGAGATCCATACACTAACACACAAGTTATGTCTGGAAGTTACAAAAATGCTTATTTTTGGCCCACTGTTGATACCATAACCCCCAAAATCAATCTCAACCTTCCTTTTGTGGTATTGAACCTTGTGGTAAAATTTCATAGAGATCCATTCACTTAAACTAAAGTTAGAGTGCGAAAACCAATGTGTCTTCGGACGACAACGCCGGACGATGAAGACGACGCCGCCAACGACATACCAATATACGACCACAAAAATTTTTTTGCGGTCGTATAAAAATGGGAACGCATGGAAATTATAAAAAAATAAAATCATGGCTCTAATAATTCACTTAATTCTCACTTGTTCCACATGCTCTGTGTTGATTGTATATTTATGTCACGGTTTCGGTAAACTTTGGCAACAAACACAAAAGTTAACAAGAAATGATTGTAACAGGATGCTGTTACAAAGTCTCCCAAACGAAGCTCCCATAATTCGTAATTCCCAGTGTCGCCTGACATTGGACAAAGCCCAGTGAAAATTGGTTTGGTCCAGTAAAGTTATAAGCATTAGTGACGCCTGGGGACTAACCCTGTATATCATTCAAATCATCTTGGCATGACAAACCAGAATATATATGGTTTAGGGGTGGGGATCTTGACCATTTACAAGAAAATAGAACATTGAGGGTGGGGGGAACCCCTGGGGACTTCCTATACATCATTCAAATGTTCCAGACACGATGAACAGGAATATATATGGTTTAGGGGTGGGGATCTCAACCACTTACAAGATATTAGAACTTTCTCAAATGGCAGGGGGTCGGGATGACCGCTGGGGACTAACCCTGTATATATTCAAACCATCTTGGTATGACAAACCAGAATATATATGGTTTAGGGGTGGGGATCTTGACCACTTACAAGATATTATAACTTTCTTAAATAGCAGGGGGTGGGGTGACCCCTGGGGACTAACCCTGTATATTATTCAAACCATCTTCACATGACAAACCAGAATATATATGGTTTAGGGGTGGGGATCTTGACCACTTACAAGATATTAGAACTTAAATGGCAGGGGGTGGGGGTGATCCCTGGGGACTAACCCTGTATTTCATTTGATGTGCTTTATCATGACAAACCAGATTATATATGGTTTAGGGGTGGGGATCTCGACCATTTACAAGATATTAGAACTTTCTCCAATGGCAGGCGGTCGGGATGACCCCTGGGGACTAACCCTGTATTTCATTTGATGTGCTTTATCATGACAAACCAGAATATATATGGTTTAGGGGTGGGGATCTCGACCATTTACAAGATATTAGAACTTTCTTAAATGGCAGGGGGTGGGGGTGACCCCTGGGGACTAACCCTGTATTTCATTTAATGTGCTTTATCATTCAGAACATTTTCAATTAAAAAGATTGTGTCTATCACAAACGGTTTTCAATATATAATCATTTGAAAATTTAAAAAAAAAAAATCCCATAGGGTTCTATAGTAAAACCCTCCTTTCTTTTTGCCCCTCAAAGTACCCCTTTATAAACCCTGATGCACAAACAAAACCCTGATTGCACCACTAGACATGTTAGTCTAGCATATTGTGAAACCCTAAGTTAATCTGACAAGCGGTTTTGGAGAACGGGTGCGGACAAGTTCAAATTTAAAAGCGGCGGAAGAGGAAGAAGAAGAAGAAGAAGAATAATAATAACAAGAAATGATTGTAACAGGATGCTGTTACGAAGTCTCCCAAACGAAGCTCCCATAATTCGTAATTCCTAGTGTCGCCTGACATTGGGAAAAGTCCAGTGAAAATTGGTTTGGTCCAGTAAAGTTATATGCATTAGTGATGCCTGGGGACTTACCCTGTATATCATTCAAATCATCTTGGCATGACAAACCAGAATATATATGGTTTAGGGGTGGGGATCTCAACCATTTACAAGATATTAGAACTTTCTCAAATGGCAGGGGGTCGGGATGACCCCTGGGGACTAACCCTGTATATCATTCAAACCATCTTAGCATGACAAACCAGAATATATATGGTTTAGGGGTGGGGATCTTGACCACTTACAAGATATAAGAACTTTCTTTAATGGCAGGGGGTGGGGGTGACCCCTGGGGACTAACCCTGTATTTCATTTGATGTGCTTTATCATGACAAACCAGATTATATATGGTTTAGGGGTGGGGATCTCGACCATTTACAAGATATTAGAACTTTCTCAAATGGCAGGGGGTCGGATGACCCCTGGGGACTAACCCTGTATATCATTCAAACCATCTTAGCATGACAAACCAGAATATATATGGTTTAGGGGTGGGGATCTTGACCACTTACAAGATATTAGAACTTTCTTAAATGGCATTGGTTGGGGGTGACCCCTGGGGACTAACCCTGTATTACATTTGATGTGCTTTATCATGACAAACCAGAATATATATGGTTTAGGGGTGGGGATCTCGACCACTTACAAAATATTAGAACTTTCTTAAATGGCAGGGGGTGGGGGTGATCCCTGGGGACTAACCCTGTATTTCATTTGATGTGCTTTATCATGACAAACCAGATTATATATGGTTTAGGGGTGGGGATCTCGACCATTTACAAGATATTAGAACTTTCTCCAATGGCAGGCGGTCGGGATGACCCCTGGGGACTAACCCTGTATTTCATTTGATGTGCTTTATCATGACAAACCAGAAAATATATGGTTTAGGGGTGGGGATCTCGACCATTTACAAGATATTAGAACTTTCTCAAATGGCAGAGGGTCAGATGACCCCTGGGGACTAACCCTGTATATCATTCAAACCATCTTAGCATGACAAACCAGAATATATATGGTTTAGGGGTGGGGATCTTGACCACTTACAAAATATTAGAACTTTCTTAAATGGCAGGGGGTGGGGGTGATCCCTGGGGACTAACCCTGTATTTCATTTGATGTGCTTTATCATGACAAACCAGATTATATATGGTTTAGGGGTGGGGATCTCAACCATTTACAAGATATTAGAACTTTCTCCAATGGCAGGCGGTCGGGATGACCCTTGGGGACTAACCCTGTATTTCATTTGATGTGCTTTATCATGACAAACCAGAATATATATGGTTTAGGGGTGGGGATCTCGACCATTTACAAGATATTAGAACTTTCTTAAATGGCAGGGGGTGGGGGTGACCCCTGGGGACTAACCCTGTATTTCATTTAATGTGCTTTATCATTTAGAACATTTTCAATTAAAAAGATTGTGTCTATCACAAACGGTTTTCAATATATAATCATTTGAAAATTTAAAAAAATAAAATCCCATAGGGTTCTATAGTAAAACCCTCCTTTCTTTTTGCCCCTCAAAGTACCCCTTTATAAACCCCGATGCACAAACAAAACCCTGATTGCACCACTAGACATGTTAGTCTAGCATATTGTGAAACCCTAAGTTAATCTGACAAGCGGTTTTGGAGAACGGGTGCGGACAAGTTCAAATTTAAAAGCGGCGGAAGAAGAAGAAGAAGAAGAAGAAGAATAATAATAACAAGAAATGATTGTAACAGGATGCTGTTACGAAGTCTCCCAAACGAAGCTCCCATAATTCGTAATTCCTAGTGTCGCCTGACATTGGGAAAAGTCCAGTGAAAATTGGTTTGGTCCAGTAAAGTTATATGCATTAGTGATGCCTGGGGACTTACCCTGTATATCATTCAAATCATCTTGGCATGACAAACCAGAATATATATGGTTTAGGGGTGGGGATCTCAACCATTTACAAGATATTAGAACTTTCTCAAATGGCAGGGGGTCGGGATGACCCCTGGGGACTAACCCTGTATATCATTCAAACCATCTTAGCATGACAAACCAGAATATATATGGTTTAGGGGTGGGGATCTTGACCACTTACAAGATATAAGAACTTTCTTTAATGGCAGGGGGTGGGGGTGACCCCTGGGGACTAACCCTGTATTTCATTTGATGTGCTTTATCATGACAAACCAGATTATATATGGTTTAGGGGTGGGGATCTCGACCATTTACAAGATATTAGAACTTTCTCAAATGGCAGGGGGTCGGATGACCCCTGGGGACTAACCCTGTATATCATTCAAACCATCTTAGCATGACAAACCAGAATATATATGGTTTAGGGGTGGGGATCTTGACCACTTACAAGATATTAGAACTTTCTTAAATGGCATTGGTTGGGGGTGACCCCTGGGGACTAACCCTGTATTACATTTGATGTGCTTTATCATGACAAACCAGAATATATATGGTTTAGGGGTGGGGATCTCGACCATTTACAAGATATTAGAACTTTCTCAAATGGCAGGGGTTCCGGATGACCCCTGGGGACTAACCCTGTATATCATTCAAACCATCTTAGCATGACACACCAGAATATATATGGTTTAGGGATGGGGATCTTGACCACTTACAAGATATTAGAACCATCTTAAATGACATGGGGTGGGGGTGACCCCTGGGGACTAACCCTGTATTACATTTGATGTGCTCTATCATGACAAACCAGAATATATATGGTTTAGGGGTGGGGATCTCGACCATTTACAAGATATTAGAACTTTCTCAAATGGCAGGGGGTCGGGATGACCCCTGGGGACTAACCCTGTATATCATTCAAACCATCTTAGCATGACAAACCAGAATATATATGGTATAGGGGTGGGGATCTTGACCACTTACAAGATATTAGAACTTTCTTAAATGGCAGGGGGTGGGGGTGACCCCTGGGAACTAACCCTGTATTACATTTGATGTGATTTATCATGACAAACCAGAATATATATGGGTTAGGGGTGGGGATCTTGACTATTTACAAGATATTAGAACTTTCTCAAATGGCAGGGGGTCGGGATGACCCCTGGGGACTAACCCTGTATTACATTTGATGTGCTTTATCATGACAAACCAGAATATATATGGTTTAAGGGTGGGGATCTCGAATATTTACAAGATATTAGAACTTTCTCAAATGGCAGGGGGTCAGGATGACCCCTGGGGACTAACCCTGTATATCATTCAAAACATCTTAGCATGACAAACCAGAATATATATGGTTTAGGGGTGGGGATCTTGACCACTTACAAGATATTAGAACTTTCTTAAATGGCATGGGGTGGGGGTGACCCCTGGGGACTAACCCTGTATTACATTTGATGTGATTTATCATGACAAACCAGAATATATATGGTTTAGGGGTGGGGATCTGGACCATTTACAAGATATTAGAACTTTCTCAAATGGCAGGGGGTTGGGATGACCCCTGGGGACTAACCCTGTATATCATTCAAACCATCTTAGCATGACAAACCAAAATATATATGGTTTAGGGGTGGGAATCTTGACCACTTACAAGGTATTAGAACTTTTTTAAATGGCAGGGGGTGGGGGTGACCCCTTGGACTAACCCTGTATTTCATTAAATGGGCTTTATCATTTAGAACATTTTCAATTAAAAAGATTGTGTCTATCACAAACGGTTTTCAATTTATACTCATTTGAAAATTTTTAAAAATAAAATCCCATAGGGTTCTATAGTAAAACCCTCTTTTCTTTATGCCCCTCAAAGTACCCTTTTATAAACCCCATTGCACAAACAAAACCCTGATTGCACCACTAGACATGTTAATCTAACATATTGTGAAACCCTAAGTTAATCTGACAAGCGGTTTTTGAGAACGGGTGCGGACAAGTTCAAATTTAAAAGCGGCGGAAGAAGAAGAAGAAGAAGAAGAAGAAGAAGAATAATAATAATAATAATAAGAACTGAGCAAAAACAATAAGTCTTCCCAAACTTCGTTTGGGAGACTTAATAAACTGTTAACACAGAGATATGTCTCGCCTTTTTGTTATTTTGATAGTAAAATGCAAATGTTGAATTTAAAATAGCAATACTTCAACAAGTGATGCAAAATATTCAAAGTCAATGAAGAATGAACCATGACTGAAAATACAGGTCCAAACAATCTCCATGGAAATGAGATGTGCCGATGCTAATACATACATGTATATGCATACCAAATATCATTGATCTACTATCATTGATCTACCATTAGTGGTTCCCCATAAACTAACCTAATCACAAACTAATACATGTAAACTATGCAAAAGTTTCAAAGTCAATAGACCACAACTGAGGGGGCAGGGTCAAATAATCTCTGTGGTAATGGGATGTGTCAATGCTACTACAAATGCATACCAAATATCATTGACCTACCACTAGTGGTTTCCCATAAACTGACCTAATCACATAATAATACATGTAAACTATGCAAAAGTTTCAAAGTCAATAGACCAAGACTGAGGGGGCAGGGCCAAATAATCTCTATGGGAATGAGATGTGCCAATTCTAATACACAGCATACCAAATATCATTGACCTTCCACTAGTGGTTCCCCACAAAACTGACCTAATCACAAACTAATACATTATATGGATGCATTGGTTCAATATTTCAATAACATTATAATTACAAGATACTCGTTTCATATGACTTGTAAAATTTTGATATTTCTCCCTATACACCTTATAGCTATTTCTTCCAATCTGGATAAGTTCTTAAATAACACATCTTTTTCATGATGTCACAAACCAGTTGAAGCTATCTGGGGCCCTGTTTAAACGATGTATTGACTTTGTGCATAAAATTATTCAAAGGGACATATTTAAACAATCATAAACACTACAAACAACACATTTTATTACTTTAATTAGTGTTTCAAAAAAATTGGATCATAATCTATCAAAATTTCACAATGTTCACTTTCTAAACATTTTCCTCCCCCAGCTCATTATAGATGACCTTTGTTTTTGCAACACTTGACCCAGTCAGGAAGTTGTCTGACTGTTTTTCCAGATTGGACTAAACAGCAATAATGTGTATTCAGTATACAATACCAATGCTCAACATTTATTTATTCAAAACATTTAGAGTAAAGTATATATTAAGAACAAATATTTTATGGACCGTTCGCCCTAATAACATGTTTGCCCTGGGTCCGTAGCTTTACTTCTTTGATCTCAAATTTGTTTTTAGTAAATCATGGTGTAGATATGTAGAGTGGATGGCTGTGTGATTTTGTCTTTGTAGTATTTTGTTTTTTTATAGAATATTTCAATTCAATTGTTTTAATATATTAAATGTCTTGTATTCCTGTACTCTTCAGTGCAAATCAATAAAATAATTTTCTGGTAGCAGCTTTACAACATAAATATTCAGCAAAATAGAATAAATAAAATGCTCCGCTGGGCACAGCTTGATACGACCACAGAGGTCGAACCCTGAACAGCTGGGGCAAGTATGGACACAACATTCAAGCTTGAAACAGCACCTGAATTTGGATTGTGATTAAATATTTGACACAGCATAGGTTTCTGACACAGAATGAATGTGGTCTAAGAACTTAAATAATTTTGATATACCTATTCAAACCATATCATTATTATTTGCTTTTATATATAAATCAGAAATAACAAATTTAAAATGGAAAATTTTAAAGAAAAAAAAGGGAAAAAACAATCCCCCCCACCCCCAATTTTTTGAACCCCTTATGATTCATCATCCCCAAACTCAATCCCAGCCTTCCCTTTGTGGTATGGTACCTTGCAGTACAATTTCAGAGAGATCCATACACTTGAACACAAGTTATTGTCTAGAAACTAGAAAAATGCTTTGTTTTTTGGCCCCTTTTTGGCCTCAAATTCCTAAACCTTTAAGCCAATTACCCCAAAACTCAATTCCAGCTTTCCCTTTAAGATATGGAACCTTGTAGTACAATTTCAGAAAGATCCATACACTTACACACAAGTTATTGTCACGAAACTAGAAAAATGCTTGTTTTTTGCACCTTTTTGGCCCCTAATTCCTAAGCTTTTGAGGCAATTACCCCCAAAATCAATCCCAGCCTTCCCTTTGTGGTATAGTACCTTGCAGTAAAATTTCAGAGAGATCCATACGCTTGAACACAAATTATTCTCTGGAAACTAGACAAATGCTTATTTTTGACCCCTAATTCCTTAACTGTTGGTACGTACCATAACCCCCAAAATCAATCCCAACCTTCCTTTTGTGGTATTGAACCTTATGATTAAATTTCATAGAGATCCATTCACTTAAACTAAAGTTAGAGTGCGAAAACCAATGTGTCTTCGGACGACGACGCCAACGTCATACCAATATACGACAGCAAAATTTTTTAGCGGCTGTATAAAAACAAGGTGAATGGACCCAGGGTCAACAGGTACTTAGGCGAACTTACCTGGATTCATGATAGAACTGGTTCATGGCTTATTCGTCTGGAAAGCCCTTAATACTGGTCTGTTTGCTCAAAATCATGTTTGCCCCCCCCCCCCCCCCCCTTTGTTTTTCAAAAAGTGACATTCATGATGATCAAAGGCCAAGTCATTCATCTCTAAGACTTGTAAAAGAAAGGCTGAAGATACCAAAAGGCTATATTTTAAAAGAAATACATCTTATTACTCCGTAATTATTCATTCATCTTTTAGGCGTAACTAATACAGAATACTTTTATGTTGTATAAAACCTGGCCACAAAGCATATGTTTAGTGGGTGCATTACCATGAGGTAACTACTTGTATTTTACTTGACAACAAAGCTAGTTATAACATCAATCATGAATGCATGACTTTCAAACACATAACAATAATACCAAATTAGCTTTGCAGATACCAATTAATTAATAATTACATGTTAATATTTGAAAAGACCTAATCGCTATTTGGGAATCAGCGACACTTGAACTATTGACATTCGACACTTGAACTATTGACATTATATAACAATATATATCTTATAACAATCACTTTTCCTTTGTGGCATCAGACATTTTTTAATGTAAAAATTTTTACGGGAACCTTGAATTCCAGTAACGGCGGACAAATAGTGATAAGGTGTATACAAATAGGGTACAAATGAACCCAGGGGGGTTAATGTGTGGGGTGCGAACGTGTAGGGTGTGAAAATGTTTTGGGAGTGAACAGACCCGATACCGTCACTCAGACCCTCAGTGACAGTGTTGCAGATTTGAGTTTCATTTTCAACTTCAGTTCCAATGAATTCATTGATGTTCAAATTTACTTACAATCAAACTATTGTGATCTTTTACTGAACAAACTAGTAGTTTACTGAAATTGAAGCTTACACGAGTACAGAAATTTTGATCAGCTTCAGTTTTATTTCCACTATGTTAGGACAAACCATTTTTTTATGTTTTCTTGCAGATGGACGCCAATCAACGAAAATTTTAAACAATTACAACAAAAAATACTTCCAAAAAAACAGCTAAGAAATTGACATTACCCTTTTCCTGTTCGTGTGAAATGCAAAGATTGAAAAATGTTCGCTGTTCCTTGCCTTTCAACGTCGCCGGAAGCAATTTATTACAAATGCCGTAAAATGAAACGTTAAAACTACCTTCCATCATAAAACTTCAAAAATGACGAATTTGTGTCAGTGTTTAAGGATTTTGTTCACTCATAATTTTAATTTCTATAACAGATATATAAAAACCAGATAACGCATAAACGCGTCAAAATACCAAATACGACATTGAAAGAAGATCTGTTTCCCGTTACTGTTTTTCGTAGCTCGCAATACAAAATTATAATTAAACATACTAGGCCAGATTAGACGGCCATTTTTATAAATTTTGGAAACGTTCTACAGATATATACCTGGTTTATTCTGCTGAAAAAACTGTGAAGATGGCGGGGAAAGACGACCGGATAACCACAAAGGTTATCCAGGTCGCTAACATTGCCCAGAACGCATCTAAAGATCAAATGAAGACATTGTTTGCATACATCGGACGAATTGACGATCTTAAAATGTACCCCACCATTGAGTAAGAATAAATATATATTTACATTTATCACTGTCATCAAGCAGTGTAAGCAAAATTAATTTATGTTCTAAGGGGGAAAACTTTTGGGCAAAATGGGTTTGACAGGGCTGAGGGGTAGGACAGGGAGTACCCTTCTCCCACCTCCTGCCCCGGAAGCAAGTTAACTCGTACCATTGTAAACTCGTACCACGTAAACTCGTACCAAAAAAGTTAACTCGTACCAACGTAAACTCGTACCACTGGGAAGTCGTACCAATCAGAACTCATACCACTGCAAACTCGTACCATTCAAAAATACGAATGTTTTATGATTTTTTTTTTTGGTAAACTAAATAAAAAAAGTTGAATTACTTGAATTTTATACTACATGTAGATTTTAATGAAAACTTAGACAAAAATACGAATGTTTTAAGATTATTTTTTTTTAAGCTTTATACAAAAAATTAAAATATCTTTGAATTTTATACCAGATTTTAATGAAAACTTAGACAAAAATACGAATGTAATTTCTTAATTACCATGCTAATAATTATATAAAATTCCTTTGATTGTGTGATTATTTATTGATTATGAACTAATCAACTTGTTTAATCATATTAGCATGGTCATATTCTGCTAAAATCAGTCTTCACGATGAACTGCTAAATCTACAGGCCCGTAGCTCAATTTTTGAAAATTTTTAGTTAGATTCTGTTGGCTTGTAACAGATGGTGATACAGCCAGAGTTTTGGTGATAAAGTTTTATAGCTACAGGCCCAACGCTTAAATTTTGGATAATTTGGATGCATTTAAATAAGTTGGTACGAGTTGACAATGGTATGAATTTACTGTGGTACGAGTTAGCAGTAGTACGAGTTTGCATTGGTACGAATTTTTTTTTAGTGTTACGAGTTGACATTGGTACGAGTTTACAATGGTACAAGATAACTATAATTCTCCTGCCCCTATCTCCCACCTCCCACTTTTAGAATCTTTTTTTCTCTCCCACTTATTTTTGTCTCCCACCTCCCGCCCTCCCACCTCCCGCCCCCACCTCACTCAAAAGCTGTCCACCCCCTCAGGGCTGTCATTGTCAAGTTTTCATGAAGCAAATGCATGAGATTTGACAAAAATTTTAAAGGTCAAAGAGCAAGAACAACAGATCAAAGGAAAATGCCCCCAAATAAGCATGAAAATGAGTGAGTTTCACACACATTGTGTGAGACTTGTCAGCACTGGTTTGAATATGATGGATATTCCAAAGCCCTAATTTATTTGGTAATAATCTTCTGGTAAATTATAAAAAGTTTCAGATTGACACAATTTAAGCAAGATTTATTTCCCTTTCTCCATATTGGAGGCCAACGTGCTTAAATTTCTTCATAAATCATCCAAATTCAATTTGTTATACTGACTGCAAGACTTTAAAAAAAGTTGTGTGATATGAACAATATTACATTTGTAATTTGTTTAGGCCAAAACAGAGACTAAACTTAATGGTAGCCCAAGGCGATGCAGATTTTAGGCTGGGCTGATTTAGTTTATCGTTCTGCTGACCCAGCTGGTGACTAAATTGTAAAAATGATCATCAAGGTAAACATCTAGTATGTGCAATTAAAGACTTGCATCTTTTCAACAGATGGTGATACAGCCAGAGTTTTGGTGATAAAGTTTTATAGCTACAGGCCCAACGCTTAAATTTTGGATAATTTTGTATAGATTCAAATGGCCTGAAGTATGAAGTCTTACATGCCAGATAATTATTTAACAAGCCTTGGATGTTGGGCCTGTAGGCTTAGCATAAAGACTAGGCTCAGGTGAGCCTTTTGTTTACGTTTATGATCATAAAAACTTTATTTTATAATAATTCATTGACTTTGTATTTCAGCTCTCCCGAGGGAGCAGTCTCAGCACCTGTTACAAAGATTGTTTATGTCAAGTTTGAGGATTCTCAGAGCACAGGTGTTGCATTACATCTTAACAACACAGTCTTTATTGATAAAGCCATGATAATTGTGCCTGTCATGGATGGTAAGTTTATAGATTACAAAACATGAATTCTTTGTGTTTAGATATACAAAAAATGGTAGAAAACTTCATTATAGACATAATTTAATTTAGGTATAGGATAAAACGAAATGTTGGGTTACTGTCAATGGGATACAAACTTGCCAACCATTTCTC
This sequence comes from Mytilus californianus, assembly GCF_021869535.1. Taxonomy (NCBI): domain Eukaryota; kingdom Metazoa; phylum Mollusca; class Bivalvia; order Mytilida; family Mytilidae; genus Mytilus; species Mytilus californianus. The sequence continues at coordinate 79,080,290 of NW_026262581.1, forward strand.
TTTATGAATAATTATTATGAATAAATGATAATAATAACAAAAACCAAACAATATCTAGAGGTCAAAATAGTTTCCAACAAAAGACCCCAGTCTACAAGCTCTAAATGAGTCCAAAAAGGTGTGAATAAATTAACCAAGTATTAAAGATCTGCAATCAGTGTTAAATTCACGAAATAAAAAAAAATATAAAAAGATATATTAACATAAGACAACCACTGATGAGGTTCTGGACTTAGGACAGACATATGAGGGTCTGGTCGGGGTTAACAAAAATAGACTGAAATAGAGAATAATAGGTTAATAAAAAGAAAAGAGAATAAAGAACAGAGAATAATGGGGAAAATTTATATTAAGAATAGAGAAGAATGGCTTAAAATTTTAAAAAAATATATAGAATTGAAGCCATTTGAAAGACCACCATCCAGACCCTCACACATGAACTACTTTTTTATGCCCCTGTCGTAGCGGAGGGGGCATTAAGTTTTACCCTTGTCAGTCTGTATACCGTACGTCTGTATGTCCCGAAATTGGTTTCCATTCTCTAAATTTAGTTTGCCTCAACCAAATGTTATGAAACTTATACAAAAGTGACAGGCCTCTACAATAACTTTTTTTCCAACTTGTCCAGTAGGTAGGACAAGTACATACCAAAACTTACTTGTCCGAATGAAATTGTAACTTGTCCAACAAAAATCTTAATAATAACCTTTTTTGCATTTTAAGTTGATCCAAGGAATAAAATGAATTAAAACAATAGATCAGAATTTGATTTATATCTTTTGAAATACCTTTTAAAAATATGAGTCGAGAACAACTGAATCTAGTCATGTCACAGGACTTAGGTTCTAGTTTTCATCAATGTCAAAGTCTCATCAGACTCTACACATGAGGCACCGTCTGATAGGCCTGTCAATTTCCACTCATTGGATTTGTATCCTGGTTTTTTAAGTTGAAAATAGTTTATTCAAATTCAATCAATTAAAAAAAAGAAGATGAGGTATGAAGGCCAATGAGAGGACTCTCTGCAAGAGACCAAATGACACAGAAATTAATAACTATAGGTCACCGTATTGCAAGTATTGTTTTTTCTTCTATATATGATCAAATATGATTTGGGAATTTTATGGTAAATAATTTCTTCATTTGTATTTAAAAAATATTTTTGTTAAAAAAATTAGGGTATGGTATTTATTATAAAGCAACAGAATAAGGTAGGAAAACGAGGTACTGATTTGTCTTGGTACCGAAATGTCTCCTGTCTCCTGCGTTGCCAAACTGTCTATTAATCATGTCTATTAAATATGTCTCCTACGGTGCCAAACTGTCTATTAAACTTGGAGCTTAATCTTTCCGAGCTGGTGACGAGCATCGCTGATTCGGATCAGTAAGACTGGTTTCCAAGAATAGTATGCCTTTTACCTGTTAAAAAGTACCTGACAAAGAACCAGTTTTAAATTATTGATTGCAAGTAAACATGTCAAATTAATACTTGTGTTTATCTTCTTTTCTTGTTTTTTGTTTATAATTACTTTGTTCATCAAAGTTGGATTAAATTTATTTTCTGCATAATATTTTAACTTGTCCTGTCGGACAAGCTTGATATAGCTTTTACTTGTCTGACCTTTTTTTCCTCTGGTATCGGACAAGCGTTATTGTCGACCCCTGAATGTTTTTACCAAAAAACACAGATCAAGTTTGGGTGGCGTCACATTTACCTTTCTAGAGTTATGTCCCTTTACAAATGGAAAAATTGCTTAATTTTTCATTTCCGTTCTCTAACTTATGTAATATTATTTCCTCTTCAGGTAAAATTCCAGATGAACAGACAGCATTGCAGCTAGCCCCTTCAGCCATGGCTGGATTGATGCCTGGCCAACCTACATGGCCTAGTAATGTTATAAGTCAGGTAAATTTTCTGTGGAAGAATAGTTGATTACGTAAGAAATTTCTCATTTTTCGATTTTATATTGAAACATAAACACCATTTGTATAAGTGTATTAGGGTAAAGCACATAGAAATTGCTAATTTTAATGAAAATCTAACATAATTAAAAATATTTTCAATTATTATGAAATAACCTTTTGAGGTTTAAAAATTTGAATACTTTGCTGTGAGACTTGTAAGCTAGTTATACCTGATTACCAACAAAATAAATGTATCAGGAACCAATTTTAATGTTCTTCAATATGGATAGGAGAGTTATATTGACAAACAACATCATGTGTGACTGCTTTGTAATAAAATTGTTAGATGGACAAGCTAAATTGCCATGTAATAATTTAACAATAAAACAAGTGAAATAATTGTGACATGGTTACCAGAACATGTTACAATGGCAAGAACACTGAATTGAAAACAATTTAATCTTTTAATTAAAAGCAGATGTGGTATGAGTGCCAATAAGACAACTCTCCATCCAAGTCACAATTTGTAAAAGTAAACCATTATAGGTCAAAGTATGGCCTTCAACACGGAGCCTAGGCTCACACTGAACAGCAAGCTATAAAGGGCCCCAAAAATGACTAGTGTAAAACCATTCAAACAGGAAAACCAACGGTCTAATCTATATAAAAAACGAGAAACGAGAAACACTTATGAACCACATCAACAAACGACAACCACAGAACATCAGGTTCCTGACTTAGGACAAGTGCAAACAAAATTAATGCATCAGACCTCATGTTTTCTATGTTATTTGTGTACATATATACCGACTTTAAATAACATTTACTTACTAAATAAAATTGACTTACTTCTATATTTATTTAGATGAGTGGTGTTGGTTCAGCCCAAGTAATTACAACACATGACCCACGTCTGACAGCCTTAGGTCTGCCACAATATCCTGCTTTACCTGGGACAACAGATGGATCAAAGATAGAAGAAATAAGAAGAACAGTTTATGTATCTAATATGGATCCTACAGTAAGTTGATAGTTTGAATTGATTTTATGTTCCAAGCTCCATATTAGGAATTATCAGTGTTCCCACTGTCTGTATCACTCTGCTCTTCATAAAATTGCATATCACAGCTTTGTGACGTCAAATATGTTAACCCTGCCTAAATAACTTTGACCCGGACATATCACAGACATCTTAATGAATGAACCAATGTTGATAAGTTTGATCTGAACTTATCAAGTCATCTTTTTTGGATTGCTGGTGAAATAAAGAAAAACACTTGTTTCTATCATGCAAAATACACAAATACAATCCGATAAATTGATTTATCAGATTTTCATCATATTTATATTGTAAAATATCAGCTGCTGGACACAATATGAAGCTTTTTGAATTTGTATGCTGCGCTCACTCGACAAAAAGCTTCATATTGTGACTCAAGGTTGATATTTTACAATGTGTATGTGCAGACAACCTGATAATCAGTACATATACTGTACATTGGAGATATATTTTGTTCTTCAATACTGCCTTGTCAAAGAAAAGAAAAACTGATGTGAGGACTGTAGTTATTTAAAATAAAATTTCCTGCCTAAGGGCATAGGAAGAGAATATAAGTTCTCTAGTTTTAATATCCTATGAGTTCCAAATGCTGATGTAATTCTATTTTTGAGTTTGAGAATAAAAGAGGGATGTTTTCATTTCAATCACATCAATATAAACATTTAGTTGTATTACTTTTATAAAATCAGTATAACTAAAAGAAATGAAATTTTGAAAAATGGAATACAGAAAAAAATGTATAAATTGCAAACAAGTGATAAAATTTATAAATCAAGAAAAGTAGTAACAGTAATTTATAGTTCAAGATATAATTTTATATTGTAGACTTCTACAGATCAGCTGCTGAATTTTTTTTCCCAAGTAGGAGAAGTGAAGTATGTGCGGATGGCAGGAGACCCTAGTAGTTCTATTGTATCTGGTTATGTAGAATTTACTGATCAAAGATCTGTGGCCACTGCTCTTACTTACAATGGTGTAATGTTCCAGAGTAAACCTATCACGTGAGTATTTCTTTCTTGCTATGAGGTATAGTTTAACCTCAACTATTTTCCTCCTACTATGATGTAATTATAACCCACTTAATACTCGTACTAAAATGTATCATTGCAACTCACCTTCTTCTTTAATTCTAAGAGGTATCATTGCAGCTTACCTTCTTCTCTCAAACTATGGGGTATTATTGCTGCCTTATTATGTCTATTATATTGTGAGGACTGAGTTATCTTTGCATTTCACCTACTTCTTTCATTTACTATGAGGTACCGTTGCAGCTCATCTAGACTTATTCTCACAATTTTCTATTTAATATTCAGCTTGAATTCATGTTAGTTTTAGACCTTTGTATCAGTTTGTATGCAAATGATATTTAGTAGCTTGTGGATTTAAGATTGGCAAACATACATTTGAAAAGAAGTATTAGGACAAACATTTTTTTTTAAAGAAAGCAATAGAAATTGTTGCCACTCTCATACTACAGATAACATTATCACCTCATATTTCAAATGTTCAAATACACAGGACAATTCACAATCATTTAAAACATATTTCCTCAGATTTGATTCCCTTCTGTATTTTAGCAGATTTCAGATTTTGGTAAACTGAATTTTTCCATTGAGATATCTTTATCCTACATAGTCATGTGCTTCCAATACAGCCATATCTGTGTTTATTTTAGATGAACAAAATCATCTGAGTCTATATCTCTAGATTGTTATATCATTAAGATAGCAGAAGAGAAATCAAAGTATGTAGATGAAGTAGCATGACTATTTTATATTTAATAGAATGAAAGACAGTAAAAAATGTATTAAACAGAGTTTATATTTCCCTTTGATTTCCAGTGTAACACATTCTAATACATGTATCATCAAACCCTTAACAAAGTCTCAAGAAGCTCAACAAAGGGACATAGAAGAAGCAATGAAGAAAGTCAAAGAAGCCCAGTCCCTGATATCAGCTGCAGTAGATGATCCATGTAAGTAAATACTGCCAGTTAAGAAATGTATGCAGTGTTATTCTGTATGCCAAAATTGAAAAGAAGAGAATCACAATTTAAAATTTACATGTTTATTTTCCTTTTGTTGTAAAATCATCCCAGTGTATTCTGAGTTAATGAAGCTCAATAGAATTTAGTGCATTTCAGATGGCTTTTCTTTGCATTTAGCAGAGATACCATCTGTGTGATTTTAGCTCTTTTGAACCAATAGTTCATAGGGAAAAAAACCATTTGAAACCTTCACTTATAGTCAGAAGCCTTGTAATGGTAAGATTATTTCAATGTATAACTTTGGATTTAAAGAAACAATGTTGTAAATTTAATAATGTAATATGCTGTGAGATCGGGTTAGGTTATAGACATCCACTGAATTAATGGTAATAATACTGGATTTGATGAAAATTTATGTTACAGATGATAGATCCCGTAGCAGATCTAGATCCAGACGAAGATCTAGGTCACGAAGAGGTTCCAGATCAAGGTCAAGAAAACGCTCAAGATCTCGAAGAAGATCCTCCAGACGATCAAGGTCTAGAAAAAGATCTAGATCAAGAAAAAGGTCAAGGTCCAGAAAACGTTCAGGGTCTCGTTCACGTAGGAAAAGGTCTAGGTATGTTAGACAGTATTTGTATAATTCAAAGATAAGGTAGTCATTTACTTTTAAAGTAAATGTTGTTTAGTTTAAACAATTACTTAGGATCAAGAGATTTTGAATTCTATACAATAATTTCTGTCCTTAACAAATTTTATGATACTGACCCATGGTACAAATTATAACTCTTGGTTGATAGTTAAGATGTTAACTTTTTTCAGATGAAACGAATGTGTAATTGCAATGTTTCATTTAAATTTCCGACATAGATATAGACATGCTATCTATTGAAAGAATTTAGATCGCTTCAGTGACTTGATTTATAACATATAAGGGTTTGAAAGAATCCAAATTTATAATTAAGTAGCTTTCTAAATTTAAAATTAGTTTTTAATTCACCTGCAATGAAATGAAGGGAGACTTGGGTACAATGTTTCCTGTGTCAGTGGCGTCAACAATTGTTAAAGTTTGGGATAAGGGTACACAGGCAAGATATATATATCTGGGTTAGGCCAACATAGTATTTAATTGTGTCCTGTCTCCTTGTAGGAAAGAATAGGACTTTGTTTTGCTTAATTGTCAATTAAATGTGTTAGGGTAGATATGGGGACATTAAGGTAGATACATGGTATACCGCCATCTTGGATTGTACAATCTCAGTACAAAAATGTTCTAGTTATTTGCCCAAATCTGCAAATTTGGAGACAGATTTGCAATTTAACGGTTAGATTGTTTATTTATATAAAGAAAACTTGGTGATTTATTGTATTATTCAAAATATTTAAATAAATATCAAATTTTGTGTTTTTAGAATCATTTCTTTCAAATAAGCCATTTAAGGGGAGATAACTCTTTTAGTAAAAAATATATACTGGACTGATAGGGAAATTTTTAATTTTTACATGTAGCAAGAAAACAAGTTCGGTGACACCATTTTTTCTTTTTATTTTCTTAAAACATATTATAAAACCTATCTTCTTACAATTTATTTCAATATTCTATCTCATAGAATTTTTTTTATGCACACAAATGTGTTTTTTCATGAACAATCTAACCAAATTTAGGCAATTTTCAACGACTCATAGCTTGGAAAATAGCACGGTGACCCATACTTTTTATTATATTTTTGAAAAAGTCATAGTAAAATCTTCCTTTTGGCAAAGTATAAGAAAATTCTATCTCAAAAAGTATATACTTATGATCTACCTTAAACCCAACTCTATATTTTTCTTGCCTGAACAGTTTATTGTGATTTTTAAGGAATATGCCTCTGCAGGGATTCAGATAGAAAATTGTATTATGGCAGAATAAAAGTTTCTACAAATTTTATAACATTTAGTATTCTATTAAAGATGTCATTGTGTATAAATTGTATCTCTTCAATAGAAATGAATAATTTACTAAATGGTTCAAGGTCTAACACTTAAATTATTCAGTTTTATCACAGGAATTCTAGTGGAGATCTGTATATCTGCAGTGATACATACCACCATATTCTTAGAACTGTCTTGTTTTACTAAGTTCTAAAGGAAAATACTGTATTTATTTGTACATTTAGGTCAAGAAAGAGGTCAAGGTCAAAGCACAGATCAAGGTCAAAATCAAAGGGCAGAGCACCAAAGTTTGTATTATTTAAAGAATATATATAGTTATATATTTCTTATATATTAAACAGACCATGCCTTACTATTTTGAACTGCAACTATAAATCATTTTTTGAAATCTTACATATTTGAAATGCAGTTACTAATATATAAATTTATTGTGTGACAAAATTCAATGATTGAAATATTTCTTCAGTATGTTGACATGATATGAAAGGGTTAAAAATCCAGTCAGTTCTAATGTATTTTATATCCATGGTAAAATGGTAAGACATGATCAAATACAGAAAATTTGGTGTTTTAAAAAAAAAATTTACTCCATAAAAATATTTAGATGAGAATCCAAGTTCTTCATACATAATTTCAGCAGATTTGTTTTTGTACTATTGTATACTCAGTTTATAAGAGTTGATAAAAACACATATTTTAGTATGTTTTCAAAACACATTATCAGAATATTAGTTAGGATATAGATGATATTTTGAATGATTCTTTCTGTTGCTGTGTAGGGAAGAGAGACCAACACAGGGATCAAACCATTTCCCTACAAGGTAAACATATTTCCCCCTTCTTTTAGTTTCCATTTGAATTTTGAAAATTTATTCTTTAAAGATTACAATATAAATAAAATCTAGAAAATTAATCTTGTGTTCAGTAAATTTCTATTAATATTTCTGGTTCTAACGGATTGATCAATAATGTTACTTTGATTTTGAATCCCCTTTATAGATTTACACTCATTTAAGGGAAAATTGAAATAAGCAAAATCTACTGAATTTCCTAGGGATATTTTATTAAATGATTTTTTATCTTTTTTAAATTTGATTTCATATAGAAATCATAATACTAAAATAAAAACATGTTTGAGATGATATAGAAAGAATTTACTTGGCGCAGCATGGATTGGAATTTTATATCGACAGGAAATTGAATAAAAAACCAGTGTATTCATGCAATATTCTCTAAACTTTGATCTGAGATGGAATGATTTTGAATTCAAATACATGTAGACATAAGTATTTCTTTATGAAACTTCTCAGCTGGAAAAGCTGAACTTTAATGGCTCACTATTAAGAAACCTTAGTTCACTTTAAGAAATTTTGATTTCGTTCACCTATCAATTTAACATAAAGTTCCTAATTTGATTTAAATAGAGTTGCCAATGTACAGGACAATTTGTGTTTGCTTATTTGGTTTGCACAGTGACAAAGGAGTAAGTTCACAAAGGCATAATAAGATTGGCCTTAAGATTTTGATGTTTTTGTAATCAGGCCAAAATACTGCAAATTTCATATAGAAATAGTTGTGATATAACTATTAATACAAAATAACTTATATTTGACACATTACATTAAAATGACGAAGTTATGACCCCTTAAGTAACATTATTTGTGTTGTTATTTCAGTTTTGGGCAAATTTTCAATAATTATTAACAGTTTTTAGCACAAGCTTATAGGTCCTAAAAAATGTGCACAAAACCATCATATTTTGACAATACATCCAAAATGAGCTGATTTTGAAGCTCAGATTGTTTCTCAGGAAGAGATTTGTTTAACTTAGTAAAAAAGGCTTGGAAATAGGTCCATTGAAGAACCAAATTATGGCCATTAAAATTTTTTATGATAAAGTTGAAATTCAAGGCCATATTTGATCTAAAGTGAATCTTCTCCTTTATAAAGGATAAAATATGTAGATTAAGCATTTCAATTTTTTCTTAAATATTCTGTTAGAACCAGACACTAGCATAATGAGTATCCAATAATCTAATAATTGGTTTGTTTCCTATTGAAGGGGGCCGCTGAGGGGCCAAATCATCTTCCCAGTCAGGTAATAATTGTTTTACTTAAGTAGACACCTCTGGACCATGAGTTTTTCATGTGTCAGAAAAGATTTGCTTTCTATGTCAAAATATATTAAGGAATGTATAGTAAATCTTTATAGATTTGATTCTCTACAGAGAAGTAATTTGAAAGCAAATCTTTAGATATGTATTTCAGTATGAATGGATACAAACAAGATCTTTTAAAAAAATAATTTTGATGTGCTTTGAATTGTTTATTACAATCAGTTGTATGAAGAATATCTAACATGTCATTTATTTCTTAGACTGAAATGATTTACTTCTTACAAGTTTGTTGTCTTATTATTTTTTATGAATAATTCATATTTATTGCACAAACTTCATATGCAAATATATTTATTGATGGAAGTATAAACAATGCTAAGCAAAGTTCAGTCAATCAATTTAATTTTGAATTTAAGAAAAGACATTTTGCCTGAAATATATTGTATTAATTAGATATTAGATTAAAAAAAATGTTTTCTTTTCTTTTGTTTGGTTTTAATTTTGTCAATCTGAAATTTTGCCTGTAGCAATAATCCAAATAAGTAAATTGAAACCACCTTTGATATATACCTACTAAGTTATAAGTTATATCTATAAACATTTTGATGTAGTTGTTTCTGCTTCATTTAGTTTAAATTCAGTTATGATGTTATACATGTATTTCTCATTTCATTGATTTTTCTAGCATGATGGCTTGAATTAATGACATCATACCCAAAAAAAATCCACAATTTTATGAAATCCAGAAAAGAATGGCTGGATCTGACAAAACATCATGAGAAAACAAATTACTTTTGAAAATTAGAATAGGCAACTTTCTTTATTGGAGAAATGTCATATTTTTTTGGATGCTTCCAATTAATAATATGAATAAATATATATAGTAGTCCTTATTCAATTTGTGCCTTTATAATGTTGCAAAAAAGATTCCTGTTCATGTTATTTTTTCATAAAACTTTTACTTGTGTATACTATATGTAAAAATATTGTTATGGCGTGATCTTATGGTTAGTGAGCTGTATTTGTACTTTTCTAAATATATATTGATAAAGGAAAACAGTTATGCTACAGTGAAAATCTCCTTAATCAAACCCCTTTGATACTGAATAGTTTTTAAAGATACAGTTCAGTTTGAACTGTCTAAATGTCTGATTGTCCCCAAAACATTGTTTAATTTACACATGTCTCCTGTTTACTCAGGGTTTGGTTTATAAAGTTTCACTATACATGAAATTGATTGGGTTATGTAGTTCATCTACATTATAATTTGAACTTCTAAAATGCAAAGAATCCAGTTTTATTTGAATATTTACAAAAATAATATATATATTAGTCTTGTCTGATACTGAAATCTCAGAAATATATTGTTTGTGTTGCAGGTTATTGTGATTTTAACAACTTCAGCATAGATATTTGATTGGGTCTTCGAATTGTAACTATTAATTGTTGATATTAAAAATAGAAATTGATATTAAAAATAGAAATGGTTTTGATATCAGTTGTGTTCTGAAATGCAATAGACCTCATTGAACTGAACTGCATCATGATTGACATGCCACTAGCATATGCATGTGCAGCATTTGTTATCATAATTTATAATATATAGATCTGTAAATTTAGGTATAGTTTTAAGAGAAATATTGTAAACAAAAATGTAATTGATAAGCATTTTACCTATCTTCTTTCAGGAGAAGGTCAAGGACACCAAGAGCTTACAGTCGACGATCAAGGTCAAGGTAAGAAAGCAGATATCACAGATCGGTGTAACTGTTATGATTATGATAATGATTTGACATAATCTTTAAGAAGTGATGCTGTAAATTCATAAATTAATGCATGCATTTATTATTGAGAATCCTAGACCACTGGCAATAATGTGAAATCTAATTAATGCAATTGCAAAAATTTTTTGAAGGAAAGTTAATACTGAGATTATGAATGCAAATTTTTATCATTGTGAACTTGATACTTTCGCATTTTTTGCATTAATAAAAAACTGCAATTATTTCTGAATTTAGAGTATGTTCAACCCTTTTAAATAGGTTTATGAAGATTGATATTCTTTTATAAGGAAGAAAGAGTTTCTTATATTCATCAAGAATTACAGATCTGGGTGTTTTTGACTCTTGTGAGAAGTTGCATGACTTAAGCCTTTGTTCCATTTCCCTAGTCTTTTGAAAAGAAAAATTTCTCCACACATTGAAGATGTAAATGTTTAATATGCAATTTGCATGCACCACCCACTATGAACAAAAAATAGCAGTCCCTATGTGTTGCAGTCATTTAGACATTATCAGTCTTTTGAAACTTTTGCATTCACTGTCAGTGATGGGCATACTGCGAACATGAAGTCTGCCTATGGAACTGTCAAAGGCTGTTCTGTAAATCAATATGCGAGATAAAGGTCAACATTGGAAAGGACTCAATATTTTTTACAGTAACTAACAGTCAGGGGTACTACTTATACAAGTGATTTCATTATCACCTATTTCAGTGATTTAATAAATTCAGTTATCACCTATTTAAGTGAATTCGGTGTTTCCTTTGATCTTCAAACTTTTATGCTAATTTCATTAATTTTTAATATTTTGACAAATTTTTCTGTAATTTTCCTACATAGATCAATTGTCCCTTTCTCTTTTATATTAATTTCACCAGTGCGCTTGGGCAGAAAGTTAATGTGCTAAAGCTTATAAAAGTACCCATGGGAATTTTTCTGTATTCAAATAGTCATTCATTTACTACTCTAACAATCAGACAAAGATCAACAATTTTAAGTAACCTGATTAGTTTTCTTTAGAGTTAGAATGATCTACTTCAAGGTTATGTCCTGATCTACAAATTATTCCAGTTTATGCATATTTTGAATAAACTGTAAAAACTGACAGGTTCATCAAGCAAAAGATAATTTCTGCATGAATATAGTTGTTTTTTCAATGGAATCCTTGTGTTTTTACCAAATAAAAAATTCAAGCTTGTGGGAAAAATTTCAAGAAAATGTTTTAAACACTTATTGAAGTGATTACATTTTTATACGACCGCAAACAAATTTTTGTGGTCGTATATTGGTATGACGTTGGCGTCTTCGTCGTCGTCGTTGTCGTCATCCGAAGACACATTAGTTTTCGCACTCTAACTTTAGTTTAAGTGAATGGATCTCAATGAAATTTTACCATAAAGTTCAATACCACAAAAGGAAGGTTGGGATTGATTTTGGGGGTTATGGTACCAACAGTTAAGGAATTAGGGGCCAAAAATAAGCATTTTTGTAACTTCCAGACATAACTTGTGTGTAAGTGTATGGATCTCTCTGACATTGTACCACAAGGTTCCATATCACAAAGGGAATGCTGGGATTGATTTTGGGGGTAATTGTCTCCAAATTTTAGGAATTAGGGGCCAAAAAGGGGCAAAAAACAAGCATTTTTCTAGTTTCATGACAATAACTTGTGTGTAAGCCTATGGATCTCTCTGAAATTGTATCACAAGGTTCCATATCACAAAGGGAATGCTGGGATTGATTTTGGGGGTAATTGCCTCCAAATTTTAGGAATTAGGGGCAAAAAAGGGGCAAAAAACAAGCATTTTTCTAGTTACATGACAATAACTTGTGTGTAAGTGTATGGATCTTTATGAAATTGTATCATAAGGTTCCATATCACAAAGGGAATGCTGGGATTGATTTTGGGGGTAATTGCCTCCAAATTTTAGGAATTAGGGGCCAAAAAGGGGCAAAAAACAAGCATTTTTCTAGTTTCATGACAATAACTTGTGTGTAAGTGTATGGATCTTTATGAAATTGTACTACAAGGTTCCATATCACACAGGGAAAGCTTGAATTGAGTTTCGGGATAATTGCCCAAAAAGTTTTGGAATTAGGGGCCAAAAAGGGGCCAAAAATAAGCATTTTTTTCTAGTTTCCAGACAATAACTTGTGTTCAAGTTTATGGATCTCTCTGAAATTGTACTGCAAGGTACCATACCACAGAGGGAAGGCTGGGATTGATTTTGGGGGTAATTACTTCAAAATTTTAGTAATTAGGGGCCATAAAAGGGCAAAAAAACAAGCATTTTTTTAGTTTCAGGACAATAACTTGTGTGTAAGTGTATGGATCTTTATGAAACTGTACTGCAAGGTTCCATATCACAAAGGGAAAGCTGGGTTTGAGTTTGGGGTAATTGCCTTAAATGTTTAGGAATTTGGGGCCAAAAAACAAGCATTTTTCTAGTTTCCAAACAATAACTTGTGTTCAAGTGTATGGATCTCTCTGAAATTGTACTGCAAGGTACCATACCACAAAGGGAAGGCTGGGATTGAGTTTGGGGGTAATTCCCTCAAAATTTTAGTAATTAGGGGCCATAAAAGGGCAAAAAAACAAGCATTTTTCTAGTTTCAGGACAATAACTTGTGTGTAAGTGTATGGATCTTTATGAAATTGTACTGCAAGGTTCCATATCACAAAGGGAAAGCTGGGTTTGAGTTTGGGGGTAATTGCCCTAAACGTTTAGGAATTTGGGGCCAAAAAGGGGCAAAAAAACAAGCATTTTTCTAGTTTCCAAACAATAACTTGTGTTCAAGTGTATGGATCTCTCTGAAATTGTGCTGCAAGGTACCATACCACAAAGGGAAGGCTGGGATTGAGTTTGGGGGTGATGAATGATAAGGGGGTTCAAAAAATTTGGGGGGTGGATTTTTTTTTCCTTTTTTTTCTTTAAAATTTACCATTTTAAATTGGTTATTTCTGATTTATATATAAAAGCAAATAATAATGATATGGTTTGAATAGGTAAATTAAATTTTTTAAAGTTCTTAGACCACTTTCATTCTGTGTCAGAAACCTATGCTGTGTCAAATATTTAATTACAATCCAAATCCAGTGCTGTATCAAGCTTGAATGTTGTGTCCATACTTGCCCCAACTGTTCAGGGTTCGACCTCTGCGGTCGTATCAAGCTGTGCCCCAGCGGAGCATTTTATTACTTCTCAAATTACTTGTTTCAGTGATTTTAAAAAGTCTGTGTTTATTTTTGTGAAATTTTTTGATTTTTCAAAGCCAAAATCACTTAAAGATTTGATTCTGAAATCACTTGTGTAAGTAGTAAATCCTGGCCGACTAATAGATTGTGAATCTCAAAGTTAAATGAATGTCATATTTATTGTTAGTATTAGTTTCAGTTGGTAACAGTTGGGACAGACAATATTTTTTGATCCATTGTTGATTCATGTAAGAACCTGTTAGTTGTTTAAGGCCATATCATAGTACCTTGTACCATTTCCACATTTTCTCTGGCCTTTACATTAGTGGAATCAAGAATATTTATATAAGAAATAGCAAATTCTGTTTACAGGAGTCCTACTGCTAAAAGGAAAAGCAAGTCCCCTCCTAAAAAAAGATCTAAGACTCCAGAAAAGAAACGTTCTAGAAGCAAGTCTCATCATAAGTCTCTATCACCACCCAAGTTAGAGAGGGAAGTGTCACCATCAGAAAAAGAAGGAGGATCACCAAGCAGGTATAATATTTATACACACATACATTATGGTTGTTGTTTATGTTTTGAGAGTGTGTTTGTGTGTTGTGTTTTACCTTTATAGCTAATGATTTATGTAGATATATGAGATTTATATTAATAGCTTCTTAAACTAAAAAACTGAAGATTGGATTTATGATAATATGTACTAGATTAAAAAAAAGTGGGGTCACTGTGACTTGTTTAACAAAAGAATTATATATTTATAACTGGCTATAAAAAATTGTTAACAAAATAAAATACTTTTGAACAGCCTCAAATACCAATATATTCAGATTTTACAACTCAAATTTAAGCACTAACACTCACTGCTTGCCTGTACACAGTTTGCTGTGTTTCTATCTCTGGTCCATTTCTATTGTTATAGAGAAGTTAACCAACCAGATCCAGCATCTATTTCAAGGTAAACAGTATAATACAGCTTTTTAATGGGAGAGGTTTTTCTTTGTTTTATCATTTTCATTATAATAAATCATCCAGATAATCTAATGATCTTTTTTGTATATTAGAATTAGAAACATATGATCTCCATGTAATTGCTTGTAACTCATTTATTATCATGGTGGTGTATTATGGTTATGATCTTAAATTGATTACATTTTGAAAAGTATAAATTTTTACGTTATAAGTTTTATAAAATTTTGAGTGTAATCAATAGCATATCTTAATTTTTGATATTTTTGATATTATTTATATTTAACAAAATTTTGTTGTAAAAATATATTTTACATTCTGACTTTAGATAATCTTTTAAGAAAATTATGTCAGGGTATTTTTATGTCTTCACCAGGTCACTTGTTTTTAGGAGGGGGGTCTTTGTAAATCTGTCAGAGTGAGTTGCTAAGACCAAATCTTCAATGGTTTATATTTGATGGGAACAAAACGTGACACCAAACTCTATTCTGAATACTGATTTTTTTTCCAATGGACCTACTTTTACTTTAGTCCTGACCTATGATCATGATGATAACTAAGAAAATCTCAATACATAGTATGTAAACAAATCTCTAACATTGACACTTCTTTGTCAACTTGACTAGTGGAATATATTAAATTAATTTGTTGACGGTTTCATTTTTTATTACAATCCTTCATTATTTTGAAAAGTTCCTATGTACAATGGCAAATCAGGATATTTTGTTGTAGGGATATTTATGCATATTCCCCCCCCCCCCCCCCCCCTTTCCCACCCCCAAAAAACGATTTTAGTTTTAAAGATTGTTTAATGAGTGTTGTGTGTGACTAGTTTATATGCAAAACAAAAATTAAAATGACAGCGAATACAAAACATCAAAGACAAACGTAATTAGGATTCAAAGAGGAAAGATTATTCTTAAAAAAAAATTGCAATAGTTTGATGGTAGAACTGAGGGTAAATGATTTATGTTTTGTTGCAATAATCAATCGATCTTGTAATTTTAGAATTTGATATCATTTGATGAACTAACTCTTTTAATCATATAATTAGTGTAATTACTTTTTTCCCTTTGATATGAATTATTATATATGCACCAATTTTAACTGTTTTATTATAATTATTATTGATAATCAAAAACTTACATTTATCTACATATAATTTTGATGTGCTTATACTTTGCTCTTTCATCTGAATTCCTGAATAAATCAAATATGACTATACTAAATAACTGTATAGTTAGTGTTAGACACAAATTCGACTGCAGTTTAATTCAATTTGGAACAAAACTTTGTGTAACTCCTTGCAACAATGTTTACTTTTGTTTATTTAGAATCTGTGTCAATTGTTTTATTATCTATATAGTAACAGTTCGTTATCACAAGTGACATATATTTTTTAAGAATGTTCACTCCTCGGTTTTAAAATAACAAGCTTTTTAAAATACTGTTATAAATTGATAGTATATAAATAGTAGAACTTTAGAAGTAGAAAAAAAATGATAGGTCTGTGTGCTTATTTTTGAAATATAATCAATTGAAAACTTGGCGGGCAATAATTCTCTCTCTAAGATTTTTCATACATTTAACATTGGCATTTTTTTTCTTTCAAAAACTGTGAAAAAATGAAAATGATTTTATAAGATTTTCAAAAATGGCCTTTTAAACTATATGTAAAAATTATGAAAAGAAAAGTAGGGTTAGTAGGCAAACTTTTTTTGTGCACTACATGAATAAAACTAGAGGATTCCGAATATCTGACAAAAAGTCAAAAACAAGAGTAGCAAACATCCTTAAAACCTCTTTTTTTACATTTTTCAGTAGTTTAGGCAACTTCATTTTATCATCATCAATAAATTTATCATAATTATTATAATTCATTTTAAACTTTTTCCCTCTGTATTTTTAGATGTAGTTTGAATCTTAATGGCATGTTCTTATATTTAATTAAATTCCACAATTTTAATCCATATTCATGTGAAAACTTACTCTATAAATTTCCATAGAAAACATCATTTCGATAGCAAAATAAACAAGTAACTTGTGGCAATGTGCAGCATTTTTTCTTATGAGGAGAATATGAAAAGAAAAAAAAACAAAAAAAGTTTTGTTCAATTGAAATTACAAGAATTGAACATTACAAGTATTGATGAATTAAATAATGCCTGAAATGGACAGACTGCTCACAAACTTATTATGATAGTTTTTACTTTGGTGTCAATAAGATGACCCAGTGCACACATAGATCTATTATTTCAACAAAAAAAGAATGCTTAATCCTGTAGTAAATTTTGTAGTTGATTAAATTTTTCTGAATTTTCAAAGTATTATTTATCTGAGAACAGTTTTTCTTCTGAAGTGATGATTGTACAGTTGTGATGCAACTTTAGTCAATTGTCTTGTGACTTTTATTTGGAGTCATCATGGTGAAATTAACAATTTCTAAATAGTTCTCAATATGCTAAGTAATAGTACAATATTTGATAATTTTCTAAGACAGTCACAAGACAGCTATCTTTGAATTATTAATGATCTTTTTATCTTGATGTACTAATTAATTATCAAAAGAAATATTTTGATCCGAAAGTAAGTAGTAATATCCATTTTTCATTTTTTTCTCATGATTTTTCCCTCTCCTGTAGATATTTCATGCATTTTTGAACTTTGATAGAAGAAACATTTTATTTTGAAACCTTATGTACAATTGTTTTACAATAAGTTTTCTGTTTTACTAGTGATGGTCCTCCTGCAATGATAAAACAGGAATATGAAAGGTAATAGAATATATGCTTGTGACTTCTGCTTTCTGTTTTATTTTTTTATTTATTTTCTCTTTTCATACATTTGTCACCTTTATACACTAACAAATTTTCACATACAAATGTATATTTCTTTTGATTATACAACATTGTTCTGAAACAGGAATGCAACATAAAAGTTCTAATATCAGTGGAAAAAGTTTCATTGTGCATAGTGTTCTTGGTTTCTAAATTTGTCATTTGTGTACGCATTAAAGTCAAATTTCATAAAGAGATCACTTGTGCGACTTTAAAAAAGGTCTGATAAAATGGCGGATCTTTAACTCTTGGTTAAAAGTATCTGGAATTAAATATGAAGTACAGTGACCTATTTTTGGATGATCCAGATTTATCTTTATCTTACTGTTACTCTTGCCCAATTTGATGGACTTTTATGCCCCCGCCGAAGTGGAGGGGGCATTAAGTTTTACCCTTGTCCGTCCGTACATCCATCCGTCCGTCCGTCCATCCGTACGTCCCAAAATTGGTTTCCGTTCTCTAAATTAAGTTTGCCTCAACCAAATGTTATCAAACTAATACACAATGTTTATTACCACAAAACACAGATCAAGTTTGAATTTTGGTGGCGTCACTTTGACCATTCTAGAGTTATGCCCATTTATAAATGGAAAAATTTGAAAAATTTTCATTTCCGTTCTCTAACTTAAGTTTGCCTCATCCAAATGTTATGAAACTTATACACAATGCTTATTACCACAAGAGTGCACACGCTGAAATGTCTCGCCTTCTTTACTAATCATTGATATTATGTTGATAGTCCTAAATATAAAGCTTTATTACAACTGTCACATAAACTTAACATTAACCAAGTAAACTAAACATTGACCAATGAACCATGAAAATGAGGTCAAGGTCAGATGAACCATGCTAGGCAGGCATGTACAGCTAACAATTCTTCCATACAACAAATATAGTTGACCTATTGCATATAGTATTAGAAAAAAAGACCAAAACTCAAACACTTAACTTTGACCACTGAACCATGAAAATGAGGTCAAGGTCAGATGACACCTGCCAGCTAGACATGTACACCTTACAATCATTCCATACACCAAATATAGTAGACCTATTGCATACAGTATTAGAAAAAAAGACCAAAACTCAAACACTTAACTTTGACCACTGAACCATGAAAATGAGGTCAAGGTCAGATGACACCTGCCAGCTAGACATGTACACCTTACAATCATTCCATACACCAAATATAGTAGACCAATTGCATACAGTATTAGAAAAAAAGACCAAAACTCAAAAACTTAATTTTGACCACTGAACCATGAAAATGAGGTCAAGGTCAGATGACACCTGCCAGCTAGACATGTACACCTTACAATCATTCCATACACCAAATATAGTAGACCTATTGCATACAGTATAAAAAAAATAGACCAAAACACAAAAACTTAACTATAACCACTGAACCATGAAAATGAGGTCAAGGTCAGATGACACCTGCCAGTTGGACATGTACACCTTACAGTCCTTCCATACATCGAATATACGAACCATGAAAATGAGGTCAAGGACATTGGACATGTGACTGACAGAAACTTCTTAACATGAGGCATCCATATACAAAGTATGAAGCATCAAGGTCTTCCACCTTCTAAAATATAAAGCTTTTAAGAACTTAGCTAACGCCGCTGCCGCCACCGGATCACTATCCCTATGTCGAGCTTTCTGCGACAAAAGTCGCAGGCTCGACAACAATACACAGATCAAGTTTGAATTATGGGGGCGTCACTTTTACTGTTCTAGAGTTATGCCCCTTTACAAATGGAAAAATTGCTAAATTTTTCATTTTTTTTCCAAAAATATCAAGTCATTATTCAAGTAATTTTTGTCAAGCCTGCGACTTTTGTCACAGAAAGCTCGACATAGGGATAGTGATCCTGCGGTGGCGGCGGTGTTAGCTAACTTCTTAAAAGCTTTTTATTTTAGAAGGTGGAAGATCTGGATGCTTCATACTTTGTATATGGATGCCTCATGTTACGAAGTTTCCGTCAGTCACATGTCCAATGTCCTTGACCTCATTTTCATGGTTCAGTGACTACTTGAAAAAAAAGTTAACATTTTTTGTAATGTTAAATTCTCTCTTATTATAAGTAGTAGGATAACTATATTTGGTATGTGCGTACCTTGCAAGATCCTCATGCCCGTCAGACAGTTTTCACTTGACCTTGACCTCATTTCATGGATCAGTGAACAAGGTTAAGTTTTGGTGGTCAAGTCCATATCTCAGATAGCAATAGGTCTAGTATATTCGGTGTATGGAAGGACTGTAAGGTGTACATGTCCAACTGGCAGGTGTCATCTGACCTTGACCTCATTTTCATGGTTCAGTGGTTATAGTTAAGTTTTTGTGTTTTGGTCTGTTTTTCTTATACTGTATGCAATAGGTCTACTATATTTGGTGTATGGAATGATTGTAAGGTGTACATGTCTAGCTGGCTGTGTGTCATCTGACCTTGACCTTGTTTTCATTGTTCATTGGTCAAAGTTAAGTTTTTGAGTTTTGGTCTTTTTTTCTAACCCTATATGCAATAGGTCAACTATATTTGGTGTATGGAAATATTTTATGATCTATATGTCAGTCGCGCAGGTTTTATATGACCTTGACCTCATTTTCACGGTTCATTGCTCAGTGTTAAGTTTTTGTGTTTTGGTCTGTTTTTCTTAAACTATAAGCAATAGGTCAACTATATTTGTTATATAGAAGAATTGTTTACTGTACATGTCTGCCTGGCATGGTTCATCTGACCTTGACCTCATTTTCATGTCTCATTGGTCAATGTTTAGTTTTCTTGGTTAATGTTAAGTTTATGTGACAGTTGTAATTAAGTTTATATTTAGGACTATCAACATAATATCAATGATTAGTAAAGAAGGCGAGACATTTCAGCGTGTGCACTCTTGTTAAAATTGGAGTTATCTTCCTTTGTCCATGATTATAGTATAATCAACTACAATCAATGCTTTATACAATGCAATGTTTAATTTTGCCTTTCACTGATAAAACACAGATCAAGTTGAATTTGGGTAGTGTCACTTTAACCATTATTGAGTTATGCCCCTTTATAAATCGAAAAATTGCTAAATTTTTAGTTTCCATTCTGTAACTTAAGTTTGCCCCAACCAAACATTATGAAACCTATACACAATACTCATTACCACAAAACTAAGATCAAGTACAAATATTGTTTCCGTTCTCTAACTTTAGTTTACCTCAACCAAATGTTATGAAACTTATACACAATGCTTATTACTGCATAATACAGATTAAGTACGAAATTCGATGGCTTCACTTTTACTATTCTTGAGTTATGTCCCTTTATAAACATAAAAATTGCCAAATTTTTCGTTTCTGTTCTTTAACTTTAGTTTGTCCCAACCAAATGTTATAAAACTTATACACAACCGTTCTAGAGTTATGCGTGTTTACAAATAGAAAAATTGCTGAATTTTTCGTTTCTGTCTCTTCTTAAGTTAGCCTCAATCAAATGTTATGAGACTTACACACAATGCTTATTACCACAAAACTCAGATCAAGTTCAAATTTGGGTAGCATCACTTTTACCATTCTTCAGTTATGTCCCTTTATAGCTATATGATATGCAAGCGGGGCATCATCTGTGGCCACATGTGGACATAATCCACATTTATTTTAAATACTGTTGACTGTTGAAGTAATGGACTGGTACAATACTTGTGCACTTCCAGTAGTAGTTACTTTGGATAGTCACATTACAGATATTAATATGCAGATATACTGGTCAATTTGATGTCAAGAATGAATTAAGTTTTATGGAGAGAAGAAGAAGTCATATTTTTGAACCTTTATTTATATTTATGAATCACCCAAATTTTTTCTTGTCACATCGTTTGAGATTCTTATTTATTTCTAGAAATGGTTTCATTTTCATACTCATTTGAATATATTAAAAAAAAAAAGTAATAAAAAAGGGAGGCAGACATTACCAAACTTAAACGAACTGACAACACTATGCCAAAAATACCGAAAAACAATGAAAAGACAAACAGCAGTCTACAAAACGCAACATAAAAAACTTAAGACTGAGCAACAGCAACCCTGCCAAAAACGGGGGGTGATCTGGGGAGCTCCAGAAAGGTTAGCAGATCAAATCTCCAAACATTATGACGCATGATCACATATTCCCTAAAGTTACTACCAATGTTTTTTCTTTGTTCTATTTATAATATAGTCAACACAAAGAACCTGTAGAAACCACTGCACCCAGAAAAAGGTAACGCATGATCAAAACACACTTATCATCTGTATTTATCTCCCTTTATAACTACTGTTGTTCATTAAGACAATATGCTAGAAAACTAAATGTATACATATGGAAAAGAAAGATTAATAATTTCATCTGCATTGATGATTTTAAAATTTGGACATTGGTAAAACACATATATTGAATTATAAAGATAGGCAACTTTATTTCTGAAATTATGTAGAATAATAATGTTTTAGAATCTCTTATCTCCATCATTGGACTCAAGAAAAAAAGATGTATTTACATATAGATTATGTGATGAAAAACAAATAAACTTCAAGTAGATAAAACTTGCATTACACAATTAAAAAACAATCAGAAAAATAACAAATACCTTCAATTGTGTTTAAGAGATGTCTGATTAAAGAAACAAAACAAAAATTAAACAACAGCTCTTTTGAACAGAACAAAAAAGCCTTGAATATATTCTTTTTACCTTAGAAATAAAAATTAATTATTAAAAATAATTTAATGCTGTAAATTATTGAATTGAGGATTCTTTCTAAACAGCATATCTGAAATATTTCTTTTTTGTAGAGTTGAAAAATTGTGAAAGACAAAAAATAAATATGATTTGTACAGTTTATTACATAATTTGAAACTAAGAAATCAAACCAAGAAAAATTTCTGTAAGATTTACTAAATAGTTATCGTAAAAAAATATTGTTTAAAAGATTATTTTCATCTCTTCAATATTGTCTGTCAGAGTCTTTTATCTAAACTAATTGTTATTATCAACAACCTCATCAAACTGATCGATAAGAACCACATACAATTATTTGAACTACCCAAGGTTTTAGATATCTTACATCAACCACGAATAAACTTTCCAACAGAAGAAAAACAGCAAATTATTCAAACATAAGTTGAAAAGTTGTTCTTAAGAATTTTGCAGGGTTATCATTGCATAGGATTGCATAGGAAACTTTTAAATTGCTAAAATTTGACTTCAACCCTTTAATTGAAAAGTTTTTATATTTCAGGTCTGTAAGCAGAAGTCGTAGCAAAACTCCACCAAAGAAACGCTCCAGTCCTCCAAGGAGAAGAAAGTCAAGAAGTAGATCTCCAAAAAGAACTTCCAGCAGGAGATCCAGAAGTAGGAGTAGAGAGTTAGTATATTTATTTTTATAATATGTCCTAAAAATTTCGACCATGTAATACTGTGGAATCATTATTAATCATTTCGTGGATGTGGTCAATAAATTAAAACCACAAATTTGTAAAAAAATTTAATGAAATAAAAAATTTCAGAAGGTTTATAATGCAGAATTTGTTAAAACCAAGAAATACAGTTTCCTCGAAAAAGACTATTTTTCATCAATCCACGAAAAATGTTACCTAAAAACTGAATCCACAGTATAATGTCATTTGAATTATAAATGAGTAAGTTTACTATGGACAAAAGAAATTTTAGGTTGTTTGTTGCTTTTATACGGTTTCAACTTATGTTTGATTTAAAAAAAAAAAAAAATCCCATAGTGAACTTACTGTCAATGTAAGGATTATTCCATTAAAATGGATGTGGAAGGGACTCTAAAATCTCCACATAACCAACATACTTTGAGTATATGCATATATCAAATGGAAAAATTCTCTTAATTGATTAAAGACTGATGTTAAAAAAGCATCCTTCCAGCCCTTAAATACTCATTTTAATAGAATAGTTCTAAGTTTAACATGGTGTTTTTATGTGACTTTGAAAATGATTAACATAATAATAAAACTTACATGTGATGGCTCATCGGTGAATGTTTCATCTTAATCTAAAATAAATAATTTGGGCTAAAAAACAAACAAAAATCATTTCCATCATACACATTGTTATAGACCATGGAGTACAAGTTTGGATTTGTTTTGACAAATTTGAAAAGTATCAAGAGTCATGCCCTTTATTTTCATGAATTCTTCTATTTTGATGTTGTCTTTTATGATAAATGTGAAGGAAAATATTTTATTACTATTTCTATTTTGGGCTTGGAATGGTCTTTCAAACTTGATTTTTTTCTCTTCAAAAATTCCAATTTGATATATTCAAAATCATCACATGTATGTTTAGAAAACAGACGGGTGCAATTAAAATTAAAAAAAAAAAAAATGATTATTTTGTCATTTTTCATTTATTACTTCTTTAATGGTTTGTTTTGATTTATTACAGAATTTTAAAAACATGAGCTACATCTAATAGAAATACACGAAATTCAAAAAAATGATACCTAAAATATACTCATATAAGAGTTTATAGTGAGTAAGCATTTACTGTATTCCAAAAGATTTTTCTTCCTGAAAATAAAACTTCATGTATTTTGTGAGGTTATTTCTATCTGGTTTAGCTCATAAAAAAGATATTTCATGACATTTTTCTATGTACTGCTATTTTTTACTGTAGTGTACCAAAAGACAAACACAAAAGTGATAAGTCAGCAGAAAGGTAACATACTTAGAACTTTAAGTTCTGTTACCCTGCTTACAGTTTTTGGTTGGTGATGGCTTTCTTCAGTTTTGTCCCACATCAGTTTATTGATTTTATTAAATAGGAAGTTTGATGTCATCAGAGATAGGTTAAGAGTGTTATCCTTAATTTAGCACCAAATACAATTGTTTGTGTTTCATTTATATTGTTTAACCTGATCAATTTGAAGATTTGAAATGAGGTTTTGATCACCTAATTCTATTTTATTTTCCGCTTAAAAAAGAATTAGTTTTGGTAGATTGACATTTACTGTTTATGAGTTATGGTGCTTTTCTATCAGAAATTCTGTTTTCTTTCCTATGTGTTTAATGATGGAGAGACACTTTTTGGCTCACCTGGCCGAATTGCCAAGTGAGCTTTTCTCATCATTTTGCATTTCTCTTCGTTGTCATTGTCCTTTAAATTTTACAAAAATCTTCTCTGAAACTACTGGGCCAAATTTAACCAAACTTGGCCACAATCATTAGAGGGGTATCTTATTTTAAAAATGTATCCAATGACCCTGCCTGTCAACCAAGATGGCTGATTTGGCTTAAAATAGAACATAGGGGTAAAATGCAAGTTTTGTCTAATATCTTGAAAACAGCTATGAATAGAGAAAATCTGACCGGTGTCAAAATGTTGAGAATGATGAGATCTACCACCTGTATATTTATGTCCAAACTGTCAGATGACTTCTTATAGAAGTTATTGCCCTGAAATGTCAAATTGATCAATGTTTTTAGTCCCCTACTGACGAAGTTGAAGGAGACTTTAGGTTTGCACTCCGTCTGTCTGTCTGTCTGTCCGTCCGTCAGTCTGGCAAATCAGTTTTCCACACTTTTTTTCTTCATGCTTGAAGATGTTGATTTGATATTTGGTGTATTGTTTTATCTAGACACGTTACAGATCAAGTTCGAATTTTGTTCCGGTCTGATGGTTTTGTGCAGAGTTATGGTCCTTTGACTTAGAAAATTCACTCAAATAATCAGTTTTCCGCACTTTTGTCATGCTTTGATGATATTGATTTAAGAATTGGTATATAGTTTTATCATGACAAGTTACAGATCAAGTTCGAATTTTCTTCCGGTCTGATGATTTTGTGCAGAGTTATGGTCCTTGGTCACTTAAATAATCAGTTTTCAACACTTTTTTTCGTCATGCTTGAAGATTTTGACTTGATATTTGTTATATAGTTTACACCATGACAAGTTATAGATCAAGTTAAAATTTTGTTCAAATACAATAAATTGTTAACCGGTAGGGGACTATGCATATATGTATTGCCATGCAATACTCACAGAATGCTTGTTCATTTTTATTTATTATTTTGAAATTCATAATAGATACAGAGAAATTTAAGTTAGGATAAATGATCAACAAGTCAAAATCTACAAATAAATCAAACATGACTGAAATCTTCAGTTGACTCCTTATTGAAGTTATTGCCCTTTAATGACGATTTTCTCCAATTTTTTTGCATTTTTATACAACCGCAAAAATTGAAAATTTTTTGGTCGTATATTGGTATGGCGTTGGCGTCGTCGTCGTCGTCGTCTGGCGTCGTCCGAAGACACATTGGTTTTCGCACTCTAACTTTAGTTTAAGTGAATGGATCTCCATGAAATTTTACCATAAGGTTCAATACCACGAAAGGAAGGTTGGGATTGATTTTGGGGGTTATGGTACCAACAGTTAAGGAATTAGGGGCCAAAAAGGGGCCAAAAATAAGCATTTTTGTAACTTCCAGACAATAACTTGTGTGTAAGTGTATGGATCTCTCTGACATTGTACCACAAGGTTCCATATCACAAAGGGAAGGCTGTAATTGATTTTGGGGGTAATTGCCTCAAAATTTTAGGAATTAGGGGCCAAAAAAGGGGCAAAAAACGAGCATTTTTCTAATTTCATGACAATAACTTGTGTGTAAGTGTTTGGATATTTCTGAAATTGTACTACAAGGTTCCATATCACAAAGGGAAAGCTGGAATTGAGTTTGGGGGTAATTGCCCGAAACGTTTAGGAATTGGGGGCCAAAAAGGGGCCAAATATAAGCATTTTTCTAGTTTCCAGACAATAACTTGTGTTCAAGTGTATGGATCTCTCTGAAATTGTACTGCAAGGTACCATACCACAAAGGGAAGGCTGGGATTGAGTTTGGGGGTGATGAATCATAAGGGGGTTCAAAAGATTTGGGGGGGGGGGATTTTTTTTTTTTCTTTTTTTTTCTTTTTTTCCTTTTTTTTTCTTTTAAAATTTTCCATTTTAAGTTGGTTATTTCTGATTAATATTTAAAAGCAAATAATAATGATATGGTAGGAGATACACACAAACAGGATGTGTAAATTATTATATAATAAGTATTGTGCAATAGCAAGAAATTTTCAATTGCACAGTATTGCACAATTGCAAGAAATCTTCAATTGCACAGTATTGCGCAATAGCAAGAAATCTTCAATTGCACAGTATTGCGCAATAGCAAGAAATATCCAATAGCACAATATTGCGCAATAGCAAGAAATTGTCAATTGTACAGTATTGCACAATAGCAAGAAATATTCAATTGCACAGTATTGTGCAAAAGAAGATACTTCGTATAAATTGCTAATTTCTTGATCAATTTCAATGGGGTTTTATTCTTGAATTCTTGGGGTTCTTTAATATGCTGAATCTAACCGTGTATTAAGTTTTTGGATTTTGGCCCCGTTTTTAAATTGGTCCACATTGAGGTCCAAAGGGTCCAAAATTTAACTTCGTTTGATTTCATCAAAAATTGAATTATTGGGGTTCTTTGATATGCCGAATCTAACCGTGTATTTAGATTCTTAATTTTTGGTTCCGTTTTCAAATTGGTCTACATTAAGGTCAAAAGGGTCCAAAATTAAACTTAGTTTGATTTTAACAAAAATTGAATTTTTAGGGTTCTTTGATATGCTGAATCTAAACATGTATTTAGATTTTTATACGACCGCAAAAAAATTTTTGTGGTCGTATATTGGTATGACGTTGGCGTCGTCGTCGTCGTCGTCCGAATACACATTGGTTTTCGCACTCTAACTTTAGTTTAAGTGAATGGATCTTTTTGAAATTTTACCATAAGGTTAAATACCACAAAAGGAAGGTTGGGATTGATTTTGGGGGTTATGGTACCAACAGTTAAGGAATTAGGGGCCAAAAAGGGGCCAAAAATAAGCATTTTCTAGTTTCCAGACAATAACTGTGGAACAGTGTATGGATCTCTCTGAAATTATACTACAAGTTTCCATACCACAAAGGGATTGTTAGGATTTGCTTTGGGGGGTTATGGCTCAAACCGTTTAGGAATTAGGGGCAAAAAAGGGGGAAAAACAAGGTTGTCCTGGTTAATGGACAAATACTTTAGTACAAAACTTAATTTAAAGCAGTGTAAGGGAGATAAATCAAATACATCATTGAAATTATCTCCCTTACACTGCTTTTAAATTATGTATAAAGTAATGGTTAATGAACAATAAAGATAATTTAAAACAGTGTAAGGGAGGTAATCCAAATACAACGTTTTGGTTACTTCCCTTACACTGCTTTTAAATTATGTTTAAAGAAATGCATATTTATAAAGGAAGACCAGTAAAAATATCTGCAAATGTTGCATCATTTTATTTTACAAAAAAATCTATATGAAAGATTTGACACTATATTTTTAATTCTTTTATAAAATAGATTAAGTTAGCACTATGGTAAAATTAAATGGGTAATTATGGTTGCCAACTCCATTGGAAATTTGAATTGAGATTATGACCATATCTTGAGGGAAAGAATTTTTTGGGGGAAAAAAGGGGGGGGGGGATAAAAAGAAATTGTGGGGGGTCAATTTTTTCTCATTTTAGATTTCAGAAATTAAAAAGAATTATTCTTCAAATATTATTTTTTTTTCAAATTTCAAATATTGAAAAATTTCAAGAAGTTATCTTTAATTGCACAGTATGGCACATTAGATTTGTAAAATCTTTGATCACATTTATTTATTTGTTATGCCGAATCTAACAGTGTATTTAGATTTTTAATTTTGGGTCCAGTTTTCAAAATAGTCTACATTAAGGTCCAAAGGGTCCAAAATTAAACTTTGTTTGATTTTAGCAAAAATTGAATATATGAGGTTCTTTGATATGCTGAATCTAAACATGTATTTAGATTTTTGATTATGGGCCCAGTTTTCAAGTTGGTCCAAATTGGGGTCCAAAATTAAACTTTGTTTGATTTCAACAAAAATTGAATTATTGGGGTTCTTTGATATGCCAAATCTAACCGTGTTTTTAGATGTTTAATTTGGGTCCCGTTTTTTAAATTTGTCTTCATTGAGGTCCAAAGGGTCCAAAATTAAACTTAGTTTGATTTGAACAAAAATTGAATTCTTGGGGTTCTTTGATATGCTGAATCTAAACATGTGTTTAGATTTTTGATTATGGGCCCAGTTTTCAAGTTGGTCCAAGTTGGGGTCCAAAATTAAACTTTTTTTGATTTCAACAAAAATTGAATATATGGGGTTCTTTGATATGCTGAATCTAACCATGAATTAAGATTTTTTATTTGTGGGCCCCGCTATCAAATTGGTTCATATTGAGGTCAAAAGGGTCCAAAATTAAACTTTGTTTGATTTCATCAAAAATTGAATTATTGGGGTTCTTTGATATTCCAAATCTAACCGTGTATTTAGATTTTTAATTTTAAGTCCTGTTTTTTAAATTGGTCTACATTAAGGTCCAAAGGGTCCAAAATTAAACTTAGTTTGATTTTAGCAAAAATTGATTTCTTGGGTTCTTTGATATGCTGAATCTAAACATATGTTTAGATTTTTGATTATGGGCCCAGTTTTCAAGTTTGTCCAAGTTGGGGTCCAAAATTAAACTTTGTTTGATTTTAACAAAAATTGAATATATGGGGTTCTTTGATATGCTGAATCTAACCATGTATTTTGATTTTGGACATTGGACCATAATAGGTAAATTAAAAAAATTCAAGTTCTTAGACCACATTCTTTCTGTGTCAGAAACCTATGCTGTGTCAAATATTTAATAACAATCAAAATTCAGAGCTGTATCAAGCTTGAATGTTGTGTCCATACTTGCCCCAACTGTTCAGGGTTCGACCTCTGCGGTCGTATAAAGCTGCGCCCCAGCGAAGCATTTTATTGATTATGGGCCCAGTTTTCAAGTTGGTCCAAATCGGGGTCCAAAATTAAACTTTGTTTGATTTCAACAAAAATTGAATATATGGGGTTCTTTGATATGCTGAATCTAACCATGTATTTAGATTTTTGATTTTTGGGCCCCGTTATCAACTTTGTCCACATTGAGGTCAAAAGGGTCCAAAATTAAACTTTGTTTGATTTCATCAAAAATTGAATTCTTGGGGTTCTTTGATATGCTGAATCTAATCATGTATTTAGATTTTTTATTTGTGGACCCGCTATCAAATTGGTTCATATTGAGGTCAAAAGGGTCCAAAATTAAACTTTGTTTGATTTCATCAAAAATTGAATTATTGGGGTTCTTCGATATGCCAAGTCTAACCGTGTATTTAGATTTTTAATTTTGGGTCCCGTTTTTAAATTGGTCTACATTAAGGTCCAAAGGGTCCAAAATTAAACTTAGTTTGATTTTAACAAAAATTGAATTCTTGGGGTTCTTTGATATGCTGAATCTAAACATGTGTTTAGATTTTTGATTATGGGCCCAGTTTTCAAGTTGGTCCAAGTTGGGGTCCAAAATTAAACTTTGTTTGATTTCAACAAAAATTGAATATATGGGGTTCTTTGATATGCTGAATCTAAACATGTATTTAGATTTTAGATTTTTGGCCCAGTTTTCAAGTTGGTCCAAATTGGGGTCCAAAATTAAACTTTGTTTGATTTCAACAAAAATTGAATATATGGGGTTCTTTGATATGCTGAATCTTACCATGTATTTAGATTTTTTATTTGTGGGCCCGCTATCAAATTGGTTCATATTGAGGTCAAAAGGGTCCAAAATTAAACTTTGTTTGATTTCATCAAAAATTGAATTATTGGGGTTCTTTGATATGCCAAATCTAACCGTGTTTTTAGATTTTTAATTTTGGGTCCCGTTTTTTAAATTGGTCTACATTAAGGTCCAAAGGGTCCAAAATTAAACTTAGTTTGATTTTAACAAAAATTGAATTTTTGGGGTTCTTTGATATGCTGAATTTAAACATGTGTTTAGATTTTTGATTATGGGACCAGTTTTGAAGTTGGTCCAAGTTGGGGTCCAAAATTAAACTTTGTTTGATTTCAACAAAAATTGAATATATGGGGTTCTTTGATATGCTGAATCTAAACATGTATTTAGATTTTAGATTTTTGGCCCAGTTTTCAAGTTGGTCCAAATTGGGGTCCAAAATTAAACTTTGTTTGATTTCAACAAAAATTGAATATATGGGGTTCTTTGATATGCTGAATCTTACCATGTATTTAGATTTTTTATTTTGTGGGCCCGCTATCAAATTGGTTCATATTGAGGTCAAAAGGGTCCAAAATTAAACTTTGTTTGATTTCATCAAAAATTGAATTATTGGGGTTCTTTGATATGCCAAATCTAACCGTGTTTTTAGATTTTTAATTTTGGGTCCCGTTTTTTAAATTGGTCTACATTAAGGTCCAAAGGGTCCAAAATTAAACTTAGTTTGATTTTAACAAAAATTGAATTCTTGGGGTACTTTGATATGCTGAATCTAAACATGTGTTTAGATTTTTGATTATGGGACCAGTTTTCAAGTTTGTCCAAGTTGGGGTCCAAAATTAAACTTTGTTCGATTTCAACAAAAATTGAATATATGGGGTTCTTTGATATGCTGAATCTAACCATGTATTTTGATTGGACATTGGACCATAATAGGTAAATTAAAAAAATTGAAGTTCTTAGACCACATTCTTTCTGTGTCAGAAACCTATGCTGTGTCAAATATTTAATCACAATCCAAATTCAGAGCTGTATCAAGCTTGAATGTTGTGTCCATACTTGCCCCAACTGTTCAGGGTTCGACCTCTGCGGTCGTATCAAGCTGCGCCCAGCGAAGCATTTTATTGACATTTATTTTGAAAACTATAATAGATAGATAGATAATATATATAGCAAAAATGATCAGCAAGACAAGATCTACAAATAAGCCATCATGCCTGAATTCTTTTTTCAGTCGACATGTTATTGAAGTTATTTCCCTTTAAAGCTGTTTTTACCATTATTGGAGTTTTCCCTATTATCTTGAAAAGTGTAGATAGATACTAAAAAAAGCAAAAATGATCAGCAGAACAAGATGTACAAATATGTCAACATGACTGAAATTGTCAGTTAACTCATAATAGAGTTATTGCCCTTTCATGATGATTTTTACCAAAAATGGCTATTGTTGAAGATGCAGGTGACCGACAATGGCTCTTTAGAGCGTCAAGTTTTATTACAAAAGCATACCAGGATTTACCAAAAATATTTGACAGAACAGACCACACCAACCATCAACACCTTACTACTCTGAAAAAATAGATGTTCAAACAAATACAAACAGCAATGAACAACACATGGTCCAGATAGCCTGACTTGGCACAAGAACAAACCTTAGAGATGATTATTTCTGAGTTGGAAAGATCTTTTGATCTTGAGTTTGTTTTATGCCCCTGCCACTTGGCAAAGGGGGAATTAAGTGTTACCCTTGACCGTTCGTACCATTTTCATTTCCGCACTCTAACTTAAGTTTTCTGGATCCAAATTTTATGAAACTCATACACAATGCTAAGAACAAAATCAGAGTTAGAATTATGGCAGTGAGTCACTTGAAGAGATTAGGCGTCGCCAGGTAAACTCAATTTGCAACAGTAAAACTACCGATGGACGTCCGCAAAGCTTCAAATACAATACAGTTATCTCCATTCTAATGCAAAATGAACAAATCATTCAATTTTAGTCATTATTTCATTGTAAAATTTTCATCAAACGAAAATTCTGCAAAATGGTGTTATCTTCTTTGGCGCCTAAACTAGGTAACGTCACAGGTATGCTTCAGGCATCAAACGTAAACACCGGGCGTTTTCTGGCTTCTTGTCCGCCTCCAAATGTAATCAAACTTGATAAAAAGAAGATTTCTAGGTGCAAAATGTGAGGTTTTTTTTGCGTTTTATTGGAGAAACTACATGTCAATACATTCCATAATTCAAAATGTCGGCTTCCTTAGTTACAGACAGGGAGATAGAGAATTTTACACTTATTGTCATCCAATCAAAACCATTGATACAAAATAATTGCATTAGAATTGCTGTTCTAGTGTTATGCCTCATTATAACTTGGAAAATTGCAAATTTTTCATTTCCGCACTCTAAAGTTTGCCTCATGCAAGTTTTATGAAGCTCATACACAATGCTAAGAACCAAAACTTGCAGTCAGAGATCAAAATTTGGGCAGTGAGTCACTTACTGTTCTATAGTTATGCCCTTTATAACTTGGAAAATTGCTATTTTTATTGTTTCCATACTTAAGTTTGCCTCATTTAAAGTTTATGAAACTCATACACAATGCTAAGCACAATGCTCAGATTTTTCGTGACTGACATCAAATGCTCTTAAAAAGTATTTTCACTTGTTATAAGCAAGCTGGAGCAGGGGCATTTGTGTCCTCAGACACATTTTTCTTTTATTTATTTATCATTCAAGAGTTATGACCCTGTACTATCATATATTTTGTTTTTATGTGATAGTCTTGTCTAACTCCCTTTAGAATGTGGAAGAGAAGCTTATTAATTTGGTCTTTCTATTTTAGCGCAATGTTTGTTTGTTTTGTTTATTACAGATTTTCAACACATGAGCCAAATCAAATAGAAATACACCATGTTAACAAAATGATACTAAAAAATACTCAGATCTGTTGTGTTGATAATGAGAAATCATTTTCTGAATTCCAACAGATTTTTACTTTCTTCAAATCAAATCTAATTTGTAATCTCATTTTACTACCTGGTTTGGCTCATATTTACATATGTTATTTCATGTTTCTATTGAAATGCTATTGTTTTTACTTTTTACTGTAGTGTACCAAAAGACAAACACAAAAGTGATAAGTCAGCAGAAAGGTAACATACTTAGAACTTTAAGTTCTGTTACCCTGCTTACAGTTTTTCATTGGTGGTGGCTTTCTTCAGTTATACCCCACATCAGTTTATTGATATGAAAAGAAAGGAAAATGTTTTCCACCAAGGAAAGGTCACTGAATTATATCCATGTTTAAGCAGCATATACACATTTTGTTTCATTTCAGGATTTTTTTTGGCGTGATGAATTTGAAGATTTGCATTTTTTGACTGATCCTCAAATACTAGTTTATTTTTGGGTTTGAATTTGGAAAGATCTTTTGGTCTTGAGTTTGGTTTTAGCTGATCTGTAATTTATTTTTATAGTGCAAGAGTTATAGCCCTTATCTTTCAGAAATTCTTCTAATAATGTTGATATACTTTTATTATAAATGTTTGAGGGAACTTTGTCAGATCTAAATCATCCCCTTATTCTCTTTTCATTTTGGGGTCGGAAAGATCTTTTGAAACTCAACCCTTTTCTCTTTTAACATTATACTTTGATATATTCCAAATTATGACATGTATGTTTAAAGTAACAGAAAGGTATTACTTTTAAATAAGAAAGACAGTGATTAATTTTGTCATTCTTATTTTATAAAATATTCTGTGTTGGACTTTTTTATTTAAGATTTTTAAACATAAACCAAATTGAAAAAAAAATACACCAAATTTACAAACTAAAACTAAAATATACTCTGATTAGTTTTGATAAAGAGCAAGCTTTTTCTGTGTCCCGGCAGATTTTTACTATTTCATAAATCAACCTGGTTTGGCTCATTCGTAATAATCATATTTTATGACATGGTTCTATGAACTGCTATTTTTTACTGTAGTGTACCAAAAGACAAACACAAAAGTGATAAGTCTGCAGAAAGGTAACTTACTTAGAACTTTAAGTTCTGTTACCCTGCTTACAGTTTTATGGTTGGTGATAGTTTCCTTCACCTTTACCCCTCGTTAGTTTTAAGATTTGAAAAGAAAGGAAGTTTGATGTCGACACTGATGGGTTTACAGTTTTATCCATGTTTCAGCAACAGTTACATGTATTAGCTTTTGTTTCATGTTTATGTTTTGCCTGACGAATTTTAAGAGTAACAATGGAGTACTGTCAGCTTCCAACAGCTTTTTCTGTATACATAACCTTACCACACAACTCGTACTTCATTTGAATTTGGTTTTCATTGAATCCTTTCACAAACACAAAGTAATTTAGTAAATTAGTAAGGAAACATGCTTGTCTTGAAACTTTTAGTGTTTTAAATTTACCTTGCCATTCTCAAACTGAGTAGGGGGTATAAATTGCAAGGATAATTACTCCTCCATGGTTAGATGAATTTCAATGAAACTTTACACCTTGGTAGTTTACCATGTCAAGATGTACATGAAGATTGATATGATATGTTTTATGATTAATTTTTAATGAATTATAATTTATTGATGGTTCTTCAATGGAGTGGAGGTTTCTTGGCAATAATCTGTGTAACACAAATAAAGCATATCAAAAGCTAGTCTATTGCAGACTATTGCACTTAGCAACACCAAGGCAAAACACATAACAAGGAATTTACATGAACTTTGCAAAAAAAGAAATATTGATGAAATTTAATCTATAAAAAACAAGAGGAAAGCATATCAAATCTTAAATATAACAACTGTATAGTCAGTATTTTGTCAAAATATGTCTATCTTGGTAGTTGCAACAATTTACACAAGGTCATGTAAAGGCATCAGTGGCTTTTTCATAAGACAAAAATTTAACTTATAACTTGAAAGTTTTGTAAAAAATCATGATGATTTCTAAGTTCAAAGTGAGTTTTTCTGTGTTTTCAGTAGACGGAGTTACAAAAAATCGAGAAGGAGCAGAAGCAGGTCAAGGAAGAGGTCACGATCACGTAGCAGGTACATTTTAAATCCATAACCAATTATGTATAAGCAATACAGATCTCTGGTTGAAAAGATGTTGAACTTTCCACACAAAATTCTAAAGAAAAAAATACATTATCTAGTTGAAAAAGGCAAAGAAGTTAATACACAGAAGCCAAAAATAGATCTGTAGTCTTAACTAATGAAGTTTGTAAGGGGATATATTATAGGGCACTGTACAGCCTCCAACAATGAGCAAAACCCATACCATATAAAGCCCAGGCATGAAAAAATGCAAAACAGTACAAAAGAGAAAACCGATTGCTTGATATATGTTAAAAACAAATATGGCAGACAGCAACTAGTGACCACCACTGAATTATGGGCTCCTGACTTAGGACAAGCACACACAGAATGTTGCAATCTTAAATATGTTTTTGGCAGATCAACTCTCCCCCTGAACTGGAACAGTGGTGTAGCACCACAACATCAGAACAAACTATAAAAATCACTTGGAAAGGACTTCACCCATCAGATCAGCATTAAGCACACAAAAAAAAAACTTACAAAAAGACAGAAAAAAAAATTAACCAATCTTAGATTCTTCTCAGTTACTGAAAGCTATTTCAAAGCCAACTCCAACACATCCAATGGATTTAGTGTAAATACATTGTAAACAGTTATGAGATCTTTTTTTAGTTTGATTAGCCGTCAAGAGGACCAGGGGATTAGTTATCATTTATGACAGCAACATTTCTTCAGTTATAAAAGTTTGCTATGTCTAAAATAAACCTACACCTTACAATTTCTGTTATTGTCATTTATTTTTTTTATTTTTTAGGGGTAAAAGAGAGAGAGACAAAAAAAGGGATAGAAGTAGGGATAGAGATCGTGAAAAGAAGAAGAAACATCGAGACCGATCCAGCAGAGAAAGAGAAGAGAAAACAAAAGAAACAAAAGTTATAAGAAATTATGATGAAGAAGAAAAATTACAAGAAGATTATAACAGTGAAAATGATTCACTTCGGCCGGCAGAAACATCCCTCCCTCCAGACGATATTAATCTGCAATCAGTTGACATGGATATGAGTGATTGACAAGTTGATTTTTGATTTCATATCTGTCATATCATGCCTCACATTTGCTTCATATTGATTCTGTAAGATACAATTAAAGTTTTAAATTGTGCAGATAAACATGTAAAATATGTTTCAATATTTTATATATTTGTTGTTCAACTAATGTAATTTTGACTGAAAGACCCTTACATATGTTGTATTTCTTAAAACATCTGATTGGATTGTTCTAATGATCATATGGAAGGGATTTTCATGCAATAGTTATAGATTTTATGGAGCTTTGGTAATGCATTATGCCATTTTCTGTTTGTTGCTATTGGTGGAAGTTTTGAAAATTCATTATGGTTAATACAAAATTTCTTCAAAGTAAAAGTAAAAACCCACTGTGTTATAAATTACTAATAAAAAAGAAATCGAATCTATGCAATGGTTTAATAACACTAAAAATATCTCCTATGTAAACACTAACCACTCAATTCAAATTTCAGAGTTAGAGGAAAATCACCTAGATTATTTATTTAACTAGGATCTGGTTTTATGTAAAGAGAACTGCACAGTTGTGGATTAAGGTTTGAGCATAGAGGTCATATACTCCCCTTTTGATCGAAAAAATAATCAAATTTACCATAAAATCTCTTTTTACCAGCCATTACAGACATCTACACCTCCCTTTCACAAACCTGCTGCAGAACATAGTCATTTTTTTAAATGTTTCAGGTGCCTTAAGCTATTAATGTAGTGGATTCTGATTGTTAAGCTTTTTCTGTGAACAGCATTTTATATGTTATAAAGAAAACATTAGAAATAAACAAGTACAAAATAATATTATCTTGAATTTTCACTGTGTAATGCCCACTTTAGTTTGAAGTCGATAAGGCAAAACCAATTTGAATTTAGTTCTTTCTATTTATAAAGACAAAAAAGGGATATATGCCAAAGAGACAGCACCCAAAAGACACAATTAAGACATTTGATCTTCAACAATATACCAGTGTTTATCGCTGTTTTCTTAAATTTTGCTTTGATCTTGACTTTTTGTGTGATAATTTTCCATCTTGAGCGACTTGACTGATAATAGTTTTTCTCAGTTGAGTAGAGTAAAAAAATGATGACGTCATATGTCATCTTGCCTAGGAAAATAGCGATAAGCAGATTATCGATGGTCTTTCAACTTTAGATAGTTTTTATCTACATCTCATCTCAGGCCTATCACCCTTGGATGAGATTGTTGCCAAGAATTTCCCTCTCCTTTTCAAAACCATAAATAATCTATAAGTATGGAATATGTTAAAACCTTTAAATCATTCAAGTGTTAAAAAATATTAAATAAAGAAATGACATCAATGTCAAATTCCTTAGAGGAAAAAAATCATACTGACATTATAAAAGACTTACCACTAATTAGGGTAGACATAAAAATGTGGTGGGGTTTATTTAGTTGTTTCAGCACTTACCATTACTTTTTACTTCAAATATGAACTGTTCTTTATATAGGTCCAAAGAATAGTGTAACACAAATGTCATGGTTCATTGATCATGGTTTAGTTTTTATACCCATACTGAGTGAATATTAAAATAAGGAGATGTGGTATGTATAGTGATAATGGTATCTATTCATAGTTCTGTTTTGTTTCGCTTACTTTGTTGTTTTACAGACTCTGATGACTGCAAGAAATTTTAAAGCAACTAAGCTTGGGAATCTATTTAGGAACATATTTGAGAAAAAATTAATATCAAAGATTGCAGAATTGTTTTTGTGAACCTACCCCAAAATCTTTTTTTTTTCTTCCTGA
This sequence comes from Mytilus californianus, assembly GCF_021869535.1. Classification (NCBI taxonomy): domain Eukaryota; kingdom Metazoa; phylum Mollusca; class Bivalvia; order Mytilida; family Mytilidae; genus Mytilus; species Mytilus californianus. The sequence continues at coordinate 79,118,648 of NW_026262581.1, forward strand.
ATGGGAAAAAAAAACTTTGTTTATCATTTATGAAATATTTCATAGGAAAAAATGGTGCTACTAAATAGGAGTTTTGTCTAGCTGTTTATGAAAATGTTCCAAGAAACCTGAATCACTCATCAGGATTACTTTGGTTGAAAAAACACAACACAAGATGCTTAGTACTTTAACAATAAGTCAAAGTAGGGCATTGGTTTGCCATTAAATGATACTTGCCACTTTAAAACAAAAAATCTAAGAAAAATTTCTAAATTTCATGGGCCATAAATTTGAAAACAAAAATAGTTTAGGACAAGCACATACAGAATGTTGCAATCTTTGGTAAACTTGATACAATTTGAGAATTCGGTCAGCAACCTTTCTACAAAGTTTCTTTCCTGGAGTTTAATTGGGAACTATGTGTCACCAATACTTCTATAAAATTGAGAATGGAAATGGGGAATATGTCAAAGAGACAACAACCCGACCAAAGAGCAGACAACAGCCGAAGGCCACTAATGGGTCTTCAACGCAGCGAGAAAATCCCGCACAGGGAGGTGGTCCTCAGCTGGCCCTAAATAAAAGTGTGTACTAGTTCAGTGAAAATGGACGTCACACTAAACTCCAAAACATATACTGTGGATTCATTTATTTTCGTGGGTATCAATTTTCGTGGATTGAGGAACACTTGCATTTTCGTGGATATTTGATTTCGTGGTTTTGCCAATCTCTGCATACAAAGCCAAATTAACATTTGTAATTCGTTGAACATTTGAATTCGTGGTTCACCTGTACCCACGAAACCCACGAAAATTGGTATCCAACGAATAATAATGAATCCACAGTAAATGAACTAAAATTAAAAAACATACAAGACTAACAAAGGCCAGAGTCTCCTGACTTGGGACAGGTGCAAAAATGAAGCGGGGTTAAACATGTTTTGTGAGATCTCAACCCTCCCCCTATACCTCTAGCCAATGTAGAATAAAGAAACACATAGCAAAACACACAGTAAAACTCAGTTTAAAAGAAGTCTGAGTCCGTTGTCAGAAAAGGTAACAAAAGAAACTAAGCAAAATGACAATGATACATAAATGAACAAAGGACTACTAGCAGTTACTGACATGCCAGCTCCAGACCTCAATTAAACTGATTGAAAGATTATGTCTTCATCATATGAAAATCAAGTACAATCCCTCCCGTTAGGGTTTAGTATCATACCATCATAAAATATATGAGAAGAACATAACCCGTATCATTCCAACAGCTGGTTTTAGAATAAATGTGTTTATTTCCGATGAAAAGACCCTATGAGTGAATCAATATTAATACCAAAATATGCAATCCTTAATGACTTGACAATAGTATCGTAACTATATCCTTTCCGAATAAGTCTGTTTAAAGGTTTTGTTAGCTTTTGAGGTGAATGCCAACATTTTTGTAAAGAATATTACCATAAAATATTGGATTTGAAATACCTGAACGTATAAGATGCCTGCATGTTGATTTATATTTACGAATGATGTCCTTGTACCGATGATAAAATTTAGTAAATGTTTTGACTAGTTTGTGATATCGAAAAACCCTGGTGTAATAATTTTTCAGTAATACAGAGATTTCTTTCGTTGAAATCAAATACGTTGTTACATACACGAGTGAATCGAACAAGTTAAGATATATAAACACCATAAGATGGCGACAAGGGAATGTCACCATCTAAAAATGGATAATTAACAATAGGAAATGAAAAATCATCTCTTTTATCATAAATTTTGGTATTAAGCTTCCCGTTAAAGATAAAGATATCAAGATCCAGGAAAGGGCAGTGTTCATTGTTAGTATTAGCTTTATTTAAAGTCAGTTCGGCAGGATAAATCTATGTTTGCCATTAGATCAACTTGAAATAAGAAAAGCTTGTAGACAGTTTCCCAGTCATCATTCCTATAAAATATCAAAACAACTGGCCTTGTAGTTTCAGAGAGGAATATTAGTGTTTTTTATTTGCCATTCAAATCCCAAACATGATGAAAATGTAATTTCTAAATGGGTTGCAAAGGAAACTATGCAGTAACAATGCCACCATACCCTTGTCTGTACGTCCCACAGTTGGTTTCCGTTCTCTTACTTTAGTTTGCCTCTACCAAATGTTATGAAACTTATACACAATGCTTATTACAACAAAACACAGATCAAGTTTGAATTTTGGTGGCGTCACTTTAACCGTTCTAGAATTATGCCCCTTTACAAATGGAAAAATTGCTGAATTTTTCATTTCCGTTCTCTAACTTTAGTTTGCCTCAACCAAATGTTATGAAACTTATACACAATGCTTATTACCACAAAATACAGATCAACTTTGAATTTTTGTGGTATCACTTTAACCGTTCTAGAGTCATGCCCCTTTACAAATGGAAAAATTGCAGAATTTTTCGTTTCCGTTCCCTTACTTAAGTTTGCCTCAATTAAATGTTATGAAACTTAAACACAATGCTTATTACCACAAAACTCAGATCAAGTACAAATTTGGGTTACGTCACTTTTACCATTCTTCAGTTATGTCTCTTTATAACTTTATATGCAAGTGGGGGCATCATTTGTGTCCCATGGACACATTTCCCATTTGTTTTATTTTACTCTGTAATTATTTATTGTTGGCTTTGTACCAGCTCTTGTTCTGTTTATGGCATTGCTGTATGAAATTTACTCCTAATTACAGCCACTGATAGTAGAGAGTATAGGATTGCATCAGTAAGTTGAGTACTTTTGAACTTACTTTCAGTAATTGTGAACATTCCTTGATGTGGTATTGTTTGTTATTGTTTTGCTTGTATACTTTTGTTATTATTTGCCATTAGGGAAAAAGTCATATTTTGAATGAATGGTGGACTCCTCCTAGTCATTTCTTGGTGTAGACACTTATAGATAATGATGCACAAAATATCACAATTGTATGATAGGCTTGAGGGATAGGATTGTCAGTATGGAATTTGTGTACATCTTGTGAGCTGTAGATAAAATGGATAGACACATTTATTAAAGTATTTATTGTACCGAGAGTTGCAATGACATTTATGACAAAAAATTCATAGAATGAAAAATAAATGCACATTAATTTTAGAGGATAAATGTGAATTTTTCAACATATTTCAGATTCTTTGTCAATAAGTAGCTATGCACAATCCAGCTTCACATGGCTTTAAATGTCTACGGGAAAATGTCTATCAAAACTGAATGAAGAATACAGATTTTTGTACACTGGAAGGTTTTGCTTTCAAATTAAAATCCTAAATTAAGTTATAACATGGAAATTCCAACAGATTCATCAAATCAGAGTGAAATACACAAGCAAGGATTACAGTAAATAAATTGGAATCAAAATTGCTTTCAATTTGAAATATAAGTTATAGCATGGAAATTCCAACAGAATTATCAAGTCAGAGTGTAATGCACAAGCAAGGATTACAGTAAATAAGTCAGGATTAAAACAGGACTTCCATTTCAAAATTGAGATACATGGGAATTGAAACATGAATGACACCTTTAAGTACTGCATTTTTTAAAAAGAACTTGAAGTTGAAGAAATTAAACTATGAACACCTATATATTTCGCCTACTTTGCAGCAAAACATGCAGCAATTTGATGGACTACCATAATTATCACTACATAATCAACATTATCTATCAATATTTTTGTATCAGATGTTGTATTACATTTGAAAAGAATTACCATGACAAACTGCTGTGTCATGTTTTGCCTCCCTCCAAAAAAAAAAAAACAACACACACATACATACACACAAATAAAATACACAAACTTAAACTTATATTCCAATGGATGCTCCAGATGATGACTGTCGAAGATCTGCTGAATTTGAAAAAATCTTGTCATTACACTATTTTGTTAATTAAAAGAAGTTTAAATACTTTAATTGATTTATTAATAATATATTTATACAAGATCGTGTCCCTTTGTTTTGTTTATGACGTTGCTGTATGAAATCTACTCATCTACAGCCAGGATAGTAGAGTGTAGAGTGGCATAATTTCATATCATCAATCAGGTTAGGTACAATGCTATAAAAATAAGAAGATGTGGTATGATTGCCAATGAGACAATTATCCATAAAAGTTCAAATGAAGTGGATGTCAGCAATTATAGGCAACTGTACGGTCTTCAACGATGAGGAAAACCTATACAGTATAGTCGGCTGTAAAAGGCCCCGACATGAAAATTATGAAACAATTCAATTGGGAAAACTAACGACCTAATTTATAACCAAAAAAAATTACGAAAAACAAATATGACAGATATGAACCAACGACAACCACTGAACTACAGGCTCCTAACTTGGGACAGGCACATAAAGAATGTGGCGGGGTTAAACATGTTTATGAGCACTCAACCCTCCCCTAACCTGGGACATTGGTGTTGCAGCACAACATAAGAACAAACTATAAAAATCAGTTGAAAAGGGCTTAACTCATCGGATCGACACAAAGCTTTCAATAACTGCAAGCATTTTTGTGGTTTATGAATTATAATACAAGTATATTATAGACGAAGTTACTTTTCATGTAAATATTTAGTGTAAGATCTTTAATGTCCCACTGATAGATATAAAAAAAAAAATTGGACGATTGAGATATAAAATAACTAGTTTACCTCTGCCACATGTTCAAATGCCAAGGTCAGGAAACGTGTCAGTGGTTGATTTTTTTTATATAAATCTTTATGTATCTTTATGTTTATGTCATGTGAGTACTTTGGTGTTGATGGGAGATTATTTTCCAGTCTATTAAAGGGCCATTAGCTGTGGAATTCATGTTCATCGATTTGACTCAAATTCTCATATTTGATTTATAACACACTTAAACGTATATCCAATTTTTAAAAAGTCTAAACTAAACAATTTACAATGCATGGGATCAATAATATGTATCAGCATTTTGTGTGTATTTTAGTCCAAACACCATCTAAATAACCATCGAGGTGACCTCCGAAGACTGCCGACGGTCATATAACCCGATATAAACATAAGTATAGATATAAATAGATAGCGAACTCGGTCAATTGGATTTTTCTAGGTCTGTTTGATTTCATATTGTAGGTTAAAAATATATGTTAATCATCGTTTTTACCTGTATAAGAATGAGTTTTTGTGGATCAGTCAATCAAATGGTTTACCCTTGTTTCACTTTCATTGTTGACATTCTTTTCCTTTTAATAACTGAACACGCCTAATTCATGCGTAACCCGTCTATAGCTATAGGGTTAAGTTGAAGGTCACATGAATACAGATTAAATGAGGTCGAATTATTGTCTTGCAAGTGAATAATTCATCAGCGATGTTTCTTAGCTTATTTTGACAAAATTGAACCAAACTGGCTTCTAAAAGCGAATTATTATTTCACTATTTCACTTTCATTAATGATTGAACAAAAACAATCATATTTTTTTTTTTTTTATATCTCGTAGCTAATGCCCCTTTAAATTTATTCACAATTTTTTATACTAGGGGGCGATTTCGAGCATGACATATTGTAGACTATATTGTTGACCTCTAAATGACTTTTGTTTTATGTCGTTTGGGTTGATGTCATATTGACGTTTACCCTACTTAAAATTTTTACTCAATTGTATTCCATATGTTTGATGTCGAGTCTTAAAGGGAAGGGAGGGAGTCACTGTATACATTTAGACTTTTGCTTGATACAAATGTACATAACCGGCAAGATCTCTTGTGATTCTTTACACTATATACATGTATAAAAAAGCTAGGTTATATATTTTTTGTGAAATCAAATCGTCGTAACATACTATACATGTACAACACATAAGATCATCATGCCAATGATGCATTGTGTAGGACTTACTATTTCAGTAAGAAGACAGAAAATAAACACTTTATTGATTAACATGCATTCGTCGAAACTTAACCAGAAACGAACAACACCAACGATGATGAACATGATTATGTGATATTTTTTTTTTAAGTGGGAAGAAAAATGAAATAAACTATAAATGACTAGTTAAACGATTTAAAACATAAAAGATAAAATTATAAATAGAACTAAAATGAAAACATTTAACATATTTATAATTCGATTCCACCCACTATTTTGTTGTGTATATTAGTTCCCCACCCAGTTACTTGCACTTTATACGTAATTGATTGACAGTTAGTGTAAATCATGAATCAAATCTGTTTATACGGACATATACTTCAAGTAAAAGTGGTTTTATCATATTAATAAAGGAATGATTTTGAATGTGACAGTGATCCTTCCTGGCTCCTATCCTGTCTGTTGGGAATTCACATGGTTATCTAGATTTTTTTTAATCAGAAGTTGCATTTATCAAAAGATAAATTTCCGCTTTAAGCTACCCTAATCCGTTTCCAATATACTACTTTTATTAAAAGCCGTATATTACAAACAGAAAATCCTTTGATCCCATTATTTAGGTAGAGAAGTATTGCAGTAAATCAACCACCTTAAAACACAACTGACTTGATAATGACCCTGTATCGTAGCCATCATGACATGCGTGTTGAATTTGCTCCATTTATTATACGTTTGCTTCACCAAGTATTTATAAAATACGTCCTTGGCTTCACGAAATACTTAATGACGATCTAACATGTGGGGATATTTGCAAATTAGTGATACTGGGAAATTCATGGGATTCATCATTGAGTTTGAGCAGGTTGCCGATTTCAGTTTGGTTGATGTTGGTTTTTCGTGCAAGCGTTCGGTCGCAGTAGGGTTCATGTCATTTTCTATATGCAGGTTGACGGTTTTTAATCAGAAGAGGCCGTGTTTTGTCTTACGCCTTCAGTCGGTTTCAGCTAGGTTAATTTTTTTGGGGTTTTTGTCCAAGCTCTCGGTCTCGATAAGGTTCAATGTTGATTTTGTATGAAGGATGTCGGGTTCTGAAGGGTTCGTGTTGGATGTTTTGTGCAGACTGTTGGTTTCATTTGGTTGTATGTTGGTTTTTGCATGCAGGTTGTCGGTTTCTGTAAAGTTCAGGTTAAGTTTTTTTTGTAGACTCTCGGTTTCAGTATGTTGTTTGTGTATGCAGGATGTCGGTTTATGTAGGGTTTATGTTGTTATGAAGGCTGTTGCTTGTTGGTCACTCCAGTTTATGCAGTACTGCGATTTTTTCACCACAAATCAACTGTTGGGTCTTTGGACTCGCTGGCTCGCTTCAGTTTCGACAGATTAAGTTTTTAATAACGTTAAAAGGTAATTTAACTGCATGCAGTCTCTCGCAGACCAATTTCCTTTCCGCACACATGTTTTTTTTTTTGGCTTTAGAAAAGAAATACAATGAAAATAAAGTATATACCCGGCATAATTTTTCGCAATCCGCTCCTTTTAAGCTTTATGGACTGAAAAATAGAAATTAAAAAAAAACTGTTCGCAAGATCTAAATTTACTTGGTATTACTTTTACAAATAATGAAAGAAATTTTGGTTTTATTATTTATGTATATGAATTAACCATTAAATCAATGTTGGCAAGTGAAAGAGGAATTTATGTCGCTGGGTTGTTGTCTAATTGAAGAATACTCCACATCCTCTTTTAAATATGTATACTTATGGACCAGATGTTAACTGTATATAACATTTAAATTCATGGCAAAAAATAACACCACAACTTCCAGCTAGGTGACCAGGAGGTGTTCCTACAGACCGTTTTCTACATGTATTACCATTTTTACCAAACACATAAAATTTCAAACATAAAATAGAGCTTACGAAAAGACTTGTAATGAAAACATAACATAATTTTATTTTGATTGATTCATATGAGAAGTAGATTGTCAAGTGCTGCCTACAAGACTGATTCATAAAAACGTCTGAGAGAAGACGGCTGGGGAACTGTTTAATCGCTTCATCCTCCTCAACTGAATATTCTTTCCATTTTGACATATATCTGATTGAATGATGCCATTCATATTACGATCACTTACTTCTTTAACGTTGGAATGTTGTTCATTATGAGTTTCTTCAGGAGTTTCATTACCTACGGATAATGATCTCAAAAACGGTGGATGAGGTTCAAGATTATCCTGAATTAATTTTGATGTACTTGTCATACTGTCATCGCTTTCACTAACATTGTCATTGACAGGATGATCACAAACGACTCGGATTTCTAAAGAGGCATCAAATTGTGACGTATTACAGTCATTTTTCTTGCTAATAACGTATGGTGGAATTTGTTCCTTGATATTTTCTTTGCACAGAAATCGTTTTATATGTTTTGAAATTTTTATTAAACTTGAATGTCGGAGCAGAATATATAACCAAGGATCCAAAATCTGATTTATACCTGCCATCAGCACACCAAGCAAGTCAATGGCGTTATTTCTTCGCGGGACTATCTGGTTTACTAAAACGTTGATCTGAAAATTAAAAAAAATATACAATTAATAAAAAGTGATCGATATTTTTTTTATTCAGGAAAAGAATACAGGAAGCTTGAGGTAAAATACAAACTCTATATATATATATATCAGTAACGGAAACGAAATATTGCTCAACCCACGCGGTGATGCATTTTATATATATATAATAAGATACTTTGAAATGATTTTTCAAAATCTTAAACCATTACTGCAAATTAGACAATTGACATTGACGGTTTCTCATCTTTTTACTCTCTCGGATGGGAATATTGTCAAATAGCATGACTCTTTTTCAAAATAAGAACATATTACAGTAATATATCTAATGACAAATATATCTAGTTTGTTTTTTTTTACAAAATGAATACATTCATTGTATACAAATTGCTAAGTTCCATGTTATTAAATTGCTGTTATAGTCCCCTTTTCAAAGGATTCCAAGCTATTATAAATTCATCGCATATTTTAGCTTTTCGCTTTTTTTTTCCATATCACAAATTTCAATATCCTATTCTGGGACTAAATTTTATCACATTTTACTGTACATATTAAGTAATCGCATTGTTAAAAACTTTGCATCTGTACTTGGATATTGGTGTACTTATTCTATGTTACACCTAACATCACAGAGAGGTCAGCATCCTGTTTAAGGAGAAGGTCCGGTATGGGCTAATTTTGGCCTAAAATTTGAAGTACATCTGATGAAAGATTTTTAACATTTTTTTAAACACTTAAGTGTCTACTTCAGTCGATTCAATTAGTTTATGTTAAAGATTTGAATTGGTTTGGTCATTAATATATCAAATATGCCCAAAACATCACTTTTCAGGTTTTTTTTGTCTAAAATGGCCGCATTCGTGTTCAGTCTCAACCTTTATATATGTTATGTATTATCATCAAATACAACATATATTTAAATATCAAGACTGAACACAAGTGCGGCCACTTCCATTTTAGACAAAAACCGTTTAAAAATTAGCACAATTGATAAAATTGTGAAGATTTCAGTAATTTTGCATGAAGTTCCTGATGCATGTGCATTGTATTGTCAGAAACAGCCCATGTTTATGTAACAAAATTATTTTACTTTCCAATAAATAGCTAAAAGTTAACATTTTTAACAAATTTTTAAAACGCAAGATTTTGGGGCCAAAAATGGATCTTACCGCCTACTCCTTTTCAACTACAAATATTGTTGTTCTACGTGTAAGGTTCTTACAACTGTTCATATTATGTAAATAGTCCTATTAGCTGTTTCTTGAGTATTAAAAATGACATGGAGGTCTTGAATGAGCTTCGTTTCTCAGAGGATCAGTTTCTCTTCTTTGACAGTTATGATTTTTCTACTCTGTATACGACTATACCACATAATCTTATGATTGACTAACCATGCATTTTTTTCTAACTTATAACTGGTCTTTCATTTAAGTTGGAGTTATATATTTTTTCCAGTTGTTGAACTTCCATTTGTAAGCAAAGTTATGATATAGGATCTATTATCAAATCAGATTGGACGTAAGATCTGTTATTTATTGTGATTATTGTTATTATATGTGAATTGCAATGAGATTCCTGTTTGAATAAGTATAGTCATTTTGGAATTATCCGTTCTTACCAGCCTAGCTGAAGTCCATACAACATAGGATGAAATTCAAGTAAGACATTTAAATCAGATTGGATCTGTTTTGCATTCAGCTCAAGGTAGAAAAATGTTATATCTGAACTTTTTGAGTGCGTACTTCATGTCTAAAAGTCAAGTATTGATTTTATGATTAACATAGCAACAAAAACAAAAATAATAATTTAGTTTTTTTGTAAACACTCAAGGATAAATGCCGAAAAGCCATTTATTTTTTTGTTTAAAAATATATATGATCGTTAGGGAGATAACGTATGCCACCAAGTGACTTGCACTCCGATGATGACCTAACAAAACACCACTCGAAGGTAATTTTTAGAATACATGCAGATATTTAGGCGACATATGCACATAGAGGAATTTGTTTGCTTTATGTAAACTATATCATTCTTTGATACAAAGTTATTTTTCCTTTTTTTTTCCAACTATGTCCGATCAGATGAGAACGTTAGACATATGATTTCTCGTATCGGTTGAGTGTCAAACTCTCTTGAACGTTTATAAAGAACCCTTGCAGAAACTCTCAGGCAGAATATCAATCTCTAATCAACGAACCCTAATTTTTCCAGTGGCAGTCCAAATTTTCCATCCCACATCCCGATCGTCCTACCTGTCAGAACCTACTTATTGTAGATTTGTTAATTTGATCTCGTTTCGAATATGCATGACATATTTGTCACTGGACACAAAACAAGCAATAATCAATCAATGAATTGAAAATGTGGGAATTCAGTTGACGACTCTGACGATGACGATGACGATGAAGCAAGTACATTGAGTACATTATAAATACAAAAAATACAAATATATCATATTTGTTTTCTTACTTTTGTCGTTATAAAAACCACCTTTTTTATTGGGTAATTATTAATTGCAAAATCTTGAGCTCGCACCTGTATATTTTGCGCTAATTGCTATTCAAATGTCCTTCGAGTTTAATACATGCATGTATGAGTAACTAGATCAACCCGACAACTTTTAAGTAGCATTCAATAATATCACCCTTAACAAACACTATTTGTTTAATTAGTTGAAAATAACTGTTATGTTGTTTTTTTGTATACCTATCGGCATAACATCTCTTTTATCAACTACATCTCTTTTTTATTTGGAATACGATGTTTATTATTTATCAGTGTACTTGTAAGTTTTGTGTTACACAGGTATTTAATTTTGTTTATTGACTATGGTTTACAAAATGTTTCCTATAGTATCAAATTTTATGGTTTCGCACCGTCAGCTCAGAAAAAAATGTAATGAATATCTGGACATCAAATTCGATTAATTTCATTAATATTAATTGATTCTCGTGTTGCGTATGAATTCGAGATTGGTTATCATACGATAAATGTTAAATCGATTCGTATTTCTCAAATAAAGGTGAAATTAAACTGAAAATTAAAAAATCCTTGGTACAAGCTGGATTTTGGAGTGGTGGTTATCATAGAAATTATGTCAGGAATGCGCATTTATACTTCTAAATTGAAACCAAATGCATTCTTATGAAAATGACTAAAGTGACACCCAAATATATTTTCCAGCACTGATAAGTTTTCTCTAGTGATGTAATTTCGTAAATGTGAAACACCACACTAATGAGTACTTATAATCTAAAAAAGACAACCCATGCTGCAGAATTTAACCATACGTAAACCTACACCTCCGTTTCCAAAAATATATGGAATTGACATGGGTTACTTAATTTAATCAATGCAAAAAACAATTTAAAGCTCTGTCTTAAATTTGCTTTTTATAATCTTCACAAAAAAATATTATGATTTGAACCGTTTATTTCTGATGGTGGGTATATATCCGGCTGGTACTTCACTGGGAACATCTCAGTTTTACTAATTATTGAATTTCAGGTATAATTGCAACACTGGCTCACCAGATAAGCCCAAAATACAGCTAAGAATATGTATATACACAGTTGATCGTAAGGATATGCACAGTTCAACCAAGAGAAGCAAACATACAAAATGTAAAAGTAGCCGTAACACTTTCATGAGCTGTGGACGCTTGTCTATAAAAAATATAATGCAGATCTCTAGAGAGACGTCTCTTTCGATCAACTTCTACTGTATTGGCGTCAAATCAAATTTCCTTTTATCATGTTGTCAATCCAGATTTGGATCTTATATCTATAAAATCTTTGACTTTGACTATGCTGTCAACACATAGGTTGAGAGTTAGAACCCCACTCGTGTCAAGGTAGTTTGACTCCGATCTTATTTGACTGCTTGTTTTCCTGTCGAAGGTCGAGGTATTCCAGCATCCTCCACCAAAAAAAAACCAAACGAATAGGTGCCATGATATAGTTATGTGTACTGAAAGTGGCGTTAAACACCAACAATCAATCTATCAATCCTTTCACACTGGAGTAGAGGCCTGGGGCAATTTTAACCCCCCTCCCATTTTTTTACAACATTTTTTTTGCAAATGAAAAAAATATGACAGAGGACACTGACTAACTCTAAATATATCAGTCATTAAAAGTTTTTTTTTCTTTTTTGCTTGCTTCTTTCACACTTTCAGAAGTTTGCCCCCTTTTCAGTCTACACCTACGCCACTGTTTTATCGTGCATACAAGTGTGTATACTTACATTAATAGGAAGCCAACAGACAGTAAACACGAGTGTTATAGCACACAGGAAGATCACCAAGCTTCTTTCTATCTCTCTTTTAATGGAAGTTTTAGATCGTCTGGCTCCGTGTCGTCTGTCAATGGATGGCGAATTTTGTACTAGTCTTTTTTGTCTCATTTGAAGCAGAGTCACTACCACAACAATATTACAACACAGGTTTACAATAATCACAAGAATATTAAAAATTGCAAAAGTGTAAGCATATCCAATATCGGTATTACTCTCCCTGTGGTAATTCAGAAAACACCAAGATCCTGGAAATTGTTTCTCGTAACTCCCGAAGCCTAACAATGGCAACGAACAAAAACAAATAACAAACAACCACAGTCCACCAACCACGAATGCAGCTTTCTTCTTTGTCACTGTTCTTTTGTAGAAATATGTGAATCGCAAAGCCAGTACACGTTCTAAGGACATGGTACAAACTAACAATGGTGTCACAACTCCGAAAAATATCATCACAAAAGCATGGTAGAAGCATAATGGCTTGCCTCCTACCCATTTTAAATTATTAGCATATACTAAGATTGCTATCGGACTAGTTAAACATATGCCAAGCAAATCAGTACATGCTAGTCCTGCCAAAAGAGTATAAAACACTGTCTTCTTAGCTTCATTAGATGACGTGTATAAGACAACAAGTGCTAGTATATTTCCCACAATTCCTGTTGTCATCATAAGGGTAGGGGTGAGAATAGACAGATCCTTAGAGGTGGTACAGTTTGCACATAAGGTTCCTAAGTCTGTTCGATCTGTCATGTTAATTGTTGTCAAATTTAGCGCCATCTTTCAAATCGTCTTTGATGACTGGACCTAAAATTCAAAATGTAAAAATAAATTCGATTTCATGTTTTAGGTTTAACGAAAATGACTGACAGATCACGTAAACGTTAAATACCTTTATCAATAATATCAACAAGATTTAAAAAACGAAGGAAAAAAATATAACAAAAACATGCACTAGAATGCTTTTTCTCGCCGCATTAGAGTAATAAAAATACTGATCTAGCGATTATTTTAATTCAGAATATACTATTTGGGCCTATTTATTTAGTATAAAGACCAACTGTTCAAATTGAAAACGTTAAAAGGAAAGTCATATATCTATTTTTTGTAATTTTCAGACGAATATATGGAATGAATCATACTTCATACAGATAAAAAGAAACAAAAAATATAAACACATAAATACAGATATAAATTACACATAGATATTCAAGGCCTTGCAAGACATTCGAAGGTCATATCTTTTAGTCATGAATATGAAAGAACTTTTACACTGAACTGAACTTCGTCCGTTTTCTCGGTCGTTTTCTCTGGCTTATATTAAAGTAGAACACTTTGTTTAACATTGTTTACAAATTTAACCTAATAATATGTTCCATTAGATGAAGAGGATGCCGTTTTATCTTAAATTAAGATTCCATGCTATTTTAAAGCTCAGAAAGTATACATATATTTTCATACAAAATATGCTTACATTATCTATGTTAAACTTTATGTGCTTACCATGTTCAAATGGTTAGGCGGGAATACATAAACTGAAACTGATGCTTAACTTTCTAATTATATCAAAATAATCCATTTCAGTATATAACAACGATTGAACAATCACACCAACACATTTTTTTCATATGAAAAAGGACAATAAACTGCAATATTTGTCATGATTGACGTCAGAAATGTTACAGAAGAGTAAAATAACATTGTGTAGTACACCATTCCTCTTCAAACCTAACGGCAATTCAAACATTATTATAACACGATTTGTCATTAATCAAAATTATCAAACACTTGACAGGAGAAATAAGAGAGTTTGTATTATATTGGAAATTTTATTTACTAACATTGTTCAGCCAATCTCTGGTCACTCCAGTGACTAACAATGACTCCTTTATATTTACAGATAAGGACAATACAATCAGAAATGGACCCTAACAGCGACATCTGGCAAAATCATTTGAAATATTTTATGAAAGTCACCGCGACCTTAATTAGTATTTCAGTGTCTTTGAGTTATTGTTACTCGTTAAAGTAGTTCATTAAAAATCTCAATTTCGACAGCTTACATTTTGAAGAAAACATAAGTAGCTGCTTTAATTCATACATGAATTCTGAAATTAACTCTCTAAATCAAAGTTATAATGCCCTCAAATAACTTAAAACCGTTATTAACGGTTATCATAATCTGACAATTTTAATAATTGTAAAATCATTACTTAATGCATTCATGATGGAAACTGAAACTCCTCGTTATAAAGATGATCTATAATGATAACATTATCCGGTGAATTATTTACTGTCTCTCACTGCACTGAAGAACTTGTCAATATAGTTCTTCGTTTGCATTACAGGAAAACCTTGTCACATTACAAAAAAGTATGACAAAAATATCGGATATTTGTTGACGAACAATATGTCGCACAACTAAATATCCTAACATAAAAAATAAAGAGATGCAGTTGATTGACAAAATAGAAACATAATGCATTGGGAAGAAAAAAGGACACAGATGTAAACATCTATAGATCAACATTGAGCAAAACATAGTATAGTATAGTAAGCTATACAAAGCTTCAAATAGCAAAATGTGAAACAATTCAAAAGAGAAAACCAGTAGCCTTGGGTATACTAAAACAATAAACGAAAACAGTTATTATTATAGCAAATAGCAACCAACGACAACCACTGGATTATAGGGATAGGCACAAATAAAAAATGTTGCGGAGTTAAACATGTTTGTGTGAGCTAAACACTCCCCTAAACCCCTAAATCTGAGACAGTGATGCAGAACACGACATAAAAAAAACTGTAATTATAAGTTGGATCATTAGATCGATACTATAGGCACAAGAACGAATAACAAAACACATAAAGAACCGATTTAAGAGTACACATAATTACTGAAAGCTAGTTTTATCGTTTTAATACGATAATAAAGTAAAATCTCTGAAGATTGAAAACTCCAAGGGATATATTTTTTATCTTATTTCTCTCCGGGGGTTTCAATTTCGCCAGTTATCACAAAGAAGTAGAAACTAAACATACACATTCTCTGTCATAAATTTAAACTTGAAGTCAGCTCACACATTTGAATTAGGTAAATTCATAGTGGACTTACAAAGAGCTACTGTGGATTCATTATTATTCGTGGGATATTAATTTTCGTGGATTTCGTGGTTAAAGGCGATCCAACGAAATACAAATTTTCTATAGGCTTGTATGCAGACTTTGGCAAAACCACGAAATCAAATATCCACAAAAATTAAATCGGTACCCACGAAAATTAATGTGCAATTAACTGAAATTATTTGGGTTCTTTTTGACCTTAGATCTTATAGTATGGGAACTGGGAAAGGTTTTCATCATAACGATACCCCTCCCCTGGTTCTTATTTGTAAGTTACCAAAAAATACGTCATACTTTTTTTCTAGGATACAGACCAAATGGGGTCGTTTAGTAGAGTCAGATGAGTTTTTTTTCAATTGCTGTCGTTATATTTGTAACTAAAAGATCGCGACAGCCATTGACAGTAAAACCTTATCCGGCTCTACTAAAGGACATCCCTTTTCCCAGACATAAGCTATTATTCAGTGAAGTTTTAAAGAATGATCTTTGTTTACTTAGATAGTTTTTTTTATCATTAAGAATCTATCAATGTTATTTTAATTTCAATAAAAAAAAATGCTACATCCTCTTGACACATAAAAATTAAAACTGTCGTGAAATAATCGAAAAAGATTTAAAACGTTTTCCGTCTTAAACAGAGCGTATACACTGTAGCAATTTGAAATAAATATTCGTAGCATTTTAATGGATTAACAATTACAAACGAAAAATAATAGAAAATTTGAGATCCTACTGTACCTATCAGGTTGCTCCAATTTTTCAACTATAAAACCCATTTTCTATATTCCATGTACCCCACAAGAACACACGTTGGTCATCATTTTTTCGTTACTATTAAAACTCAGATAAAAAAGGCGTATAATGGTTGTTTTAGTAAAAGTATTTCAACGTACCTTGCTTGAGTAAATCCAACAAAAATAACTCCGTTACAAATTAACTTTTTATCGTTATGTTATTTGCCTATCAATTTTGACGATCAAGTGATAACCATATGATGTTATGTTGACTGAAATTGATTTTCCATCACGTCGAAAGTTTTCTGTTTATATTCCCTTTCATACAAACATCTGTAAAAAGCTTTTGATGAAAAAGTCTCCACACTTAGTTTGAATGACTACTTAATACATAAATTATAATTTACCACAAATTTCCGTGTTATCAAAGTATCTACACAACTATCACTTCTCTTTTCAACTTGTTATAGGTCATATGATTTATTTCTTTTACATTAATGATTAAATTAAACTTATATTTGTCTATCAATTATGATGGGATTTGACTTTGATTACAAATCGCATCCGAACTCCTCAATTTGCCAAAAAAAATCACGAATGCTGGTATACGATGGAATGTATAAATTAATAATCCCCTCATGGTAATGAAATGACCAGTCGCAATTAAACCACTGCGAGAAACTAAAGGCTCCCCTCAACTAGGAAGTATCGCTGTCCTGACATAACTTGTGTTTCAATAAATCCCATTGAATTAGATGAAATGCATTACATAATGATAAATCATTGAATGAAATAAAATGCATTATATAATCATTGAACAATGAAATAAGATCAATTATGTAATTTTTGAATTGAATAAGACTCTTTTTTATATTAAATCATTGATTTGAATAAGATCCATTATGTACTCATTAAATTTGATGTAATCCATATTAAACGCGTACAGAGATTTGAAGAAGAAAGAAAGTGGTGCGCACATCTATTTTTACAAGAAGAAAGAAAGTGATGCGCACATCCATTTGTACAAAAAGAAAGATGTACACAGCTATTTGTACAAGAAGAAAGAAAGTGATGCTCACAGCAATTTGTACAAGAAGAAAGAAAGTGATGCTCACAGCTATTCGTACAAGAAGAAAGAAAGTGATTCTCACAGCTATTTGTACAAGAAGAAAGAAAGTGATGCTCACAGCTATTCGTACAAGAAGAAAGAAAGTGATGCGCACAGCTATTTGTACAAGAAGAAAGAAAGTGATGCACAAAACTATTTGTTCAAGAAGAAAGAAAGTGATGCACACATCTTTTTGTACAAGAAGAAAGAAATTGATGCACACAGCCATTTGTACAAAAAGAAAGTGATGCGCACAGCTATTTGTACAAGAAGAGTGAAAGTGGTGCACACATCTTTTTGTACAAAAAGAAAGTTATGTGCACAGCTACTTTCACAAGAAGAAAGACAGTGATGCTCACAGCTATTTATACAAGAAAAAAGAAAGTGATGCACACAGCTATTTGTACAAGAAGAAAGTGATGCGCACAGCTATTTGTACACGAAGAAAGTTATGTGTACAACTAATTGTACAAGAAGAAAGAAGTGATGCGCACAGCTATTTGTACTAGAAGAAAGTTATGTGCACAGCTAATTGTACAAGAAGAAAGAAAGTGAGGCACACAGCTATTTGTACAAGAAGAAAGAAAGTGATTCTCACAGCTATTTGTACAAGAAGAAAGAAAGTGATGGGCACAGCTATTTGTAAAAAAAGAAAGGGATGCCCACAGCTATTTGTACAAGAAGAAAGGGATGCGCACAGCTTTTTGCACAAGAAAAGGGATGCGCACAGCTATTTGTACAAGAAGAGTGAAAGTGATGCACACAGCTATTTATACTAGAAGAAAGAAAGTGATGCACACATCTATTTGTACAAGAAGAAAAAGTGACGCACACATATTTTTGTACGAGAAGAAAGAAAGTGATGCACGCATCTATTTGTACAAAAAGAAAGTGATGCGCACAGCTATTTGTACAAAAAGAAAGTGATGCGCACAGATAATTGTACAAGAAGAAAGAAATTGATGCGCACAGCTATTTGTACAAGAAGAAAGAAATTGATGCGCACAGCTATTTTACGAAGAAACAAAACAATGAGCACATTGGTTTCTATGAAGAAACACTGAAACGAGTACTGTGAGAGATAAAATGAACATCCTGCTGATATTCTCGCAACCAACGAACACTTTAAAAAAAAAACGAAATAAAGCGGCGAATTATTTTGCTTGACCTGAAATTTCAATAAGTGACAAGAAAGATTACTTTTCATATCCAATGATTCATTCTCTTTTTTTATGCCAAAATGTCTGCACCTGCATACATAGTCAAGACATATGCATTTCCCAAATGATTTGCTTTGATAGTGTCTGTGATATGACAACGTCAATATATATAAGAAGATGTGGTATGAGCTAGAGCCAATGAGACAACTATCCATCCAAGTCACTATGTGTCAAGACTTCAATGTCGAATTCACTGATCAATGATTTTTATTCTAATAACATTAACATTCTGGTAGCTTAACTTATTGGAATATTCCCTTTATTTGTTCTTTCATATGTTTCATTTTACTTTAATCGATTTTATATCTTACATTATTTGTCGGCCACAAAGATCATAACAGTTTTGGATTGCATGACGAATTGATATCAACATGGACAACAATACAGTCTGAATATATCTTGATAACAGAAATTGATAATGTCTTTTGACAATCAGAAAAAGTTCCTAAGCTCTCAGTCAGTAACTGTAATCAATGCTTTGATCTACTAACCTTTCAATTTGAGATCACCTGACCCAAAGGGCCAGTGTGAGCTATTTTTCATCATTTGTAGTAGATCGTCGGTCGTCGTCGTTAACTTTGACAAAAATTTCTCCTCTGAAGTACGGTGCCAAATGCAATATAAATTGGCCACAAACATCTTAAGAATGTTTAATTTCAAAAATTATGTCAGATGATCCCGCCGACCAAAAAGATACATGCCGCTATGGTTAAAAACTAAAAAAAAATAGGGATATAAATCAAGCATTATTTAATATTTTTTCCAATCTGTTACAGAAATAGATAGAGAAAATCTACAAAGCAAAAATAATCAGAAAACCAAGGTCTACCTACTATCCTTTTTTTTTAAGCCAAAATCACTGATCAGAAGTCTCCTCCAAACATTTTCGGCAAACTTAGACATATAAGACGTCATAAATAGCCCAAAACGCCAAACGACTCCTGAAAGGAGTACATGCCCGTTAAATGAACATTTTTACCAATTTTTGAGTTTGAAAAAAAGCACAAATGATCACCTAGACAAGATCTACAACATGTGAAAAATCAATAGATGATTCCACTATAGAACTTTATTATTCCGTATGTTTTTTGCTTTTATCGTGAAAACTATTATATACAGAGAGAAACTTGAAAAAGTAAAATCATTATCAGCATGAGCAGATCTACAATTAAGTCCACATGGTCGAAATCGTTTGTCGACGCCTTATTGGAGTTGTCGCCTTTTTACTAAAAAAAAATGAAAACAACACGTTATAAATTTAATGCTTCCGAACGCTTTTCTGGATTTACCTTCATCAGGAACGCTCAAAGCCGAATATTTGAAAGACAAGGCCGTATAAAACCGAAACAGTTGAAGAGCTATATATAATCAAAAATGACCTAAAATAATAGCCAAATCCTTCTAAGGCCAACTTTGCCTGAGGGAGTTTAAACCTTAGTTTCTTTACAATTTCAAAATTATATACGGGCAAATTTAGAAAGGTTAGTTATTAATCATGTCAGTACCGAAGTACTTACTACTGAGCTGATGATACCCTCGGGGACTGATAGTCCATCAGCAGAGGTATCGACCCAGTGCTGTAAAAAATGAAACACGTTATAAATTAGTAACACGATTTTTACTCAACTTTTCGTTTTTGATGGAAACTATTATATAAGTAAATATAGCAAAAACTGTAAACATAAAAATGTTTTGAAAATGGGATTCACAAATAATACCAGTTGACCGAAATCAGCAATCGACCCATTATATAAGAGTTGATGTCCTTTAATTAAGATTTTCACCAAATTTTTTGAAACCTTTAATCTTGAAAACTATAATTGGTAGATAGAAAGTATAAACCTCAAAAAAATAAGTAAGGAAAGATCTTCAAATAAGTCAACATGTTTCAAATTGTTATTTGGCTCCTTATGAGTTATTGGCCTTTAATGGCAACTTTTACCCATTTTCGAGTTTTGAGAGCAAAAATTGATACAGATCGATGCAGACAAACTGTCAAAAGTAAAAATGATCAACAGTTTGAAATAAAGAAGATTCAGTATGATTGTCAATGAGACAACTATCCATCAGAGACCAAATTACGTAGATAGATATAGGAAGATGTGATTATACAGATATGAGTGCCAATGAGACAACTCTCCATCCAAGTAACAATTTATAAAAGCAAATCATTATAGGTCAAGGTACGGCCTTCAACACGGAGCATTGGCTCACACCGAACAGCAAGATGTATAGAAGATAATGCCCTTATGATAAATGACCAATATTAGTGTTTTTAACTAATACATGTATCTTGAATATCATAACACATCGACTTAAACTTCGAACATCAAAAATGATCGGCAACTCCAGATCTATGTATATACTGACAATTTCTTTTATTCTTTTGCAAATAAGTTAATATGATAAAAAAGTCAATTTACTCCTTACAGGAGTTGCGGACCATATATCATAATTCTAGTCCAGTTTGCCTATGCTTTTGAAAAATCTGTCCAGTAAAAATGACCAGTAAGACAAGAGCTTTGTCCATATAGTTTCAGTGCATCATAAATATTCATGCTGAATTGTATCAATTTTATATAAAAATGCCAGGTGAGCAATACAGGCTCCTTGGGGCCTCTAGTTATTTATCTCTTTAAGTAACTTTATGATTTGGAACCTAGTATTCTGCATTTGGTTTAATAGTTTGTTGATACAAAACCTTTGAATAAATGAGGTTGTAGAGCTCGTAAGTCGATGGAATTTGAAATTGTACCCGTTCTAAGCCATTAAGCAGACGATCGTCGTTGTAACTTTATTTTGTACCTTAAATGTAAGTGTTATGGGCTTTGAAATAAGAAATTTTTAATACTTCTTTTTGAAATTCCAATTTTTGTATTGGTTAATTAAGACGACGGTAACATTATAACCGCGGCTCATTGGGACGTATTTTTTTTAATGTTACCCTCAAGCAATAAACCGTTTGAAAAATAAACTGACAAAGCAAAACATTTATAATTTAAAGACCATAGATGCAGAAATAGAATATATATAGATTTTACCACTGTAACGAGAGTAATACGATATTTCTCCGCTCAAGACAGATAAATTTTCAAATCCAAAACGCGACACTCGCCGAGCGGTTTAAATATTTAAAATTTATCTGTCGAGAGTGGAAAAGTTATCGTATAGCACGAGGTTTGGTGATATAATCCGTTTCTCTTATGATTTTTAACTATATGCCTTCTTTGTCAATGATCTGTAATCTGGATAACAATCTGCTCCATCGTCCTTCTATAATTTTGCATTAACTTTAAATTTCACCCTGATACCAAAACCATATAAACCTTATAAACTATTCCATGAGATGATAGGAAA
The DNA here is from genome assembly GCF_021869535.1 of Mytilus californianus. Classification (NCBI taxonomy): domain Eukaryota; kingdom Metazoa; phylum Mollusca; class Bivalvia; order Mytilida; family Mytilidae; genus Mytilus; species Mytilus californianus. The sequence goes on from NW_026262581.1 coordinate 79,140,872, forward strand.
TATCATGTAAATCAAAGATACAACTAATATTAAATATATGCAGTTTATAAACTATGTGTTAAACCTATAAGGATGCAACTTCTTTTGGAAGTGCCCACTTTAGATGATTGATTGATTGTTGGTTGCTTAATGTCAAGTGGCAAATATTTCATGCATGTTCAGGACGAGAACAAATTAACAATAAATACAATTGGTAGGTGTTGAAATTGAGGCCGTCCGGGATAAGTTCGGGAAAATTTCGACTGCCACTGGAAAATGAGGGTATATTGGATAGAGACAAAAATTTGGCCTTGCAACAGGCCACCTACATACCCATCAAAGAGTTGTTGTAATGGTTCTTAACGTGCAGAGAGCGCGACATTCTCTCCACACGAGGCATCGGATTTAACGTCCCCATTCTGACCAGACGTGGCTTGATACATCCCGCACAGCCAAACGGACGCCCAACTTTGGCAAAGGTTTTACTGCCGGTCGGAAGAAGACCTGTAGTGACCATATTTCTATTCCCCAGTCACCCTTTAGATGATTTAAATGTAATGGTTTGGTCTTTTGGTGTTTTTGAGTTTTTGTCTACGAATTTCCAAACGTTTATGATATTTATTTCCCAAGGTATTGTTCCAAGATATTGGGTTTCGATATTAGTTGATGAAGGTTATTCAAAGAAGAGAGATATTTACCCTTTCTCAGTGAGTGATATATAAGTCCTCAGTTTTGCCAAATTGTGTAGAAGTCTCCCAAAAATCGAAATTTTCATAACACAATCCGATAAGTGGTATGCTTGACATATTTAAAGGGGTACCACAAGGTTCCATCCTTGGACCCATCCTATTTAATATTTTTATAAATGATTTGTTCTTTTTTGTAAAAAATTGTTCTTATATAATTATGCTGATGACAATACTTTGTCAAAGTCTGGAAATTCCTTACAAGATGTAATTTCTGCTCTTAAGGAAGACAGCAATTATTTAATACAGTGGTTTTCTTCAAATAAAATGTAGGCCAACCCAGAGAAATTTCAAGCTATCTCTCTTGGCAAAAAAACACATGATAAAAAGGTTGTGTTTGATTTGAATGGTATTTCTATATCATGTGAGGATGAGGTAAAACTACTTGGAGTTACAATTGATTTTAAATTAAACTTCAGTTTACATATTTCAAATATTTGTAAAAAGGCTGCAAGGCAATTGAATGTTTTGAAAAGAATTGGGAAACACCTAAACAAACTGAGTAAACCTACAATTTATTACTCTTTTATTATGTCAAACTTTAGTTATTGCCCTTTGACTTGGCATTTCTGTGGGGAACAAAATACCAGAAAAATAGAAAAAATACAAAAACGAGCGCTTCGCTTTCTTTATGAAGACCATCAGAATTCATACGAAACACTCCTGCAAATTTCAAACCTTCCATCACTAAAAACTCGTAGGATGCGCTCAATTGCCTTGGAGACCTTTAAAATAATTAATGAAAAATGTCCAGTATTTATTCAAGATCTAGTTGTTATAAAAAAACAATTCATATAATTTCAGGTATGTGAACACTGCTGAGGTACCTAGACCTAGAACCTCAAGTTATGGTAAAAGATCCTTTAGATTTGAGGCAGCACAAGTATGGAACTCCCTTCCCAATGAGGCTAGAATTATGACCTCTTTTGACCAATTTAGGAATTATATAAATTCCTGGTGTGGGGGTCAAAAATGCAACTGCAGTTCATGCCGTTTCCATCCAGTGCTGTCTCAAAGCTGAAATTTCTTTCTTTCTTTTAATTTTTTATTATGACCTTTTGCTCTGCTTTTTTATGCATTTATTATATATACCTGCTATTAAATGCCAGTGCTGAATAATTTATTTATTTATTGCTTTTATGCTTTTTAGTTTGTTAGTATTTTAAGATACCTAAGTGATTTGCTGGTTCCCCCATTCAATGCACATAGAGGTGCTTGCCGCATGAGCTTTGACTCTGGAGGCTCAGAAATCAAAATTAATTTGCTTTCATTATATTTGCATGCTGTTTCATTTTTATTTATTAGTATTTGCATGATGCTGCATGACTTTTATGTGATAGTCGGTTAAAGAGCTCACCAGAGCTCACGTTTTTTGTCTGTTATTATGTATATATTTGCCGACTCTAAATAAAATTACTTTCTTACTTACTTACTTACTTACTTACTTATAAAACATATTAAATCAATTGTCGTCTTTGTCTACGTTTCCCAGTGGCATGTGAATCAAAATAAGATAATTCAGAGTTGGTGTTATTTGAGACAGCAACCTATAAGAAGATAAGGAACACAAGAAGGTTAGTAAGCGACCTTCAGTATATTCGGACACAAGTCAAACTAGAACTATGTTACGCTCAACCAGAGACTAATAATATCTTTACACTGTTTTACTTGCAAACACTTTAAACTGTTTCACTCAGGGTTTCCAAAATTTCATACAAAGAACTAATACGTAAACATTTATTAGTCACCAAGAAGCAAATACTTAGATGACATGCATGACGACCGTATTTACAAAAATAAGAAGATGTAGTATGATTGCCAATGAGACAACACTCCACAAGAGACAAAATGACATAGAAATTAACAACTATAGGTCACCGTACGGCCTTCAACAATGAGCAAAACCCATACCGCATAGTCAGCTATAAACCGTATTGTAGTTTTCTGACTTGGAAATGTGACAAAGTTCGTAATTTCCCAACCACATTACATTGGCATAATTAGACCAACGAAAATATAGATACTATATAAACTAATCTTTACAATTATTGTAAATGGTTAGCCCAATGGTAGGTTAAAATTTCCTAGATTAGAATATCAACCAAAACAAGTCCAAAGGGATTTTTTTCTACAACCTCATTTATTTCTCTCATGTAACGAACAAACAGTAATCAAATTCGAGGCATCTGTAGTTTACCAATGTTCAAATCTCTTAAATCCATTAAGAAGATACAAATCAAGGTGAAAACAAAAACTGAGAAAATTAGTTTAGCATTGAACAGCTGATTAGAAAACCACTAAAAGATAAACGATTTAACCATTATTGATCCTGAACTTTTCGCAAGCTTTAGAAACAAAGTTATGACAGTAACCGTGTAAATCAGACTGACAGATACAGATACAGTTAATATTTTCTCAATACGCCGATGCAACCACAGATGAAAATATCGCATGTTGTTTCCCGTAAGAAAGAGATTAATGTTTGGAAGCTTTCAATACAAATAACAGAAATAAAGCAAGTACCAGTGCATTTATTTCACGTTCACGATATCGACATCGGTTTACAGTGTAATAAACAGAGTTAATGATATCATTGTAATAGAACCACGGAAGTGTCTATTTTACTCCCATGATATAACCATGGAAATAAAATAAAATACTTCCATGATATAACTAACAGTATTTCATTAATGTCAACCCACATTTTATACAAAACAGAACTGCTGTTACCAGAAACATTTTTAGCTTTTTATGCTTTGTGGCTAGTACAGACAAAAGAAGTTATTCAAACTCAAAATCTCCCCGCGTTTCAACATTATAAATCTGTTATAATGAATTTATTAGCAATGAATATTGATAAACTGTGCAATGCATATGGGATATAATAAAAAATCTCAACAATGATAATTTCCCATTAATATGTATTTTTGATGGGTCTAGATTGAAGTGTTATTGTAATTATAGTAAAACTATTAACGCGATGTAGCCACGTAAAAAAAAAACTCTTCAGGAGCTACGGGGGAAAAAGATATAAATGTTTATAGAATCTATTTCTATACATGACATTTTTGTAAATAATTAAGCATCTGGTTTGGTAGAAGCAGATTTTTATAAATAAAGAGTGAATGTTATAAATCGCATGCAGTTTCTTCCGTTAGTTTATATAAACTGGAGTCATCCAGCGGAATGCAATGCACTAGCCCGTAGCGGATTCATAAAATGTCATCACACTGGGTGGCTTATATAACTTTTTTTTGTAAAAGAAAACAGCATTTGTCGCTCCTGTTCTTTGGAAAAATCATCTTTACATGTTTCAATTTAAACGCTATTTTTTTCCAGGAATTCTGGTATATTTTGAAAAATCTTACTTAACACGAAGAGAACAAAAGTAAAAAATGCCGAGTCAGCTACTTGCGAATTATCAATGAGATCTATATTTGTACTGTCAACTCAAATTAAACAATATTAAAAACTCCAATTAATCAATTGATGCCATGGTAAAATCCTTCACAATCATTGAAAAATGAAGGGTTTGTTCATTTTTTTGTTGTTTCAATATTGTTTAAGTTCATTTCACTACTAAAAGTTTTATGGGAAATGCCATTTTTACAGCGGATGACCGTGAGGTCATTCCGGTGTATTGCTATCGCCTAAATTTCCATTATGTAAATTAGTTTTGGGTTTTTAACCGATCTATAAACATGATAAATACGCCGACAACATCTAGTGCAAAATAACATTCCTTATCGCTTGCTATATATTCATTTCTTCAATGAATACTCATCAAATATTTTTTTTAGAACATAATTTAATAATATTAAAATGTTTAATATGTATGTAAGTAAAAATTATTAATATCTATGCAGACGTACAGAAAAAAATGTGTTAACGCATGCGGAAGAATATCTCAAGAACGATTGCAATCTCCTATAAAGGAGGTGAAGATTATATACAGATACATGCAGAGTTATTGGCCCTTGCTCTCTCGTTTTGCGGGAAAATATGAATGCCTACTCAAATCCAATCTATAAGAAAAATCGAATTATTATAGAAGAGTGTCCCCCATGCACTTGCACTGCACTATTAATAATTAGTAGAATAGAATGATATACAAATGGATGAAAATTATATATACATGTAACTGTAATATACAAATATTAATATTAATATAAACCAGAGTATATTGATTTGTATCACTACAATACATATATATATATATATATATATATATATATAAAATAGTTATTACGGTGATGCTGAATTCCCTTTCATTTATTTATCTTCCACACAAGAACTTGTCTCAGAAAAAAAATACATCTGTACATAAACCTCACTTTCAGGTATAAATATGTGATTTTTTTTTCTGAGACAAGTGCTTGTGACATCCACAATAACTTGCGGTCATCCGATGTTCAGTACTTCAGTACTTTGATTTAAAAATTAAACTCCTGCGCGTAGAATCTCAATACCACAATTAATCCCGTATTTCTGTGATAAAAATAGAATGATCATCGAAATTTGAAACTCGTTTATATCGAAACAACCAAGACGTTATTTATTTGAATTGGTTTTATGTCACCCTCACATTTTTCTGTACAAGTCCCAGACGAAATTTACAAGGCACCAATTTTAAGTTTAGTCCAGTTATAATGATATACAGTTTGAAGCACTCGACTCCAATCTTAATTGACAAGGATTGTCATATTTCCTGCCGAAGGTCGATCGTTCTGTCCGGGTACTCTGGCTTCCTCCACGAATAAAAACTGACTGAAAGTGGCGTTTAACAGCAATCAATCAATCAGCCATTAAGTTTGGATAATGGGCCAACCACGATATCATAGGAGGCTAGGTACGTTTTTCTATGCGGATTTGTAATGTACGTTCTTTTTCTACAATCAGCCAATTATTGTACAAATAACAGGTATACACATATGTTTTTATTTAGTGTACTTGTACAGAAAAATGTTCATTTTGGGGTCCCCTAAGAGGTCCGCGATGAACATGTCGATTTCTATGTATAAAAAAAGACAAAGACAACAATTCTGAATTAAAATGCTAAACAAAAAAGTGCAAGGCAACAGTCTATGTACATTTTCCCAAAATACATAACCAATTTGTACTCATCAGGAAATCTCAGAGGAATCTCCCTTATCCCATGTAAACAAAACCGAAGACCAAAATGGTAATCAAGATTGAAATCCGAACACGCCAGTATACTATAATTGTTATTCGGGTCTCAAATCACATGTGAAGATCCCGAATAACACAAAAAAGAGAGGCGAAAAATACCATAGAGACATTCAAACTCATGAGTCGAAAACAAACTGACAATGCCATGGCAAAACACGAATATTAAATTGTTTAATTTCATGTTGGTATTATTTTAGTTTTTTTTTTTTATATGAATTGAATTTTGAATAAAAGAGCATATTCACATCGACGTGCTTTTAAAAGTACTATTATTGTGGTAAAATGTTTGATGTACACTGATTGGTTTTGGTAAATAATTGTCATTTGTCTGTCGTAATATGGATTTAAACAATGACTGTCTTCTGTTTCGTTGGCCACATGTAAATATTAGTTTTTCAAAAGTTAATTAAACCACATGCATATTTACCTCATCGAAAGACAGTAATTATATAACATTTATTTGTCTTCTGTTATCGCATGAAACGAGATTAATGCAAAATGGGAAGGATAGAGATGAAAAAAAAACCCGGCCCATGTTGATTTTGGGAAAAACCTTTGATAGTCTCGCTCTGTTAAATTTATTCCCGACTTTTTCTAGGCAAAGGATGACTCAGAGCTTATCATTTTGTACAGATTTTTGTCTTAATAATATGTTGTATACCGTACGTTGAACTCTTGATGTTTTTGTTTTGTTTTGTATTTCCTTTTGAATTAAGTGACGTTGTTGTTTCGGTGACGTATATCCCACATTTGTTTTACAATTCGTAGTGGTTGGCCTACACATGATATTATACTAGGTTCCTCGAACACTCGAATACAGAGGGTTTCTTTGATTTAAGTGCCAGAAAACACCGAAATACAATAATTCATTAATACAAATACAAGGGGATGTGGGGGTAAATATGAGCGAGGCAGCAAACCAACAACACATGTTAACCAAACAATAATACTAGATTTGAAACAAAAAAAGCAATAAAACTATATATATATTAAACTTACCTGCCAATAAGGTACGCATGGTTGTTACGTTATTAATAGGTGCAGTAAGAACAAGACCGGTGCATTGTACTATCTCTAGTTAAAACTTGTTCTAGATGTTAAACTCCTTTAGAAAAACACGAGGAATACATCTTGACATGAAGATCTGACAAGTGTAGTTGACAAATTGACAGTAGGATTGGGGGTGTTTGTATTAAATTATCAAATCAGTTTATTTATCTCTCACATTTAACATAATCAAATCTCAATTATAATACCCCATTCCACGTCAGTTAGGTAATGTATTTGTTAATCCAAACTACAAATATTTGATCTTTCATTTGAAAACAAAAACAACGTTGAATATAGTCAAGTATAAAATAGAACTTTATTTCTTTGTGTGCTTCAAATTATTGATCACGATCGGGTAGATCAAACAGCTTTCTTTTCCCGACTTAAGCAGTTTCTTTGAGTGTTGGATTTATTTGAATATTTCAAAACTTCCAAACACTGTCATTTGTATGTACATTGTGACCATTTGCAAAGCTCTTCAATGATTGTTATCACAAGTTTTGCCTATATCACACCATTCATTCACTATATGAAGTCTGTAAATCGATTTTTTAAACCTGTTCGTACGTAAAACACATGTGGTCACATGGGAGTTTGGTCCGTTGACTCAGTAAATTGTTATTTTCGTAGAGAGCATTTTTATCGAAAAACAGATTTTAAAAGATAAATATCGTTTATTACTAGCATATTTCTAGTCTAGCCATTTATTAATGTTAAATATATTAATTGAATATATGTCGCCCCGAAAAATCATAACTAAATACACATCTAAGGCATTAAAGGAATTCCAGTTTTATATTTGTGGTTTTCTACAAAATCAAATGGAGTAATTACATTCCAAGATATTATATTTGTTCTACTTTTACTCAAAGTAAAAAGTAAACAAGCATTCAAGATTGGCATCCTCTTGCTTTAATGCCGGTCATCAATTCAATATGGTAATGTTTGTGTTATACATGCTTTAGTCTGCCAGGAGAACATATAGATTTATCTATATTAGTTGTAATTGACTTTGAACTATCTGTCGGTAATTGCGAGTACTTTTAGGTCGGTACTTTGTGTCTTTTGTCTTTTTTTATTTGTTTTTGTGCTTCTCCCCAATCTGAGGATTTTTACAGTTTGTTTTTATGTTGTGTTGTAACACCACTGTCCAAGGTTAAGAAGAGGATTGAGCACTTACAAAAATGTTAAATCCCGCCACATTCTTTATGTGCATGCCCCAGTCAGGAGCCTATAATTCAGAGGTTGTCGTTGCTGTCTGTTATGATTTGTTCTTTTAATGTTTTAACAGAAATCAGGCTGTTGGCTTTCTCGTTTGATATTTTTCACATTTTTTCATGTCTGGGCCTTTTATAGTTGACTATATGGTATGGGTTTAAATTGGTAAAGCTGTACGGTGACTTTTAGTGGCTTGCATTCACGTAATACCACATCTCTTTACTTTTATATGTACGCCATGGCGTTGTCAGTTTATTTTCGACTTATGAGTTCGAATGTCCCTTTGGTATCTTTCGTCTCTCTTTTACAACATTATTTCTTTTTTAACAATCTTCATAATATAACTATCAACGGACTAAAAAAAGTTGTAACTGCCTTTAAACGAGATCAACGGACTTGTCATCAACAAACCGCGAGATGTTAGTGTACTATTTATTTGTTTAATTCACATTGTACAGCTGAGTGTCACACGAAATTTGGGAGTTTTCTAAAATTGAAATATTTCATGTAACGGACCAACCTGAATCTACACTGCTCCACTAGTAGTTCGAAGTTACTAAAGTCAAGTTTGTCAATATAACGGAATTATAAATAACTGTCATACAAGTAGGGATTTCGCTTGCTATAAAACAAGGTTTAACCAACTATTTTCTTCGGAAAATGCTTGTACCAAGTCAGGAATATGACAGTTGTCTTTCAATTGTTCCTTAACGTTCGATTTTGCCAGATGTTAATGACTTCCCCTTTTTTAATTTATATTGGAGTTCGGTATTTATGTTATACTTTTTTACTTACTTTCAGTCATGCCTTCATTCATAACAGCTTTCCTAGTGAAACATTGTTGCATCGACAGAAACAATAAAATGTCCAGGATCCGTTATAAGGACTTGTCACTTTATAGGGCACACACATCCTTTTCACAGATGAGTAAGTTATCAACAAAGGCAACAGATGGTTAACTTCAGCGTTAATTGTGATCCATTTTACAAAGATAAACTTCCAACTAAATGTACTTCTTATGAGCTTATTAGCTTGTGTAAACAATGGTAATTTAAAGAGTAACATCAATGTAAATTGATTTTATAAACCTGTTCGTATTTAAAACACAGGTAAATGATGATAATGAAATGCATGTAAAAATTAATACAGTGGACAAAGTTACAGCCTAGGGGTGACAAGGATAGGAAATAATATATGTAAAACTTCTATGCGTTTTCTTAGTTTTGAAACAATCCCTTCAAACGATCCTCATGGGAAGAACTGACGATTGGATCTCATAGTCATGACTGCGTCAGGTGACTGCGTATTTCTAAATTCCACACAACCAAACTGATGTCCCAAGAGAAGCTGTAAGGGATTTGTGCACCAAGAGAGTCTTGCATACTGGATATTCACATACATGTTTGAATGTGACTAAGATATTCATTTCGGAAGTGATTGCGTGTTTTTAATTCCAAAACTGTTGTCACCCATCAAGAGAAGCTGCAACGGCTTTGTGCATCAAGAAAGTCCGGTATATTCAATTACATATTTGAATGTAACTCAACTATTTATTTCGGACGCGTATCTTTACGTCAAAAACTGACGTCACTCACCAAGATAAGCTGCAATGTTTCAAGAGATCATGGCATGTCCTCATACATTTTTCTGATCAATTTGAAATTGGCTGCGTATTTATATATATGCATATATCCCACACAACCAAACCTACGTCTCTCACTAAGATAAGCTGGAATGGCTTTGTGTGTCAAGAGAGCATGTCATATTCGCATACATGTTTCTAATCGGACTAGACTTCGTATTTATACATTCTACTCGCCCATACTGATTTATTCCACCTTAAGAGAAGCCGCAATGGCTTTGTCCGTCAAGAGAGCACGTGACATTCACATACATGTTTCTAATTAGTACGGACGTGGCTACGTATTTATATATTCTACTCGGCCAAACTGATTTCTCTCACTAAGAGAAGCTGCACTGGATTTGTGCGTCAAGAGAGAATGGCGTATTTAATCTAACTTACCAAATCAGTACGGATATTGTTTAATTGTATTTTGAGTGCTTGCAAAACCCTAAAGACAAATATTTTATGTGAATACTTTATATGAATTTTGCCAATTTATATTAAAATGACAATCGAAAGAATTCGTTATAAATTCTGTTATTTATATATACATGTGTGTGAATTCTATTATGGTTCAATTTGACGTGATTACTAATAGCTTTTGTTTACTAAATTTGACCAAAAAGACATAATTTTAAATTTCACAAAGTGTCATTTTAAATTGATATTGCTTATATTGTTATTATTAGATACAACAAATGTAACAGAGATTTAGATTACGATCAAATTTACCGATATCCGTCAATACGAAACATAAAAGAAATTATGCAAATTAACAAATTTACTGAATAATAAAGAGACAACAATAAGAAAACGATTAACTTCAACTCATTGGTAAAAAAATTATGCAACTTTTTTTCTTTAATTTTCTGTGTTATTTTATTACGTACTACTTTTGTGAAACTGTCAAGTAAAGTTGTTTTATTCGCAATTTCCGTCTAAGATCTTTTTTTTGTATGAAGCAGAATACAAGCATTGATAAAACTTATTCATAAAACCATTGAAGAAAAATGAAAAAAAAAACATATGACAATTTATTTTCTCCTTTTAAATTAAAAACTTAACTATAAATACAAATGACTTCAAAAGGGACATTGAGAACATTCTCTCTCTGGTTTTATTGACCACGACGTTGGCCATTATGGGTGTTTTTCTTCAATCAATTGAACGAAATCAATTTGGGAAATAATCAGGATATTACCTTAAATGCCTCCTAAAAACTTTAGTCAAATGCTTTTCCTTTATGACATTTGTACGAGTATGTTTTTCTTAAATTTGCGTTTTAATTAGATTATGTGAAGACGAAATTACAGACTTACTGCTCTGAAATGTATCTGTACGTACACCAAGATGTTAAATAAAATTGAATACTCTGCATGTATCATGCTTTTCAGTAACATATGGTCAAATCACTGAGAGACCCCCTCCTCAATTAAACTAACGCCCTCATAGGTGTATCTTATACAAGTGTTTTAACTCTTATCGTTTGTGTTGTAAGGAACTTAAATGTATACAACATCTGTGTTATGGTAGTCAGCACTTCTGTATTGACATGAATTATCATTGATATGGTCATAATTATAAATTAACTGATTATAAAAATTAAAATTTTTCGAAATACTAAGGATTTTCTACCCCAGAAAAAGATTACCTTCGCTGTATTTGACAAAACCTTTCGGAATTTGGGGTGCACAGTGATCTTTAACTTCGTACTTTATTTGGCCTTTTTAACTTTTTATATTCGAGCATCACTGATAAGCCTTTTGTAGACGTACAAAATTGTAATCCTGGTATCTATGATGAGTTTAACATTGATATTATACAAGTTTGAGGTGACATCATGAAATGTCTTCTATTATAATTGCTCCAATTGATATTAAAGTTCATCTAGATGAATTAGTATGTCAAAATATCGCATTAGCGCCTAGCTGTTACTTGTTATTTGTTTTAAACGATAAACATTTTTCATGCAGTTATAATTTCATATAGTAATGCTATTTAATTATGTTTAGTTTCTTGATTCTTTTATCCATTATATTTACTAGTATCAGAGAAGTTTGTTGAATTAGATAAACAATTTATAAATTTCGTGCGTCCGAAGTGGTTTTCTGGATTTACCTTACCAGGAACGCTCAAACCTAATCAGTTGAAAGTCAGGGATGCGTAAAAACGCTAAATTGTTAGTTGCTATATCACCAAAAGGACCTAAACAGAATGGCCATATATCAACTTTGACTGAGGAAGTTGGTACTTTATTGTAGAATAGTTTCTTAATTTATGAACGGTGAATTTTAAATACGTATATGTTATACATTATGTCAGTACCGAAGTGCTTACAACTAGGCTGATGATACCACCGGGGACCAACAGTCCACCAGGAGCGGTATAGACCCAGAGGTAAAACACGAAATAAAAAGTAAAATAACAATACAGAACTCCAAGGAAAATTCAAAACTGAAAGTCCCCTATCAAAGGGCAAAATCAAAAGCTCAAACACATCAAAAGAATGGAAAACAACTGTCATATTCCTGGCTTGGTAAATGCATTTCCTTATGTAGAAAATGGTGGATTAAACCTGGTTTTATAGCTAGCTAAACCTCCCGCTTGTATGATATTTGTTTATAATTCCGTTATAAAGTTCTTTCGTCCGAAGCACTGTTCTGTGTTAAACATTTGGTGGATGATTGTTTTATTGACAGTCTTACCCCTGACACATATCTTTACTTGGTTCTCCAGGAAGGAAAACAGTAGGCAACAATCAGATTGTTATGTAGCCACATCTGGTAATAAGATGAAAACAAATGATTCAAATGAATTTTTAGGCTGCTACTACTCTTGACGTTTTTCTGTGACATTTAGAAGTACACGCAAAGTGACCAAGTGGATTTTTTTCCCAACCTTCTTTTGAAAAATAAAATCAATCACTGGAATCGGATTGTGAAAATAATTTTGTTACACTGCATTTACCTCTTACTAACAACCTTTTACTTTTGTCATGAGCTATTCTTTTCTCCAAATGATCAGTTTGAAGGGATGACTTCAATCGCAACTTGAAAAACAGTTTTGGCTAAATGGTATTCTGGAAGGGCAAAGCCTATTGTTGAAGCTGTGAACTTAATCTTTTGGAGTACCTCTGTTATTTTATATTACTTACCTACAATCCAATACGCATTTAATGTGGATAGCTCCTCCATTTTGTTGAAATTAATTATTTATGCACCAAACAGGAAAACGGCTTATTGAACATAATTATATCAAAAGTCGTTTTCCTGCTCTCTACAACAGTCTTTCCTGATAAATGTATTGTTAACTGATACAGTTTATATCAAACATTATACATTTTTTTTTTAATTAAGTCAAGTACTAAATATCTTCAAATAAACTCAACCATAACAAAGACTGTAAAAAATGAAGTAGGTCATTCTAATTATTTACATGGAAATCTATAGTTTGACTTAGAAAGGGGAATGTAGAGGTAACGATCATATATCAAATAAAGTATCAGGGAATAACCTGAAATTAAACAATAAACACAACACTTTATAAATCCCATACGTGATACAAAAAGCTCCCTAATAGCCTTAAGGTAACTGCAAGGTCCTCACCGAAAATATAACTCCAACATGCATTTTGTTCAAATATTTGTTTTATCACTGCTTTGTCTTTGTCCTCGAAGTGTTGTCCCTGTTATTTTTTTACTACAAGTTTACAATTTCTAACAAATCATATATATATTTGTCTTCTGATTTCCTTTAGTCTACCATTTAGATACCAACCAGACGAAGAGCATAACAGACCCGAAATTCAGAAAGGTTATGCCAAATACAGCTAAGGTAGTTTATTCTTGGGTGGAAAATCCTTGGTATTTCGACAAATTCAGAGTTTTGTAAACAGGTAATTTACAATTTTGACCATATAAATGATTATTCATGTTAACACAGAAGTGCTGACTACTGGGGTGGTGATACCCTCTCGGAGGATAATTCCACCAGCATCGACCCAATGGTTGTAAATAATCATCATAGATACCAGGATTAATATTTTGTACGCCAGAAATTTCCATTGACGTATGGATTCTTTATCTAACGAAACCGTTTAAAATCACTTTTCTATATTGTCTAGATGTATATATCGAAAATAAGAATGTAGTACACTGTAAGGCGATATTCAGTTCTTAAATTTGGAAAACAAATCTCCTTTAAAAATGTACTTTTTAGTGATCGGACTAGTGATCTCTTTTTTCCAGTAAACTCCATAGAAAGTCAGATCTCAAAATTACTGGTGGAGACAAAAACGTATTTAAAAAGTTGAAAATTTGTCTGTTAGTCTCCTTTTCACCTTTCAGCATAAAAAAAATCCAAACATTTGTTATACCCTACCAAAATTTAATATTGAAAAAAAAACAATGGGAGATTGAGTTAAGAAGCTGATTCTATTAACCTTTTTTTTTATTAATATTTCCATATATTAGCAGATTATGTTAAATTTTCGTTTTGTTATCGTTGCCAAAAACTGGTTCAAATAAAAAAAAAACACACTTAAATGTTAACGATGACATCTTTTTCTTCTTTTGTTTTTGAAGTAACTATTTGAACTATTTAACAAATTAACATAGAAAGGGAGCGTTTGTTGCGTTTTCAGCAGTCCGAAATCAACAGTCCTTTTAAATTAGAAAACTTAACTATAAATTCAAATGACGTCAAAAGGGACATTAAGGGCATATAATACAGTAGAGATCCCTCGTTGTTTTTTGTAAAATGTTCCCTTGATCCATGACATTAACACAATGTAACAATTTTAAGGTTAAAACTAATAATTATATCCTTAATTATATTACTATTAGTGAAATAAAGAAGTTGAAAATATTTTTGCGTCTACACAGAAGTGCAGAAAAAATTCTATCGTTGATTTTTTCTTAAAATTTTGGCGGAGCGTTCTTGAAACAGTACTTGATTGATTGCAAAAGAAAAAAAATACTGCTCCATGTGCTTGTTTTTTCAACAAAAGCCATAGACCTTGATATTTTTAATGGCAATCGTCCCGTTTGACAATAGGGCGCTAAATTACGTTGAAATAAGTTCGATCGCAACAACGTCGTGCAATCATTCCCGCCGTACACGATTAACACTGTCAAGTTCAGTGGTATAGCCAATGTTTTTTTTCAAAAGAAACGATATTAATCATCAAAATTTATAAAGCTGGTAACTCGTTAAATAGCATAGAATATTTGCCAAACCTTTATGAAATGGTACGAAATTTGGACATGAAACGTCTTCTTAATCAAGAAATAGCATCTTAAAAGTATTCTAGTAAATAACTTCGAGAAATGTACAGAAACAAAAAAGATAAATCTAAGAAATAATTTGCATCTCTGTCCTGAATTGTTTCATGTAGACAATACAGCTTGAGCATAGTTTAAATGATTCAAAAGGCCCCGACATGAAAAATATGAAACAAACATGAAGTAAGGGAGCTACCATTTGATTTTTATTGGGGGCTAGGATGAAAAATTTTGTCCTGCATTTTATTTTAGTTGTAATCTCTGTCCTGCCTTTTTATTTTTCACTCTATTCGGTCCTGCCTTTTTTTTTTATTAGTTTATCCTGACTTTTTTTACATAAATTGTCATTCTGCCTTTTTTTGCCAAGTTGCTCATCCTGTCTTTTTTTTAACTCAAAACTCCTGTCCTGCCTTTTTTTTCAAATGTTATCAGAGTTATAAGTTTGTTGTAAACCCGAATCTATGGTTTTCCTTTTCATACGAAGTCAACGAAATCGATAATGTTGAATTCCTAGCCTTCGATTAATTTAAAGTCATACTACATTGTACTTTAAATGCAGAATTATCAAAATAAAAGATATGCACAATAACAACACAAATATCGATTTCGTTGACAAATTTTCCTGGTAACAATCAGTAGGTGAGAGCATGGATGGTAAATTTTTCTCTATACATGTAGGCATAATATGTACTGGCAACCACACCCATATTTTCTCGGGTTAGCTTATAAACTACTCAGAACAATTTTAAAAAGATAATATTTCGAGCTGTTTCGTGCAAATTCATGTCATATTTGTCTCAATAGTCCATTACGTTGTAGTATAACATTTCATAGGAAGTACAGCAGCCGGTATTAGAGCATGAGATTGCATAATTTCTATATCAATAGATAAGTTAACTTAGATTGTCTTCGGGTATTTATTATTACGGTACATATGATAATCAACTTTCTTGTCTGTATTATGCCCCCACTCTAGGAGTCCGTCCGGTCGTCCAACAAATATTTTTGTTACTTTTCCCAGAAACTACCTTACAAAATGACTTCATATTTGTAGTTGTATAGTGTGAACACTTTTCTCATCTGTCATATTCATAATTCCTGTGTGCCGATACTTCTATTTGTTTTCTCTCATTATGTACAAGAGAAGATATTCTTAGCACGTCAACGGGAGCTTTCTTGTTTCGGTATATCATATGGGGCTTATTATAACTGTGTCTTTTTAACTGACAGTTCTTCTTCATACACATATATATATATTCCACTGGGTTAAATTAAAAAAAAAAAAAAAAAAAAAAACGTTATAAACTCCGCAACTTTTTATTGCACTTATTAAAAGTCAGGAACAGTATGAGGCGTTGTCGTTATTTATTATGTTATTTTGTTATTTTGTTGGTAGTCTCTGTTAGATTTATCCGAACAATGACAATTCTGCATACGATTGAGGGGTTGGCCAACTGTTATAGATACTATATATTGAGGAAAACAGTCTGTTGATATCTAAATTACGTATTGGCCTTTTTCTCTAGTTGTATATCTATCTCATTGACTTATTATTATTTACATATCTTTTTATTAATTTCCTATATGAAATTGAAAAAAACCCACAAAATTATAAATGTTGATTTGATTTTTTTTTTATATTACAAAATAATACTGTTGACTTATTTATTAATGAATAAATGTAACAACTCTCGTGATATGGTCGCTTTCATTGCAGGTACTTTGTATGAAATTCGCACAACTGGATTTATGACGTCAGTGATTTTTCCGCAAATGTGACTACATCTAAAGCGACGTCGCGAAATGTTACCGTTCTTATAAGAAATATCGCGAAATTACAG
Source organism: Mytilus californianus (assembly GCF_021869535.1). Classification (NCBI taxonomy): domain Eukaryota; kingdom Metazoa; phylum Mollusca; class Bivalvia; order Mytilida; family Mytilidae; genus Mytilus; species Mytilus californianus. The sequence continues at coordinate 79,157,801 of NW_026262581.1, forward strand.
CGTTCTTATAAACAACGTCGCGAAAACAACACGAAAAGTTTTGAAAACGTTATTATCTGCCCCTGCTACTGTATCGTATGCCCTTAAGAACATTCTCTCTCTGGTTTAATTGACCGCGACGTTGCCCATTATAGGTGTTTTTCTCCAATCAATTTATACGAAATCATTTTAGGAAATAATCAGGATATTAACTTAAATGCCTCCGAAAAGAAACCTTAGTTAAATGCGTTTCCTTTATGACATTTGTACGAGTATGTTTTTTTTAAATTTGCGTTTTAATTAGATTATGTGAAGACGAAATTACAGACTTACACCAAGATGTCGTTAAATAAAATTGAATACCCTGCATTTATCATGCTTTTCAATAACATATGGTCAAATCACTGAAAGAATACCCTCCTCAATTAAACTAACGCCCTCATAGGTGTATCTAATACAAGGATTTTGATTTTTATCGTTTGTGTTGTAAGAAACTTAAATGTATACAACATCTGTGTTATGGTAGTCAGCACTTCTGTATTGACATGAATTATCATTGATATGGTCATAATTATAAATTAACTGATTATAAAACTTTGAATTTTTCGAAAAACTAAGGATTTTCTACCCCAGGAAAAGATTACCTTAGCTTTGACAAAATTTTGAGGAATTTTTGGTGCACAGTGATCTTCAACTTCGTACTTTATTTGGCCTTTTTAACTTTTTAGATTCGAGCATCACTGATAATTCTTTTGTAGACATACACAATTGTACTCTTGGTATTTATGATGAGCTTATCATTGATATTATACAAGTTTGAGTTGACAACATGACATGTCTTCTATTATAATTGCTCCATTTGATATTAAAGTTCTTATAGAAATATCGTTGAATTAGTATGTCAAAATATCGCATTAGCGCCAAGCCGTAACTTGTTATTTGTTTTAAACGATAAACATTTTTCATGGAGTTATAATTTCATATAGTAATGCTATTTATTGTGTTTAGATTCTTGATTCTTTTATCCATTATATTTACTAGAGAAGTTTGTTGAATTAGATAAACACTTTATAACTTTCGTGCGTCTGAAGAGGTTTTCTGGATTTACCTTACCAGGAACGCTCAAACCTAAATAGTTGAAAGTCAGGCATGCGTAAAAACGCTAAATTGTTAGTTGCTATATCACCAAAAAGGACCTAAACAGAATGGCCAAATATCAACCTTGCCTGAGAAAGTTGGAACTTTATTGTAGAATAGTTTCTTAATTTATGAACGGTGAATTTTGAATAAATATATGTTATACATTTTGCCAATACCGAAGCGCTGACTACTAGGCTGATGATACCGCCGGGGATCAACAGTCCACCAGGAGCGGTATAGACCCAGTGCTAGAAAATGGAATAAAAAGAAAAATTACAAAAAACTCCCTAGTAAATTCGAAACGGAAAGTCCCCTATCAAATGGCAAACTCAAAAGCTCAAACACATCAAAAGAATGGAAAACAGCTGTCATATTCCTGACTTGGTGCAGATATTTCCTTATGTAGAAAATGGTGGATTAAACCTGGTGTTATAGCTAGCTAAACCCCCCACTTGTATAACATTTGTTTATAGTTCCGTTATAAATTTCTTTCGTCCGTAGCCCTGTTCTTGGTTAACCGTCATCAGGAACGCTCAAAGCTAAACATTTGAAAGCCAGGGATGCGTAAATACGCTGAATCGTTGGGAGATAAGTGACCAAAAAGGATGTCGGGTCAACTTTGGCTGAAAGAGTTGGTACCTTATTTTCTGATTTATTTCTGAATTTATGGACGGTGAATGTTAGATAAGTATATGCTATAAATTATGCTAGTACCGAAGCACTACTGAAGCTTCAAATGTAAGTTGGATGTAAACACAACAGCTGGCAAAGGATTTGAAAATAAGTTTTGCATTTAATTTAGTGTTTGTTGGTCTTTGGTGGGTGATTTTATTATTGACAATCTTACCCCTGACACATATCCATATTCCATACTTGGTTCTTCATGAAGGGAAACATTAGGCGAACAATTAGATTGTTATGTAGCCAAATCTGGTAATAAGATATAAACAAACGATTCAAATGAAGTTTTAGGCTTCTACTACTCCTGACGTTTTTTTTTTGTGACATTTAGAATTACACGCAAAATAACCAAGTGGATTTTTTCCCCAACCTTCTTTTGAAAAATAAAGTCAATCACTGGAATTGGATGGTGTAAGTAATTTTGTTACACTGCATTTACCTCAAACTAACAACCTTTCACTTTAGCAATGGGCTATTCTTTTCTCGGGTTGATCAGTTTGAAGGGATGAATTCAAACGCAACTTGAAAACAGTTTTTGCTAAATGGTATTCTGAAAGGGCGAAGCCTATTGTTAAAGCATAGTGAAATTAATCTTTTGGAGGAAAATGTCAATAGATACCCCTGTTATATCATATTACTTACCTATAATCCAATACGCATTTAATGTGGATAGCTCCTCCATTTTGATAATATTGATTATTTATGCATCAAATTTTAAAAATAATTTATAAAAAGTCGTTTTCCTGTTCTCTACAACATTCTGTCCTGATAATTGTACTGTTAACTGATAATTGTATTGAGTTTATATCAGATATAAACATAATGCTATTTTTTTTTAATTAAGTCAAGTAATAAGTATCATCATGTAAACTCAAACATAACAAAAACTGTAAAACATGTAGTAAGACATTCTAATCATTTACATGGAAATCTGTAATATGACTTAGAAAGGGGAATGTAGATGTAACGATCATATATCAAATAAAGTACCAGAGAATGTCCTGAAATTAAACAATGAACACAACACTTTATAAATTACATGCGTGATACAGAAAGCTCCGTAATAACCTTAAGGTAACTGCAAGGTCCTTACAGAAATTAGAACTCCGACATGCATTTTGTTCAAATATTTGTTTTATCACAGATTTGTCTTTGTCCTCGAAGGGTTGTCCCTGTTATTTTTTTTAACTACAAGTTTCAAATTTCTAACAAATCATGTATGTATTTGTCTTCTGATTTCCTTTAGTCTACCATTTAGATACCAGCCTTAAAATTTTGTACGCCAGACGAAGAGCATATCAGATCCGAAATTCAGAAAGGTTATGCCAAATACAGCTAAGGTAATATATTCCTGGGTGGAAAATCCTTGGTATTTCGACAAATTCAGAGTTTTGTGAATAGGTAATTTACAATTTTGACCATATAAATGATTATTAATGTCAACAAAGAAGTGCTGACTACTGAGCTGGTGATACCCTAGGGGAGGATACTTCCACCACCAGTGGCATCGACCCAGTGGTTGTAAATAATCATTATAGATACCAGGATTAATATTTTGTATCGTAGCCAAAACTGATTTCAATAATTTATAAACCCACTTAAATGTTAGCGATGCAATCTTTTTCTTCTTTTGTTTTTGAAGTAATTCTTTGGACTATTTAACAAATAAACATAGAAAGGGAGCGTTCGTGTAATTTCAGCAGTCCCAAATTAACAGTAACTTGTTAAAACAAAATTCCAGATGCAATTAAAGTACACATTTGGAAGATATGCTCGAAATGCATTTATTAATTAAAAACATCTGCCTGTTCAATTTGCAATATCATGTGATAAAAGAATGAACGTTCTAATTTGAGTGAATTCAATGTAATATTACTTGATTGTATCCACGGATACTTGTAGTTCCCTCAACATGGTAGATGTTCAAGATATCATACAGTATTCCATTTACACCAAGATGTCGTTAAATGAAATTAGATACCCTGAATTTATCATGACTTTCAATAACATATGGTAAAATCGCTGATAGACCCCCTCCTAAATTATTGAAAACTATCATTCTGCATTGACAATAATATCTTAGTGTAAATTAGATACAGTCATTCAGGCTAAAACGCCCTCAAGGTGTATACATATATCGTTTTATAAAAAATTAGCACAGGTCATTGTCAAGTTAGTATATTTATTGTTCCAATTAAGGGCCACTATATATTCGTATTCAAGTTGACAACACACAACATCAAAATTGAAATAGCTACACTAAAAAAGCAAAATGCATAAATCAATTTGGCGCCTGTTAGAACGTTGAAACCCGCTGCATTTGTATGCACCTGCCCTAAGTCAGGAGCCCTTTGTTCGGTGGTTATCGTTTGTTGGTGTGGGTGATAAGTGTTCCTCGTTTCTCGTTTTTTATATAGATTAGACCGTTGGTTTTCCTGTTTGAATTGTTTTACACTAGTCATTTTGGGGCCCTTTATAACTTGCTGTTCGGTGTGAGCCAAGGCTCCGTATTGAAAGCCGTACTTTGATCTATAATGGTTACTTTTTATACATTTTGACTTGGATGGAGAGTTGTCTCATTGGCACTCATACCACATCTTCTTATTTATATTTACAGAACATTAAATATATAGTATACTTTATAAGCTACATTGGTGATCGGTATATATAGAAAATTATCAATTGAACTAATCAAGTAAAGACATTCATTATCTAGCTGAAGGATGCTGTACTTTAAGACAGATGTTTTATGTGTAGGATTTATTTTTTTCAACTTCTGTTTTGTATCCGTCATCACTACGTAATCGACGCATAAATCGGCTTACTATATAAAACAAATAAACTTTGACCTAGAAGTCAATCAAAGTGATACGTACCGAATATGCGGCGGCAATTCCACCAAAAACAATCAGAGCTAACAGTTATAAAAGTTATAAATACACGTAAAACTGTATAATAAACTCAGCATAGATACCAGGATTGAAATTTTGTACGCCAGACGAGCGTCTCGTCTACAAAAGACTCATCAGTGGCCCTCGCCGGTAAACGAGGTTATAAGTATGGTTGCAACAAACATAATTGCTCTCTGATATCATATGCGACACAAATATTCCATTAGGGGAAATTAAATCAAAATTGCGTCTATAAAATTAAAAAAAATAACTTATCATTAAAAATCCTTGGTTCGGTAAATATAAATAAGAAGATGTGGTATGAGTGCCAATGAGACAACTCTCCATCCAAGTCACAATGTATAAAAAGTTATCAATTATAGGTAAAAAAATGTCGAAAGCCTTTATCATGGAAATCTGATCACCGAAAATGTCTACGGACAACCAATTATGGTATCGAAAAAAAGTCTTTTGTATGCCGATGACCTTACCGTATTTCTTGAAATTAAATATGATTTCTAGAATAGCTGTAATAATTTGTCAATTGGCAGTTATGTTAAATGATACAGACTATTATTTTTTGACACCTTAATATAAAATAATGGAAGCAAAGAGTGCGGTTCACCAATTTTTCAGCCACTTTTTTTTAGCTAATTCTAACATATAATACAGAAATGCCATACATGGATACATAGAAATATATCAAAAATAAAAGCATGGAATCCTATATCTAGCAGATTAAATACTGACCACATAAACCCTTTAACCGTACTCGAATGAATTTAACCATGATTCTCATTTATCACAGATTCAACACAATTAAAAACAAATATTTTAAGTAACTTCTTTTCAGAATTAATGGAAAATAAAACAAGAATTCAAATGAAAATAATACATGAACAAACTTTATCTTTATAAAAGCATTAAATTCAAACGAGGAAAAACAAATTTTGAAATAATTTTTTTGTGGATAAAAATCAACATACATGTATTAAAGTGATTATAACTAACTTATAGAAAAGTGTCAAAATATCTAGGTTATCATGATGCCAAAGAATGTTTATAACCGTTGAAACCATAGATTACGAAAAACATGTTCACTATACTGTCAAAATTACAAAAACTTTCGTATAAATCTTTTCATTGATATTGATAAAGATAGTCCTAAATTTTCTAATCTTAGATATACTGATAAAACTAGTGGTCTTGCTAAATCATTCATATATGTAGCAAGTGAAAAGAACAGTTTTTTTCTTATCAAACAAGCTGAGGACAGGTGACTCTTAGTTGCTTTTGCTTGTATATATTCAAATTAGTTTTCTTGGTTTATATTAGTGTTTATGATTTATATTTGTCACAGACTACTATACTAATTGTATGCTCATAAATGACAATACAGAAAGAAGAAGTAATTTGAGTAATCTAATAGAAGTATACCTGTACGCCAGAATGAAGCGTCTTTTTTTCTTGCTGTGCCAAATGCTACTTTTTGGATTATTCTTCATCAAGAACAACCAATACTAAAAATTGAGTCAGATAAAATGGTTAGAATTATAAAGAGCAGTACATCAAAAAGAGACCAAAGATAAATATTCAAATCCGTATAAAGTCAAGATTCTGATGAATACACGTAATAATGACTTGGCTAAGATAAGAAAAATTTATTTTGATTCGGCATAAGTTAAATATCTACGGAGCTTTTGACCGAATATTAAAAACATATACATAACATAAAACAGTCTAAGATATAAAACAACCTTTAATACAAAGTTGATTCTCACACACATAGCATGCAATAAAAATTAAGCAACAGATTTAGAATGAAGTAAAACATTGTTTACCTATATAAAAGTTTAAAATTAAAATTAAAAATATGATAACTATTTAAATGAATAGATTACTCTTATAAAAATCAAATGAACAAGTTTAGAACTATAATATATGCTTTCAGATCTAGAAATTTCAAAGAACAGAATATTTTCAACATGAATTGATTACCCAATTTCTGGAAATATGTGTCAGAAATTTAAATTTAAATATACAAAAAATCGTGAAGAATTACATCAATACTAGTCCAAAGCAACAAAAAGCAACATACTAATAAACAGCTCAAGAGTTATCTGCAAGCAGAACAGCGACATTCCAAACCGTTCCAGGACTGAACAAGACCTTTAAAATGTGAAAAAATTATTTTCAGTCCTGAAATGGTTTGGAAGGCTGATAATGTTGCGTCAGCAAATTTGAAAGATTTTTTTTACCGTAACGGATTGACTTTACCTGTGGAACATCCAGAATATTTACATACCTGAAAGAATACTTAGATTTTTTGACACTCACCAAATTTTGTAAGCACACAGGAGCTTTAATTTTCATAATCTTGAAATTTTCTAGAGCCATTGTTCTTATCCGTCTGATCTGCAAGGAGGGCACCTTAGCTTTATGTAAGAGGTCCTCGTAGGGGCTGCTAAAATCCTCGTATACAAAACGGAGTGCTCTTTCCTGCACCTTTTCTAGTTTTTTGGAATTTCTGTCAGTGCAAAAATGCCATGACAAAGGACAAAGATAAAATAACTAAGAATAAAAGTATGAAAAATAGTAAGTCTACTAAGTCTATCCAAAACAGACCCCAAACGTTTCAAACATTTAGTTGCTGTGAGGCTCTCCTGTAGATTGAGCTGATATGAACATCCAAATTTAACTGATAGTCAATTTCAATGCCTAATAATTTGACTGTTTTTTTCACATATAAGGTTCGAATTTGAATATGTATAGTTTGGTTTTTTCAAAGGTCTTTTTGTCAACAGCGAAAACTTGAAACTTGTCGGGATTTGCTTGCATTTTATTCACCCGGAACCACTCAATAAGTATTTTTGACTCAGATTCCAAAGTTGAAATTAATAAATCAAAATCTGGAGTACAGAAAACAGAGTATTGGCATCTGAATAGTTATATAAACTACATTTTTAACAAAAAGAAAAATATCATTTATAAATACATTAACCAACAATGGTTCTAGTATAGAACCCTGTGGTACGCCTTTATGGATGTCAGCCCAACCACTCAGAACATTGTTGACTTTTATCTGCTGTTTACGATTAGATCAACAGGACTTTAAAAACGCAACTGAATGGGGGGCATACACCATATGCTGATAATTTATCTAGCAAGATATTGTGCGTTAGGCAGTCAAAAGCCTTAGAAAGATCCATTAATACCGCTGCAATGTACCCGTTTTTTTTAAAAAGCTTCACGCCAATCTTCTAACACTCTGAGAAGTGTGGTCTAACATCCATGTCCACGTCTAAATGCACACAAAAAAGGATTAAATTTTTAATACATGTGTTTCTAGAATAAAAGCGCATCGGACGCAAGAAATTTATGAAGTTGTTTTCAATTTTTTTCAAGTTCGCTTCAGAAAGCCCAATCCATAAAAACGCTTGAGTATTAAAAATGGATCAGAAAAGGCCAACTTGACCAAACAGATTTCAAAATTGTACTTAAACTATTCCTGTTTTACATTTTACATGGCACTAGTTAACGGTATTGTTGGGCAATGGCATTCCACTAACATGGCTACTGTTCAATTTGTAGCAAATACTGTAAATTCAGAAATTATTGCGAGGTTTTTATAAACGCGAATGATTGGGTGAGTATCGCAATAATAAGAACTCGCATTCTGATGTCTGATACATATATAAGTATGCAGATTTTTCTGAAATATCAATAATTAATCTGGTATTTTTGTCTATTCTTAAAAATCGCATTAATAAATGCACGCACTAATTTCTGAATTTACAATAGGCATATGAAAACAATTTCAGTGTGGACAACATTTGGTTCTGATGTAAACTTCATCAGGTACACTTCAGACAAAAATTGTGAACACAAATTACATAAAATGTATGTGCTTGCCTATCTTTTGTAAAATTTACAAAAATTATCAACTAAGATTAAATTGTGCACGCCATGTGGTTTTTGGTATAAGCTTCTTAAGTTCTGTTTGGGAAGACATTTATATAAACTTTTCGTACAGTCATAGCTTTTAAAAACTTTACACAAATATTTGATGGGAATATAAAAAATAATGTACATAAAAATTCATGCTTTATGCTAAAATATTAACCACTCTGCGGATGAAACACTAGGGAACGATTCAGTCCTACTGCTGTGATATCGACAGAATTTTAGTCAATCAAAGTTTAACATAAGTTTTTTTCCTGGTCCAATGTATATTTCTGTTTTTTTTTTGTAATCAATTTTAATCAGGTTGTTGAGTCAAAATGTAAAAGCTTGGGCAGCCAAAGAGAAAGAATCTATAGAGGTTTGATTTCAAACATATTTTATCCATTAGGATATGAATAGGATTGAGCAATAGGAACAACCTATAACAGTTCTCTCCATGTTACATGTACAATATTAATAATTGTATTCAATCTATAGTTGTAAAGGAGCATGTCTGTTCCATGTGCAGTTCCATGTCATAAACGAATAAATATTGAACTTGTCTTATTTAACTGAATTCAATATTATGTAATCTGATTTGCTTAGTAACCACATAACCACATGTACTTCAAGTCAACTACATAGTGCAGATGTTTACAATTTCATTATGTCGATGGCTGATATGCGTAAACTATTGTTTTGTAAATAGTAGCACACGTCATTTATCAGGTTGACAATAAAAAAAAAAAGAAACGACAAAGTAACATTGAGACAAGTTCAAGGCAAACAACAGCATACACAATAAATTCCAGTGTTAATATTATCAGTTTATACAGCTACTTTATCATCTCTTTTGTATTGTTTATTTGTGTGTTTCTCTGTCCAGTATGTTCTTCCATTTATTTGTATTGAAGTCCTGTCATGTATTGTTGTCATTTTAGTGTTATATTTAACATTGCAATTAAAGCAGGAGGTTTGGCTAGCCACAAAACCAGGTTCAACCCACCATCTTTTCTAAAAATGTCCTGCACCAAGTCAGGAAAATGGCTATTGTTATCTTATAGTTCGTTTCTGTGTGTGTTGCATTTTAGTGTTTCTGTTGTGTCTTTGTTCTCCTCTTATATTTGATGTGTTTCCCTCAGTTTTAGTTTGTAACCCGGATTTGTTTTTTCTCAATCGATTTATGAATTTCGAACAGCGGTATACTACTGTTGCCTTTATTTGTAGTAAAGTTTTGTTTTCAACCAACCTCATTGTCAATTTCTAGATGTAAGTCAAGATATGAGTCTCTGTTGTATCCTTTATCTCAAGTATAAATATGTTACTATAGCTAAATTGAATTAGGCTATATGTATTTAATGTATTTTGAAAATGTTATCATTGAATTTTCTAATTTAACAAAATGTGATCGATTGTTCCACTTCATACCAAAATTATGATATTGTTTTGCTCTTCATAATTTGACATTTCAAGTTGTATTTTTTCCTGTGTTTAAATTGTAAGTAAAACACCAGCATAATCGGAGAATAAGCATAAACTAAAGCCGCTAACAGTAGACGGTGCAGTTCACTTTTCCATGAAACAAACATTTAACGGTCTCTAGTTTGTAAATAGATATTGATAATCGAACATGTAATGAATAGAACCTTGTCATTTTCGTTGCTATTAAATTGACTGTACTACATGCGTTTCATTTCACGTCGGTTTAAAGTATTTAAAAAATTTATCATACAACTTCAAATACTAAAGTTTTATGCACAAACAAACAAAATCCGCAATTATTGAATTCATTATTGATGGTCTTTAAATAAATTTTGTAGAAATGTGCATCTGGTGCAGAAAAATTGGTACCGTTAATGTTATTACCACCGAGTCGATACCTGTGCTGGTGGACTGTTAGTCCCCGAGGGTATCAACAGTCCAGTAGCCAGTACTTCGGTACTGACAAGAAAATACGGATATTGTGTTATTAAGATTTGCTGTTACAGTAATTTTGGAAATTATTTTAAATTAAGGAACACATCTCTGTCATCCTAGCCTGTCTTTTTTGCTGTTGTTTTTGTCTTTTTTGGTTTATATGGTCTTCATTTTTTTTAATAAGTTTTGGATTTTCAAATATTTTGGCCTCGAACGTTACTCAAAAGACATTTATTGTCGAAATGCGCATCTGGTGCTTGTATCGTTAATGTTATTGATAACAAATATTTTACACACATGTGCTTCCTCATTCACCCTTGAGGATTTTACTGTTGTTTTATTTATTTGAAATGTGTTATTTCTTAAATTTGATGTTGAAAATAAAAACGAAATTTCAAAGTAGTAATAGAGTGTAATTCATATAATAGTTCATAAAGGACAATATATGCACCAGATCTTCAGTTAACAGTACGGGGTTCTAAAAGATGTAAGTAAGATAAGTTAACAATTTCTTCTCGTCTTACGTCATCAGACGCATGAATTTAAGTAATAGTCAGGGGAAAAAATGTCAAACATAAATACCGAACTCCAAGGTAAATTTAAAAAAGGGGGAGTTCGTACAAAATGACAAAACCAAACGCTCGACTATATCAACCATCGGAATTGAACAACAACTGTCATATACAGTCACATTGGCATGCGACTCAATTATCTTACTAACTAATTTCATTCAATAAAAAAATCCAGTACAATAGGATTATCGATGAAATACACCAGTATATATATGATTGAAACAAACACTCAGTTAGATGCAACTAGAGGCTTTAAGAATGTTCGCTACTCTTGTTTTAGACTTTTTGTCAGATATTTGGAATCCTCTAGTTTTATCAATGTAGAACCAATAAAAAGAAAATGCACGCAAACCCCTACTTTTTTTTCATAACTTTATTACAAATTATTAAATGGCCATTTTTGAAAATCTTATAAAATCCTTGTTATTTTTTCATAGTTTTTGAAATGAAAAAGGTGACAATGTAAAATGTATGGAAAATCTAGAGAGAATCATTTCCCGCCAAATTTTCAATTGCTTATATTACAAAAACATGGAAACTGACCTTTCATTTTTTTCTGCTATTTAAGTTCCGTTATTTATATACTGCTTTAGTCAACGACAGAAGTGGCCGGCGCTTATTTCTTGAGAAGCAACATATCATTCTCAAACACTTCCTCGAAATAAAAAGTATATATAGTTTTTTTTTTATTAACTTTTGCTTACTAAATGTATGATGCAAAACACATATAAGTTGCGAGAATGACATTTTTATGTTACTGATTAGGAAGTAAATCAACAAAGGGAATCCAATAATGGCTCTCTTAAATGGATCTCGGTTTTAGTTCTTTTGTAATAAAAGCTGGTTTAAAAAAAACTCATCAAAGATACTAGCTTATTATTAAGTATACGCCAGACACGTGTTTCGTTTACATAAAGAAGAGGCGGAAGATACCAGCGGGACATTCAAAATTCATTTGTCGAAGACAAACTGACAATGTCTTGGCGAAAAACGAAAGACGTAGAAAAGACAAAAAGTGGGAAAAACATTACATAGACAACTTGAGACTGAGCAAACATGAACCGCACCATGTTGAGACTGAGAAAACATGAACCCCACCATGTTGAGACTGAACAAACATGAACCCCACCATGTCGAGACTGAGAAAACATGACCCCCCCCCCATGTTGAGACTGAGCAAACATGAACCGCACCATGGGGGGATCGCAGATGCTACAGATGGGTACTCAAATCATAAGTCTCACCAGTGGCAATTAAATTAAAACAAGTGGACAACAAACTTAACTACAAATATAGAATTGAAATCAAAATTCCACAAAGTTGTGCTAAAATTGGCTTAGGCTATATGAAGTTTGCGGGAGATAAATACCTCAGTGTTTTGAATAACTAAGATGGTCGTCTTACCTATTTGAAAGATTTTATGTTAGCATTTTTGGCGATAAAACACCGTCTTTGCATTGGGAAATAAAAAAAAAATGAAAGAGTTGAAAGTACCATGAGAAACTGTGAAAATAAAAAAAATGTTAATTGAAGGATAGCTAAAACACGATGTACAAAAGAAATATACAAACAGTAACAGCATGATTAAATGGAAGAATAAAAGAAATACGAAAATATATAGTAAAATGTTAAAGACGTGTTCTCCAGAAGAGATACAAAACAAAATCTCGGTATTCAATCTCTGATTTGTTTTTGAAGACTTGAAAGCTTTCATTGATCAGATAAATTTGACACAAACAAAATTCCAAGTTACGTCATAGACTTTTTACTTTCGTTTACTCTCATGATACAGATTCAGATCCCCAAGTGTGAAAAAGAAGCCAAAAAGAAGGGTAAATACATTGAGATATATTCAATCAAAAGAGACATATAACACAACAAAAACTATGAAAGTTAAACTTAGTCTGACGATATTATAACCTACGTTTTCATGAATTGTACATAATTTACGAAAATGTATATGGTATTCTGTCAATGGTGGTAAATCATTTCAAACTTACATAATTTGCTGCATTCGAATGTGTATATCTAGATTTTTTGATTTATCTTGATGCTCAGTGACAAACGTTAAGAAGTCACAAGATGCATAAATACACGGGTATATATATAAACAAAATGGACCTAAAAGAATAAACACAATCGTTTAAGTTCAACTTTGCCCGGTAGTATTACAGCCATGGTTCTTGTAAAATTAATGATTTAACTTGGCAATCATTACAGTGTCGAAAACTGACTACCGATCGGACAGTGCCCTTTTGAGAACAAACTATTTGACAGTCCGAAACCTAATACAAACGTTTCTGAGCTGATAAACCAAATAAAGGCAACAGTAGTATACCGCTGTTCAAAGGTCATAAATCGATTGAGAGAAAACAAATCCGGATTACAAACTTAAACCGAGGGAAATACATCAACTATAAGAGGAAAACAACGGAACAACAGAAACACTGAAGTGTTATAAAAACAAACGCCAACATACATAGAAACGAACTATTTGATAACAACTGCCATATTCCTGACTTGGTACAGGACATTTTATGAACAAATGGTGGGTTGAACCTGGTTTTAAAAAGGATCCATATTAAAGCCAAACCCGGACAAGGAATTAGAGCAATGCATTATGGAGATACATTATACAAAGTATACCTTGAAATTTCTTTCCCTGTATTACTACTGAAATCTATTTGTCGCGTATATATAAGCTCAAAAGAAGTCCTAGCTAGCTATAAAACCAAGTTTAATCCACCAATTTCTACATTAGGAAATGCCTGTACCAAGTCAGGAATATGACAGTTATTTTCATTCGTTTATTTTTACCTATTATGTCTGTTTGTTTCGCTCACAAATTGTTTTCAATATAATGGAATTATATGCGACTGTCATACAAGTGAGATGTTTAGCTAGGTATTAAACCAGGTTTTATCCACCATTTTCTACATAAGGAAATGCCTGTACCAAGTCAGGAATAGGACATTTCTTTCGTTTGATGTGTTTTTGATTTTGAAATTTGATAAGGGACTTTCCGTTTTGAATTTTCTTTGGAGTTCGGTTTTTTTGTTATTTTACTTTTCACTTGATACCGGTATATTTCTTGCTGATAGTTTGTATTTAGTTTGAAAACTTTTTCCCGGGGGATATGTTAAGAAAATGGTTTTCCTCTGAATGATTCACCCTCTAATCTCCAATCTCTGCAAAAATTATGTTCTAAGAAAGAAAAATATATTTCATCTCTGTAATTCATAATTGTCACCGTGAAACGTCTGCCACTGAAATATTGTACAACTAACTTCCTGGAAACATATTTACAAATCATGAATCATATTTTTGTTGTCACGACTGCAATTACTGGTTCAAATAAAAATCCATTTGTGCATACAAAGGTAATAGGATTTTGTTTCTTTAGTAATCAGGAGTAAAAGTAATTGGTATATGTAAATAAGTCGATGTCTTGGTCGACAGAGGAATTCTAAATGATATAATCCGAACAGCAAATGTAGAATCATTTAGTGTAAAAAAGACTCACCAAAGATACCAGACATAATTTGTGTACACAGGACGCACATTTCGTCTACATAAAATCAATGGCGCTCAAATTAAAGTAGTTGGAAGGCCAAATCAAATACGAAATTGAAGAGCATTAAACATTATATATGTGTGAAAACTATGCCAAATACAACTACGGCAATTTATTCCTGGAGATAAAAAAATTATAAGTGTTTGAAATTATACGACATTTAATAAATAGTTAATTTACAGAAAATGAACATGTAAATGATATTTCATATCAACAAAAAAGTTCTGACAATTGAGTTGGTGATACCCTCGGAGGAAAAACGTCCACAGTAGTGGCATCGACAAGACAGTTTAAATCCATAACATTTGTATTTACAAATTGAATGGCTGCATGCCTTCCTGTGATCTCCTTGGTCTCAGTCTGAAATACGTTTTATGTTTATTTGTGTGGAAATCGCTTCCCATACGTTAGGTCTTGATTATACTTAGTGAAGAATATTCATGAAACATAGTTATATTTCGCACTGGAATTGGTATGATTATTTTAGTACCACTGGATACCGATGGCTGCTGGTGTACTGTCTGTCCCTGAATGTACCTTCCATCCAATAGATAACATATGTGCTTAAACCAAGGTAGCATCCCCTTAGACAAAGCTGACTTCATAAATATAATGATATGTGGGGCAGATTTCAATGACACAGCTACAGAAGATTTTCCTATTACAGGACACTTAACATTAAAAGACAGATAGTGTTCAACATAATGTTTTCAAGAAAGGTATAAAACATTGCCAATTAGATTTAGTCTATCAAAGTTTCTCGTTTTTTATATAGATTAGACCGTTGGTTTTCCTGTTTGAATGGTTTTACACTAGTCATTTTTGGGGGCCCTTTATAGCTTGCTGTTCGATGTGAGCCAAGGCTCCGTGTTGAATGCCGTACTTTGACCTATGATGGTTTACTTTTACAAATTGTGAGTTGGATGGAGAGGTGCTCATTGGCACTCATACCACATCTTCTTATATCTATCAAAGGTCTGTCACATCAAATTCCGTACACACTATGATATGACTAGACGACCACTGGCGATGTCCCTAACTTGGTACAGGCACGTGAACTAAGATGGTTTTGGCTGTTGTTTTATGGTCTTGTTTTATAATGCCCACGCGTTCTGAAATTGGTATCATACGTTTTTTAAACAAAAATAATCCACATAACGAATAAGGTTCAATTGACAACTGAATAGTTTCAATGATAAAAATGTGTTTTTATTCATATAGCGTTATTTTTTAGAACCTGTTTCTTCCAACATTTTCAATTAAATACAGTTTATTTTCCCCTATATACATATTGTTACTCTGTTGATCTCAACCCTTTTTATGATAATTTTACACCAAATGATCAGAATAAAGAAAATGTGGTTTTATATGGGAAATAGGTTGAACCATAGAATCAATGAGGTCAACTATTATAATTATAATAATTCTTTCTCGTGTAAAGGAACCTTCCTCGATGATTGTTATGCCTCATCGTTGCTGAGATTTCCGATTGATATAATTGATTGCTGAAAGCTATGGATGTTTCATACCTCTACTTCACATTACATCGATAGTGAGGATAGATAGAAAACAAAGTATTGCCAAAAAAATCTCGAAATGATTCTATTTTTTTTATTCATGTTGAAACTTTCTTTTCAAGAAACGCCATCTCCCATGCAGTTGATACTATTATCCAGAGCCTTTGATCTCTAAAAGTAGTTATTTCATAGAAAATTGCTGTTTACAGGAATGCCGCTAAATAAGCCATCTTGATAATGTTGCAATCATTACAAGCAGTTTTGCAAGCGATATCATCAATTGGTACCAAAACCTGTGTCACCGATGACCAATATGTGCTCCTTGTCTGCATACGGAGTATATATCTCCCAATTGGTACGATATTCCCGGGCTTGTGTTTCCTATCATGATTTCCTTGATAGAGGATTGCTGCTCACAAGGAAGCTATTAAACCAAGAGTTCCAAATGGTGAAGTTGAAGTCATCCCTTCGTAAATTTTACGGACGCCATCACGAGTTGGTTGACCGTTATGGAATAACCGTTTCACAGATGATATCGGATATGTTCCTTATGTCGTAACTTCAATACCCTACAATACCCTCCCTTTTCACGAACGTGACTTACCGAATTAGACTATTTACCGGATTTGTAATAACATAAGCAACACGACGGGTGCCACATTTCGTAGTTCATGTCACACAATGACAACCCACTTTCCAAGTGTACGACTCGTCATCGAATACGACTTATCATAAGATATTTACTTGTGGAGTAAGTACCATAAGTGGATCAGGAATTGCTTATCTGTCCGGAACACTCGAGTTCACCCCGGTTTCGAAGGGTTCATGTTGATATTTCTTTAGTTTCCTGTTTATATGATTTGTGGATTTAGTTTGATTTCGTATTTTCCTTTGGTCGTGGTGATGTCTGTCCCTTTTCCTCTGATTTTACCTTAAATGCATCCTGATTATTTTGGTATTTGTTGAAATGAATATCTAACCGATCATAATAGGTATCGTTTGATGCACCTTACAGTTAACCGACTCGATCATACCGGTTTCAGGCTTAAAGTACTCAACAATACTATCCTACATCTGACAATACAAAAGCAAACATGCTTTGTTGTGTCAATTTAGATGTTAATAAAAGTAATTTATGCGATAAAAGCACTTTAACAATAAACCGTAATTAATTCTTTCTCTAATCACCTGGCTGGAAGCTGTGATAAGCAATTACTGAACATCAATATACCGGCAACATGTGTAACATGTTAATTCTTACGAATTTGACTTTAATTAGCTTTTGATCAAGACTTGGCCAAAACATTTATACGTACGAAACGTGGGATATCTTTAATATCATTTGAAAGTACAGAAGCTTTAAAAAAGGAACTTAATCATATTACAGAAAAGAGTTGAATAGGTACTGTATAAAAAGCTAGAGATAAAATGAAACTGCATAAACGTTCAAAAGATCTAAACAGGTGCGTCTCCAGGGTAAGCACCTGCTATGCAAGCTTCACAGGTGGTGTCAGCCTTGGTTGAGATAAAGGTTTGGAGGGTTTTTTCATTGACATGTTTTAGTTTGGTACCGAAATAACTTTATCCTTGAATGTGGCAAGCAGGTTCCAATAACCGGAGGATAGAAAACAGCTTCCTTTATATGTTTTGGAGTTAGTATGACGTCCATTTTCACTGAACTAGAACACAATTTTATTTAGGGGCCAGCTGAGGACCACCTCCGGGTGCGGGATTTTTCTCGCTGCGTTGAAGACCCATTGGTGGCCTTCGGCTGTTGTCTGCTCTTTGGTCGGGTTGTTGTCTCTTTGACATATTCCCCATTTCCATTCTCAATTTTATTGTCCAAAAGTAGAATAATAAAAATGAACAAGGATTAGGAAAGATAACGTAGAAACTTAGAAATATAGAAAAAAATATGGATATTCGAAACAAACTCGTGTACTTTGGACACGAAGCAGTTTCTGTGTCATATTATAATCTGTCGGGTTATTGTTTTAATGTATGTTATGCCATGTCGCTTTTTTTTTAATATTGTATTAGCACTAAACAAAAAATACATACAAAGATTGCAATAAAAATAAACTGCTACATTGCAAAACCATAGGAACATAGGTTTAAAAATAAACAGCTATATTGCAAATCAATAGCAATTATATTTTATAAATAAACAGCTAGATTGCAAAAAAAAAACCAAAACAACTAGACTTTTAAAATACACAGCTAGAATTCAAAATTTACCTGATTAAGATTAGGAAATGACATAATTACACTTCAAAATTACGCAGATAGATTTCAAAGAGAGGTGAAATATAAAAGGGATAGTCAAACTCATTAGTCCACTTATTTTGATGAACTTAGAATTTACATTATCTATAAATGATGTGTTTCTGGTATTTGATTATCTGTAGAGTTGAGTGAACTTGTTTAGATGGCGTCTGGCTATCGAAAGATCTATATGTTACAGGTGTCGCAAACTATTCCTGACTGGTGTGTCACGTGATTCACATGGACATATATAGTAGAAATATTTTCTGATCTTGAAAAAGTTTACTGATGGATCAGGATTTAATTGTGTGGATTCATATGGCAGGTGATGAATGGAAATAGCACTGATGGATTTCGTGCGTTATAAGCTCAACTCAGGATTTACCTTCATCAGGAATGTTCAAATCTAAAAATTTTAAAGCCAGGGATTTATAAATACGTAAAAATTTTAAAGGTTAAAGATCAAAGGTAACTAAAAAGGATAGCCAACATTACCTGAGGGAGTTGGAAACTAGGTTTCTTAATAATTGCATAATTTTACATTGGGAATTTTAGCAAATGACAATAAAACTGGTCAGAAGCGCTTTTCAGGCTTAGGACATTTCCTTTGTCGATGCTACGTTCTCGCTTCTTTTGGAGTTCATGCGATTCCTCAGTTTTTTTGTTGTTTTCAACTTGATTTATATCTTCTTAACGGATCAATGATATTTGAGCACTCTGTAGCCCATTGTTGCCTCTGATATAAACTACCTTCTAAAACATGTACTTATATTTTATGTTATAACATTTAACGAACATTACAATAACCTAAAATTTTAAGTGTTTGTTCCAAACAATGAACTGATTGGATACATATAATTTCAAAGAAGATTATTATTAAAAATATTAAAACATATTTAAGTATTTAAGGGTATTGAAATTTAACATTATGGCATACTTGTATGGAATGTCACAAGAGTGTTTCCTACGCATTGTGTGACTTGTGTTTTTAAACAAATATATATATAAGTCTATACAGTGAAGAAGGCCATTTGTTGATCCGAAATATGTGTCTATACTATACATATAAAACGTCTAGATAATAGTCAACGTCTGACATAACAGTGTTCAATTGTATAGTCAATTTTGTGATTTCAAGTTAT
Source organism: Mytilus californianus (assembly GCF_021869535.1). Taxonomy (NCBI): domain Eukaryota; kingdom Metazoa; phylum Mollusca; class Bivalvia; order Mytilida; family Mytilidae; genus Mytilus; species Mytilus californianus. The sequence continues at coordinate 79,177,421 of NW_026262581.1, forward strand.
GCTGTATGTAAATATGAGTTCATTGAAAAACCTGCTAAAATTTGGAAAATTGAGTACCGTTTGGTTAAAATTATCAGTTTCGATATTTTTCTAAAACTGTTATTTTTGGCGGTCCAACAAGTTGGTTGTCTAAATCCTTCCCCCCTTTTTTTTATCACGATCAGCGTAATAACAAAAACTACAAGCAAGAACCCACAAGAAAAAAAAAGCAAAAAATAAAAACAAAAACAAAAACAAAAAACAGTATAATTAGTTATCAAAGGTACCAGGATTATAATTTAATACGCCAGACGCGCGTTCCGTCTACATAAGACTCATCAGTGACGCTCAGATCAAAATAGTTATAAAGCCAAACAAGTATAAACTTTATGCGTAAAATCAGTTGTACGTTTCATCATGGAAGATAGGAAAATTGAACGTTATATTAAAGTAAGGTTTCTTCATATTGTTTTGCACATTTAATAAGTACAAGACTCAAATAGAGCTGTTGCACAAGGGATTTCGGCAAAATTCATACTTAGCTGACTCTACATACTCGTATAATCAAGAAAACACAGTGATAATAATAATAGAAGCAAACAGTATCTTAATATTCGAAACTTTAAGGTTTTTCTACCCCCAGGCATAGATCCATATTTTTGAAATTTTTGGATTTCGATGCTCTTTAATTTCCTATTTGATTAAGCTTTCCAAAAAGTAAAATGATAAAAGTACCGAACTCCAAAGAAAATTCAAAACGGAAACTCCCTTATCAAATGACAAAATCAAAAGCCCAAACACATCAAACGAATGGAAAACAACTGCCATATTCCTGACTTGGTACAGGTATTTCCTTATGTAGAAAATGGTGGATAAAACCTGGTTTAATAGCTAGCAAAACCTCTCACTTGTATGACAGTCGTATATAATTCCATTATATTGACAACAATTTGTGAGCGAAACAAACAGACATAATAGGTAAAAATGTAAAAAATTGGGGTAGAGCAGTCAACATTGTGTTATAATCTTAATCATTGTAAAAACAGACAACTATGTCAACAAAAAAAAAGCAATATGGCATATAGACACTCTATAGACAAAGCACATAAGCAAAAATGAAAGACAAGAATACAAAAAAATGACCAACTGTTTTTAGTGCCACGGATGAGTCTTATGAAGAAAGAACGCTCGTCTAGCGTATCAATTTATCAGCTTCTTATCATTGATGAGGTGTTTTTTTTCAAACGATGAGCAAGCATCAATTTGAGAAGTAATATTTGATGCGGTCTTTCGATTGAGCTATGTAGATGATCTGAATTCTTAGGAAGTTATCAGTCATCGATGAACATTTGTAATTTCTCAAGTTTAAACTACTACACTATTTCATACTATGAACATTGACTTTTGTTACAGCTGTTCAATCACAATCTTAGCAGTATTTGTTGATTTTTATGTTTTTACACGATTATAATGAATCAAACCTGTACTACATCACTATCTCAATTTGAATTCTTGTGTTCTCTAACAAATCAAGAGATTTTCAATCAACGTATTAGCGAATTGCTATTCTGAACAAAAGATTTATACAATTTCCGTTCTTGGCTAAATGTCTCATTTACGTTTATCGCATGTGTCTGCTTATCCACAGATAAATTTATGTTAAAGAGGCATCAGCTGTCAAATTCATGTTCACCGATTTGACTCGAATTCTCATATTTGATTTATAACATACTAAAACGCATATAAAAATACACAATTAACAATGCATGGATTTTTCTAGGTCAGTTAGATTTCACATTGTAGGTAAAAAGTATGTTTATCGTCGTTTTTACCTGTATAAGGATTATTTTTTTTTGTGGATCGAATCTAATAACCAAATGGTTCATCCTTGTTTCACTTTCAATGTTGACATTATTTCCCTTTTAATAGCTGAATACATGCGTAACCCATCTCCAGCTTAGGGGTTAAATTGAAGGTCACATGAATACGGATTCAATGAGATCGAATTATTCACTTGCAATTGAATAATTCATCAACGATGTTTCTTAGCTTATTTTGACAAATTGAACCAAACTGGCTGCGAAAAGCGAATTAATATTTCACTATTACACTTTCGTTAATGATTGAACCAAATAAAAATCATATTTTGATTTTTTTAATATCTCGTAGCTAATGCCCCTTAAATGGTCCTCTTTCCCCTAGTAAATCTAGTTAAGAGCACTTTTATATTATATTAATATTTTTTTTATATGTTTGATTTAAGTATAACATCGATGTCTTATGGAATAAATTCAATATTCTAAAACTTCTGTAATGAAAAAATTATCAGAAAAGGACACAAAAGAAAACCCATTAGTTGAAACTAAACAACTTCAAGATTTCAGTGTCAAATCTAAATCACTGGTACCTGCCCCTACTATGTACTGGTAACTGTCGTGATAGGCTTAATAATTCATTAAAATCATGTGATGATCGAAGAGTTGCTTATGTTTTTTTTCTTCGTTGTTTTCCAGAGAGCCTGTATCCAACCATAAGATCTAGCTACCTTAGCTAGCTTCCTATAGTGACGACCGCTTTTTGCGCCAAACTAAGGAACAGTGGTATCGTCTTCTCTTCTATGCTACGCTGACTTATCGGAAATTTAACCAAAGCAACGTCACCGCTGTTTCGGAGTTTGCTGAGTTTAATATTTCGCCGTGACATGTAATCCTATTGGCTGCTGCATTTTGGTTGTTTGTTTTAATTTTTCGACAGAGTCAGAATATTGTGACCGTTATTCATAAAAGTATTTGCAAGTATTAATATGAAAAACGATACATCAAGTTACCAGTCTAGAATAGTCGTCAATAAGTTGAAGAGAGACTGTATCAGAAATGAATGATCACCACCAAGTTCTCAAAATGGTCTAAAAGTAATAAAGAGTGAACAAAAGACAACTACTGACGAGGTTCCTTGCTTGGAACATGAATACGTTTATGTAACGTGGTTGATGAATGATTATTGAATCATGAACGACTATCAGTAGAATATTTATATGATAAGTTTCTTCGGAATAATCATATTACATGTTTAATAATGACCCATCAGATTATAACTGATAAACAGTTCGAAAGCCAAATAAGTACGAAGTCAAAAAACAGTGAAAACCTGATATTTTCAAAATTGTGCCAAATACAGCTAAGGCAATCTGGGAATAAAAAGAAACCTTGGAATTATTCGACATTTATTAAAACGTTAATTTACAGAAAATGAACATATCAATGATATATTATGTGAACAAAACCAGACAGCTTAAATCACTAACATTTTTATTTTCAAACTGAATGTCTACATGTACTCCTCTGATCTCGATGGTCTCAATCTGAAAAAAAAAACGTTTTAAGTATTTTGTGGAGGTTGTTCGAGAAACATGCTATATTTTGCACTAGAATTGGTAAGTTTATTTTGGTATCACTGGATACCGACCGCTGATGGTTGACTCGTAGTCAAATGTACCTTCCACCGAACATATGTACTAAAACCAAGGTAGCATCTCCCTTAAACAATACTGACCGCGTAAATAAAAACAAATATGGGACAGATTTCATTGAAATATAACCCAATGATATTTTCTCATTACAGGAACCAAAACATCAAATGACAGATAGAGTTCAACATAATATATTTCAATAAAAGTCTAAAAAGTTGTCAGTAAAATTAATCTAACTTGGGACAGGCACATAAACTTTAACGTTTTTGGCTGTTAAGTTATGTTCTTTGTATCCACCATCGTTTCTCGAGGTTAATGGGGGGATCGCAGTGAGCGGAATATAACGACTGGATTATTCGGGTTAATCACATCCTACTTTCCAAGTGTAAGACTCTTCTTCGAATATTACTTTTCATAAGATTTCAACTTGTGAGGACAAATCTCTTCAGTGGAGATGAGCTCCTTAACTTTTCGAGTCCCCCCTTTTTAAGGGTTCAAGTGACTCAATTATGAGTTTCCTGTTTCAAATGTTTAGTAGATTTAGTTTGTTTTGCCTTTTTCTTTTGGTCGTTTCCTTGTATTTTTTCTAAAAAATTACGTCATTGATATCTTCCTATTCTCTCATAAGGTATTTGTTCTATTTATCTTAGGATAATAACGTATTGTTTAATTCACCTTACAGTAAAGTGACTCAATCAAACAATAGTATCTTACATCTGACAATATAAAAGCAAACATGCTTCCTTGTGTCAATTAAGATGTTAATGAAAGTAATTTATGCCACAAAAGAACTTTAATTACTAGCTGTAGTTATTTCTCACCTGTCTGGAAGTTGTGATAGGCAATTAACTGAACATCAATACACCACCAACATGTGGAACATGCTAATTCTCACTGATTTGACTTTAATTAGTTTTTGATATAGACTTAGCCAAATCGTTTATACGCATGAAACGTGGAATCTCTTCAATTTAATCTTAAAGTAGAATAGCATTTAGAGAACGGACGGAATTATATTACAGAAGAGAGTTGAATCAAAAGAAACTGCATACACGTCAAAAAGATCGAAACCTGTGCGTTTATGCAATCTTCACACGTAGTGTTGGCCTTGGGTGGTCGATACCTCTGCTGGTGTATTATCAGTCCCCGAGGGTATCATCAGCTCAGTAGTCGGTACTCCGATACTTACATGATTTATAACAAACCTTTCTAAAATTGTCCGTTTATAAATTTTGAAATTATAAAGAAACTAAGGTTCCAACTCCCTCAGGCAAAATTGACCTTAGATGGTTTTGGCTATTTTTTAGGTCCTTTTCGATCATAGAGCTATACAATGGTTCGGTGCTTATACATCCTTGGTTTTCAAATATTCGGCTTTGAGCGTTCCTTGTGAAGTTAATCCAGAAAAGTGCTTCTGACGCATAAACTTTATAACGTGTTGTTTTCATTTTTTACAGCACTTGGTCGATACCTCTGCTAGTGGACTATCAGTCCCCGAGGGTATCATCAGCTCAGTAGTCGGTACTCGATACTGACATGATTTATAACAAACCTTTCTAAAATTGTCCGTTAATTAATTTTGAAATTATAAGGAAACTAAGGTTTCAACTCCCTCAGGTAAAATTGATCTTCAATGGATTTCTCGTTTGAATTGTTTTACATTTGTTATTTCGCGGCCTTTTATAGCTGACTATGCGGTATGGGCTTTGCTCATTGTTGAAGGCCGTACGGTGACCTATAGTTGTTAATTTCTGTGTCATTTGGTCTCTTGTGGAGAGTTGTCTCATTGGCAATCATGCCACATCTTCTTTTTATATTGGCTATTTTTTTACGTCCTTTTTTATCATATAGCTCTTCAACTGTTTCGGTTCTTATTCATCCTTGGCTTTCAAATATTCGGTTTTGAGCGTTCCTGATGAAGGTAAATCCAGAAAGTGCTTCTGACGTATGAAATTTATAACGTTGTGTTTTCATTTTTTATTAAGGCTTGGAGGGTTTTATTTGACAATTTTTTTATTTGGCACCATAATAACATTTTCCTTGTTTAGAGAAAGAATGTAAAACATGAAATCAAGGAGGCAAGCAGGTTCCAATAACCGGTGGAAAAAACCAGCTGGTTCAAAAGTGGAATATTAAGAAAAATTAACAAAGATAAGGAGAAATAATGCAGAAACTTTATATATAGAGAAATAAAAACATCTAAATTTATAAACAAACTGGTGTACTTCGGACAAGAAGCAGTTCCTGTGTTACATATGGAATCTGTCGGGTTATTGTTTTATTAGTGGCATGCAGTCAATGAGTATAGCAGGACTATAGGGTGTGTTGTGTTAAATGTTTTAACAGGAACACACAAATTATCCGTAACTATGATGAATGCTTTCTAATTTAAGTCTTTCTATATCAAGTTAAAACGGACCGCATTCGAATAAATCAAGAAGACCACACAGGTATATGTACAACGGTGCAGCAATCGAGACTACAGAATCTATAATATCTTATGATATCCTTTTAAATTACAAAACCTAATAACGAGTAGTTGTTTTTGTATCGCCTATACGAAATAGTTGAGACGAGTCTTAAGTATGATTGTTAAAATTTGTGATTTGGTCAGTTTAAGGGAACCACAAATGGTAAGTCAATAATATTTGATATGCATTTGTTTTATCATTTGCCCATTTCACTGCCATGGAGATTATCTAGCCCTGTCACCTCAGTCATAATCTATTGATTTTGAAACTTATGCTTACTTTAAATGTAAACGTGTGTGATTAGGTCAGTTTAAGATTAGCCACTAATGGTAAGTCAATAATATCGTTTTGCATAGTTTACATGATAAATTATTGCAATTTTAATTTCAACATTTGCATTATACTTTCAAAATGCCACAAAGGTGAGGTGTATTGTTGAAATATTTTGCTTTCATATTCATCCCTGGAAAATCATTTATTTCAAATCGGTGGCTTGTGGCTTATAGAGACTCTTCAAACATACCAGGCTTATAGTCAGAAAAGGGGTTAAACATTTAAAAAAATGCAACAGAAACTACTTAAGAGTTTTTGTGTCCATGTCATCATAATTTATATACTAAAAGTATACGAAGTTGATATCGTTGGAAATAGATGAGTGTTTAATCATTTTTGTTTTTTTTTCAATAATAAAAAAAAATCAATGAACACTGGGAAATTTCAATATTAATGTTATCGATGGAGCAACATCTTTATATATTATCATATTTGAAATATCACAAGCATGACTGTATAATTTCATCAACATAAATTTTATCATAAAATCTCAAAAATAGAAAACCGGATCCGGATTTGTCAAATATAACTCTATTTTAAACATAACAAACAAGATTGTTTACGGAAACTGACAAAATTTCCATACCAGAAATTACTATTTTCAGTCAAAACTAATATTCTAATCATGGAATCTGTGAAAATAGGACACCTGAAATTTGTCAAATGTAATGAAAATTAAGATCTTTTTGTCAATATTGTTTATAATATTTACTGATTCAGTTGAAATATATAGCATCTCTCATGAGAAACAATCTAAGTCAAAAGCTTCCTTTTAAAAGAATAATTTCAGAACTTGAAAATTGAATGAAATGTATACTAAAGTGTTATGATTCTGTCGATACCTAAGTACAGCTTGTGAAGTAATCTTTAATGCGGCTTTTCGTTTATGTTATGTAGGTGATCTGAATTCTTTGGAAGTTATCAATCATCGATGAACATTTGTAATTTCTCAAGTTTAAGCTACTCCAACATTTTTACTTTTTTTTTACAGCTGTTCAATCACAATCTTAACAGAATTTATTGATTTTTATGTTTTACACGATTTTAATGAATCAAACATGTACTACATCCCTATCTCAATTTGAATTCTTAAAATCTCTAACAAGTTAAGATATTTTCAATCAACGTCTTAAAGAGTTGTCTTCAAAAGGTTTATACAATCTCCGTTCTTGGCGAACTGTCTCATATACGTTTATCGGATATCTCTGTTTATTCACAGATAAATATATATATTAACGGTGGTCAATCCACTTTCCCCGGTAAATCTAGTTAAAATCACATATATTATATATAGATTTCATATATATAGCTTCTCGCGAGTGAACTAGCAGCAATCAAGTGCTACATTAGCGATAAACTCACTAATTCAGAAAAAAATATATGATAGATAGAATACTAGTTGCTTCTGTTTTTCTTGCTTGGGCGGCTGTATCCAACCAACAGCTGTAATTACACTAGCTAGCTTCCTGTAGTAGCGAGCGGCTTTTGCCCCAAACTCCGGAACAGTTGTTAAGTTTTCTCTGCTACGATACGCTGACTTATTTGACAGTTTAGCAGAGAAGCGTTACCGCTTTTTCGGAAGTTTGCTTCGTTTTATATTTCGCTATGCCATGTTATCCTATTGACTGCTTGCTTTATGGTTTTTTGTTTTAGTTTAATGACAGAGTCGTAATTTACGGATCAGAATAATGTGACCTTTATTGATAAAGATATTTCCAAGGATTAATAAGAATAACAAACATCAAGCTACGAGTCTAGAAAATCGTCAATAAGTTTAAGTGACTGTTTCAAAGATAAATCATTACCACCAAGTTCCCAAAATGAACCAAAAGTAATAAGATTAAAAGATTAAACAAAAGACAACTACTGACGAGGTTCCTGATTTGGGACAAGCACACGAGTATGTGACGGTTTAATAAATGATAAGGGAGTCTGGAACGAAAATTAGTAGATTATCGTCCTCCCCTTCGTCTTTATCACCTGCTAAGTCTCTCCGTAATTCTAGTATCACGGCTTAATTCGAGACGTGAGCAGGCATGGGGTAATGCAAATTTGTAATTGTAATGCATGGTAATGCATTACATTTTTCCAAGTAATGGCATGTAATGTGTAATGCAGCAATTTGTGCATTACATGTAATTGTAATATAATGCATTACTTTAGCAAAAAGTTGTGTAATTTCATGCATTACATGGCATTACATGTCATTACTTTTTTCACATACTACATCTTTAACATATTGTTGGAGTTTTAACTAAACCAAATTTAAGATTTCTTGATTAACTAAGAATATGTAAATCATTAGAATACATTCTTTATTTCATCTTATTTCATACATTTCCCTGCATAAAAAGATTGATATTTAAAAAGCATAACTGTATTGTTGTCATAAGATCAAAGAATATCTTGTCTTGCTTAAATAAAAGATAATTAAACTTTGTTATAAAACACTAATTAGTTTGTTTTACAATCAATACTTTCACCATTTAGACAATTGTTCATTAATTAAGGTCTATGTTTATTTTATAATTAGGGAAGTAATTCACAGTAATTAAATATTTTGTCTAAGATTAAAAAAAACAACAAAACGTATATTTATAAAAGTAAAGTCAACATTAAGTTAAAATAATTAAAATTGTAACAATCGTATTAAATAGACTTTTTACATGTATACTTATATTCAATTCACGGAACAGTTACTGCAAATGCTAGAATCTTTTGTGACTTCTAGTTGTTTTTCAAAATGATTAATTTTTCTATTCACTTAATAAAATTTTCAATTGTAATGTGTAATTCAAGGCATTACTTTGATAAATGCATGTAATTGTAATTGAAATATAAAAGTAATTGTAATATAATGCATTACTTTGATAAATGCATGTAATTGTAATTGAAATATAATGCATGGTTTGGTCAAAGTAATTGTAATATAATGCATTACATTGCAATGAAATTCGCCCCATGCCTGGACGTGAGCAGGCATTACCAACGACGTTACAATGTCTTAGGAGAAGTTATCAGCGACTGCACAATGAATATGTGAGGAGACGTTATCAAACTTGCTTTCGTCAAGCGTAAAACTGCTTAGGAAGGGCAAAAAGACCAGAAATAGAACGATAAACAGATTATCGGGTCTTCTACGTATAGATATCGAATATATCAGCCTCTCGACACAATTTGAAGCTTTTTTGCTCGTTCGCTGCGGTAACTCGCTCAAAAGGTTCACATTGTTGCTCGCGGTAGATATTTTACGATATCAATGTGTAGAAAGAAAACTCGATAATCCGTCTTTTACTTACATGAGCAACACGACGGGTGACCCGAGTGGAGCAGGAATTGATTACCTTCTGGAGCATATGGGATCACCCCCGGTTTTTTGGTTGGGTTTGTGTTGCTCAGTCTTTTCTATGTTGTGTTTCATACACTGTGGTTTATCTTTTTGTCTTTTTTCTATTGTTTTTTTGCCATGGCATTGTCCGTTTATTTTGACCTTATGAATTTGAATGCCCCTTTGGTATCTTTCGCCTATCTTTTTGCTACATTTTCTTATGTACTTTGAAGTAAAAGTTAACACACTAGGACATATCTATCTGTATTCTATTGTTATTGTATTTGCATAAACCACCATACTGAATCCGGTTTATATTGAAACACGAGAAGCAACAAAGAAATAAGTTGTAAATACATTGCTCCTCTGCATATTTCATCAGTTAAAAGGTAAAGTTGTTTTGGTCAGTCAACTTCTTGTTGCAGATCAATTAAAAAATGTCACGGAACACATTTAAATGCCAACAGATACCAATAAAGTTCACATAGACGTCTATGATTCCCCAATAGAGCGGACATTTGATATCCATTCATTTAGTATTCGAATAACCTGAACTTTTGTAAATGAGATAAATTGGTATTATTTCAGATAATGCAATAGTACTTATACTTCTTGATGTCTCACTTAATCAATCAAGCCATTCTCGGCCTGTTGCACAAACTATCTTTCTGTTGGAAATCAAAGATTTACTGTATACGTTAATAAAGCGCAACCGAACAACCCAGTAAAAGTAAAAAAAAAAACTGTCGCAAGAATTTATAAGAAATAAAGATGTATAAGGTATAAAATGGTGCAAAAACTATGAAATATTCCTCGACATTTTTGTTCCGCTGAATCTGATTTGTTTGTAATACTAGTAGTTTGAAAAAATTGCTCAGGCCTAGAAAACAGTAATCAAGTCGAGTTGAAAGATATTAAAGAAAATCTTTAATTCTTATATTTTTAAGTACCCTCTGTAAACAACTAGAAAATAGCAAAAATCCAATTATATTGATTTTAAGACAAAGCTATCCTTTAAGGCTTAGCTGGAACCATTCACTTAATTTATACATAATAAGAATTGTTAAAATTAAACCATTCTCGTTTGCGCAAACTATCTTTTTGCAGGAAATAATAGATTTGCTGTATACTTTAAATAGAGAGTCACCAAACAACCCAGTAAAAGCAGAAAAACTGTCACATGAATTAATATTAAATAAAGATATATAAAATATATTGATTATAAACTTGTGCAATATTTCTAGACATTTTTGTTCCACAGTTTCTGATTTGTATATAATAGTTTGAAAAAAAATCGTCCAGGCCAAGAGGACAGTAAAAAAGCCGAGTTCAAAGAGAGATAAAAGAATGTCTTTAATCCTTAAATTTGTAAGTATCTCTATTAACAACTAGATAAAGTCAACTAACCAAAATGAAAGAACCTAATGCCATTGTATAACATGAACTTCACGACGGGTGCCACTCATGGAGCAGCCTCCGGTTTTGGAGAGGTTCATGTTGCTCAATCATAAGTATTCAATGTAATGTTTTTTGAACTTTTGTTTGTAGTTTCATGTTATTTCTTTTGGCCATGCTGTTTCAGTTTTTCTTCGACATAAGGTTGTATTGCCACCTTGGAATCTCCTCCACTTTTTGTAAAATAAAATACTTACAAGCAAACTGCATTTTCTTTTCCATCAAAACGCTGAAAGACCGTATAACATTCAAATTTGAGCCATCATTAATGTTGTTAAAAGAATTTATACTTCAGTTCAAGCATATGCAGACAAAATAAAACAATTAACACCAATATCCAGATCATTGAAAACGATTTACCAGGAACAATAAAGAAATTGAATGTGTATTACCTTACTTCTTTTCCAAGAAAATGGTCTGAAAATACTACCGAGAAAATTACAGAAATCATCAATGTCCGCCATTTTATCATGAAATATGACAATATTGCATAATTAAATGACATCAAACATATACACTTATAAGATTACTCTTCCGTGGGGACATCGCTTCAAGGAAAGAAGATTATTTTTGATGTATTTTTCATGGAAAAATTAGTTTTCTGTATAAATTATGATTTAGGACCAATCAAATTAAAATTCCAATTCGTCATTTCTAATTTTTAAATTAGTTTTTTTGGATACTTATTCAGATTTAAAGAAAACAAAGGAATAATGTAATGATATAAAGGAGTTAAACAGAAATACAAGAGAATTACCTCTCCTTCAAATAGGTCTTTTTCATACCAGAATATTTAATGACTTTTCTGGAAACACAATAACTAGCGTGGATTGTACACTGTTCAGGATTTAAAGAAGTATTGAAGGAACTGATTAAAAAGGACAATCAAATTTCTAATATTAGAAATATGATACAAATTCGTACCCCTCAAAAACAACAGCCTGCACATTAACGCGTAAAAAGAAATCAAACAACACTGAGAAATAAAAATTTAACACTACATCCTCTAAAAATAATGCCAGGCTCTACGAATGAGTAAGCTTGGCATGTGACATACGTCGCAGCAAAAGAAACGGAAATATCACTTCGTAAATTTCGTGCATCCTGGATATAGATTAACCAGGAGACGCCCGAATCAAACATTTGAAAGCCTTAGGATGTGTAAATACAGTAAAATTCATGGAGCTTTATGACGAAATTGAACTAAAAAGTATAGCCAAATTACTCTTACGTCAATTTTGCCTAAGGGAGTAATAATTTCTTTATTTATCAACGGAGAATTAAAGAAAACACGTTTATTATAAATCATGTCAGTACCGAGGCACTGACTTCCAGTCCATTTGAAACACTAGACAAACGGTACTCGAATTCTCAATTTTATTATACAAACCTTTTTAAAACCAATAAATTTAATTACTTCTTCTCGTCATAAGTTTATATATATATATACTTAGTTTAGTTCAAAAGTATAAACCCGTTGCTTTTGTGTTGATTTTTGTATCAAAAATACATCTTTAAATACAAACGTCTAATTTAATTATCTAATCATCCGGATGCTTTATTCTTGTAATACCTACTTTTAATATGGTGCATGTAATATTTGCAATAACTTGTAGATTTTTTGCAGGCCTATTTTGTTGTTATTTGGAAAGAGGTACTCGATAGGTAGTTAAGAAAAAGAATGTACCGCGTTTCATCCTATGAAGTTAAAACTTCTACTGTGATTTCTGGAAAATCCTGTTTCATTGCTTTTTTGTGACGTTTTGATATCAAGTTCAAAGCAGACTTATCCAAGACGTCATGATAACTTTAATGGACGATACCAAGTTCAACGCAAAGTTATCCAAGACGTCATGTAAATTTACTGGACGATATCAAGTTTCGGTACGTTTTTAAGACATTAGGACTATCGTCATGTTTGGATAAAAATAAAACGATGAAACTGAAAAAGACACGTAAAATTTAGTAAGCTCATACCTGGAACAAAGGTATCATCTTCAAAATAGGAGCACGCAGAAAACATTGTAGATTACCTATAGAATTTTGATTGAGTTGTCAACGAAATTTTGGGGTGTTCTTAATGTGACCGACGTTGAGGCACTGCGATGGCTTATTGCGTTCTGACTTTATCACGCAATTGTGTCAAAATTCAGCCCCAGACTTGAACATATCACAAAATAGACTAACAAGAAAAAATATTCATGAAATGTATTGTCCAAAGTTCATAACTACGTCAAAAACTATCAACCGGAATCAAAAGAAAATTCGCGAAATGTAAGTTAACATCATACACAACAGAGCTATGAGGAAGAACGACTGAAATCTACATAAGTTCTACAGTCACCATCACGAATAGGTTGACCAATATGATATGTCTGTGCCTCGACTCACTGACGACATGTTTTCGCAGTCTTACATCTTTAGATATCAGAACAGTCGTCTGATCTGTAGTTTTACCGAGTTACTGAGTTGTCCTACTCATGATTGCGTCATTTTTGTCTGAGTGTGAATGTACATGGCGGGTAGTGCAAGCGTAGAAAGATAAACCTACCCTGTCGACGCACCCTGTCTTGCTCTTTTTGGAGTTCATACGATTCCATCGATTTTTGTTTGTTACCTTGGTCCGTCTCTTCCTAATCTATATATGAGATTTGAACATCGGTAAAGTGCTGTTGTGTTAATTTTTGCACAAAAATCAGATCAATATATGCAGGCAAAAAAACAATTTTGATTTCGGAATAATGGAAGGACGGTTAGAACTCATCAAAGATACCAGTGTTATCCTTTGGTACCACTATTTACATCGTCCACATTGGGGCTTGGCCATAAATAAAAAAATCAAAGCCCGTAAGCTGTTAATGAAGCCAGTACAAACAATGAGATGAAAAAACAAGAACTTCAAAACAGTACAAATATAACAGCAAAGATAAAAATGAATCAAGTTAAAAAAAACAAAAAAAAAACAGATAAAGTAGTATAAAGGAGATTGAAAAAGGGAAGAAAGTCTAACAACTTGGAAGATGCTTTAACTCTGTGATGGATGGAAGCAATGAGAATAGGATAATCAGTCGAACATTGAAAAAAAACATACTTAAAAGAACGTTAAGAATCAGAAGAATTACAGGAAAGAGAGGGATATCAACAGTGCAATATTATGTAGATAATGTTATATCACACGAGTAGTTGTGGTTGTGTGTGTTTGAATTCTTGTATTATAATCTTATAATTTTGTCTGAGTCTTTAGTTTTCTATGTTGTTTTGTGTTCTGTTGTTTGTCTTTTTCTGTTTAAGCCATGGCTTTGTCAGTTTATTTTCGACTTATGAGTTTGAATGTCCCTTTGGTATCCTTCGCCTCTCTTTTATAAGATCACCCTGCGGCTGGACCCTCAAAACAATCAAACATCTGACCCCAATGCGTGTATCTCATATATCCCATGGATCTTGAGGTTAATGATACTACCAAAGCAAACAGATGTTCTTCATATCTTTATCTTTTCCTCGATACTGAAACAGATGGACGACTTCAAACTAAAATCTATGACAAAAAAATGATGATTTTAACTTTCCAATTGTAAAACTTACAATTTATCAGCTGTAACATATCCGCCGCTAAAAACTGTCAACCGGAACCAAAAGAAAATTCAAAATGTAAGTCATCATTATACATTTTCCTCTGTCCCATCGAATGGCGTTTACATATTTCAATTAATTCGTTACGCTTATGCATGTTCACAATATACGGATTACATTTTACAGGGGCGTGACCCTTACACAAAAACTGCTCCAAAAGAGTTATGATAAAGAACGACTAAAATCGACACTACATAAGTTGTTCGGTCACCATCACAAATTGGTTGACCGATACTATGTCTATGTGTCACAACTCACTACCGACATGTTTTCGCGGTCTAGGATCTTTAGATAACAGATTAGTCGTCTGGTTTGTAATGTTATCGATTGTGACATTTTGACTGAGTGTACATTTGCGTGATGGGTAATGTATGCATAGCAGGAGATTTGAACATCGGTAAGTTACTGCTGACTACATCTAGGATAGCGACACATGACCATGTGCACACGACACAAGATTTGACAGTCCTTGATAGTATTTTAAAATGTGTTTGCTCATTCGGATTAGTTAAAAATTGACATGGTGATGAATTTTCTATTCCACATTAGATTCCAACATTGCTTTGCTCTACTGGTGATGCAAGAAGGTTTATTGTTATGCAAACCTTTTCCTTAATTAAAGGTTATCATAACACTGTTTTCGCTAGAGAGAGAACCATGCATATCAAGAAAGGTTGGGGAAGAACTTATCAATCTAACTTCCAATGACTGGAGGTGCGCTGAAAGGTTTCTTCAGCAAATTGTCGGCCACCATTTTATTGGCAGACGACTTACACGGTCATCACGAACAACTGTTTAAACATACGACTACAAAACAAGCCACATTAGTGTCCATTCGAATACCAAATGTCTGTTGAAATGTTAATCCATCACAGTCAACAATTATGTTGTCGATGAAAAATTCAAATATTTTGATGATATCATCTTCGGTGTATTTATTGTTGGAATCAGTGTGGTTCTTCACAAAGTAAGATGTTCCATCACCTTAAACAAAGAATTGAATTAGACTTCAATATTTGTTTAATGAGACGATGTAGTCAATCTCTCAATTGAGCATTGGGAATAGAAGTATTAAGTGTAGAAAAATCAAAATTATGACATTACTAAACATTGTATAAGGATTGTGTTTGAAGATTTTGGAGTAGATCTTTAGAGATTTTAAGAATCCACATCTGATTAACACCGCTGGTTGATTATGCCTCATCATAATATTTCTGAAGGCCATATTTTACTGTTGAAAGAATAGTGGTAAGAACTGTATAAAGATGTTTAGTTGACGACCCTGCTATATATCATTCTTTACAATGCTTTTTTGTGAAGATTACGTATCCAAAATAAAGACGAAAAGGGTGGATTTGTGAAATCTCCTCTTTTGTGTGTGATGTATGGTATATGTGAGATTCCCAGTTGTGCTGTGAATTGAAAATTCTTAAGTAAGACATTCCACGTAACGATTTTGGCAAATGAAACAATAGTGTTAGAGGCTTTGTCTGCTGGAAAGACTGAAATAATAGTCCAAAATTGTTTCATAAAAACAAGTCGAAACATAGGTACAAATATCTTGTTTAAGGAAGTGTTAAATCATAAAATGCAAAACAAAAACTAGTCTGATTCGAACATAAAATTATCTGAAACAGAATATCAAGATGCTTTTTATTTCTTTTAATTGAAAACATATTTGTTACGTTTGGAGGACGTGTTTTTTCAAATGATAAAATGCATGCCACATTCATAAGGGATGCAACTGTGTTCCTCTTCTTGTCGATTTGTTCCTTTATTTATATGAGACAGACTTCATACAGGAGTTTTTTATGACAAATGAAATGAGCTTACATTATCCTTTTAACTTAACGTTCTGCTATATAGATGATGTCCTCACTAAATAATTCAAAATTTGGTGACTATGTTGAACTCATCTATCGAACCAAGTGAAATAAAGGATTCCATAAATTCAATTACATGACTTGCATCTAGACATTAACAATGAGGGTCAGTTGATAGCACAACTTTATGACAAAAGGGATAATTACAACTTTCCAATTGTGACGTTTCCATTTCAATGTAGCAAAATTTATGCAGCATCTAAATATTGAGTATACATCTCCCAGCTGATACGAATCTCTAGATCTTGTGTGTCATATCATGTGTTCCTTGATAGAGGATTGTTGATAACAAGGAACATGTTGAAATAAGGGTTCCTAGAGGTAAATTCATCCTTCGAAAGTTTAACTGGCGTCATCATGAGTTGGTTGACCGTAATAGAATATCTGTGTCACCGACAACTATGGATATATTCCAATTTTTGTAGCCATTCCCCCGTCCTCTTTTCTAAATGGTGACATCACAAATGAGAAAACATCGAATTTGTACTGACCATGAACAATTAAGACGGGTGCTATATGTGGAGCAGGATCTTCAAACTCTTCTTGAGCACCTGTAATCACCCCTGGTTTAGTTGGTGTTCGAGTTGCTTGTTCTTATTGTTTTGTATGTAGTGTTTTGTAAACTTGCTTGTCTTTTCGTTTTTTGCCATGACTTTGTCTGTCCCTCTTAGACTTATGCGTTTTAATTTGCCCTTTAGTATCTTTCGTCTCATTTTTAAGTAGTTGGATCTTAAAATGAACATTTTACTTACACAATGAAGGATAAAACAGATGGAAAAGGTAAATTCAAAATGTTGGAATAGCCAGAATAGACCGGTTTACTCCTTCTCTGCCCACATGTAATTATACCAAATATCAATCAGTTGACCAATAAAAAGGACCAAGGGTTCAGGGGCAGACCCAGCATCCGGTGAAAGCAGGGTATAATTGTATAAAATGGAAAAATCAACCACTGAAAGTAGCGAGACAAATTTTGTTTTTAACAATTTCAAGCAAAAGAAAATTTGTTGTCAATGAAAAGGGGAGCGAACTCCTCTACACTTTTTCCTGAATCTGCAACTGGGGTTTACTGAGCATAAAATTATGTAGTTTGTTCAAAGTATATAGGTGTCATGTATCTTTTTAGGTAATTTATTTATCACTTTGTAGTTTCTTTTTGTGTGTTAATAAAGAATAATTAATTACATTAGATTTATGTTTCATTATAATACGTTATTCTGATTGGCTAACTGCAATCTCGCGTTATTCCTTAATCAACTTCATTACACAATGAAATTTATCATTCATGATGACACAAGGTCCCACAATAAAGTGCACATGTAAATTAAATAAAAACTTGATAAAAATCGTGTTTTCATGATCCTAGCTAAAAAATGTAATTATAAGTATTGAATGCTTCTTTTTGTAACTTCATAGGGTTGTAAAAGCGTTGACTGTGTGCACATTTTTAGAATGAAGCACTTCATACAAAATGTACTTTGATCAACGCTTTTACACCCCAATGAAGTTACAAAAAGAAGCATTCAATTCTTAAATAAAAAACTTAAATCAAAATATGTTTTCCGTTCACTGATATTTATTGGCAGTCATACTACATCTCCTTATTTATACTGATACATTATGTATAAATTTGAACATTTTTTAAAAATGTTATTGTATATCTTTCCTATGAAGTAAGTGTACATATAAAATTAGGAAGGAGCTTCTATAAATACTCACATCAGGACTTGTTGATTGCTTACCAAATAAACATGTCCTTGCTCTGAAAAATATATGTATTTGTAAGAAAGAACAAATTTGAAAATGTTCTTAATAAATAAAATTGAATTACATGTTTGCTTAGAAAAATATATTTATTTGTAAAACAGAACACATTTGAAAATGTTTGTAATAAATAATATTTTTATTCTTTATTTAAAATATGTTCCAGAACTTCCAGTATCCAACATGTTTCTAAGTCGACAATGTGGTTTGTTAAGTTCTGGAATTTAAGAGCTCTCATTACTGGTATATTTCCTACTGCCATCAACTGTCCAATAACCATAGCATACTGTCCTGTAATATAAACATCAGCTGTTAAATACCAATAGCATATTATACTTGAATATAAACTGTTTACACCAGGATATTATACTTAAATGTAAACTGTTAACACCAATAGCATATTATACTTTAATATAAACTGTTAACACCAAAAGCATATAGTCCTATAATATAAACACTAACTGGCCAATAACCAAAGAATATTGTGCTGTAATATAATCATCAACTGTGAAAATACTAAGTGTACTGTCCTGTTGTATGATCAACAACTGAAGTGTTCCTCAACATAAACATCAACTGTCCAATCACAATATAGTAATATTAGTGTAAAATATTAAATATCCTATTTTATCAACCATAGACTACTGTATATAATCAATTATACAATAACCATGTATACTTAAGAAATAATTCATGGGGGCTTTAATTTATACTGATATCACCACAGGTTGGCCTTTATTGTTTAAATATTTTACCAAGAGCGATAGCGAGGGGTAAAATATCGGCATTAAGGGCAAACCCATGGCAAAATCAAAGTGTTTGAGGAACGTCCTAATAGAATACTAATTTAAACATGAAATGTCTGATAACTACTATATTGTCTTGTTATATAAACATCAAATGTTTATAAATATCTATTGGTGATTGCACACCATCTTGTCATATGACCATCAGTCGTCTGTAGCATAGTATCCAGTACTATGAACTCTAAAAAAACTATGGGATAATGTTTAGTAAAAACTGTCCAATAGCACATTTTCCTGCAGAAATGCTAAAATACATATGGTTTCAGGGCCATTTTGATTCAAAATCCTTGAAGTTGGCTTCCAAACCACTTAAAACCTTTTAAAATGACCCAACCTACAGCCTGTAAGTTTTGTCCATGGTCCATAATTCTTTCAAAAGTAATTCATTCAGTAAGAAAGGCTAATTTCAAATATATACAAAAAATCATCATGCAATACTTCTAAAAATAAAGTCAATTCAAGCATGAAAAGAAAGTGTATCACTTTTCATAAAATAAGTCAGAGTGAAATTTCATCAAAAGTAGGACTCATTATGGTATTAAATTATAAAATTCAAATCCATGTCAATATCTAGATCTACGGACATGACAAAAATTACCAACTGCTGTTCTAATTTAGAATTACAGACTGATGGACAATGGTAAATTGATATGCCTGAGCTACTCTGTAGCAAGTTATATTTGAACATATATTCAGACTTCTACAACTGGCTCTTTTCACTGAAAGTGGACAACAAATTATAGATTTAAGTAGAATGACTTCACAAACATAATTATTCATTAGCTGTTGATTAAACTTCCTGAAATGGTGTAAAAGGTGTCAGAAGACTGACATTATTCACAGAGTAGTGAGTAATTTATGCAAAGGTACCAGGTAAATGACACAGGGTCCTTGGAACTACTAGTTTTGCAAGAAAAATTTTGTCTATGTGTACCACCATAATTTGTTTTTAAAAAAATAACTTGTATTTTCATTTCCCTACATTGTACTATGTACCAACACAAAAAGTACTTAATGATGTTTTAAAAACTTGTAAAATAGCCTCCTACTGGTTTTGATTTGAGCGCCACTGAGTCTTGTGAAGATAAAACCTGTGTCTGCATACTAAAATACAAGCCTGATATCTTTCATGACTTTTTATAAAAGTAAATGGTTTCCTGAAAAATATATGTTGTGACATGGAACTATTTTATGCCATCAATAACAAATTGTTTATCCTCTCAACATCTTTTCACAGTTCCTATTTCCTGATTAATGTTATTGTTCATTATCAATGAAAGAAATCTATTCAATCAATGACAACTCTTACAAGTTTATCATGCAAGGAAAATTATTCTATTTTTTCTTTTTCAACATCAATTTATGTAATTGTTAATCTGCACTTTCATTGACAGCAGTAATGTAAACATATTTTCTAGGAAAAAACAAATTCAATAACAAATTTCAACTGTCAGATCAAAGGTTAGAAAAGTACACAACAGGTTAACAGATCATTAACCATATTCCTTACAAATCAATATACAAGACCATGAGAACCAAATATCTGCAACAAAAACAAAGAAACTATTTTAAAGCTGATCAGCTGACAAGTATTTTACTGTGATTGTAGATCTGGACATTTATGAAGCCCACATCTCTCAACTGCTATTTATAGCTATATCAGAATAATTAACCATTTATGTGCTTTGATCTAAATGTCTCATGTGTGATTATTCTGCTAAGCTATTTTTGAAGGAGTTGTGGATTACTGGAGTATGTCATAGACAACAAAGAAGTGATCCAAGGTGTCACAGACAACAAAAAAGTGATCCAAATATGTCACAGACAACAAAGAAGTGATCCAACGTGTCACAGACAACAAAGAAGTGACCCAAAAGTGTCACAGACAGCCAAGAAGTGATCCCTATGTATCAGACAACAAAGAATTCATCCCAATATCTCACAGACAAGAAAGAAGTTATCCAATGCCTGAAATGATCCAATGTGTCACAGACAACAAAGAAGTGATGTCAATGTGTCACGGACAACAAAGAAGTGATCCCAATGTGTCACAGACAACAAAAAAGTGATCCATATGTTTGTCAGACAACAAAGACGTGATCCAATGTCTCACAGACAACAAAAAAGTCATCCCAATGTGTCACAGACAACAAAGACGTGATCCCAATGTGTCACAGACAACAAAGAAGTAATCAAAATATGTCACAGACAACAAAGAAGTGATCCAAATATGTTACAGACAACAAAGAAGTGGTCCAATGTGTCACAGACAACAAAGGAGTGATCCAAATATATCACAGACAACAAAGAAGTGATCTAATGTGTCACAGACAACAAAGAAGTGATCCCAATGTGTCACAGACAGCCAAGAAATGCTCCCTGTGTGTCAGACAACAAAGAATTCATCCCAATATCTCACAGACAACAAAGAAGTCATTCCAATGTCTGAAATGATCCAATGTGTCACAGACAACAAGGAAGTGATGTCAATGTGTCACAGACAACACAGACTTGATCCAATGTGTCACAGACAACAAAAAAGTCATCCCAATGTGTCACAGAAAACAAAGAAGTGATCCTAATGTGTCACAGACAACAAAAAAGTCATCCAAATATGTCACAGACAACAAAGAAGTGATCCAAATATATCACAGACAACAAAGAAGTGATCTAAAGTGTCACAGACAACAAATAAGTGATCCTAATGTGTCACAGACAACAAAGAACTGATCTCAATGTGTCACAGACAACAAAGAAGTGATCCCAATGTGTCACAGACAACAAAAAAGTGATCCAAATGTTTGTCAGACAACAAAGACGTGATCCAATGTGTCACAGACAACATCAAAGTCATCCCAATGTGTCACAGACAACAAAGACGTGATCCCAATGTGTCACAGACAACAAAGAAGTAATCAAATTATGTTATAGACAACAAAGAAGTGATCCAAATATGTTACAGACAACAAAGAAGTGGTCCAATGTGTCACAGACAACAAAGAAGTGATCCAAATATGTCACAGACAATAAAGAAGTGATCTAATGTGTCACGGACAACAAAGAAGTGATCACAATGTGTCACAGATAGCCAAAAAGGGATCCCTGTGTGTCAGACAACAAATAATTCATCCCAATATCTCACAGACAACAAAGAAGTCATCCCAATGTCTGAAATGATCCAATGTGTCACAGACAACAAAGAAGTGATGTCAATGTATCACAGACAACACAGACGTGATCCAATGTGTCACAGAAAACAAAAAAGTCATCCCAATGTGTCACAGAAAACAAAGAAATGATCCCAATGTGTCACAGACAACAAAGAAGTAATCCAAATATGTCACAGACAACAAAGAATTGATCCAAATATATCACAGACAACAAAGAAGTGATCTAATGTGTCACAGACAACAAAGAAGTGATTCTAATGTGTCACAGACAACAAAGAAGTGATCTCAATGTGTCACAGACAACAAAGAAGTGATCCAAATGTGTCAAAGTCAACAAAGAAGTGATCCAATGTGTCACAGAAAACAAGGAATTGTCCCAATGTGTCACAGGCATCAAAGAAGTGATCCCAATGTGTCACAGACAGCCAAGAAGGGATCCCTATGTGTCAGACAACAAAGCATTCATCCCATTATCCCCTAGACAAGAAAGAAGAACCCAATGTCTGAAATGATCCAATGTGTCACAGAAAACAAAGAAGTGTCCCAATGTGTCACAGACATCAAAGAAGTGATCCCAATGTGTCTCAGACAACAAAGAACTGATCTCAATGTGTCACAGACAACAAAGAAATGATCCAAATGTGTCACAGACAACAAAGAGGTGATCCCAATGTGTCACAGACAACAAAGAAGTGATCCCAATGTGTCACAGTCAACAAAGAAGTGATCCAATGTGTCACAGAAAACAAAGAAGTGATCAAATGTGTCACAGAAAACAACAAAGAAGTGTCCCAATGTGTCACAGACAACAAATAAGTGATGTCAATGTGTCACAAAAAACAACAAAGAAGTGTCCCAATGTGTCACAGACAACAAATAAGTGATGTCAATGTGTCACAGACAACAAAGAAGTGATCACAAAGTGTCAGACAACAAAGAAGTGATCCCAATGTGTCATACAGACAACAAAGAAGTTATCCAATGTGTCAGACAACAAAGAAGTGATCCCAATGTGTCACAGACATCAAAGAAATGATCCCAATGATTCACAGACAAAAAAGAAGTGATGTCAATGTTTCACAGACAACAATGAAGTTATCCCAATGTGTCACAGACAACAAAGAAGTGATCCCAATGTGTCATACAGACAACAAAGACGTGATCCCAATGTGTCACAGACAACAAAGAAGTAATCAAAATATGTCACAGACAACAAAGAAGTGATCCAAATATGTTACAGACAACAAAGAAGTGATCTAATGTGTCACAGACAACAAAGAAGTGATCCCAATGTGTCACAGACAGCCAAGAAGTGATCCCTGTGTGTCAGACAACAAAGAATTCATTCCAATATCTCACAGACAACAAAGAAGTCATCCCAATGTCTGAAATGATCCAATGTGTCACAGACAACAAAGAAGTGATGTCAATGTGTCACAGACAACACAGACGTGATCCAATGTGTCACAGACAACAAAGAACTGATCTCAATGTGTCACAGACAACAAAGAAGTGATCCAAATGTGTCAAAGTCAACAAAGAAGTGATCGAATGTGTCACAGAAAACAAGGAAGTGTCCCAAAATGTGTCACAGACATCAAAGAAGTGATCCCAATGTGTCACAGACAGCCAAGAAGTGATCCCTATGTGTCAGACAATAAAGCATTCATCCCAATATCCCCTAGACAAGAAAGAAGAACCCAATGTCTGAAATGATCCAATGTGTCACAGAAAACAAAGAAGTGTCCCAATGTGTCACAGACATCAAAGAAGTGATCCCAATGTGTCACAGACAACAAAGAACTGATCTCAATGTGTCACAGACAACAAAGAAATGATCCCAATGTGTCACAGACAACAAAGAAGTGATCCCAATGTGTCACAGACAACAAAGAAGTGATCCCAATGTGTCACAGTCAACAAAGAAGTGATCCAATGTGTCACAGAAAAAAAAGAAGTGATCAAATGTGACACAGAAAACAACAAAAAAGTGTCCCAATGTGTCACAGACAACAAATAAGTGATGTCAATGTGTCACAGACAACAAAGAAGTGATCACAATGTGTCACAGACAACACAGACGTGATCCAATGTGTCACAGACAACAAAGAACTGATCTCAATGTGTCACAGACAACAAAGAAGTGATCCAAATGTGTCAAAGTCAACAAAGAAGTGATCGAATGTGTCACAGAAAACAAGGAAGTGTCCCAATGTGTCACAGACATCAAAGAAGTGATCCCAATGTGTCACAGACAGCCAAGAAGTGATCCCTATGTGTCAGACAATAAAGCATTCATCCCAATATCCCCTTGACAAGAAAGAAGAACCCAATGTCTGAAATGATCCAATGTGTCACAGAAAACAAAGAAGTGTCCCAATGTGTCACAGACATCAAAGAAGTGATCCCAATGTGTCACAGACATCAAAGAAATGATCCCAATGATTCACAGACAAAAAAGAAGTGATCCCAATGTGTCACAGTCAACAAAGAAGTGATCCAATGTGTCACAGAAAACAAAGAAGTGATCAAATGTGTCACAGAAAACAACAAAGAAGTGTCCCAATGTGTCACAGACAACAAATAAGTGATGTCAATGTGTCACAAAAAACAACAAAGAAGTGTCCCAATGTGTCACAGACAACAAATAAGTGATGTCAATGTGTCACAGACAACAAAGAAGTGATCACAAAGTGTCAGACAACAAAGAAGTGATCCCAATGTGTCATACAGACAACAAAGAAGTTATCCAATGTGTCAGACAACAAAGAAGTGATCCCAATGTGTCACAGACATCAAAGTTATGATCCCAATGATTCACAGACAAAAAAGAAGTGATGTCAATGTTTCACAGACAACAATGAAGTTATCCCAATGTGTCACAGACAACAAAGAAGTGATCCCAATGTGTCATACAGACAACAAAGACGTGATCCCAATGTGTCACAGACAACAAAGAAGTAATCAAAATATGTCACAGACAACAAAGAAGTGATCCAAATATGTTACAGACAACAAAGAAGTGATCTAATGTGTCACAGACAACAAAGAAGTGATCCCAATGTGTCACAGACAGCCAAGAAGTGATCCCTGTGTGTCAGACAACAAAGAATTCATTCCAATATCTCACAGACAACAAAGAAGTCATCCCAATGTCTGAAATGATCCAATGTGTCACAGACAACAAAGAAGTGATGTCAATGTGTCACAGACAACACAGACGTGATCCAATGTGTCACAGACAACAAAGAACTGATCTCAATGTGTCACAGACAACAAAGAAGTGATCCAAATGTGTCAAAGTCAACAAAGAAGTGATCGAATGTGTCACAGAAAACAAGGAAGTGTCCCAATGTGTCACAGACATCAAAGAAGTGATCCCAATGTGTCACAGACAGCCAAGAAGTGATCCCTATGTGTCAGACAATAAAGCATTCATCCCAATATCCCCTAGACAAGAAAGAAGAACCCAATGTCTGAAATGATCCAATGTGTCACAGAAAACAAAGAAGTGTCCCAATGTGTCACAGACATCAAAGAAGTGATCCCAATGTGTCACAGACAACAAAGAACTGATCTCAATGTGTCACAGACAACAAAGAAATGATCCCAATGTGTCACAGACAACAAAGAAGTGATCCCAATGTGTCACAGACAACAAAGAAGTGATCCCAATGTGTCACAGTCAACAAAGAAGTGATCCAATGTGTCACAGAAAACAAAGAAGTGATCAAATGTGACACAGAAAACAACAAAAAAGTGTCCCAATGTGTCACAGACAACAAATAAGTGATGTCAATGTGTCACAGACAACAAAGAAGTGATCACAATGTGTCACAGACAACACAGACGTGATCCAATGTGTCACAGACAACAAAGAACTGATCTCAATGTGTCACAGACAACAAAGAAGTGATCCAAATGTGTCAAAGTCAACAAAGAAGTGATCGAATGTGTCACAGAAAACAAGGAAGTGTCCCAATGTGTCACAGACATCAAAGAAGTGATCCCAATGTGTCACAGACAGCCAAGAAGTGATCCCTATGTGTCAGACAATAAAGCATTCATCCCAATATCCCCTTGACAAGAAAGAAGAACCCAATGTCTGAAATGATCCAATGTGTCACAGAAAACAAAGAAGTGTCCCAATGTGTCACAGACATCAAAGAAGTGATCCCAATGTGTCACAGACATCAAAGAAGTGATCCCAATGTGTCACAGACAACAAAGAACTGATCTCAATGTGTCACAGACAACAAAGAAATGATCCCAATGTGTCACAGACAACAAAGAAGTGATCCCAATGTGTCACAGTCAACAAAGAAGTGATCCAATGTGTCACAGAAAACAAAGAAGTGATCAAATGTGACACAGAAAACAACAAAAAAGTGTCCCAATGTGTCACAGACAACAAATAAGTGATGTCAATGTGTCACAGACAACAAAGAAGTGATCACAATGTGTCACAGACAACAAATAAGTGATCCCAATGTGTCATACAGACAACAAAGAAGTGATCCAATGTGTCAGACAACAAAGAAGTGATCCCAATGTGTCACAGACATAAAAGAAATGATCCCAATGATTCACAGACAACAAAGAAGTGATGTCAATGTTTCACAGACAACAAAGAAGTTATCCCAATGTGTCACAGACAACAAAGAAATGATCCCAATGTGTCATACAGACAACAAAGAAGTGATCCAATGAGTCGGACAACAAAGAAGTGATCCCAATGTGTCACAGACATCAAAGAAGTGATCCCAATGTGTCACAGACAACAAAGAAGTGATCCAATGTGTCGCAGCACCTTGACATTGTCATACAACACAAAAAAGACATTCAATCCTGATAAAATCACACTGACAAACACATTTTTCATTAACTTAAGTAAAAAACAGACAAAGGTGGCTTAGGCTTTCAATAAAAATCATTAAAGAAAAAGATTCCACATCCATTTCTTCTGTCAAAAAATAATTTCTGCACTTGCAACCGTAAAATTTCTATTTTTTCAAGCAAACTTTTTATTTTAAAAATTTGAAAATTTTTGAATTGAACGGACTCAAGAAAAGACAGTCAGTAGATATAATGTGGACACT
Organism: Mytilus californianus; assembly: GCF_021869535.1. Classification (NCBI taxonomy): domain Eukaryota; kingdom Metazoa; phylum Mollusca; class Bivalvia; order Mytilida; family Mytilidae; genus Mytilus; species Mytilus californianus. Next base: position 79,204,808 of record NW_026262581.1, read on the forward strand.
TATAAACCATAAGTCACAGATAAACAGACAGACAGACAAGTAAAATGATAATGGGCAAATAACAGTCCACAATCACCACCAAGGAAACTAAATACCAAGCAAAATGCACCACATCAAAAACAGTGGGTGAACAGAGGAACTTGTGATTATATTTATGATAAATGTAACTCAACTGCAACACAAATCATGTTGAGTAGACATTTTCTTTGAAATATTCAATAGACACTAATTTTCAAATTTATTTCTGATATTACTGATGTAAACTGCTGACTTTAAGTTCATTAATTTTTATGAGACATTTAGATGTAGCACTAACTGTGATTGTTTGTATTCTTTGTATTTCAAAAGGACATAACTTCCCAGTAAAAAATTGATGATCTCTGATGTTTAAACTCATCTGAGATATTACTTGTAGGAATAAACCTTTTTCATTAAATTTCAATGTTAACTGAGGGGGCAATAAAAAATCATGAATTGAAGCAAAAAACAGACAAAACAAAGTGCAAAACACTCAGACTCTGTATGTTAGAGAACCTGATAAGCAAACCCTCAGAGGGTCCATAAGTAACTAGTTAAATAGCTACAATTGTAAATTTCTTACACTGCCTAATAGGCCGTTTTTCCATTGAAATTCAAACTTATTTGTCTGGTTTAATAACATTTCAAATCCTGTAAACTGTTCTATTGATAACACTTTCTTTATCTGAATATGAATAAAATAAAGGCAACAGTATATAAGCAACAACCATCAGGAAATGCTGCAGGAATGAACACATTTTACCTTGGTTACAGTAATTACACTAGAAAAACAAAGGTTCAGGTGATTTATTTAAAAATCACTCTGAGTGGTGATTTTTTCACAGTGAATGCTGGTAATTATAGGTGATTCACTCTGAAATATCTCTCTGTATATTTATTTGGTGTTACCTGAAAGGATATTAACCAGAGTGTTATCACCTATTTCACAGTGACTCACTCAAAAGCTGAAAGAGTATTTTTTATCGAATCGCTTTTTATGTGTGTGTGCTGTACTTTATAGTCATATGACTTCCAATTTGAGTATACATATAAACAACATATGATATAACTTTCAGTAAGAACAACATGTCTCTCTGGAATAACCTTCATCAACATTATGGGATGCAAAAATGCAAAAAAATCTAAAAACAAAATCAAACAGAATGGTGTCTAATGGTTTATGAATGTAATGGACAAATTTAACAAAATGTTAAATTTGGAGAAAAATTTAGAGAAACAGAAATTTAAAATTTGATAATGTTCTGAATGTCATCCTATGCTAGTCCTACAACAATGCTCGTAATGTAACTTTGAATTAACAATTGCCAACAAATCTCTGAATTTGTGCATTATCACGACATCAAAAGCAACAGTTTGGGTTTAGTGGTAGTACTTCGCTTGTGTTAATTATAGAAAGACGTGTGTATATTTCAAACTCTGTTTACTATACTGACTAGAGACGTTATGCATACAATAAGCGTAATTTAATGATATGACGTTACAATACGTTACGTTATCAATTAGAGTTGCATAAGTAAGTGTCTCTATATTGCGGTTAATTCGTAATACTCCGGCCGCAGGAAAGTGAAAAAGAAAAAACTTAAATAAAATCAAAATTTCAAACATTCACATTAAATTTAGATCACTTTAGAGTCCATGTTTTAAAACGAATAACTTCTTTAAAGTTCATATATAAAGAAATTAAGTTTACTGAACAGTCTCTATGTAAATCACAAACATGAAATTACAATGTCCATTTGTCTTCCTTTGATCGTCGAAATTTGGTAGCCTTTTCGATTTGTAAATGTTCATTAGAAACTTCAAGTCAATGCGTATATTTGATCAATCGGATGATTTGCAAAGCCGTTTTTTCCTTGATCGGCTACTATATAATTTCTGTATTTCTGGTTCCCTGTTCAGTTTACTGATAATTCTCGATGTTCTGTTCTTGATTACGTTAAAGGTCCTCGGTAGGTCAGGCAAATTCTCTTTACATTGTAATTGTGTTTTCAAGTGATTGTCGCGATGTGATAGAGTTGACTCGTATGTCTCGTAGTAGTGTTTGTCCTTTTTTGTAGATTCATCATGCGTTACTCCAGTAGAGTCCAATTTCCAAAATAGCTCCAGATATTCCCCTTCCTTCTTGTGTTGTACCAATACATTCAACGTAGTAGCTGGTATTATTGATTCTTCTATTATTGGCATTGGTCCAGACAATAAATGTCCCAGTTTTGACTTAACTGCAGTGGGACCCATTCCTCGTAGTATATTGTTTTCGACGATGTCCTAGTAGTAATCTGCTCCAATTAACATAGCTATATTAAAATGTTCATCCTTACTCATAGGATGGGCCAATTTTATACCTTGAAGATATGACAACTTTAACGCTTCGTAATGGGGACGATTTGATAGCGGTGCGGCGATTGTTGCTACTATGAGTACTTCCATTGATAATTTACCTCCATGTATAGTCTCCAAATGAACAACGGCTTTTTCTAGGTCTCTTACATTACTATTAGTTTCTCCAAAGGCAGCAAGACTGAGTGTACTCATTCCACAGGGTTTTAATTGTAACTGTTTTGTAGATCCTCCGTTATAAAAGATTGTTGTGACCCTTCGTCTTAAAGAATATTTGTTACAGTGGAATTATTGCCTACTGAAACTTGTGATACTGCTGTCTTTAAGAGTACGTCGGTTCTCTGTTTCACAGGATTTTCATACGATGTGTAAACTGTAGCTGTGTGTGTTTCTACTTCACTATTCATACTATTTACGGCTGCGCTTGTTTGTCTGGTTGTTTGGTTCTCAGTGTGTTGTTTCTTATGACATAAGCTAGTGTGATGCTTTCTGTTGCATTTTCGACATGTATATTTAGACGTACACTCTGAAATTTTGTGACTTCCAAAGCAGTTAAAACAAAGATTTTTCTGTTTGATAAACGCATAGCACTTTTCATTCGTTGCTACTTTTGTGCACTCAGATGCAAAATGTGGTTCTTGGCAAAACACGCATAATTTTACCTTATTTTTTTTGTTCTTATTTCCTCCGTTCTGTTGTATACTAGTGATGTACCTTGGTGTTGCTGCAATACGGAATGATGCGGTAGGTGTCAAAGTGTCGGACATTTTGAAATTTCCTGCTTCCTGTACATATGCTTCTTTGCCAATGGCTTCTCTCAATGATCTAATATCCCAGCTATTATTACAATGTTCCCGAGTTAGGCTTTTACGCATTTCAGTGGGAAGTTTACCAAATATAATCGGTACAAGTAGTGACCCAAAGGTATCTTGAGATTGTCCCATTGACTCTAATCCCTGTATACTGGTTTCCATTTTATCGTAAAAGTAACTAATGTTTGTTGGTGAGAGTGACGGGCTGGGCAGTTCCAACAAGTTTTGCATGTATGCATTGATAATGTGTTGTTTTTGTCCAAAATGCTCCTTTAATAGATGAATTGCTTGTTCATAGTTGGCGCTAGTGAGAGCTAGTCCTGAAATGCATTGCTCAGCTTCCTGAACGATTTGGGATTTTGAGTAGCTGAATTTCTGTACATTCGTGAGAGACGGATTTGTGTGTACTGTTGTTTGGAAAGAATCCCAGAAGGTTTGCCATGCTAAGATATCCCCAGAAAATGTCGGTAATTCAAGTTCAGGTAGCCTGTGATAAAAGTTTGACGGGATTACGGAAATATGTTGTGACGGGTTTGTTTCTAAATCTTCATGAGTTTCATTACAATTCTGATTGAGTATAGTATTAGTAGTGTGATGCGATGAAGAATGTGCATAATCACTCACCATTTGTTGTGGCACACTTGCCTTTGAGTTTGACAGTATATCCTTAAATTTGCGAATGGTGATTTCCATCTGAAAAGTGTAGTCATCCGTATCCAATATTTCTTGTTCCATTTCTCCGACATCTGTAATGTCTATAATCTTGTTGTCCAAATCCTGTAAAACGTCCCTTTTCTTCTCGAGTGTTTCAACTGTTGCACATAGTTCCTGGTTAGAAATGGTATTTTCAGCAATTTTTTCATCTGTTCTATTTATAAGTCTGGTGACGGCGCTTCTGTGTCCGCCACGTATAGCTTTTATCTTCTCCATAGGTCACGGCACCAATGTTTGGGTTTAGTGGTAGTACTTCGCTTGTGTTAATTATAGAAAGACGTGTGTATATTTCAAACTCTGTTTACTATACTGACTAGAGACGTTATGCATACAATAAGCATAATTTAATGATAGCAACATTACAGAAATCAAATTTAATTTAACTTTTTTAAACTGACCTACAAAAATAAATTACGCAACACTGAAAAAAATTCTTCAGAGAGAAAGCTTTAAAAATAGCTTCTATTATCCCTGGTCCTTTTATAGAAATGTGTATACATATTAAAAAGGTGAATTACCATGTTTCAATTTTTCAGACATATGAGGTATTTTACAGCAACCAATTACTTTTACAACCCCAGTTCCATCATCTACCAACATCATGTCTGAGTCATTAGATACCTTTAAGAAAAAAAGAAATGTTGTTGTATACATTCATGGATACATTGCAAATATGAAAGAGAAAATACATTCAATTAATTCCATGTTAATAGTTTTTACACATTTATTTTATCAATAAAATTTTTCAAAAGGGTTCCCTCTAGCTTGTGATTGCTGCTGTCAGCATAAAAGGGTAATGTTGACTGCCAAAAGCCAAGTCCATTTTTCATTTAGATACAGGGGAAAAAAGTAAACTTTTTCTTTGGATGCTATTTTTTTTATAATGAATAACTTTGTGTCCAAATTTTGTAACATTCTATGAATATTTGACAAAGTAATTGATGTCTAAAAAAAGTACAGATTGAATCTTAATGTTGATCAGTCTGACAATGTAGAATGGCCATGTCTCACTTTCAGGTCAGACAAAAAGCTCATGTTGATTATGTTCTCTAATTATTTAAGCATTTAATTCATTAAGTACCAAATTGTTCAGATTTTCAAATGGATTTGTCTATATTTTCACAACACAAAAGATGACTTTCTTGGATTTAAAGTGCTCTAATAAAAACCTCAAATTGTGTTTTTGAACCCACTAGACATGATTGTTTTTCCAGTGTTGTCTCTTTCAACTCTTTTGACAATAATGTCCTGAAACCCACACAATAAGAATTTTACAAGTATGGCATTGTCAGCTTCATCCTGTGTAATACTAAGGATTCATATTTATATAAACCATGCAAGGAACCCCCAAAACTGTGTATTGTATTTGTTTTGTTCCTGCGATTTTACGTGAGGTCATGTTCCAGAAATTCACACAATATTGAATGTTGTTGATGTACTGGTTTTTCACAGTCAACTAACCTGAAGTACTGTTCCCTGAACCCACACAACACTAAATGTTCTTCCCTTAGACTGCCATTCCTTTATACTTTTCTGTTGATTTTCTGTGCTACTTGCTACACATTTCACTGCTTGTTGCAAGTCTTTTATAAAAATCTTTTTTGATGGCAAATCCAATATTTTTGACATTCTATGGTTCTGTGTCTACATATCTGAAGAGACAAAAAAATATCTTATATAAATAAGAAGATGTGGTATGAGTGCCAATGAGACAACTATCCATCCAAGTCACAATGTGTAAAAAGTAAATAATTATAGGTCAAAGTACGGCCTTCAACATGGAGCCTTGGCTCACACCGAACAGCAAGCTATAAAGGTCCCCAAAATGACCAGTGTAAAACAATTCAAACAGGAAAACCAACGGTCTAATCTATATAAAAAACGAGAAACACTTATGAACCACACCAACAAATGACAACCACTGAACAACAGGCTTCTGACTTAGAACAGGTGCATAAAAATGCAGCGGGTTTAAACGTTTTAACAGGCGCCAACCTTCACCCTAACCTTAACATTTTAATAATATATAAATGTTCACAGATTAACCTCGGACATTATTATTATTATACATGTAAACTGTAAATGTCTTTTATCATCAATTTTCATGGATTGCCGAATAATTGTATTCTCTTGGAAATTTGTTTTGCTGTTTTGCCTAATTTCTGCACACAATCCTACAGAAAATTTGTACTTCGTTTAACATTTAAATTTGTGGTTAATTTATACCCCACTAATAATAATGATATGTTTGGTCATCAACTTGTGCTAGCACTTTTTGAATCTGTAGGACACCTTTTTCCTAATTGCTGATACTTTGAATGAACTTGAAATTTTACTCACACATTTCTCCAGTACTAAAAAACAGAATTACTTCATATTTAGTCAGCAGCTTGACAGTGTGAAGTTGTTACATAAAAACCTTTTTTTGATCCGTAAGACATTTACTTCCTATTTTCTGATATTTTGAATTACAAATGGGGTATGCTTTATATATTATATTATACATGACAACACATGCTTTTTTGTTATCTTTTGTTTTATACAAGATTTTTTGTACAAAGCAATTCTTTTGAAGTAAATCGCCTCTTTTTCCAATATCTCTTATATTTTACTACTTATTGTAGAAAGATTCAAAGTGTTTCAGATCAAATCTTTCAAACAAAATAGAAGTACAAATAGAAATATTTTTCCAAATTGTTGTTATTTTAATACACATATATTGATAACATAAGCAGCATGAATGATTGTAATTAAAAGTACAAAGACAAAAAAATGAATGATTATAATTAAACATAAAAAGACAAAAGATGAATGATTATAATTAAACATAAAGTAAATAGAACGTCTTCAATTTTAAACACTGTTAGGAGTCACCCTAGGGGAGACAATTTAATTCAAATTTTAATAAACATTTAGAGTTATCTCCCATTATATATTAGCCCTCTCTTTTCTTTTTCATTATTAAAGAAGGTAAATGTGGGTAAATATTATGAAAATATATATGTATATATCTAATATTTTTGTCTGTCAATAAATGAAAATGACATTTTTATACAGTACATTTTACTTAAAACTGGTAAATCTAGAATTTCCCATAATGCCAGAAAACTAGTTAATGAATTTTGAATACTGGGTCACTATACAGTAGCACTAATTTTGTAGGCTAGTAAAGTTTGCATATGTTTTATAGGTAATAATAATTAAATAACTATATCAAGAATCTATATCAAGTTTAACTGTTCATTAAATTTACTTATTTTCAGGGGGGAGAGTTTCTTTCTCTATAAAAAATAAAATAACAAAACCAAACCCCAAGGAAAATTCAAAGCGGAAGTTCCCTTATCAAATGGCAAAATCAAAAGCTCAAACACATCAAACGAATGGAAAACAACTGTCCTATTCCTGACTTGGTACAGGCATTTTCTTATGTAGAAAATGGTGGATTAAATCTGGTTTTATAGCTAGCTAAACCTCTCACTTGTAAAGGATAACATAGTTGTGCAGCTTCTGCTTGTATTGGTTTCTTATTTAGAATGTCAAAATATATCAATGGGCTGCAATTTAATGGTGGTATTATAATAAAGGGTAGAGAATTTAAATCCCAATGAGTCATAAATGTCCATCTTCTGTTATTTAAAGATTCCTGAAAAAAATGTGTACTTATCTTTTAATCTAATAATAAGAATGATCCCATGCAGTTAACATCTAATAAAATAGCACATATTGTATGTCTGATATATGTTAGAAATGTATAAAATGGGTTATGATTTTTCTTTGAAAAATATGTATGGTAGGGAATTTCACAAAAATCAATAGTTGAATAGCGGGTGTTTTTAAACTCCAGCCCGATGTCTGTACCCAAATTTGAATGTTGAGATCCCCCAGTGCTTATTCTATTGTGTCTAGTCTCAATTGAAACTAATTTTGTAAGTAAATATCTACCGAATTTTTCTGATATATTTTCGTCCACAGCTGTCATAAACGATACAAATTTCGATCGGTATTCTATATATTTGACGTTTTAAGCTAGTTTAAATAACCAGCACTCAGAACTGTAATAAAAGAAAAATTTCAGTTGAACATCAATTTTTGATGACAGAGATTATAGTCAGCTGACAATTAGAGATTTTCATGTATGTTTAAATAGTAGCGGTACCACTTATTTTAATTCAAAGATGAAAACATAACACATTTCCAATCAAGAAATATAACAACTTTTAAAATCTCATTTATCAAAACTAATTTGTTAACTTAAAAAATAATTCATGAAGCAAGAACACAAATGAAGAAAGAAAGTGATTTTGTTATTGCTTTTTAACGACTTACATAAAATATATATGGTTCTGATTTCATTGTTGAAAAAAAATATCTAGGTACGTTTTTTAATATACGTATATACAATTAATGTTGACATGACTGTGTCATTGTTAATTTAACAGTGCTTTAAATTAAAATGTTTAAGGTAGGGGGCTCAAAATAAGGGTTGGCAGGAAAATGGAAAGCAAAAAATTCATTTTGTTTGACCTTTTACTCATTGCAGATAATTAATTATCCTTTTCCAACTAACATAAGTGAATCGAAAATAAAGCCAAGTAGGCTTGTCACACACATCTGCTATATAACATGGTGGGTAATTGGGTATTCATGTACATGTATATGTCATATCAAACGAAATATTTGGCACAAAACTTTCAGGGACCCAGTCATAGGCAAGACATTTCATTTCAAGTTTAGATGAAAATTTTAGACCAAGACTGCAATAATGTGTGTGCTGAGACTTCAATTTCTCAAGAGATAAGTCATTATCGATTTCAAGTATCAAACAGCGTCTTCTGTACTGATACAGCTGTGATATAAAAGTGTATTTTGTACACAAAGCTAAGTTAAAATAATATATTTCTGTAGCAGTCAGCAATCATACATCCAATTCAGCAATTGTACCCACTTTAACCTAACCATGGATGGGTATTATAACAAGTGTTTAAATAAAGTAAGATAAAAAAAACTAGAGGCTCTCAAGAGCCTGTGTTGCTCACCTGATTCTACTTGGGTTTTGGAAATCATGTAAAAATGGATTAAAATCATAACAGATACCCTATTAATGATTGAGGCCAAATTTGGTTTAATATTGGCCCCGTAATTTAATAAAAAATCCTGCTGGCCATCTTGAACAGTAAATCGGCAACGAAGTAGCAACACTTCATCAGCACCTCATAAGGAACATTTATGCCATGTTTGGTTTCATTCCATTCAGTGCACCTCTAGAAGAAGCATTTGTATGTATTTTCCAAAGGGTCTTATGTTTAACTCAGGGAGCTACCATTTGATTTTTATGGGGGGGGGGGGGGGCTAGATGAAATTTGAAAAAAAAGGGCAGGACAGGAGTTTTGAGTAAAAAAAGAGGCAGGATGAGCAACTTTGCAAAAAACAAAAAGGCAGGATGACAATTTATGTATAAAAAGTCAGGATAAACTAATAAAAAAAATTTGTAAGGGTTCCGCGGAACCCAGTGTCTCGCCTACTTTTGCTGTTAATTGCAGGCTCAACAAAAATGAGGAAAAAAATCAATAAAAATATTCCTTTAGATACTATCTTTTGATTGTAAGAAGCTTCTGTCAAAGTTTGGTATAAATCCAGGATAGTTTATGAATCTAATAAATGTTTTAAAAACTTTAACTGCAGACTGTATTTAATGTTAACTGGAAGAAAAACTAAGTCCATTTATAAGTAAAATACGGATAAACAGGTACAAATTTTAACAAAATTTCCTTCTAGATACTAGCTTTTGATCATAAACAAGCTTCTGTTCAAAATTTGGTACAAATCCAGGATAGTTTAAGAAAGTTATTAAAATTTTAAAAACTTTAACCACAGAGTGAATGTATTGTTTCCTGGCAGAAAAACTAAGTCCATTTATAAGTAAAATACGGAAAAAATGAAATTTTTTTTTTAACAAATTTACTTCTGGATACTATCTTATGATCATAAACAAGCTTTTGTCCAAGTTAGGTACAAATCCAGGATAGTTTAAGAAAGTTATTAAAATTTTAAAAACTTTAACCACAGAGTGAATGTATTGTTTCCTAGCAGAAAAACTAAGTCCATTTATAAGTAATATACGGAAAAAATGAAATTTTTTTTTTAACAAATTTACTTCTGGATATTATCTTATGATCATAAACAAGCTTCTGTCCAAGTTTGGTACAAATCCAGGATAGTTTAAGAAAGTTATTAAAATTTTAAAAACATTAACCACAGAGTGAATGTTATGTTAACTGGCAGAAAAACTAAGTCCATTTACAAGTAAAATACGGAAAAACAGGAATTTTATTTTTACAAAATTTACTTCTGGATACTTTCTTATGATCATAAACAAGCTTCTGTCCAAGTTTGGTAGAAATCCAGGATAGTTTAAGAAAGTTATTAAAATTTCAAAAACTTTAACCACAGAGTGAATATTTGTGGACGCCGCCGTCGACGCCGACGGAATGTAGGATCGCTATGTCTCACTTTTTCGACTAAAGTCGAAGGCTCGACAAAAAGGAAGGACTGAATAGAGTGAAAAATAAAAAGGCAGGACAGAGATTACAACTAAAAACTACAGGCTCCCAAGAGCATGTGTCGCTCACCTGATTCTACTTTGGTTTTGGAAATCATGCAAAAATAGATTAAAATCATAACAGATACCCTAATAATGATTGAGGCCAAATTTGGTTTAATCAAAAGCAGAAGACTTTTGTAAAGTTTACAGAAATTACCAATAAATTCATTGAAATTGTAGAAAATGACTTTATAAGGACAAAGACAAATCAGCTTCAAAGTAACAACACTTGGTCACACCTCAAAAGAAACATTCATACCATGTTTGGTTTCAATCCATTAAGCAGTTTTCTAGAAGAAGACATTTGTATATATTTCCCATAGAGTCCTTTGTTAAACTAAGTCCTCCGCTGGCAGCCTTCTTGGATGATGGATCACCTACAAAGTTACAACACTTGGTCAGCACCTCATAAGGTACATTCATGCCATGTTTTATTTCATTCCATTTAGTGGTTCTCTAAAAGAAGACATTTGTATGTATTTCTCATAGGGTCCTATATTAAACTAAGTCCCCCTCTGGTGGCCATCTTGGATGATGGATCGGCTTCGAAGTAACAAAACTTGGTCAGCACCTCATAAGGAACATTCATGCCATGTTTGGTTTCATTCCATTCAGTGGTTCTCTAAAAGAAGACATTTGTATGTATTATCCATAGGGTCCTATGTTAAACGAAATCCCCCACTGTCGGTCATCTTGGATGATGGATCAGCTTCAAAGTAACAACACTTGGTCAGCACCTAATAAGGAACATTCATGACATGTTTGGTTTCATTCCATTCAGTGGTTCTCTAGAAGAAGTTCAATATGTAAAAAGTTAACGACTACGACGGACGCCAAGAGATGAGAAAAGCTCACTTGGCCCTTCAGGCCAGGTGAGCTAAAAAACTGTAGTAATAGTTGATTGGCATTCATTACTTTTGTTTTAACATTCTATTTTTACTTCAAAACAATAAAAATCATGTAGCTGATGCATGACAGGTGTGAATATGTGTGTACTAATTTACAGAAATTTCATACATTTAGTTGTATGACAAAGGTACAGCATGGTTGTTAAATGCAGCCAGTATAGAATTATTTTACTGTGAAAACAGGTCCATGTAGCTATTTCTAACCAATATTGGGAACTTAGAGAATTAAATATAAATTTCACAGTTATGTACCTCCATATACACAATGGCTTTTAAGTAAGATCTGAAGTTATCTCTTTATTACAATTTTTTATTCAAGACTAAGTTCAAAATAAATAAAATAATAAAATGAATGCACATAAATTCTTTTTTGCTTAGATTATCATTTCCATTAATTTTAATAAGAGTTTAAATGAACTGTCTTATAAACGGCAATATAACAAAGGGAGATCTGTGTAAACTTAGTAAAAGATTCAGAAATAAACTTCATAGGCATACAATACAAATCAAAATTAATTCATATATAATAAATATTTTATTTTTCATTTCTTTGATCTAAAATAACCATAGCAGCTTCAACTGAGTAGAAAAATGGCGGGTTGGCTTTCAAATAAAATGAATCTATTTATCATGGCCAAAATTTATACACCAGTCGACAGGATAATCACTTCAGATTTCAAATTCTTTAATAGAAAGGTAAATCCTTAAATATTGAATTTAACCCAAACTTTGCAAAAAATTGACTCAATCCGTCATGAATTCAGTATATTAATACATTTAATAAAAATTCAAAAGACAAAACATATACTAGAATATTAAAGCTTTTTTCTTCAAGACAAAATGTTGGACTGTCTACTTTGTTTGCAAATCTTCCAAAGTTGCAGAAATCACAATTTTTCTGAATTATTTTCATACTATTTGACTGGGAATAACAAGAAGATACTTATCTCTGATTGATACTAGTCTCAGTTTCAGGCCTGTAATGAACAGAGTTCATACAATTTGACTGAGAATAACAAAAAGATACTTATCTCTGATTGATACTAGTCTCAGGTTCAGACCTGTATTGAACAGAGTTATTAAGTCACAACTGGAGATTTTACGATTTTCAGATGGAGTTTTGGACTTCATAACTGGATATATTTTTATGGATATTTATGGTATTCATTTCAATAATAAAACTACGTATTTCCCATTTTTTAATATAAGAATATTACAATGATTAATGTATTGCCTTAAAAACCAGATATTGATGTAAATATAAAAATAAGAAGATGTGGTATGATTGCCAAAGAGACAACTCTTCAAAAGAGACCAAATGACACAGAAATTAACAACTTTAGGTCCCCGTAAGGCCTTTAACAATGAGCAAAGCCCATACCACATAGTCAGCTATAAAAGGCCCCGAAATGACAAATGTAAAACAATTCAAACGAGAAAACTAACAGCCTGATTTATGTACAAAATAATGAACGAAAAACAAATATGATATACCGCAACAAATGACAACCACTGAATTACAGGCTCCTGACTTGGGACAGGCACATACAGAATGTGACGGGGTTAAACATGTTTGATGGGCGCCCAACCCTCCCTCCAACCTGGGACAGTGATGAAACAGCACAATGTTTGTTCTGCCCAACTGCTTTGATCTCATTTTGACTTAAAAAAATTAGTTTTCAAACATTGATGATAAATAAGAAGTTATAAAAGTTTATAAGTAAACAATTTGTGTACACAGTAGTAAATTTCACTATATCTTGTCCACTGAATCTGGGTCCGTTCGCCCCAAAACACGTTCGCTCCCATTCATGTTTGCCCCCTTTCACGTTCGCACCCCAGGTCCGTTTGCACACTTTTTATTGGTTTTGTGTTCAATAATTTTTCAATTGTTTTTTGGTTAGTGTATTGCTATACATATTTTTTGTTCATTGTTTCAAAATGAAGTGACTTTCTTAAAACGATTTTTGTGTTGAATAATTTTTTAATCTAATTTTGGTTATTGTATTGCTTTAAATAAGTTTTTTTGCATTGTTTCAAATAAAATGATGTTTTTTTGTGTTGAATATTTTTTTAATCGTGTACTGTTTTGGTTAGTGTATTGCTATAAAAAAAATTTCATTGTTTCAACAAGGATTTGACTATACAAATCCTTGGTTTCAAAATAAAGTGACTTTCAAAAAAGGTTTTTTGTGTTGAATATTTTTTTTAGGTTTATATACAAATCCTTGGAAATACCAAACCGCTATTAAACTTAACAACAATAACATTTTGAGTCTTCATTGTTTTTTACTCATACCAAGCTAAATACATGCTAACTACATGCAGAATTTAATCAAAACTAGTTAAAACAACAATCATGATTTTCAAACATATAACAATAACAGCAAGTTTAGCTGTGTAAACACCATATTAACAGTAATAATACATAATTAACATATAATAGCAGGAACGAAAAAAAATGCTCATAAAAATCCAAAAAAGATTTTCTTTTTCTGAAACAAAAAATGTATTTAACTTTTGAGGGGGGGTAGGACCTTTATCGGGACTCCGGGATCGGGTGTTTTTAAGCTCGGGATTACGGGATTGATCCTTTCGGGATCTGGGAATTCTTTTTTCGAATTTCGGGATGTCGTGATTTAAATTTTTTAAATTCGGGACCTCTGGATTCCATGTTTTTAAGCCCGGGATTTCGGGATCAGGACCCCTCCTACCCCCCTCTACTTTTATATATCTAATGTGCCAGGCCTTAAAACTCTTCAAATTGCACATGTATGTTAGTCTGTACTCAGAGTAGATTTTGAGGTCTAAACAGCCATTTTTGTCCATTCGTTATATGATGAACCTTAATTTTTTCACGTTGATATTTTATAGATGAACCAAGGATTTGTATAGTGAGATCTCACTATACAAATCCTTGGATGAACTATGAAAGATTATATTTAGTCTCACCAAGGATTTGTATAGAAATCCTTGGTCTTATAACCGCATTTTCTGCTTTGATGTGAACTTAACATTCAAAATGAGATTTACATGAACTATGTGTTCACTCAGATAATTACATGTACCATACTACGGGAAAGAGAACGAAAAATCAAAAAAAAAAATCAGGGTAAATATAAGTAATGGGGAATGGAATCAATATTATGGTACTTCCGGTTAAAGATGGTTGAGGCTGGCTCGTTTTTCCATCATGACATCATGAGTCCCCCATCAGTGTTTACATAATCTGTTAATATACCATTGATTATTTATTCACCCCTGTAGTGGCAACCAAATGATTTTATGATTAATCACACAGCGAAGACAGTTGAAGGATAATAAGCTAACAATGTATGTAACATTTTTTTTCTATTTCGAAACAATGAAAGATTATAAATTGCCGAATAATTTCCCTGTTGGGATATTGAGGTTAGGGATGTATTTCTGATTTGGCTTCCTACCGAATGACTTTGTTACAACGTTGAGTATACACAATTTTCATGATTTGCAAACCTGAACAAAGGAGCACTGGTTTCTTCCTGCCAATCCTGGGAACAGTCAATATATATGTTCCTGCTTCTTCTTATAGTTATACAAACAGCTCCATCAAGTAGGCTGATTATTAAATGCTATTGCATGCATGTCCTATGTACAAAAATTAATCAACATAAATGTTAGTAAAAATATGGAAATTCAGTGCAACATTGTACAAATTTTTTGATAAGAGTGCAGATTGCAAAAATACATAAATATATTGGAACATTCTTAGAAATGTGTAAAAAGTGATCCAATGGTAATTTTGAATAATTTAATAAAAAGGTTCTACTCTAGGCTTTTGAAGAGACTTGCCTCAAGATTGGAAACTGTTTATTTGTAATTGCTTGCAGCTCCTACTCAGACTTTTTAAATGTCACCAGTGTCTGAGCAGAAAGTTGATGAACCAGGGGTATGTCAAAGAACGTCTCGTCCTTTTTCTAAAAGAGTTCATCAGAAGGTACCAAGACCTTGTTGATAAATATTCCGTATCAACTTCACAAATGATACACAATGGTCTTGAAGTATAGATTCTGCGTGCTGACGTTGTTTATCATCTTAATAACGTGTTATAGTATTCTCTTATTTGTCTTTATTAATATTACTTTTATGGTTAAGTCTGTTTTTTGTGATATCCACTTGATGTGACTCTGTACTTATGTATCCCGTCATACTTTGAACGACAAAATTATTTTATTTTATTAATATTACTTTTACTGTTAAGTCTGTTTTTTGTGATATCCATTTGACATGACTCTGTACTTATGTATCCCGACCCCGTCATACTTTGAACGACAAAATTATTTTATATCTACCTGTGTGACGTCAAATGCACGATTCTACGCCAGTACTTAAAACCTTCCATCCTTTACTGGTGGATTTTACATAGATAAATAAAATTATATAATAAAAAAGCAAAATGAGGATGTTAATTTTGATGTATGCCTTTTTGTGCTTCTTTGTTACATTTCTTTGTTTTTATAGTGATTAAGATGATAACACAATGTTGACTGCTGTACCCCTATTTTTGACATTTTTACCTATTGTGTCTGTTTGTTTTGTTCACGCATTGTTGTCAAATGTATAATCGAATTTGATGCGACTTTCATACAAGTGAGAGGTTTAGCTAGTTATAAAACCAGGTTCAATCCACCATTTTCTACATAAGAAAATGCCCGTTTCAAGTCAGGAATATGACAGTTGTTATCCATTCGTTTGATGCGTTTGAGCTTTTGATTTTGCCATTTCATTAGGTACTTTCCTTTTTGAATTTTCCTCGGAGTTCAGTATTTTTGTGATTTTACTTTTTTGGACCAGTATTTCATTTACATTCAAAAAGATTTTAAAGTTAATTTGACAGAACAGTTTTTATTTTGACTTGACCACTAAGTGGATGAATGCAGATCTTAATTGAAAAACATATTGTATTAAGTATTTGGCACTAAATTTTAGTAGGTACAATGTAGCAGCTAAATAAAATTTTGTGAGGTTTTGTAATAGAATGTTACTTAAGGTCCATAGTGGCATATGTGTAGTGTGGCCACAATGCAGGACATATACCATAATGGTTCCATTGATCAGATTGAAAACTCCTTTTTATTCAACAATGGCACTTATGTCCTCAAGCTCCTTTTTGAAATAACTTTGGCCTGTTTTTATACAAAAAGTGAAAGGATTAATTTACCATGATATGTAACAGTAAAAATCCTAAAATTAAACCATGTTTGTAATGCATCAACAAAATTTGACCTCTTGAACTGAAGTGTGTGTAGAACAACCCCTTTATCAATAAAAATAACACTTTAAAGTAGAAGGATAAAGGTTTGAAAGTAATAAATATTTTATGAAAAATATATTTTTTGTATGATTAATTTTAGAACTGAGCTGTAAATACATGTAGTGCATGGCAATATGTTTAGTCCAAGTAGTACATGCATGGCAATATGTTTACCAGATAGTTCATGGCAATATGTTTGCCAGGCAATGCATGGGAATAAGTTTAACAGGTTTATGAATGCATGGTAGAGATGATGTCAGTGGATTTAAGAGTACACAATAATGCATGCAGTTTTTTTTCCCATCAAGGTAAATATTGATAGGTAGATATAATAACATTTTACGGTCACTAACATTGCTTTTTAATTTTAGGGGCAGGAGAAATCCCTTTAAGATCACCACCTGTTTTAAGTTACGTATGTGTTTATCAATCTTTAGTTTTCTGTACTGTTCATGGTGTTGTCTGTTTTTTTTAAGCTGCGTTTTTTTTATTACTCCTTGCCATCAAAAAAAATTATGAATTGAAATTTTTTCTGTAATTTTCATTTTTATTTTTTGCATGTCATGTGCTTTACTCAATGAAGTAAAACCATTTAGGAAGGGTAAAAAATAAAAAAATTTAATTGATTAAGTTGTAAAATTGAACAAAAAAAAAACTACTGTCATTTAACAAATATGGTGACAGATTGTTCATTTATAAAATCAGATTGAAAATTTTTGTTTTACATTTATTTTTATTTATTGATGACATATACATGATATATATATATATACAGAGATTCTAACATGACGTTCTTCAAACGCTTTGAGTACACACCCGTGGTAAAATATGAATATATTGTTTGGGCTGTTCCGATCGTACTCCCGCGTCATATGCTTTTTTGTGAATGAGCTACCCGACGTCATAGAACGATGACGTAAGAATATAAGCATTTTACGGGAAAATACACGCTTGTGAAACCGAAAATCATCACAACAAGGAAACGTAAACAAACGATGCTAAAATGTGTTATATAAGCCTTTTTTGTATACATATAAGACATATAAGTACAATTATCATTTAGATTCATCCAAACCTATCTAAATATGCTATTGTAAATAGTTTAAGCATGTCATTTATTCAGTTTGCTCCGGTCTTTTACGTCAATTTAATAGTGCGTTTATTTATGGGAACGGCAAATAATGCCTTCATCTAGAGTGCTTCGATCCAAAACAATTGTCGTATTTGTCCTATTAGAATTGAAATAATTCATGGGGGCTTGAATATATCGTGATTTTACCACGGGTTGTCCCTTTATGCCGATATTTTACCCCTCGCTATCGCTCAGGGTAAAATATTTGTCATAAAGGGCCAACCCGTGGTAAAATCACAATATATTCAAGCCCCCATGAATTATTTCTTAATTTTATTAAAAATATTTAAAAAAATCTTTTTTATAGACCATATTTAGGTTTAAACTTAATTTTGCATGATCAAGCATGATGAGATGGGAAACTATTGAAATGCAAATCAAAGGCCATAAAACATTCAGTGGTGATTTATGAAGTTTCTTCGGGTGTTAGTTGTTCACTGTGTGGGCAATTAAGTCAGACTAGGATAATACTACTGTGACGAATAAAAGGAGAAGTTGGGTATGCATCAATGAGACAGCAAACAAACAACACAAATAACAAAAAGTTATCTATATTGACTCCATAAATTTTTCACATTTAAGTTAGGAACTTAGGATAGTAAGAGAATGTGAATATTGATCAATATAAACTTGATAAATGAAGAGTTTAATATTGCGGATTCATTTATTTTCGTGGATACCAATTTTCGTGGATTGAGGAAACTTGCATTATCGTGGATATTTGATTTCCTGGTTTTGCCAAGGTCTCCATACAAGCCTATATAAAATTTGTCATTGGTTGAACATTGAAATTCCTGGTTCATCTGTACCCACGAAACCCACGAAAATTGGTGTCCAACCAATAATAATGAATCCACAGGAATATTATTGCTTGACACATTATTAGAAACAGTTTTTTTAGTCCTGCATGAATAGATTACTTTAGCCTGTTGTTTTTTATGCCTTCAAACCCTTCTTTGATCCAAACAATTGTCCGAAATAACACTGCATGATTACTTAGAATCAATATCAAAACAAGCTTTTAACAAGGTTTATTGTATCTTCAATATTTTTGAATCATTTATAATAATGAAAAATTATGCCTAGAAAGCTATATAAATAAATAAATGGTTCTTATCAATGAAGTTTTAATTTTTTGAAAGGGAATCTAGGAGGAGAGACAAGCTTATTTTGAAAGCTTTTACTTGTGTGTATAATACACATAAGGACACAAAATTAGTGGCTACAAGGAATGTTTACCATAGGTTATAATTCAACACAGGCACTTGTCTCTGAATTTTTTTCATATATATATATATAGCATTTGTGCCTATAACATTAAGCATGTTAAGGTATATGATTTTTTTTCAGACACAAATGCTTGTGGTATTCATTATGATATACAGACTTATTACATTGGTAGCAATGAATTACATTGATTTCCCAGTTAAATAAAAACCGATAATTTCACATGTGAAATAAACGTGGTTATTTCACTCTCTGACGTCATACAACAATAGGCGTTGTCAAGACGTCGATAACGTCGGATCAAAACAAATTGTGAATGCGTAGAAAAAAGATATAGTTCCTTACATTTTCTACATTAATTTCATTAAAAAAGCCATTTGCCAATGTAATAAAAAGAATAACTAATCAAAGAATTCAAATATCGAAAAATATTCAACTCGTGACCGAACAACACTGATAATTAACTCATGCGCTACGCGCATTCGTGAATTAATGTGTTGTTCGGTCACTCGTTGAATATTTTTCTCTATTTGAATTGTTCGATTAGTTATTCTATAATTAATCTGAATTTAAGTTAAAAAAAAAAGATAAACATACATAGCTTTTTTATTACAGTAGATCAAAATGAAAGGACAAAAAGTCATAATGACTGAAGAAAGGCATGATACAGTTTTAGGTACTAGATCACCTAACCGTTTGTAATATATATACATGTTCATATAGATGCACATTTATATATGGTGTGAAACAGCTTTTATCACATGCTTCAAGTTATTCACATGTTCTAACCATTCTATCACAATTACAGTTCTATTTCTAATTTTTGCTTTTGTAATTGCTTACATATGCATTTAGCACTGCTTTATAACTGGGACATAATATAGTCCTAGTGTATACCAACTTCAGCAGTTTTTAACGTGCTAGTTCACAAGATAACAGTCTCAAGAAGTACTTAACCAATTCCTGATAAGTTCATATGCTGATAACTGTTTTTGGAGTATACTATTTTGAAATGTATACTTTAAACAAAAAATATTTTTATAACAGGTATCCATTTTAATGTTTTATTTTTACTTTTGGTAGATTGAACTAAATGATTGTTAATTTGACAATGTTTACATCTTTATTGTATATGAGGGCCTCAGGGAAGATAAGTTGTTGAAACTATCTATGCTACCATCTTTAAAAAAAGAATTTATAACTATTATTATTATTATTATTATTATAACAATTACTTGGGGCAATTATCTCAGAAATAGGCAACATTAGTCATTGTTTGAAAAGATTAAAATTGATGTATCAAATTACATTACTACTCCACATTAGGTATTGTATGAAGATATATTATAGTTAATTTCTCACTTCTAAGGACTGCACTCTCTTGAAGAGGTCTAAGTTACTTTAAAGTGTGAAATCAACTGCATACAAGTTCTGTTCTAAAATGGTAGGTATAGGACAAGTAGACTTATTGGAATCTGATTTTCTTTTTTGAAGTTGCAGTTTGCTATAAATAATAAGTTTTTCTTCTTCCATATACTGTAAATTCAGAAATTATTGAAAGGTTTTTATTAGAGTAAATAATGCGACTGAGTGGGTATCGCAGTAATAAGAACTGGAATTCTTATATCTGACACATATATCTGTATGCAGATTTTCCTGAAATAGCAATAATTAATCTTACATTTTTGTCCATTCTTCTAATATCGCAATAATAAATGCACACAAAAATTTCTGAATTTACAGTAAAAGCTGGGTTTCTGTTGACACAAAGCTCTTTGAAACTTTGTGTGAACAGTTATAACTAGAACTTTTTGCAATAAAACAGATATATTCTGCAGATAAAACTATAAATATGCACATTCAGTCATTACTCATATATACTTGAGTGTCAAACGAAAATTGTGTGACTTATTCCATTATTGTTGTATGCTGCCTTAGCACAAAAGACTTTATTGCAGCAAGGGTAATTAGATATATTCAACTTGACTTGCCAAGTTTTCTGTTCCGTCCTATCCTGGCTCCCTATCGATCTTTTCCTACAGTTTCCATTTGGCTAGGAAATAAACTCTTGAGTAGCAACTGAGTAAGAGTTAAGCAAAATCTGGAGCCATAATCTCATTTTCTTGAATCTTATAAGAATTTTTTTTCAATATTCAACAAAATAGGAGATAAATATAATAGATATGGGTTGGCTGCCCTTTTTTGATTGATAGGGAAAGAAAAATCAAAAGCTCAGATTTAAGGTATACAAAACAAACAATATTGAAAGCTTTTGATATTACTAATTATTGACAAGATATACATGCATCTGAAAATAATTCAATTTAATTGACTCAAATGTATAACATGTTAGCCTAAATTTCATTGGACAATGTTGGAAAACAGAAAAAAATAACATTGATAAATTCCATTCTGTGAGTATTAAAATTCTTATGCCGACAAAACATTTCTATAAATATTCATTTATTTTGTTATGAAATATTTTTTAGAGCATTTAATTGGAATTCAAATTGATAGAGGTCATTATATCATTTTGATTGGAAAACTTGGTCCACTGAATGATAAACTGAATAAAGTCAGATTGATGCGTAAACTTGGCATAATCACTCACAAAATTAATTCATGTAAATTTGGCCTATTCTCTCTAATAAACAGAATAAATTCAGAAGAATTTTGTCTTTCTCTTCAGTTTGTGAGTGAGAAAGCGCAGTTTAAACATCAATGAATTTCTTTAATAATCTGTATTAATTGTTGTAATTAAAATATGTTTAAAGTAGGGTTGTCCAGATGTGACAGTTGCACATGTTACAAAACATTTAGTATTACATTTTACTGATGTTCAATTTTAAAATTCAATCAAAAACAGATGTGATATATTGAACCAATATTTTATTGTTTAATACATATAAAATTATATCTGTACAAAACTTTTTCAAAAGGTTTTTTTTTAAGGATGAAAATTAAAACACCATATATATGTAAGCTTAAAAAAAGTTAGGGTGTACAATTTCTTTCAAAAATGCCTTGAGAAAAGAACATATGGTGCATAGTGTACTAGAATTATTCAAAGCAGTTAATAGAAACCAGTGAAAAAAAATTTCTGAAATGTATATAAAAAACGCAAAACATGCTTTACCCATTTTGAAAATGCTGTTTTTCAGATGTTGTACAGGTTCAAGGTATGGCTAAAACTTTTAGGACCAGTACCATATGTTTTGCCAGCAGCCGTGTACCTGGTAATGTTAGTTTTCTGTAAGTAGGCTTTTAATGTGTTTAGAGGTGGAAGATACCAAAGGGATATTCAAACTTATATAAGTTGAAAATGAACTGACAATGACATAGCAAAAAATACCAAAAGACTAAAAACAGTCTACATAACACATCATAGAAAACTAAAGACTGAGCAACACAAAACCCACAAAAAACCAGAGGGTGGTCTCAGGTACTCTTAAATGTTAGGCAGATCCTGCTCTATATGTGTCACCCGATGTGTGGCTTTAGCAAAATTTAAATGTACTAATTTTTGCTAACTAGATATAAGAAGATGTGGTATGAGTGCCAATGAGATAACTCTCCATCCAAGTCACAATTTGTAAAAGTAAACCATTATAGGTCAAAGTACGGCCTTCAACACTGTCACCATTTCATCTCAGTGATTGCAATGTACCAATTTAAGCAAATGTCATTATTTTGTCTCAGTGTTTGCAATATAACAAATTCGGTAAAAGTTGTTATTTTGTCTCAGCGGTTACAATGTAACAATTTAAGTAAAAAGTTGTTATTTTGTCTCAGTGCTTGCAATGTAATAAATTAAGTAAAAGTTGTTATTTTCTCTCAGTGGTTTCAATGTAACAATTTAAGTTAAAGTTGTTATTTTGTCTCAGTGGTTGCAATGTAACAATTTAAGTAAAAGTTATTTTGTCTTAGTGGTTGCAATGTAACAATTTCAGAAGAATTTGTTATTTTGTCTCAGTGGTTGCAATGTAACAATTTCAGAAAAAGTTGTTATTTTGTCTCCGTGGTTGCAATGTAACAATTTAAGCTAATTATCGTCATCTAGTCTTAGTTATTCCACTGTACTTAATTTAACTTCATTGGCTTATTTTCATTGTCTTTATTTTTCTAAATGATTCAAATGTACTAATTTAAGCTCATTGCCATTATTTTGTCTCTGTGAATCCAATGTCCCAATTTAAGCTAATTATCATAAGTCTGTCTCGGCGATTCCAAAGTAGCAATTTAAACTACTTGTCATTAGTTTTTCTCAGTGATTCAAATGTACCAATGAAAGGTCTTAAGGATGATAAAAAAGATAGTATAATCTTATTCTGATATATATATTTTGGTTCAAAAGTCTGTATGAAAAAACATCTTTTCACATTAACTAGTAGCTTTCAATATAGTTCCATTTTTGTCGAGCCTTCGACTTCTGTCGAAAAAGCGAGACATAGCGATCCTACATTCCGTCGTCGTTGTTGTCGTCGGCGGCGTCCACAAATATTCACTCTGTGGTTAAAGTTTTTGAAATTTTAATAACTTTCTTAAACTATCCTGGATTTCTACCAAACTTGGACAGAGGCTTGTTTATGATCATAAGATAGTATCCAGAAGTAAATTTTGTAAAAAAAAAAATCCTGTTTTTCCGTATTTAACTTATAAATGGACTTAGTTTTTCTGCCAGTTAACATTACATTCACTCTGTGGTTAATGTTTTTAAAATTTTAATAACTTTCTTAAACTATCCAGGAATTTTACCAAACTTGGACAGAAGCTTGTTTTTGATCAAAAGCTAGTATCTAGAAGGAAATTTTGTAAAAATTTATTTCATGTTTTTCTGTATATTACTTATAAATGGACTTAGTTTTTCTTCCAGTTAACATTACATACAGTCTGCAGATAAAGTTTTTAAAACATTTATTAGATTCATAAACCATCCTGGATTTTTACCAAACTTGGACAAAAGCTTCTTACAATCAAAAGATAGTATCAAGAGGAAAATTTTTAATAATTTTTCCCCATTTTTGTTTACATAGCGATCCTACATTCTGTCGTCTCCTGAATTAAGGGATAAATCATCAAACAATGTAAAAATTATCTTCTTTACCATTTGTTCATTCAATAAATTTATGTTTCAACTCTTTTATAAATCTATAGATTTGATTGCATACTGTATTCATTTTTAGGAGCATAACTTTTTTCATACATTTCAAACGTTTTATTTCATTAACTGTAAATCTATTATGTGCATTCCCCTATCACACTGAAAACATAGATAACAGCAAAAGTAGGCGAGACACTGGGTTCCACGGAACCCTTACGAATTTTTTATATCATTACTGCATGTACCTTAATTTCACATTAAAAAAAATTATTTATAAATTCAGAATAAAATTCCTACACAAAAAAAAAACACAATGAATTATATTTTCTTGTGTATATTGCTACATTTGCTTGTGTATACAGCTATATTTTCTTGAGTATAAAGCTATATTTTCTAGTGTATGTTTCTTCACAGATTGTTACCAAGATTATATATTAACAGATGGATGGTCTGATGTCAACTGTAAGGTATGATCAGAAAGGTCAAAGTTTATGCAATTAATTACTTTGGATTCATTTATTTTTATGGGTACCAAGTTTGGTGGTATATTTTCGTTGGTACTTGATTTCGTGGTTTTACCAAAGTTTGCGTATAATCCTATGAGGAACTTATACTTTGTTGAACAGTTAAATTTGTGGTTCATCCATATCCACAAAATCCATAAAAATTGGTAACCAACAAATAATAATGAATCCACTGTACAAATTGCTGATAGTATAACGTTTCAATATTTTTTAAGTGAAGTTTCATGTAGTCGCAGTTAAGCCTCAATGTTACTGTAAAAAGCTGGATAAAAACATCGCTTTGTCTTAAATTCATGCAAATAAGAGTCATACCTCAAGATAAATATTTATATTTGTTTTAAAACTTTGACCAGTTTATGATATTTATATCCTAGTTGTAAAAGTGTTTTAGTTAATAATTATTTTGTTCAATGAATTCTAATACGACACTGTAAACAAGGGCATATACAACTGAGAAACATACACTCAATAAAAAGGAGCCAACAGAACATCAGCATGAATCATAGGGAAGGAAAATGGACAGGGTGGGATAAGAGCCTTATTTGGCCTATATTTTTACTGAACTTTGAACTTTATATTTAAGGTTTCCATTTATGTCTGTTTTACAATGAAAAAAACAGGAAGGATGACAATAAATACAGTTGTGATGTCATGGAAAATTCCCTTTTCATATTTTCATGAAAAATATATAGATTTTGGTCAAACAACAAAACAATTTAACACTGTGAATTTTGTGGTTCTTACAAATATGTGTGAAAATCTGCAATTATTAAATTTTTTTTTGTAGAAAAATTGGAATTATGCTAACTTTCAACCATAAAATCTCAATGAATATTTGTAATATTCAATAGATTCTACAGTTTATCCTGTTCACATACTAACAATTATCTTTAAACCAAGGTTACTTGATTGTGTAATACTTCATTATTAGTCCCCTACTGACGAAGTCGAAGGGGACTTTAGGTTTGCACTCTGTCTGTCTGTCTGTCTGTCTGTCTGTCTGTCTGTCTGTCTGTCTGTCTGTCTGTCAGTCCGGCAAATCAGTTTTCCAAACATTTTTTCTTCGTGCTTGAAGATATTGATTTGATATTTGGTTTATTGATTTATCATGACAAGTTACAGGTCAAGTTCAATTTTCACGATTTTAGCTTTTCTCTTTGTTCAGTTAAAGCCCTTTCCCTAGAATTAAATTTTTTATGAAATACATATTAATTAGTAGATTTCTGTTCAAAGGGAAATAACTCATTTTTTAAAAGACTTTTAAAAGACAAAATGACATTTTGGTTTTTTTCCTTTTCTTTGGTAAATTGTTTGAAGAATTTAGTGGTAGGTTTGTTTGTCATTCTTGAAGATATTAATTTGATAATTAGTATATAGTTTTATCATGACAAGTTACAAATTTTTAAGGCCAAAATGCAACCTTAGCTTGTCACCTTATCACCTTATCATAAATTTTGGTATGAAGGTACCATGAGAAATTCTTATATCAACTTTTTAAAAAGGACATTGGTCACTGACTATTATAAGATTTAGTAAGATAAGAGTGAGTTGAGGTTGAGAAATTTCATTTTTATAAAGAAAAATCTGGATTTTTTACACAAAATGTCTGCAGGATTTTTAAATACATGTACATCTATCTAGACTGACAGGGTGTTTTGTTGACTTTATGAAGTCAATATACTGTTACTGTACATGTATGTTGATATTACCTGGTATTACTCTTTGTTACTGTACATGTATGTTGATATTACCTGGTATTACTCTTTGTTACTGTACATGTATGTTGATATTACCTGGTATTTCTCTTTGTTTTCAGGAGCCTGTACCTCCAAATCTGTTGGAAGGATCAGAGGAGTATTCAAGTCGAAATCAAAGCAATGAAATAACATTTGTCACAGCTTATTTTAATCTTGGAAAATTCAGAAAAGGTCCTTTCAAAACATTCAGTACCCAAACATATTACAGCTGGATGAAGAATTACGCATTTGTGTACAACGATATTATTCTTTACACTGATTTAGAAGATTTAGCGATTAAATTTAAATCAGAACGATCTCATTTTCCAGATCATATGACCAGAATATTTTTAGTAAAGCAAAATGAATTTTGGGCATTTTGGTTAAAACCAAGTATAGAGAAAATTTACAATCAAACAGACTATCCGAAATGGTATCCAAATACAGTCATGGCTTCATATTCATGTGCCATGCATGTAAAGTATGATCTTATTAAGAGGGTGATAAAGGAAAAATTAGTAAAAACTAAATATTTAGCATGGATGGATATAGGTTATTTTAGAGGCAATGAAAAAGGTACTTTTTCATTAAAACCTCCGCAAAATATCAAAGACGATCATATAGCATTTGTACAGATTGATAAATACGTTGATATGACACCAAAACAAATCATGTTTAGTAATAGTGTATTTTTAGCAGGTGGATTATTCATCGGTAGACCTGAGTATTTACTTTTTATGGTTGAAGATTATAAAAAAGCAGTTGAAGGATTGATTGCAATGAATATTATGAACACGGACCAGCAGGTGCTTTACTGTATGTACTCGCCAAAATCTCCATTCCAACCTAGAGTACCGATTCAGAGATATTACAGCCAGAGTCGTTTGTTATGGTTCTATCTTGGTGACCTCTGTAGAGAAAATAGTTTATTTTCAGTGAGAAAAAAGACAAAATTAAGTGAATTTATAGCAAGTAGTATATTTTTGTGATGTAAGACTTTTGATAATGACATTGTTAAATTTTGTTTAATCTATATATTTAGGAATTTGCTGTTTCAGTACAAAAAACTTTTTTTTGTGATACATTTAATAGGTTGAATACTGGCAATGAATATTCAGCCAATAATGGAAGGCAGAGTACTAACAATGGTTTTTGGGGGTAAAAATCGCAATCATGCAATCAAAACCCGTATGTGGCTGGATTGATAATTATCAATTTTCCAGACCTCTCTTACTTTTGAGATAAAAATACATTCTATACATCTTATCCATGAACATTTCAAGATATCTATCAATGTAGTATATAATCAGATATTCAAGTTACAAAATAATGTGTATGTGTATAACCATAATTGTCAAAAAAAATTACATAAATTGTGCATGAATCTGGAATCTGTTCTAAAAATATCAATGAAGTCATTGTTAAAGTAATATTTAAAATCTGACTTATCTTTATTTGTCCATAATTGTAGTTGTAGAATCTACTACAATTATGGACAAAGGAGGATATCTCCAATTCATAATATTGGTTTCCAATGCTTGATACAATGCAATGTTTAATTTTTAATTCCCACTTCAAAATGAATCTTTACCCTGCAGTGCTCACAAGCAATTTGATTTAGTTTTGCTCACAGTATATATGTACGTTCTACTGATTATTTTATTGTATTTGTTGATTCAAATATCTTAGGTCTGTCAACAATTTTTTTTGGTTATTTATTATTTTTATGGATATGTGTTTTATTCATTTGTGTTGTGGATATGTGTTTTATTGATTTGTGTTAGGGATATATATGTTTTATTGATTTGTTTTATGGATATGTGTTTTATTGATTTGTGTTATGGATATGTGTTTTATTGATTTGTGGATATGTGTTTTATTGATTTGTGTTATGGATATGTGTTTTATTGATTTGTGGATATGTGTTTTATTGATTTGTGTTATGGATATGTGTTTTATTGATTTGTTTTATGGATATGTGTTTTATTGATTTGTGTTATGGATATGTGTTTTATTGATTTGTGGATATGTGTTTTATTGATTTGTTTTATGGATATGTGTTTTATTGATTTGTGTTATGGATATGTGTTTTATTGATTTGTTTTATGGATATGTGTTTTATTGATTTGTGTTATGGATATGTGTTTTATTTATTTGTGTTATTGATATGTGTTTTATTTTTGTTGTTGTTTATTTTGTCAGGTAAACTACAAGTTCCTAACTTCCAATGGAAATGATCAATTATCTACTTATAATTGATCAACTTTTGTGTTTTTTATCATAACTGTTGTGATAATAATGTTATATTCTTCAGGTTTCATTTATTATCAAACCCATAACTACTTAGGTATGACCATCCAATGACACATTGTGGCCATCCATTGGCTTGGGTCAGATCAAGTAACCATTCATCCGTAACACCCACTAATTGTGCTGTTTTACGCTTTATTTTTGAAGTTTTACTATACATGTTTTAAAATATTTTTTTTAAAAATATAATTTATATAGCCAGACTTAAAGTATTTAAATGAAGTAATACTTCGGTAATAGATCGGTAAATCTCCATGTGGATTTCCATGACCTCCTACAATAGAGAACCCTAATCCAGCTGGTCCCCTGTTCAATGTTATAGTCTTGTACTGAGGTGGAGCTCTGTAAACAAAAGTATACACTTTAAATATTTGAAACAGGGTAACTTTTATTCAAAGTTCTGCAAAAGCAAAGTAACACTTATTTATTGGAGTAAAATGTATTTATAGTGAAAAATGTATCTGTTAACATAACAAACATAATCCAAAAGTCACTAAGCACATTGTTTTATCCAGTTCTTCTTTACAGATGGTTGCATATAAAGTATTTAATTGTAATAATAGAAAATGTCTGTTAAAGTCTTCCCCAATTATATAGATTTACTTCAATTATAAGTTGAGTGACTTCCCCTTAATCATTTCTTAGATGTAAAAAGATACATATTCCTATTTTGCCTGAGAAGGTGTTGTTGCTAAATATAGCCAGTTAATATAAACATGTATATATTTTTAATGGGATATAGTGAAATATTGTTAAAGTTGTAATGCCAAAATATTATTGTTACTGTTATATAAAATATACTTCAGAGAAATTATTTAGAATAGGTAATAACCTGGTACCTTGTTATTTTGTTAAAGAATCAGTTGTCATTTTGATGTTGTGAGACTTCAGTATTTATTCTTGCCAATAAATAACAAGTAAATTATTTTAATTTGTAACTCTAAAGGAGGAGGTATGTGACTTTGACATTTATTCTGCCAATAAATAACAAGTAAATTATTTTAATTTGTAACTCTAGCGGCGGTGGATATTGACTTAGACATTTATTTTTGCTAATAAACAACAAGTAAATTATTTTAATTTGTAACTCTAACGGAGGAGGTATGTGACTTTGACATTTATTCTGCCAATAAATAAAAATTAAATTATTTTAATTTGTAACTCTAGCGGAGGAGGTATGTGACTTTGACATTTATTCTTACCAATAAATAACAAGTAAATTATTTTAATTTGTAACTCTAATGGAGAAGGTATGTGACTTTGACATTTATTCTTGCCAATAAATAACAAGTAAATTATTTTAATTTGTAACTCTAACGGAGGAGGTATGTGACTTTGACATTTATTCTGCCAATAAATAACAAGTAAATTATTTTAATTTGATACTCTAGCGGAGGAGGTATGTGACTTAGACATTTATTTTTGCTAATAAATAACAAGTAAATTATTTTAATTTGTAACTCTAACGGAGGAGGTATGTGACTTTGACATTTATTCTTGCCAATAAATAACAAGTAAATTATTTTAATTTGTAACTCTAATGGAGGAGGTATGTGACTTTGACATTTATTCTTGTCAATAAATAACAAGTAAATTATTTTAATTTGTAACTCTAATGGAGGAGGTATGTGACTATGACATTTATTCTTGCCAATAAATAACGAGTAAATTATTTTAATTTGTAACTCTAACGGATGAGGTATGTGACTTTGACATTTATTTATGCTAATAAATAACAAGTAAATTATTTTAATTTGTAACTCTAACGGAGGAGGTATGTGACTTTGACATTTATTCTTGCCAATAAATAACAAGTAAATTATTTTAATTTGTAACTCTAATGGAGGAGGTATGTGACTTTGACATTTATTCTTGTCAATAAATAACAAGTAAATTATTTTAATTTGTAACTCTAATGGAGGAGGTATGTGACTATGACATTTATTCTTGCCAATAAATAACAAGTAAATTATTTTAATTTGTAACTCTTAACGGATGAGGTATGTGACTTTGACATTTATTCTGCCAATAAATAACAAGTAAATTATTTTAATTTGTAACTCTAGTGGAGGAGGTATGTGACTTTGACATTTATTCTTGCCAATAAATAACAAGTAAATTATTTTAATTTGTAACTCTAATGGAGGAGGTATGTGACTTTGACATTTATTCTTGCCAATAAATAACAAGTAAATTATTTTAATTTGTAACTCTAGCGGAGGAGGTATGTGACTTTGACATTTATTCTTGCCAATAAATAACAAGTAAATTATTTTAATTTGTAACTCTAACGGAGGAGGTATGTGACTATGACATTTATTCTTGCCAATAAATAACAAGTAAATTATTTTAATTTGTAACTCTAATGGATGAGGTATGTGACTTTGACATTTATTCTGCCAATAAATAACAAGTAAATTATTCTAATTTGTAACTCTAGCGGAGGAGGTATGTGACTTTGACATTTATTCTTGCCAATAAATAACAAGTAAATTATTTTAATTTGTAACTCTAACGGAGGAGGTATGTGACTTCGACATTAATTCTTGCTAATAAATAACAAGTAAATTATTTTAATTTGTAACTTTAACGGAGGAGGTATGATAAATTGCAAAAAATTCTTCAAACTTTCAAAAACTACTTGGCATGTTAATTTTACTGATACATGTATAGGATAATATTATCTGTACGCTTCAGTTTAGAAAATTCATTTGTGATGTCACTGACTTCACCAACATGCTAAGATTGATCTAAAAGGGTCATTTGATGATTTTACACACACAATGTAGTGTTTGATAAATTTAGCTGTGAGCCAAGGCCTTACCCAAAAAGGTATATGAAGTTTAAAGCCCTAATTAAAAGTAGATATGTAAAGCACAATTAAAAAATGTTATCACTGATATCTGACAGACAAACGTCTTGTGAACATCTGAAGCATATCAATTGATAGATTTATAATCCTTCTTAATTTTCAATTCAAGGACCAATGAAGTAGCCTTATCAAACTTTCTCCTTTGTATTTTTTATGCCCCCGGCGTAGCGGTGGGGGCATTAAGTTTTACCCTTGTCCGTCTGTATGTACGTATGTACGTACGTCTGTCCGTACGTCCCAAAATTGGTTTCCGTTCTCTTAACTTGAGTTTGCCACAACCAAATGTTATGAAACTTATACACAATGCTTATTACCACAAAACACAGATCAAGTTTGAATTTTGGTGGCGTTACTTTAACCGTTCTAGAGTTATGCCCCTTTAAAAATGAAAAAATTGCAAAATTTTTAGTTTCCGTTCTCTAACTTAGGTTTGCCTCAACCAAATGTTATGAAACTTATACACAATGCTTATTACCACAAAACACAGATCAAGTTTGAATTTTGGTGGTGTCACTTTAACTGTTCTAGAGTTATGCCCCTTTATAAATGGAAAAATTGCAGAATTTTTATTTTCTTCTAAATATCAAGTAATTATTAAAATTGGAGTTATCTTCCTTTGTCCATGATTATAGTTGAATCAACTACAATCAATGCTTTATACAATGCAATGTTTAATTTTGACTTCCACTGATAAAACGCAGATCAAGTTGAATTTGGGTAGTGTCACTTTAACCATTATTGAGTTATGCCCCTTTATAAATCGAAAGATGCAAAATTTTTAGTTTCCATTCTGTAACTTAAGTTTGCCCCAACCAAACATTATGAAACCTATACACAATATTCATTACTACATAATACAGATTAAGTACGAAATTTGGTGGTGTCACTTTTACCATTCTTGAGTCATGTCCCTTTATAAACATAAAAATTGCTGAATTTTTTAGTTTGTCTCAACCAAATGTTATAAAACTTATACACAACCGTTCTAGAGTTATGCGTGTTTACAAATAGAAAAATTGCTGAATTTTTAGTTTCTGTTCTCTACTGAAGTTAGCCTCAACCAAATGTTATGAGACCTACACACAATGCTTATTACCACAAAACTGAGATCAATTTAAATTTGGGTAGCGTCACTTTTACCGTTCTTCAGTTATGTCCCTTTATAACTATATGATATGCAAGTGGGGGCATCATCTGTGTCCACACGTGGACACTATGCACATTTATTTTTTAATCAAATTTTAAATAATAAATGGCTTTTCCAGATAAAATAATGTTAATACATTTATTAGAAAACTGTATTGTTCCAATAATACACAATTCAAGATATTATCATTGGTCACTCTATTAGACATGAAAATGTTATTGAATATGTTGGATTTATTGTTTGCTCAAGATGAAAAATAAGTAAAGATTAGTATGTAGTTCTAGCATAGTTTAATATGACCTGCTACCTTGGGGGGTTTTGGTAGGTGACCTTACGACAACAAAACAACCACTACTTTTCAAATTCATAATTTTATTTCTTGAAAGGCCCTTAGTTTCTAATAATTTATTTCAATAATGAATTACAAAATTTTTAGTTGGTAAAGATAACATATTTTTTCATGTTTATCTTCATTTTAAATACTCATTGCTGAATTTTAAAAGTTTTATGGTATGAATTTTGCATATAAATTTAACTGTATTTCATATAATAGAAAAAGTATGTGTGTATTTCAATTTAATGCTGTTTTATTAGTCTCCTACCGACGAAGTCGAAGGGACTGTAGGTTTGCATTCTGTCCCTCTGTTTGTCTGTCCATCCGTCAGTCCAGCAAATCAGTTTTCCACACTTTTTTTCTTCATGTTTGAAGATATTGATTTGATATTTGGTGTATTGTTTTATCATGACAAGTTACAGATCAAGTTCAAATTTTGTTCCGGTCTGATGATTTTGTGCAGAGTTATGGTCCTTTGACTTAGAAAATTCACTAAAATAATCAGATTCCACACTTTTTTTTGTCATTCTTGAAGATATTGATTTGATAATTGGTATATGATTTTATCATGACACGTTACAGTTCAAGTTTGAATTTTGTTCAGGTCTGATGATTTTGTGCAGAGTTATGGTCCATGGACTTAGAAAATTCACTCAAATAATCAGTTTTCCGCACTTTTTTTCATCATGCTTGAAGATATTGATTTGAAAATTGGTATATAGTTTTATCATGACAAGTTACAGATCATGTTTGATTTTGTTCCGGTCTGAGAATTTTGTGCAGAGTTATGGTCATTTGGACTTAGAAAATTCACTTAAATAATCAGTTTTCAACACTTTTTTTTGTCATGCTTGAAGATATTGACTTGATATTTGTTATATAGTTAACACCATGACAAGTTATAGATCAAGTTAGAATTTTGTTCCAATACAATGAATTTTTAACCGGTAGGGGACTATGTATTGCCATTCAATACTCACAGAATGCTTGTTGTATTTCATATTTGTATTTGTATTTAATTTATGTATGTTTGTATTTCAGTTTAATACTATTTTACTGTATGGGTTCAGATTTCCGCTGCTTTTTTTCTAATTGGTTGCCAATTAGAAACTGGGTGCAATTTGGGTACTGTGATGTTACAGGTCTGTTTTTTTGTGGTTAAAAACATATATGATAAAGTATATTTTTTTTAATATTCTATAATATGAAAAGGGTTGTGTACAGAATATATCAGATGATCACCCCTACCACATAGGGATTGAAGTGGCCCCAGAGAAGGGAGCCCAATTATTTCCCCCATTAGTTCAATGCAATGTTATCATAATTGAAGGGCAGACTTTTTATTCCCTATATGTTACTGCCAAATTTAAACTGCTTTCTCATACTTGTAGTCCCCTTCATGGTTTCTGGGAAAATCCTTGTAGGGTGATTACCAACATTTAAAAACACAATACTTTTTGAGTATTAATAGGGTCATTTTATTCACTTCCTGCTTTAAAAAAAAAACATCAATGAAATATGGACCATTTACTCAGTCAATCATCCACCATATACTTTTCAGAATCACACAAAATTTCAAAGAAGTTGAACAGATTTAAGTACTTTAATTTTCATACTGGTACAATATCCCATTGAAAAGATGGTTGTTGAGGGACCTACTGTACTGGTATCCTGTCAACTGGAATCCTATTCCTATAAGGTTAAGCAGTAACTGGCTTCAATTCAATTATCATGTTTTAAAATTTGAGATGCTTTTTATTGGGAAGCTGTATGAGAATGAGAAGATTTAAGTGATTGTTCAAACTGTTATAAGAGTAGAATTATTACTGAACTTATTTTTTTTTTAAATGTAGTTATTAATCTGGTGCTAAGTAAGTTTGTGCAAAATGATCCTTGGTGATTGTAGTTATATACCAGGGTAATTGTTTCCATAGTTACAATGAGTGTTGTTTTACATAATTGCATTTTATACATGTAAAAATTGTTGCATGCTTTTTTGTTATATTTTTGTTAGTTTTTTATTTTATTATATCTAGATAATTCCTATATACCTAGTTCATTTCTGTTAAAATAATATTCAGACGTGCTCAGTTTTAATGTGATACACAGTAAGCTGGGATAGATAACTATTTTAGGGGATATTTTGAACTTTTGACATAAACAAGTTTGGTATGTTTAAATCTAAAAATTTTAATATGTGAAATAAAAAATTTAGCAAATTTAGATTAAACACCATTTTAAAGAAAATGAAACTTGAAAAAAATCTCTTCTTTCTCTTTGTCCATCCGTATGTTTGCACAAATTAGTAAAAGGATCTGTATGATAAAAATATTGTTTTTCAACAAAAAAACATTCCAAAATAAGATCTATCCCTTTAAACAGTTTGTAGATAAAAACAGTATTTTAAGAAATGACATTTTTAGCCTTTTTCAAATTTTTGTTTAAACAGTATAGATCACTGAAAATTAGTATATTGTCTACATATAAGTCTGTTATATAAATTGCCAATTTTTTAGTACCATAAAAGCATTAAAGTACAAAAAGTATGTAATTAGTGTTATTGGTTAAGAATAAACAGTCTAGTCTAAAACATTTCTGTATAATAATAAAGTTCTAGGAAGTACATGTGTTTTTTTCTTTAAATGTGTACCTGTAACTTGATAATTATCAGACAAGTTTTACTTTATGACATCACTTGATGTTAAACAGTCAATATATATTTCTTTCTCATGATGAAATCTGTGTAGAAAAAAAGAGAGGAAGATACCAAGAGGCAGTAAAAAATTATCCGTCAAAGAATACCCTAGTTAAAAAGAAAAGCCACAAAAAAAAAAAGTATAAAAAACATTACAAAGAAAACTAAGGACTGAGCAATACAAACTACAACAACAAGTAAAAACAGGATGATCTCAGATGCTCCGGGAGGGTAAGCAGAACCTGCTCCACTAGTGGCACCCGTCATGTTGCTCTATCCTTGAGCTTAAGGGCATACGATACAGTAGCAGGGGCAGATAATAACGTTTTCAAAACTTTTCGTGTTGTTTTCGCGACGTTGTTAATCAGAACGATGTAAATTCGTGATGTTTCTAATAAGAACGATAACATTTCGCGACGTTGCTTTAGATGTAGTCACATTTGCGGAAATCCACTGACGTCATAATCCCGATTGCACGAATTTGAAAAAAGTACCTGCAATGAAAATCGGCCAAATCACGAGAATTGTTATATTTATTCATAAAAAAGGAAGTCAACAATATTAACTTCGAATGGGAAAAAAATCAAATCCACATTCTTAATTTTGTATGTTAGTTATTTCATATAGGAAATGAATAAGAGATATGAAAAACATAAGACGTCCATGAGAGAGAAACCCAACTACACAACAAAAACATAAGTAATTTATATATAGCAACTTCACCATTTGGCTAACTCTAAATTATAATGAGAATTGTACGGATAAATTTAACAGAGACTATCAACAAAATGACAAAAAAACGTAATAAATCATGACAGCGCAACTTACTGTTTCTGACTTTGAAAAGTTACATTAAAGAGTTAACGGCATTTTTAGAATTTAACCCGTGGAATATATAAGTGTATGAAGAAGAATTGTCAATTAAAATGACTCAGTTATAAGCCCCGTATTATAGACCAAAAACAAAAACGCACCCGTTGATGTGCTAAGCATATCCTCTATGTACATATTGAGAGAGAAAAATCAGCACACAGGAATTAGGTATTTGACAGACCAGAGTTGCAACTCATTGATGTTAAGTTACTGACCAAATACAAAGTCTTTTTGTAAAGTAGTTTCTCAGATAAGAAACAAAATATTTGTTGGACCGGACAAACAATGTGGTTGCACTCACTCCTAGATTGAAGGTATAATACAGACAAGTAATTCAATGATTATATGTACCGTAATAAAAAAAATATCCTGAAGACAAGCTTAGGTAACTAATCTATTGATACAGAATCATTAAATTTCATGCTCTAATATCGACTGCTGTATGAAATGTTATACTACAATGTAATGGACTAAGCTGACCCGATTTAATGTGGGTATGATTTTGTGTTCATGTAATGCCTATAGAGTTGGTCGTTAGTTTTCTTGTTTGAATTATTTCACATTTTCATGTCTGGGCTTTTTAAAGCTGACTATACGTGTGGCTTTTTCTTTTTCTTTTTTTTTTTGTGTTGAAGGCCGTAGGGTGACCTTCAGTAGCGTTTATCTTCGTCATTTGAACTATGGTTGATAGTTGTCTCTTTTGCAATCATACCAAATGTCCTTATTTTTATATCATCCCCCTTACTTTATAATTAGTGCACATTTTGTCATGTCGGGGCCTTTTGAATAATTAAAACTATGTTCAAGCTGTGTTGTCTACATGAATTGTGTGACTAATGTCGGACAGAGATGCAAATTATTTTTTTTATTATATATATCTGTTTTGTTTCCGAACATTTCTTTTCTAAAGTAATTTACTAGAATACTAATTCTATCCAAGTTTGAATTTGTAACAATTCATTAAGGTTTGGCAAATATGATGCTATTTTACGAGGAGCCAGCTTTATTAATTTTCATGATTAATATCATAGGTTTAAAAAAAACACCTTGGCTCTACCACTGAAATTGACTACGTAGTAGTGAACGGCGGGAAAGATTTCACGACGTTGTTGCGAATAAAACTTATTTCAATTTAGTTAGTCGCCTTATTGGCAAACGTCCTGTTTAAAAATTAAGGTTTATTAATTGCTTTTATTGAAAAAACAAGCACATGGACCCCCAGTTTTTAAAGGCAGTGCTTTAATGCCTTTCTGGTTGCCGTGTTAATCTTTCTTTCCGCGATATCCAACTTATCTACTTGGGGGGGGGGGGGGGGGGGGGGGTCATTAGGCTCCAAGTAGATCCGGAAAATGTTGATTCTCTCCTCTTCTTATTGTGATATAAAATGTTTTTTGTTTCATTTCATTTACATTGGGAAATAGAGAAACGATCATTGTGTTTTGTTAGTTTTAAAAACTTTTGATATATTTGTATTTTACATTATAAGCAGTCAACCGATTGACAAACTAGAATTATTTGAATTCCGTGTGGAAAGAGGTCGGGTTAATTTCGAGTGTTATCTGCAATCTAGATGTTTATAAATCATTTCATTCGTTGATATAATAATTAAAGATCGACTGAACATGAATTATATAATACAATTTAAAGCGCATTTCTGTTTATGCACGCGAACCCGTCAAACGTTATTGTTATTTCGCAGTTATATAAAGTAGCAAATTATCGTTCCTGAATAGATGGCGCCGTGGTAGTCGATCCTTATCCTGGTTCCCGGTACTACGTTCCAGGTATTAGTATTATTAACTCGTGACAGAGTATGGCTATTAGCTAATACCTGGAACGTAGTGTCCTCCTCTTAAATGACATCCAGGTACACAACAACAAGTACTTGGCATCGTTAATTAAAAACGCAACTCTAATAGTTGCACAGTGCAGAAACCGGAAGTTGAAGAACAGGATCGACTAGACTGGTTCCCGATCGCAATATTCAGTATGTTACACATATACCAATATTGACATGCATTTGGGTTACACTAATGTCCTGACAATGTCCTGACAATGTCCTGACAAAGTCCTGACGGATATGAAAATGCTAATTACGTTTTCATTATTTAAAGGATTTACTTTAAATTTGGAACCAAGCAAGATGACAACATTAATTTATTAAATAAAAGAAAAAAATTAAAAAAAATATTTTTAAGAGTTAGAAAACTTGACCTGACCAACTTCGACTTTGAAATCACTAATGTCCTGACCGATATGAAACGGCTAAATACTTTTTTATTATTCACAGGATAGACTTCAAATTCGATATCAAGGAAGATTAAAACATTTAATCCA
The DNA here is from genome assembly GCF_021869535.1 of Mytilus californianus. Taxonomy (NCBI): domain Eukaryota; kingdom Metazoa; phylum Mollusca; class Bivalvia; order Mytilida; family Mytilidae; genus Mytilus; species Mytilus californianus. Next base: position 79,243,800 of record NW_026262581.1, read on the forward strand.
AAAATATAAGAAAAAAATGAAAAAAAAATAATTTTTAGAGTTAGAAAACTTGACCTGACCAATACGATTTTGCCGCGACTAATGTCCGGACCGATATAAAACTGCTAATTTCTTTTTTATCTTTGGAAGGATTAACTTCAAATTTAGTAGCAAGGAAGATTTCGACATTTAACAAAGAAATAAAAAGAAATGAAAAGAAAGCAAATATTCAAAAGACCAAAAAACTTGACCTGACCAACATAGGCTATTCACCAAAAAAAGACATGTTCGTTTAAAAAATAGAAAGACTATGTATATTTCTTAAATAAATGTCTTTAAGTTTGATAAATATCAATATTTTATTAAATATTTAAATGACAAAAAGAAAAAAATGTGAACAAGTATTGCAAGGGTAAAAATATATTGACCTGACATTGTCGAACTTGTCCTGATCAATTTTCTAACTGAAAGAAAATGTTAACCTCTTACCTTAAATTATTGAAATTGAAAATATCCGATCACAATGATATTACAACATTGAACGCAGAAAGATACTGTTGAAATGAAACGAAAGAGAAATATTAGAACCAGTTGCTGAATGTGAGTATTGTTTATGCATGTTAACTTTCTGTTATTGCTCTAATTGTTTATCTGATTAGGGGCTTGTTATGATTAGATTAATCACCTACTTGTTAATCCAATTAATTAATTATGAACGTGAACTGTGACCAGCTATTATTAAGACTGATAATTTATGATAAACAATACATTGGTATTTATGGGCTTCTACAAGCTTTGGTGATTGCTTTTTAAAAGTGAACATTAGTTACTTACAGTTATAAATATAATACATATTTTTAGTCTCTTTCAAAAGTTTTCATAGTGCTCTAATACATACAACCTCAGTGCTTTTTATTCGAATTGATATATTGCTTTAGTGCTATTTTTCTTTGTATATAAATCTCCTTGCTTTTGTTTAGTGTAATTAATTGTAGAAAATTGTAAATATATTTTTTGTGCTTTTGTTACATATTACTTGATTCAAATCATGTCTTCATTTCCAGTGCTGATTGCTGGCCATTCCCAGGCCAAGTATTTTAATCAATATTTATCTTTATCTGAAACTAATGTGCTTTCTTATTCAGGTTTTCGTATTGACCAGATGTTCAACGAACTGCAACCAACCATCGACAACTACAACACCGTGGTACTTCACGTTGGCGCCAACGACCTCTCCCGTGGTTCATCAGTAAAGACTCTACTCAGGAAATACCAACAACTGACATCAGACATTTGGCACAGCAACCCAACAGCAGACATCATCATATCTGGAGTCCTACCTAGAGCCGACAACCAATTCCCAGGGGCACTTCTGCGCACCAACTTCCTAACGGAACTCAACCAGAGAGCTCGGCTACTCAATACCAAACTACAGTTACTAGCTACCCGAGTTCCAAGACTCCACTACGTTGGTCACCCGTCATTCGCCCAGAAAGGTACTATCCAGAGACACCTACTCAGTCGAGATGGTCTTCATCTAAGCTACCGTGGTACATCAACTGTGGTGAAAGACATCGAGAGCGCCATTCGTCATCTACGCAAAACCAAGGATACTCATGACAGCATCTGGGAACTACCAACGTCAACACCAACGTCAACACCAACGCCAACACCAAAAGCACCTACACCAATGCCTGACCCAACTGAACCAGCTGTAGACCAATCACTGTACCGAACTGCACTACTCACTTTACCGATACGAACACCAACACCAACACCAAAACCAGTACTAACTTCAACAGGTATTCAGGTGATTGAAGAGTGGCCTGCTCTTCCACGGGTATGTTATCTGGTATCTTCTCTTATTAACACTTCATCTACCTCTAACACTGTGCATGTTCCTACCACCACGTCCTCATCTGTTCCAGCATGTACCATCTCACCAAATCCTGTTTGTGTCGCACCTACCTCCACTTCTAGCCGCTCACCCACTTCCACTTCTTACCGCTTGTCTACCTCCACTTCTAACCGCTTGCCTACCTCCACTTCTAACCGCTTGCCTACTACCACTTCTAACCGCTTGCCTACCTCCACTTCTAACCGCTTGCCTACCTCCACTTCCAACCGCTCACCCACTTCTAACCGCTTGCCTACCTCCACTTCTAACCGTTTACCTACCTCCACTTCTAACCGCTTGCCTACCTCCACTTCTAACCGCTCACCCACTTCTAACCGCTTGCCTACCTCCACTTCTAACCGCTTGCCTAACTCCACTTCTAACCGTTTACCTACCTCCACTTCTAACCGCTTGCCTACCTCCACTTCTAATCACTCACCGTCGTCTGTTACTAACACTCCCATCTATTTTAAAGGTGCCGGTCATGTTTTGTCTAATTTTTATCCATGTATTCTTACTTTCCAGGGGTTAACCTTCAGTAGTTCTGAACATTTGTATCAGTATCGCAAGGCTGTCGAGCATTCCGATTTCCATTTGGCGCATCTTATTCGTTCAGCTTCGACAGCCAAGGACTGCAAAGTCCTTTCAAAACATGTAAAAACTAACCAGAATTTATCTATCGAACATAAGAGAATTACTGCGTTGTGATAGTGTTGAAGAATACAAGGAGAAAAAACAATTGCTTATGGTAAAGTGGTCAAAACCGATTGTTTCATATTTCAACAAAATGGAAAAGGATATATTATTTCATTGTGGGAAGTGGATAATTAACAAGTACGAAAATCTTTATGATCCGTTTTCTGGTGTTACCAACAATGCGTGTGAAAGCATGAATGCCGTTATCAAACGATTAAACAAATATAAAGAGCTTCCTGTTGATTGCTTCGTTTTAAGCATGTATTACCTTCAAGTATACTACATAACAGAAATTCAGAGAGGATTAGCCGGTGTAGGAAATTACAATTTGAGACATGAATTCAGACACGCCCGCATTCCAAAAGATGAAATTTGTATACCGAAACGTGTGATTAAACCTGATGATATTGTGAAACATGTGATGTCCGAAATAGATTCTGTGCGAGAAGAATGCGTTAAGGAATATACTGAAAATACATCAACAACTGTGCCGTTAAATCAAGATTCAAATTCTGTGCCGTTAAGTGAAGATTCAAAGTGTGTGCCGTTAATTGAAGATATCGAAAGTAATGAACTACAAAGTGTGGTTTGTGATAGTGAACAATGTACTAAAAACAGTGAAGAAATAACAACCGAAATTCCGAAAGTTGTGTCAATTATTGATAAGAATCTGTCGCAAAAATCGTTAGCCCGTCTTACAGTAGAAAACGACAATGTAACATTTGTGCAACAGCAGAAGGCATTTATGGTGAAGGGAACTCAAGGAAACATATATGCTGTAACCTTACTACCGAAAGAAACATGTCAGTGTCCATCGACAACACAGTGTTACCATATATTAGCTGCAAAAATGTTTTTAGGTGATGAAACCGATAATAAACCGAGAGTTGTTAATTTAAGACTACTATCCAAGAGAAATTTGAAAAGGAACGACAAAAAATCGGGAAGAAAGAAACCACGTGCGAATGATTATGATAACACCGAAGTTTTACCAGCGCCGGATTCAGAAATAGTGGAAAATATCGATATGCCAGAAACACCAGGAAAACAATCGTCCACAACGGAAACACCTAAATCGAAGAAAAAAAATAAATTCAAATGTAAGGAACAGGATATGAACACTTGTGATACACCTAAACAAGGAAAGAAATTGCGATTTTCGGAGGATGAGGATGAAATACAGCTTATATCGCCGTCCGTGTCACCGAAGAGTACCTGCCGACTTCCGATGAAAAAGCGTAAATTAACAACAGACGCTAAAAGTATAAACCATACACCTTGGGTTGCAAGTTTAAATACAGAACACAAACTTATGTTGGAGAATAATTCATGGCTATGTTCCGAAATTATAAATGTGTGCATGAATATGCTAGCGAAACAATTTCCAATTATATCTGGATTTCAATCAACAGGTTTAGCGCCTCTTTTTGATGAAGATAAACAGTGTTGGACAGAAAATTTCGGGACATTCACCAGTCAAGATACACCATGTGTGCAAATTCACCATACCGGAAAATCTCATTGGATTACATCTCTTCAGACTAAAAAGGATAGTGCCGTTTATGTGTTAGATAGTTACAGTAAAGATTTCAGATTAACACCATCGACAGAAATTCAGTTATCAGCTATTTATTCTCATGGAAAAAAGAACTTGCTTGTTAAATTACCTGATGTTCAACAACAAACAAATGGATATGACTGTGGTGTTTATGCTATTGCCAACATGGTGGAATATTGTCATAAAGAAAAACTCAACACTCAAAGACGTACGAAGTTTATTGAGAAATACATGCGACCACATTTAATATCGTGTTTGGAAAAAGGACATTTTACACCATTTCCTCAAAATACAACATCAAGTACAGACTTTGTTAGGATTTTTGCCAGAAGAATTGAGTGTAGTTGTCAGTGTGGTAAACCAGATGTTTTTGAGAACATGATTGGATGTGAAGCGAAAAGAGGACGGATCAGCTGTACTAAGTGGGTTCATCAGACATGTTCAGGAGTTTCAGAAGATTGGTACTGTGATGAACATCGCGATGCTTGAACATTGTATTGTATTGTATTGTATTGTATTGTATTGTATTGTATTGTATTGTATTGTATTGTATTGTATTGTATTGTGTTGTGTTGTATTGTATTGTATTGTATTGTGTTAACTCCTATATATTAGATATGAACGTTTTTCATTGTGGTAGGTAATCGTGACTAAATTGTTCTTTTCCATTTATCTTTATTGAACTCAATTTAATTGAATGTCTTCTTTTTTTCTGTTAGTGAAAATTGTGTGTATTAATTTATTTTATTTCTTTGTGATTCTAACATAATTGTAATTTATATGCTTGTATATACATCGTTTTTAAACAATACGAATCTCATTTCCTGCCTTTATATGACATGTATAATCACTCAATAACTAGATAAACAAAAAATAAATAATCAGATAGGAAAGAAAACATTCCAATTTGTGATTATAGTAATTAATATAGGTGTGATTTTATTTTAATGGTTCATATCACCTTCCTTTGCGTTTACTTTTATACAGTTTTTTTTTATTTAATTGTTACATCAAGAAGAAAAAACCTTTCCATTTACTTAGTTATTAAAATCATTAATGTAGGTAACTAATTACATTTCACTTTTATAATTATTTAATTGGGTTTAATAATTCAATAATTAGTTTCATTAGTCACACTTATTAATCAAATCAAATGAAGTAGAGTTGTGATGAGGGGTAAACAATACTCACAGTCAGCAACTTGTACTCATATTTCCCCTATCTTTTCATTTAACAAAATTTATTTGCTTTGGATGTTGTGTTTTATGGATAAGATAAATATAAATTCAATGACAATATAAGGTAAGAACTAAAAACGTTTTTGTTTGTGTATTAAGTTTAATAAATTGAAGGTGGTTAGGTCAAGTTTTTATTTCGTATGAAATATTGTTTTCCAATTACTTTATAAAAAGTATTAAAAAGAAAACGTTATAATTTGACTTGGTTTCAAATAAGAACTCAATCATACCAACAATGTTACAAGTATTAGCACTTTTATATCGGTCAGGACATTAGTCACGACAAAGTCGATGTTGGTCAGGTCAAGTTTTTTTACCCTTAAAGTATTTTTTTCCCAATTCTTTTCAAATAAGTATTAAATCAATATTACTTTCTTGTCTGGTGTCAAATTTGAAGTCAATCCTTCCAAAGAAAAAAAGGAAATTAGCAGTTTTATATCGGTCCGGACATTAATCGCGGCAAAGTCGTAGTTGGTCAGGTCAAGTTTTCTAACTCTAAAAATTATTTTTTTTGCATTTTTTTCTTATATTTTTGGATTAAATGTTTTAATCTTCCTTGATATCGAATTTGAAGTCTATCCTGTGAATAATAAAAAAGTATTTAGCCGTTTCATATCGGTCAGGACATTAGTGATTTCAAAGTCGAAGTTGGTCAGGTCAAGTTTTCTAACTCTTAAAAATATTTTTTTTAATTTTTTTCTTTTATTTAATAAATTAATGTTGTCATCTTGCTTGGTTCCAAATTTAAAGTAAATCCTTTAAATAATGAAAACGTAATTAGCATTTTCATATCCGTCAGGACATTGTCAGGACATTGTCAGGACATTAGTGTAACCCCATGCATTTCCAAATGACTTAAAAAGAAGGAAAAGTTGGATCAAAAGGGACAAAGTCACGTGGTGCAAATGATTTAAATAAAGTACCTTTGATTTTGCCATATGTCGTGAAGTCCATCTCAATCAGCTGTTGTTTGCAAGACACATTTTACTGAAAAAGACTACGTGCAGGAAACTATTTATGGTAAAACTCTATTTTCTTTTTAAAATATATAGTTATATATGTAATCGCCATGCAAATAAACCAAAGTCTGTTTACAACCGCAATTATCGTTTTAGAATAAAAGGAGGTGGTTAATTCAAGACGTCATAATTTTTTGGATTACGAAAGCCAATACCTGAACCCAGAAAACCCAAAGTGAAACAACAAAACCTGGATGATCCAACACTACCTAAACTAAGTGAACTAAGAGCAAGAGAAATTAAAGTTAAAAAAGTAGAAGAGCAACTTAAAATTAAGGAAAAATCACTAAATGAGATACGAAATGAGAAAATATTGCTAGAATCAAGATGTCAACAGCTAGAAGCCAGGAATTTCGAATTAGAACAAACTGTTAAACTACCCAAAAGAAGGATTGAATCTGAAAGTCACCTAGCTATGCCTGCTTCACCCAACACATGTGAAGCCCCAACCAGTAGTCAGGACGTCTATCATAAGAGCTTGATCAAAAACTAGCAAATCTCCATACAAAATTATCAAACATCGTACTAGACGAAATGGATAGACAGCTCGACAAGATTAAGCTCTTTGATGGCAATTAGCAAGCAGCTACAGAATCACCAAAGACAGACAGTAGTAGGCAAACTGAAAAAACTGTAAATCATACGCAGAAAGAAAATATAGCTCCAATAACACAAACCACAGTACAACACCTTACTGGGCAACCACTGAGCTACAAAAAATCAGCAGACCAGAATTTGCCAGAACAGAGAGATATGCATTACAATATCCCACCGCCAATGCAAATACCGACATATGCAGACGATAAGCCAAATATAGACTATCATACTGCTCACCATCAACATCTGTGGCCAAAGAATGCGTCATACCCTGCAACGCAAAATAAACAAAAGCTTAGTGGCAACAGAAATATTATACCAACTTCAGCACAACAGTCTTTTTTAGCACTACAAAGCCTCAACCTGAACCGTATGTAACAGAAGAAACAGGCGTCGAAAAATCAGAGAGTTCTCAACTACAACTTGTCTCATTCAACTGTAAAAACATAAAAATGTGTGGACCAATAGTACATAAACTTTTACAAAGTAATAATATAATTCTCATTCAGGAGCATTGGCTGTTCCAAACACAGCTACATCTACTCGGTGAACTTAATGAACATATAAACTATATAGGCAAGGGGGTTGATATGAATGAGCCGCTATTACCAATATGTATACCTCGAGGATACGGAGGAGTAGCCATACTATGGAAGAAAAAAATTGATCACATGATAAAACCAATAGACCTAGGTTCAGAAAGAATACAGTGTATAGAAATCAAGGAAAACTCCAACTCCAATATACTCTTAACATCAGTATACCTACCAGCAAAAGGGAGTAAAAACCATCTACCAGAATACCAAGACGTAATTGATCAATTATATGAGCTCTACCAAAAATACAATGAAACCCATAAAATTATCATAGGAGGAGATACAAATGAGGATCTGAATGAACAAACAGGCACAAAACGTAATCTATACCTGCGAGACTTTATAAATGAATGCGGCTTAAAATATGACAACAAGGCAAAAACTTTTGTTAATTTAATAGGACAAGAATCCTCAGAAATTGATTACTTTTTGCATAACCTTGCAGATCAAGACTTTCAAGCAAAACAAGTCCTGAACGAACTGATAGAAAATACGTCAGACCACCATCCTATCCGTATGAGCATCAAATTCAAGTACAAAAATGCAGAAGTTAATCATAAGCAAAACAACAGCAGGATAAAAAAGAAGGTCAACTGGGATAAGGTTGACAAAGAATGGTACTCTGTCCACATTGATACACATATTGACAGTCTCCAAATAAACGAAAATATGGAAGAAACAGCAGTAGAGGAAGCCATACTAAAATTGTGTGAACTACTTAGGGAAACAGCCGACCTCACCTCATCATCAAAGGCAATATTCAATGCCAAACCAAAACTGAAAGTGTGGACACCAGAAATCCAAGTAGCACTAAAACAGCGAGGTAAAAATATAAAGTATGGAAAAATCACGGGAAACCCAACAAAAAAAATAATAAAATGCTTATGAAGAAGAAGCAATCTAAAAAGGACTTCAGACGTGCAGTACGAATTGAACTAGCTAAACAAAAAAACAAGGAGAAGGAAACTATCCTCGAAACAAGAACAAAAGATGCAAAAATGTTTCATAAATTGGTCCGTAACAACAGGAAAAAAGGAAATGATGCGATCATGGAACTAGAAGTCAATGGTGAAAAATATGTTGAGAACGATAATATTATCAATGGATTTCAAGAACATTTTAGCAGTCTGGCAACATTCAATGAGAAAACACGTATAGACAGCCTTTATCATAATTTAGTTGAACACGATATTCAATCAATAAACAAGCTTGTACAACAAAATAACATCAAAAACGTAACATCTGAAGAGATAACAAAAGCTATCCGTTCTATAAACAAAGGAAAATCGGCAGACTACCATGGTATAACAATAGAGCATATCATCCACGCAGGATCTGATACAGAGAATCTTCTTGTTCCGCTGGTACAATGCATATTCAAACATGGGATCATATCAGAAACACTCAAGATGGGCCTTTTAACACCAGTATTTAAAAACAAGGGAACAAGGCAGCAAGCTATCAACTACAGAGGGATTACTGTGTTGCCAGTCATAGGAAAGATTATCGAAACTATCATCAAAGAACGTACAAATGACCGTGTCCTAGAAACACAAAACAAAAAGCAAAGAGGTTTTACAGCAGGGTCATCGCCACTGAATTCAGCCTTACCAATAGAAGAAAGCTACAGAGAATCAAAAGACAACAATATAACTCTCTACCTTGTACTCCTAGATGCAAAAGCAGCGTTTGACACAGTAATACATAGCCACATGCTTCGAAGGGTATTCTTGGCAGGAATTGATGGACATTGGGGACTGATTAAAGACCTGCACGAAAACGCAAAAAGTGTAGTCAAATGGGAAGGAAATATCTCTCAACCATTTAAAGTTAACCAAGGAGTCAGACAAGGAGGTATACTCTGCACTAACCTGTATAAACTCTACATCAATCAACTTCTTAATATGTACGAAACAACTGGAGCTGGCTATAAAATAGGAAATGTTAGTGTAAATAGTACAGCATGTGCAGACGATATCGCGCTTATCAGTCAAGACCCTGATCAAGCACAAATACTCATTAATATGGCTTATGACTATGCATATATGGAAGGCTACGAACTACAACCAACAAAAAGTGTAGTCCTGAACATCTCCCATAAACAGCGAAAACAGGAGTCTAACAACCAGACCTTTAAAATGGGAACAAACGATATGCCATCAATTGAGAAAGCCACACATCTAGGAATCATTAGAACTACATCACTCAAGGGCAACATGATAGCAAATGTGGAAGAAAATATTAAAAAAGCAAGACGAAGTGCTTATAGCCTGCTTGGGGGAGGATTCAATGGCCACAACGGTCTTGACGTAGAGACAATGGTGCACCTGTACAAAATTTACATCTCTCCAGTACTAGTATATGGATTAGAGCTAATACTACCAACAACAAGCTCACTAACACTTCTTGAAAACTTCCAGAAGAAACTCCTAAAGCAAATACTTTCTCTACCAACCTGTGTAGCAGACATAACTGTTAACATCCTAACAGGAATACTACCTATTGAGGCACAAGTACACATCCGAGCATTAGGCCTATTTAACAACATCTGCAACCAGCCTGACGACACTGTAGAAAAATCACTTGCAAAACGCCAACTTCTTATAAAAAAACGATGGAAGTTCTAGCTGGTTCATTGCTATTAAGCATATGCTACGAAAGTATGACCTGCAGGAGGCAAGCTGGTATTTGAACAACCCAGTTAAGAAGACCGTATGGACCTCAACTGTCAAGAAGACAATATACAATCACTGGAATAGATCAATAGTTCAGTTACAGCCATTATATAAAGGGCTCAATTTCTTAACAACTAAAAATTTGAGAACCAGAAATATACACCCTCTACTCAAAATCAACTGCCACTCTACTATTGATACAGCAAGATTGCCAGTAAAATTAAAGCTGCTTACAGGCTCGTATATCCTTCAGAGCAAAAGGATCAGAATGTACAAAGATGAGACTGATCCGAAATGTCTGTTATGTGCAAAGGAAGAAGAAAATATAGAACACTTTATTTTGAAATGTGAAAGCTTGAGAATAGTGAGGAACACCATACTTCACGAAATAACTACAACGCTGAACGCAATGGGAATTCAATTTGATGAACTATCAAGGAACGAAAAACTACAACATATTCTGGATATAACGCCGGTAGCGAAAGCAAAGAAACTCTCTCCAGTCAGTGTAGTACAAATAGAACGCCTTACACGACGTCTGCTATATCAACTTCATATAGCCCGTTACAAGATGGTATGCGGATGGTAATAAATCTAGTGCGAGGTGACAATAAAATAAGCGATTCCGTTATCTCAACATCTTTAAGGGCGTGGTTGGGGGAACCACACAAATTTCTGGAATCAAGTGAACTAAACTGTAAAATAAAGGATTTTACGCAAATTGTGTGGGGGTAGGACTTCAATGTAAATATGCGCACATCAGATATCGAATGGTGGAGGGAGTAACAGCACTGTATATAGATTGCACCCGAGCTGAGCATGTACATATGGTTAGATGTCCAATGGTGGAAGGAGAAGCAGCACTGTATATAAAGAGAGCACCTGTTCTACATATGAAAATATGGTTCCTCTACAAAGGGGGTTTAAAGATAAGTTAGATTAGATTAGATTCAATGTGATCTGTTTGAGATTTTTTGGTGCTTGCTACAATTAAAATGATTTCTTACAAGAGATATATCATACTGAGAATTATTTTAGCAGTAATTATGCTAATGTAGTAATGACAGGAATGCATAAGCTATGCCTCATAGACTTTCTTGAAAAATATCAATGACAATGTTAACAGGAACAAAACAATGACATGCTCTCATCTATATTATATTTATTTAGGTACAAACAATGTATGTTTGTTGCATACGTCTCTCATTGTTTGTCCTTTGGATTTACATAACATACATTTTGATGTACATTGAATCAGGCTAACATAGTTTTATCCAGATTGTAATGAATAAATCTAAATATTTTGCCAGGTAGTACAAAGTATGCATTGCTAATGGAAGTTCATTTAATTATAAAAAAAACTAATGTTTTATAACCTTTTTCAGGGCGCAAACCCACCATACAGAGACTTAAGTCTACTGCCATTCCCAGCCTATTTTCCTGGACCAAGCAAGAGACTGAATCGTCCGCAAAAAGAAAAATCAGGGCAGTTTCCTGTGAAAACAAAAGAACTAAACTTGATGAATATTGTAGTAGAAATCTAGAGGAAAGTTTTGATTGTAAAGTTGGTTTTCCTGAAGAAATCATTCATACTGCAGACAGGATTTTTGACTGTCCACCACCAACTGCCGAGCTAATGTTGAGCTTCACAGATGGAATTACGCAAACACCATCAATGCCTATATTTTCAGCAGGGAATTTTGAAAAGAAGACACGTGACACAGCCATGCATTTTTATACCGGTTTAGAGTTGTATACTAAATTTTTATTTGTTTTGACCACACTTGGTCCAGCAGCACATTGTTTGAGATACATATATTTTCAAATTGATAGGGTGTCATTTGAAAATCAGTTTTTTTATGACTTTGATAAAATTGAGGCATTATACAACCAACTTTGAACTGTCTAGATTCTAGATTGAAACTAGTGTTAAGAATATTGTGTAAACATGGATTGTTTTTATGCCTAAACAGTGGCGTGAGGCTAACACTTGGCCATTTAGTGGTTTAGTCAGGTATTTTTCGCCATCAAACTTCAAATTAAAGTTTCCTACATGTACAACTTGGATTATTATTGACAGCACAGAATATCCCGTGATAAAACCTAAAGCTCCTAGAGCTCAGGCAACCTTTTCATCATATAAAAACAGAAACACTGAAAATACTTGTATGTTCGACACCTGGTGGTTTAGTCAACTATGTCTCTAATGCATATGTTGGTTGTACCAGTGACTGTGAAATAGTTGAAAGATGTAGAATAGTTCAATCATCATGATTATATGATCCAGGTGACAGTGTGACGGCAGACAAAGGTTTAAATGTGCAATATTTGTTTGCTCACTTTTTTCAAAAAAAGAAACAGAATTAGTTCCAAAACTCTTATACGGGATAGAAAAGTCTCCAATTAACACGTGCACATAGAGCTAATTATTGGACTTGGCAAAACACAAAATTCTAATAAATCCTATGAATGGAACTGAAACAAAACTTTCATCTGAAATAACATTTAGTTGTTTTATGTTGTGTAATTTTAGAACTTGTATTGTGCCAAAGGATGCATAAATAAAAGTGACGCAATGAAGTTTGTTCTGATATATATATATACATAAATATTATTTACAATTACATGCACTTGTAAATTGTAATGCATATAAAAATAAGGAGATGTGGTATGATATTCAGTGAGTTTATCGAACCTAAGTGCATAAGAAATGGGTTAAGCAGTTACAGGTGTTACTGTCACCATACAATCTCCAACAATTAGAAAAACTTGTACCGTGTAAAAAATTTCAGAGATCTTACAACTAAGTTTGACTTTGGTGAATTGTTTATATCTGTTGATGTAAATATAAAAAAGAAGATGTCGTATGATTGCCAATGAGACAACTCTCCACAAGAGACCAAATGACACAGAAATTAACAGCTATAGGCCACAGTACGGCCTTCAACAATGAGCAAAGCACATACCGCACAGTGAGCTATAAAAGGCCCCGAAATGACAATGTAAAACAATTCAAACAAGAAAACTAACGGCCTAATGTATGTACAAAAAATGAACGAATAACAAATATGCAACACATAAACAAACGACAACCACTGAATTACAGGCTCCTGACTTGGGACAGGCACATACATGTACATACAGAATGTGGCGGGGTTAAACATGTTAGCGGGATCCCAACCCACCCCCTAACCTGGGACAGTGGTGTAACAGTACAATATAAGAACGAACTATAAAAATCAGTTGAAAGAGGCTTAACTCATCAGATGGATAAATACAAATACAAGTGGACGTGGCTGGGTAGTTGTACATCCAAACAACAATAAAATGCTCCGCAGGGCGCAGCTTGATACGACCGCAGAGGTCGAACCCTGGACAGTTGGGGCAAGTATGGACACAACATTCAAGCTTGATACAGCTCTGAATTTGGATTGTGATTAAATATTTGACACAGCATAGGTTTCTGACACAGAATGAATGTGGTCTAAGAACTTAAAAATTTTAAATTGGACATTCACCTATTATGGTCCAATATCCAAAATCTAAATACATGGTTAGATTCAGCATATCAAAGAACCCCAAGAATTCAATTTTTGATGAAATCAAACAAAGTTTAATTTTGGACCCTTTTGATCTCAATGTGGACAAAAATGATAACAGGGCCCAAAAATCAAAAATCTAAATACATGGTTAGATTCAGCATATCAAAGAACCCCATATATTCAATTTTTGTTGAAATCAAACAAAGTTTAATTTTGGACCCCGATTTGGACCAACTTGAAAACTGGGCCCATAATCAAAAATCTAAATACATGTTTAGATTCAGCATATCTAAGAACCCTAAAAATTCAATTTTTGTTAAAATCAAACTAACTTTAATTTTGGACCCTTTGGACCTTTATGTAGACCAATTTGAAAACGGAACCAAAAATTAAGAATCTAAATACACGGTTAGATTCAGCATATCAAAGAACCCCAATAATTCAATTTTTGATGAAATCAAACAAAGTTAAATTTTGGACCCTTTGGACTTCAATGTGGACCAATTTAAAAACGGGGCCCAAAATCCAGAAACTTAATACACGGTTAGATTCAGCATATTACAGAACCCCATATATTCAATTTTTGTTGAAATCAAACAAAGTTTAATTTTGGACCCCGATTTGGACCAACTTGAAAACTGGGCCCATAATCAAAAATCTAAATACATTGTTAGATTCAGCATATCAAAGAACCCCATATATTCAATTTTTGATGAAATCAAACAAAGTTTAATTTTGGACCCCGATTTGGACCAACTTGAAAACTGGGCCCATAATCAAAAATCTAAATACATGGTTAGATTCAGCATATCAAAGAACCCCATATATTCAATTTTTGATGAAATCAAACAAAGTTTAATTTTGGACCCTTTTGATCTCAATGTGGACAAAGTTGATAACGGGGCCCAACAATCAAAAATCTAAATACATGGTTAGATTCAGCATATCAAAGAACCCCATATATTCAATTTTTGTTGAAATCAAACAAAGTTTAATTTTGGACCCCGATTTGGACCAACTTGAAAACTGGGCCCATAATCAAAAATCTAAATACATGGTTAGATTCAGCATATCAAAGAACCCCATATATTAAATTTTTGTTGAAATCAAACAAAGTTTAATTTTGGACCCCGATTTAGACCAACTCGAAAACTGGGCCCATAATCAAAAATCTAAATACATGGTTAGATTCAGCATATCAAAGAACCCCATATATTCAATTTTTGTTGAAATCAAACTAAGTTTAATTTTGGACCCTTTGGACCTTTATGTAGACCAATTTGAAAACAGAACCAAAAATTAAGAATCTAAATACACGGTTAGATTCGGCATATCAAAGAACCCCAATAATTCAATTTTTGATGAAATCAAACAAAGTAAAATTTTGGACCCTTTGGACCTCAATGTGGACCAATTTAAAAACGGGGCCCAAAATCCAAAAATTTAATACACGGTTAGATTCAGCATATTAAAGAACCCCAAGAATTCAAGAATAAAACCCCATTGAAATTGATCAAGAAATAAGCAATTTATACGAAGTATCTTCTTTTGCACAATACTGTGCAATTGATTATTTCTTGCTATTGCGCAATACTGTACAATTGACAATTTCTTGCTATTGCGCAATATTGTGCTATTGGATATTTCTTGCTATTGCGCAATACTGTGCAATTGAAGATTTCTTGCTATTGCGCAATACTGTGCAATTGAAGATTTCTTGCTATTGTGCAATACTGTGCAATTGAAAATTTCTTGCTATTGCACAATACTTATTATATAATAATTTACACATCCTGTTTGGTGTGTATCTCCTACCATATCATTATTATTTGCTTTTAAATATAAATCAGAAATAACCAACTTAAAATGGAAAATTTTAAAAGAAAAAAAAAAGGAAAAAAAAAATCCCCCCCCAAAATTTTTTGAACCCCCTTATGATTCATCACCCCCAAACTCAATCTCAGCCTTCCCTTTGTGGTATGGTACCTTGCAGTACAATTTCAGAGAGATCCATACACTTGAACACAAGTTATTGTCTGGAAACTAGAAAAATGCTTATTTTTGGCCCCTTTTTGGCCCCCAATTCCTAAACGTTTCGGGCAATTACCCCCAAACTCAATTCCAGCTTTCCCTTTGTGATATGGAACCTTGTAGTACAATTTCAGAAATATCCAAACACTTACACACAAGTTATTGTCATGAAACTAGAAAAATGCTTGTTTTTTGCCCCTTTTTTGGCCCCTAATTCCTAACATTTTGAGGCAATTACCCCCAAAATCAATTACAGCCTTCCCTTTGTGATATGGAACCTTGTGGTACAATGTCAGAGAGATCCATACACTTACACACAAGTTATTGTCTGGAAGTTACAAAAATGCTTATTGTTGGCCCCTTTTTGGCCCCTAATTCCTTAACTGTTGGTACCATAACCCCCAAAATCAATCCCAACCTTCCTTTCATGGTATTGAACCTTATGGTAAAATTTCATGGAGATCCATTCACTTAAACTAAAGTTAGAGTGCGAAAACCAATGTGTCTTCGGACGACGCCAGACGACGCCGGACGACGACGACGACGACGACGACGACGCCAACGTCATACCAATATACGACCAAAAAATTTTCAATTTTTGCGGTCGTATAAAAAGACACTAAGTACAGATCTGAGAGTACTCGCATTTACTGACAGCTAGTTCAAAGCCACTAACAACTGATAAAAAAATCTTGCATCTAAGACTAAATTATCAATCCGTAAGCTCCCTTTAGAATTTTATAAATTTTAGATTTTACATTTCTGAGTTATGGGGTTTATTCATTAAAAAAGGGGGGATTTTCCAGATTTGGACAACAACTCAGAAATGCTTTAAGCAGTTCGCATGAAACTTTGGTGAATTATTTATAGCTATTGATGTAATCTCCCTATTGATTTTCATAAATTTCAAATATGACATTGAGAAGAAATTGAACTTTATTTGTTTATAGTCTGGCAACAGATTATTAAGTATTGCGCAACAGCACAGTGTATTGCACAACAGCAAGAAATATTTAATTGAATATAAATTCAATTCATATAACCGATTTCAAGTTCTTTGACTACATTTATTCAGAAACTATATGTCAAATATTTAATTACAATCCAAATTCAGATCTGTATCAAGCTTGAATATTGTGTCCATTTTTGCCCCAACTGTTCAGGGTTGGACCTCTGCGGGTGTATCCAGCTGCGCTCAGCGAATCAATTAATTTCTTAATTAAGAACTCCTTTTTGTCGAGCCTGCGACTTTTGTCGCAGAAAGCTCGACATAGGGATAGTGATCTGGCGGCGGCATTAGCTAACTTCTTAAAAGCTTTATATTTTAGAAGGTGGAAGGTCTGGATGCTTCATACTTTGTATATGGATGCCTCATGTTACGAAGTTTCCGTCAGTCACATGTCCAATGTCCTTGACCTCATTTTCATGGTTCAGTGACTACTTGAAAAAAAAAAGTTAAGATTTTTTGTAATGTTAAATTCTCTCTTATTATTATTGCAAGGTCCTCATGCCCGTCAGACAGTTTTCACTTGACCTCGACCTCATTTCATGGATCAGTGAACAAGTTTAAGTTTTGGTTGTCAAGTCCATATCTCAGATACTATAAGCAATAGGTCTAGTGTATTCGGTGTATGGAAGGACTGTCCAACTGGCAGGTGTTATCTGACCTTGACCTCATTTTCATGGTTCAGTGGTTATAGTTAAGTTTTTGTGTTTTGGTCTGTTTTTCTTATACTGTATGCAATAGGTCTGCTATATTTGGTGTATGGAATGATTGTAAGGTGTACATGTCTAGCTGGCAGGTGTCATCTGACCTTGACCTCATTTTCATGGTTCAGTGGTCAAAGTTAAGTTTTTGAGTTTTAGTCTTTTTTTCTAATACTATATGCAATAGTTCAACTATATTTGGTGTATGGAAATATTTTATGATCTATATGTCAGTCACACAGGTTTTTTTTTACCTTGACCTCATTTTCAAGGTTCATTGCTCAGTTTTAAGTTTTTGTGTTTTACTTAAACTATAAGCAATAGGTCAACTATATTTGTTGTATGGAAGAATTGTTAGCTGTACATGCCTGCCTAGCATGGTTCATCTGACCTTGACCTCATTTTCATGGTTCATTGGTCAATGTTTAGTTTACTTGGTTAATGTTAAGTTTATGTGACAGTTGTAATAAAGCTTTATATTTAGGACTATCAACATAATATCAATGATTAGTTAAGAAGGCGAGACATTTCAGCGTGTGCACTCTTGTTTCATTCATAAATTACTTTATACTTGGAAATATAATTTTGCTTGGAGTTATAGTTTCTAATAAAAGTATTGTCATTGAAAGAGTTGACATGTTGCAATGTACATTTATTCTACATAGTTCTATGGTACCAAATCAAAAGTTTATATAAAAGAAAGAAGTCAAAGGTTTCCCATCATAGTTTAGTTACATACATTTTTTTGTACCTGAGGTCGTTGAATATAGATCATTATATAAATAAGGAGATGTGTTATGATTGCCAATGAAACAACTATCATCCATACATTGTACTTACCAGTAACAAACCACATTTGCAAAGTTGAATAAAATACAGTTGATAACATTTACTTATTACTAAAAAGAAAATGCCAAACTATTTTAAACAGTATTTGACTATAAACATAGATAAAAAAAGGTACAAACTGGACATAATGCACTAGTTCATAAACAAGTGAGAACAATCGCCTTCATATAGTGCTCAGAATATGACATTCATAAAACTTGTTCAATATCATTAGAGAACTTTAAATCTTAAATACTGAAAGCCACCTCTGATAAGTACAATGTACTATGCAAGATAATGATATAACTGGACTAAAAATACACACAACCTGTAATTAACTGCCTTTACAGCGCTTTCGCGCTTTGATTTCTTTTGCAATCGATCAAATTCTGTTTCAAGAACGCTCCGCCAAAATTTTAAGAAAAAATCAACGATAGAATTTTTTCTGCACTTCTGTGTAGACGCAAAAATATGTTCAACTTCTTTATTTCACTTGTATTAAAAGAATTTAGGATATAATTATTTATTTCAACCGTTAACTTGTTACAGCATGCTGATGTCATGAATCAAGGGAACATTCTACAAAAAACCCTGTTAAATTATGACTGTTCGTTCAAAAGTATTGGTACTTTCCTTAAAAGTCCTTATTTATAAAATTTCAGGGTTTTTCCTTCAAATATGCAAATTTCGAACCAAATTATCTCAAAAAGTTAGTCATGAAGATATATTTTTCTTTGCATATTTCAAAAGTACACATCGAAATTGACCTTCTACCAAAATTTCAAGAAAAAATCAACGAGGGATCTCTACCGTATCGTATACCCTTAACCATTAGATACCCTTGGTTCAATAGCTTTCTTGTAAGGAGCAACTCTCTTTGAAAGAAATCATGATAGTAAATACAAGCTCTTGAATACCATATCATTTGCGAGCTATATAGTCCTTATGAGTCAATTTGCACAATTCATTTCAGGTAGGGTAAAAGTCACATTTTCTTCAATGAGTCTGTCCATACCATAAACTTTGATATGTATGATGTCTCGTTTTGAAGCTAAGACATTTTCACATTTGTTTAAAAATTCAGGGTACTGTAGGAGATTCAATTTTTTCTACAATTTAGCAAACTCTGTGTAACATGAATTTATGAGATAATGCTAGCTTCTTTCATTTATTTCGAGAAGCTCCTGTATGAAGTAAGCCTCATATGAATAAAGTATTCAAAAGTTTTCATGGGAAACACGGAAAACCGACTGCCAAACTATTAGGAACAGTAGGGTTTAGGTATGCTATGTATGAAACAAATGCAATGATGTACATCACTAACATTTCAGCATCAATCTTGTCACCTTGTTAAGTTCTGTAAACCCTTGTTAAATCATTATATTGGTGGAAAAGTGCTAGTCAAGAGAGTTTGACATTGTAATATTAAATTACAAGATATCAAAATCCAAATTGATATACAATATACTGTGGATTCATTATCATTCATTGATACCAATTTTCATTGATTTCTTTGGTAAAGGTAAACCATGAATTAAGATGTTCAACCTAATTGAATTTTTCTATAGGCTTATATGTAGACTATGGCAAATCCACTCAAATATAATATTTCCTCAATCCATGAAAATTTGTACCCACCAAAAATAAATGGATCCACAGTACATATTTCAAAAATGTATTTCTCATCTGGTGTGCTAGAAACATAAGAATTGGAATTGGGAAAGCTCAAGACCAATCTACTCAAAATAATACTAAAAAGATTGTCAAAACAGCTATAGATGAGCTGTGTATAGAGGGAATAACCTTAGATTCTAACAAATTTTATGGCTTTTATATAAATAAAGAAGATGTGGTATGAGTGCCAATGAGACAACTATCCATCCAAGTCACAATTTGTAAAAAGTAAACAATTATAGGTCAAAGTACGGCCTTCAACACAGAGCATTGGCTCACATTCAACAGCAAGCTATAAAGGGCCCCAAAAAGACTAGTGTAAAACAATTCAAACAGGAAAACCAACCGTCTAATCTATTTAAAAAACAAGAAACGAGAAACACTTATGAACCACAGCAACAAACGACAACCACTGAACAACAGGCTTGTGACTTCGGACAGGTGCATAAAAATGCAGTGGGTTTAAACGTTTTAACAGGCTTTTAGTCCACTTAAAATTTCTCAAGTTTCAGCAGAAAAGGATATCGTGTCAAGACTATGACATCAATGGTTAAGTACATCAAGATGCTTTAGAAAGCAGTGGTGTATGTATTGGTGGTTTTATTCCAATACTGAAGTAAATTATAACTTATGTTGCTTCTCAGAATGTCTCTATTGAGTATTGACAGTAATATCCAACATTTCATGTGTCCAATTAAAAAGAAAAGAAGAGAATACCAAATCAATTATGTTTTTAATTATTTGATGAATATATAAATTGGTATAAATCTTGATATAACAACTGAAAAATGATCAAATGATATGATATGTTAACAATTCTAAAATCTGGAAAATAAAAATCAACATTTAAACCTATTGATCTGTACAAAAATTTGATTATCAAACTTAAACACAACCTCATGTAAATGAATAATGGTAAAATATAAAATCATATACCATCTAAAGCTGGATATTTTACTGACTTTAAAATAGATAAAAATTGTATATGAACATTATTGAACAACCATCTACATACAAATCATCACGGCTAACCTAGACAGTATGCCTTTTTTTAAATCTCAAAGAATACAAGAAATGTCATTGTACATTCATAATTAAGTAAAAATTGATTAAATTTTGATAGTTTGCCAAGTTGAATATTTTCCATTACTGCCTTTTCATTAAAGTTTTTGTTTAATTGCTGCTTCCTTATTGTCCAGTGGCAAATATTTCATACCTATGCAGGACGATTAAGCTTTTAAAAATTTTGCCTAAACATATTAGGTTGAAATGTTGTGAATTCTATATACAATTTATTGCATTCTAATTTTCTTCAGTATATTTTGATGAGTTAAACCAGATTAAATTATTTCTTGTTTGGAATATTTATACTTGAATATTTAAGTGGTATCTGTTTCCTTTTGTATATATCTACATTAAAAAATCTGGTTTATGTTCTCTATTTTTGTACAAAAAAGTTGACCACAGGTCTCATCAAGATCTATTGTTGCATGATTTAAATAAAAATCAAAATGCCTGATAGTACAGATGGAAAGATTTGATTAAGCATAATGAGTGGTGTTTCAAAATTAAATGTTTTCAATTGTCAATACCAAATGGGATGAAGAAAAAGTTCAACTTTTAGTAAAAGAATATGATGTGTTGAATTTTGAAATTGAACCTAAGTGATAATTTTAAAGTATTAAGTGTTACTTTTGATAAAAAACGATCCAAAACAAAACACTGTATTCTATGTTTGCATGTCTGATATGATAACACAGAGCATACACATTTTACTTTGTGATTCTAATTTGAACACTTAGTCTGATAGATGTTTTACCACTGGTTTTTTTTTTCGATATCAATAGCCAAAATTCATATCAATTATCATATCATTAACGTCTGCTTGTAGACAAGATATTTAAATAACATCAATTTGTGACTATAAACGTAAAAGACACAAGTTTCATATTGTAAAACATGCAAAATGGACTTACACGATGAAAAAGCTTTGTTTATAATCTGATTTCTCAGAGAAGGCCTTATTTAGAAAAACTTATAAAAAATTCCAGTTATTTTTTTTAAAGTTAAACACTGATCTTTAATTGAGCAATTCTACCTTCTAGAGTTTTTCTTTTGAAAAATAATTAAATAGTTAACCATCATTCAATTTAAATTATGCCAATATAGAATCATACAATACTGGTTGGTAAGTTCTTTCGTCCAATTACTTGCTCATTTGATGTTATGGCAACCAAATGCATAGACTAATTGGATGAATAAAATTACCTGACTTGACTGTACTTGTTTATGAGAAGTTTCTGTATTCTCACCGTCAACAACAACCAAATATAAACCATCAACAACCATCAACAACAACCAAATATGATCCAAAACACAACCAAACTCTAAACTAAACCATAAGTAAATAGTACAAAATTTCCTAAAGTTAATATATGCTGGTATGTCAGTTTATGGTATTGAGTGCTTTTACTGACAGACTGAATGAAATTTCTACATTTATCTATAAGCTAGCGTTAAAAAAATATGGTCAACACTTCATACAAATTGTATAAAAACAAATATTGTGTGTTAAATGTGAGCTTTAGAAATAAAAAAATCAGTACTTAGACTGACAATAATGGACAATACATTGTAATGTTATGTAGAGCACCAGCTCTGCAAAATTACAACCAAAAACAAGCAAACGTTAACCAATTTACTTACAAGTGTTGATTCTAATTTAATTTGTCAAGTGTTGTAAGTTGCATTGCTAAAATGGATTTCAGGTGAATCTTTGTTGAAATCACTTGAAGTAAACAGATTTACCTCAGTAATAATGATAAAAATATTTTTATTTTATAAATAGCTGTAGTTAAAGGTCATACTGAACTAACCAGTTGCAAGAAAATTGGTTAACATACATCATGTGTAAACTGTAATGTAATTATTGCAAAACATATCCATGAACACATCAGTGTTGGAATTAATGTTCTGTTTTTAGTAATCTTTTTTTGTTCTAATCTCTTCTATGTATAACGAAATCTTCTATGTTGCATGATAAAAATTGCTATGAGCTTAAAACCATTAAAGTCACATTTCCTTTTGCATTTTTGAGAATATTAACAGCTTCTTCATGCGTGCATCCCTCTAAACTTTGTCCATTCACTGACAATATTTGATCACCACGTTTGAGGTTTCCTTCCACTGATGCAGCACCTTGTGCAAACACACTTTTGACATAGATCGGTAAATCTCCATGTGGACTTCCATGACCTCCTACAATAGAGAACCCTAATCCAGCTGGTCCCCTGTTCAATGTTATAGTCTTGCATTGAGGTGGAGCTCTGTAAACAAAAGTTTTAAGGTTTATGATATAGAATAGACATATTTCAATATTTGAAGACTAACTAAATACCATATTGATAATTCACTTTGAACAGTTAAACAGTAGAGGTCTTGGACATCTTTTCAATTGATCCACATGCACATCTTCAGTATATATACAACTATTCAACAGAATAAAAAAGTTTGACCTTTTAAAATTTGAAAGACAAACCAAATATCCTATATGTGGAATGATTGAAGGAAAGACAGCCGTTAATGCCTCACATGAGTAGTAGCATTGCTTTCTTTAATTTAATGAAACAAAGCAAAAATCTAGTCCAGATCAAACCAATGCTTATTCTTGGTATAAAGATATTGACAAATATAATGTATACCCACCTTCCTATGTTGAATAAGTTCTAAATTGTTCTGAAAAATATCATTCATTCAACACCCATCATTGCAAATTTTTCTCTGGAACCTCAGATGGCCTTTGTCAGTCTCGTACGTTTTTTAAAAATTTTGGTTCATTTATATGTTTCGGAGTTTAGAGTGATGTTCATTTTCGCTGAAATAGTATACATTATTGTTTAGGGGCAAGCTGAAGCCCGCCTTCGGGTGTTGGATTTTCTCGCTGTGTTGAAGACCCATTGATGGCCTTTGGCTGTTTTCTGCTCTTTGGTCCGGTTGTTGTCTCTTTGACGCATTCCCCGTTTCCATTCTCAATTTTATTTAATTGTAATTTTTGGTTATAAACTTAACATACTCAATTGATGTTGAAAATAAAATACTAACCCATCATCATCAAATACAGCATTATCTTGTGGTGTCATATCAGCACTTACTGGTCTGGAAGATTTTCCACCCGTCACACTAACTCTTGTCTCTTCTCCTGTAATTATAACATGCACATGGTGTAAAGCCTGCAAAATTTTCCAGTAAGCATGAATGCTTTATCATAGAAACCAATCTTATTTGAAAACAGATCCAGCATGTGTGCTTCACTTACAAAGGTCAGATGTTCTTCTTTCTGTTCTGATAAATATTACATCAACCAATGAAAATTCCTCTCTTTTTTAAGCTATGTATCAGTGTGACGAAACCTGATGATTTTAAAGGTTTTCAAAACAGAACTTAAACCAGAGCGTTGTCAGATTCCTTGTAAGCTAGGCATGGATGCAGGATCTATACTCCAATCATATTGTGATGAAACTGAAGTATGGAATTTACCAGGGGTTAGATGATGTTATAAGTTTTAGCTTCAACTGAATTACTTTAACTCATGGATCATAAAAGTACACAGAGTTTATTACATCTAGATTTATCTAGCCTGAATATATTCAAATCACATTAACAGTGCTGGTACTGAAGTCTGTTGTATTGTCCAAATAAAATGTAAAAAATTATATCTTACTGCTACATGTAATATTGTAATCTTTTTTTGGTTTAGCATTATATTCTAAATAAATTTAGATGCATTATGTGCTTAGGGTGGTGTTAAGACAATCCATCAAACCCATGTCACCTCTGTATGATTTTCATCACTAATGCATTATTTTTTTCAATAACAAAAACAGAAAAAACAAACTGAAAAACATCATGAAGCAGACAACTTATATTACCTCAGGTTACCATTAAGGTACCAGGTTTAGGTAACTGTGCCACATCATCATCCACCAGACCATCTAACTTACCTTGGGTTACCATTAAGGTAACTGGACTACCAGATTTCAGTAACTGTAGCACATCATCACTTCTCAGGTCATCTTACTTACCTTGGGTTACCATTAAGGTAACTGGACCACCAGATTTCAGTAACTGTACAGCATCATCATGTGTCATTCCATCTGTTTCTCTGTCATTTATCTGGATAATTTTATCTCCTATCTGTAATATATACATTAAAATAGTAATAAATTTT
Source organism: Mytilus californianus (assembly GCF_021869535.1). Classification (NCBI taxonomy): domain Eukaryota; kingdom Metazoa; phylum Mollusca; class Bivalvia; order Mytilida; family Mytilidae; genus Mytilus; species Mytilus californianus. The sequence continues at coordinate 79,269,064 of NW_026262581.1, forward strand.
TGCAGGCCAAAAGAAAAGACTGATAAAAGTTTAACTCAAAAATGTCTTTGTTACCATCAAAACTTTCATATAGTGTCCTTAGAGTTTACTTTCAAGGTGTAAATGTTTTTAAGATATTGCATGCAACTTTATATAGTATAAAGTCATTTAGGATGTGAAAAAGATAATTATTTGCTGCTACTACAAAAATACTGTAGCAAACTGTCATCTCTATCACCTCTATGATTTCCCATGACCATAGTTGCCAACTGACATGATATTCGCTTGTAATACACGCTTTTTCAACGGTTTACATGCGAGGATTTTGTCACATGGCGTATACACGCTTTTCACCACTTTACACGCTTTTTCGACATCTACATCACGCGCTTTCACACGCTTTTTGACATGTCATGACATGATTTCTCATTGTCAGAGGTTGGCGAGTATGCCCATGACTACATAATTAACAAATTATAAATCCCCTCATTCATTTTAAATGACTACGATCTTTAAATTTAATAAATGCTGCTTGTTTTCACTAATTACAACAGTTCCCAAAGAATTCCCAATACAATCAGCCATACTTGATCCTAATAGGGCAAAGATCCTTACTCTGGCATACCTTAAGCTTCTGTGATCTGGCAGCAGCTCCCCCTGGTGTTAAATTAGCTATCATAACAGCAGTATCCCCTAGTGAGCTACCAATACCACCAGCTATACTCAATCCAAGGGACCCTGACACATCATGGGTTAGTTCTACAATTCTAACATGGTTCAAGTCCTCGCTAACAGCTAAAACAAAAAGTTTGGCAAGTTTATAACATAAACCAATAATCAAACACACAACTCACTTGAAAGATATACTGTTTATTAAACCTCATCTGGATATATGAATATAATGACAGTGGCCCTTACTATGAGTTTTGATCTCTATATATCTTAAGAAAACAACAATTGGCAAGTGTCATCCCCTATCCAAAAAGTAATTCATTGCATCAAAATGAGGTACAATTTGGGAACCAATATGTATGTGAACTTACAACAATTTTCAAGTACCAATATGTAAAAAAATAGTCAATACTTGCATAATTCAATGTAATTATTCCCATTATCAATGAATTTACTGATGTTTTACTTAATAAGAAGTTTTGTGCAATTACACATAACAAAGGCATAATGGCATCGGGGTAAGAAAAAAATCGCCTCTGCCTCCAGATCAATAAGTAACATTTTCTTTAAAATGCCACAATTTACATAAAGTTAAATGGACATTTATATTATGCTTACCATTTATTTGCTGCCTCAAAAACCATCACTGATGTTTCCACTATGACATGGAGTATGTATCAATAATAAAAAAAAATCTAGAGGGCTACTTAAATTTAACTTCTAACCCTATAACCTTAACAGCTACATAGATTTTGTGTCATCTTATATCAGCTGTATGGGCTTTACGTTAGAAAACAGGGTTAATCCACTAATGTGCAAATTTTGTTCAGCTTTGTCTCCATTGTAAGTATTGGAACAAGGTTCTTGTTCAGGATATTTCAGTCACAATAACAAAAGGATCATGTAAAAATGCTGCATGAAATCATATTCCTCAATCAACCAAAAAATAACACATAGTAATGTCGTGGTATGATAAACCAACCAGAAAAAACGTCAAGCTCTGTTCCCTAATATTAATTAAAACATAGTAATGCCGTGGTATGATAAACCAACCAGAAAAAACGTCAAGCTCTGTTCCCTAATATCAATTAACACATAATAATGCCGTAGTATGATAAACCAACCAGAAAAAATGTCAAGCTCTGTTCCCCAATATCAATTAACACATAGTAATGCCTTGTTAGAATAAACCAACCAGAAAAAACGTCAAGCTCTGTTCCCTAATATCAATTAACACATAGTAATGCCTTGTTAGAATAAACCAACCAGAAAAAACGTCAAGCTCTGTTCCCTAATATCAATTAACACATAATAATGCCGTGGTATGATAAACCAACCAGAAAAAACGTCAAGCTCTGTTCCCTAATATCAATTAACACATAGTAATGCCTTGTTAGAATAAACCAACCAGAAAAAACGTCAAGCTCTGTTCCCTAATATCAATAAACACATAGTAATGCCTTGTTAGAATAAACCAACCAGAAAAAACGTCAAGCTCTGTTCCCTAATATCAATTAACACATAATAATGCCGTGGTATGAAAAACCAACCAGAAAAAACATCAAGCTCTGTTCCCTAATATCAATATTTGCATAATTCAATGTAATTATTTCCATTATCAACAATCACTGATGTTTCCAATATGACATGGAGTGTATTTATCAATAATAAAAAAAATCTAGAGGGCTACTAAAATTTAACTTCTAACCCTATAACCTGAACAGCTACATAGAAATGTGCTACAAGCTTATTGCATTCTCTTTTTAAACTTTACCTTCTCAACTTTATCAGCAATCAGTAAAACAAACAATTCCGTGACCTGTCATTCAGTGTTTGTCATTTGTTGCTGTATTTTGTATTTGTTTATTGTTTTGTGCATAAATCAGGCCGTTAGTTTTCTCTTTTGGATTGTTTTACATTTGTCATTTCAGGGTCTTTTATAGCTTACTCTGCAGTATGGGTTCTGCTCATTGTTGAAGGCTGTACAGTGACCTTCTAAGACATTTGGTCTCTGGAGGAGAATTGTCTCATTGGCAATCATACCACACACATCCTTTTATTTCTATAATGACAAGATGTCTATTTTAAAATTTATTTTCCGATTTAATCATATATTAACATTTTCCATAACCCTAAAATATATTTCAAGTAAACCAAGAACAGAAAGATCTTATTTACAAACAAAAAAACTAACAACAGTACAAAAATATATAAAAGTAAAAAGCAACCTTGTGGAAATGTCATGTTTTCATGTTAATCAACCATCTGCTATACATATACATGCCATTCAGTAATTTTGCTTTACGCATAAGTCCCCATACTTTAACACCAAGGGGAAAAAAATTAACCGTCTTGGCTGTTTAAAAAAAACTTATGGTAAAATGAGACAAGTAGGAACATATTCATTGCATTCAATGAAAAAAAAAGATACATTCGTAAATGTGATTTTCCTATAATATGATTCATTTCATAAGCTTGTGTGATGATGAATGTGGAGGAATAGATATTATCATTATCATTGAAATATAATCTGGTAAATTCTCCTTTTGGATATCAGCTCAAATTACACACATGGAGCTGCGATACTGTGAATTTATATAAAGCTTGAAATTATTTTTGAAAAATGGACCTGGTGTGAAATAAATTCAGGGGAAAATTGATTTCTGTATGTCTGTTTGATGTCCTGCATTATTGCCCCAATATCTAAACTTTCAATTTACGTAAGCACTATAAAGCAGTGTATTCCTCTTTTTTAAACAAATGAAACAAAAATAACACAATTCAACACTATATAAATTTACATAAGAACAGTAAAATAATTTAACACAGAAGTCAGAGTAACCATTTGTCATTTGTTATCTCAAACAATTGTTTGAAAATCAGATCTTTCATTTTCAATTACCAAAAATAGAACTATTGAAAAAGAAAAACTAAAACAATCTACAAATTAACAGTCTATCAAATACTGATCAAAATGTTCTATGCACATTTAAAAAATGCCATGCTCCTCTCAATGCCAAAGTTGTGAACTTTTCCATCAAGAAATGTGTTAGACTTTAGTAAATTTGATAAGGTTATGCACATAAAACAATCCATGTACATTCAAAAACTGTACAGATTTCTTTTCAAAAATAACTATGGGACTATCTATTTATCCATTTAATTAAAACAAAGGAAGGGTTTAATTAAAAGTCTTGAAATTAATGATGTTTATTTACCCTTTCAAAGGAAAAAACCAAAAGAAAAAAAGAAGAAAAAAATTCATATCCTATGACACACATCTATTCATCAAGCTACTGGATGTGTAAATGAAAATGTTTCAAATCAGACAAAAGTCTTCAAGATCAACTTATGAATCCGCAGGCCAGAAGCTCAATTTTATGAAAATTTTAGTTGGATTCTGTTGGCATGTAGAGAAAATTTTTACAGGCCCAAAGCAATTTTACAAGCCTGGGCTGGTGGGTCTGTAGTAAAGAGTGAAGACTGAGACAAAACTATTACATTTTCTGTCTTAACAAAATAAAATATATGATGTAAAAATTTCTTGAGCAGATACCAGTATTTTTTTAATCGTAATTCTTTAATTATCAAAGCAAAATTTTGGTTATAGAAAAGTACATTTTATGTATATTGTGTACTATGTTTTTTTTAAAAAAATTCCAGGTTATTGAAAGAGTATTGCTGAATACTTAATTCTAATATATGTCTATGGCAAATCTTGTATAAAATTATTGATATTGGTTTTTTTATTTTAAATGAAAGCATTTACTATACTGATAATACTGCCTGATACAATATATATTGATTTCTAGATTATTTATTCCTAGCTGTATATCAAACAGTCTATGTGAGAACCAAATGGTTAGGCAAGGACATTGATCGCCCATGGAGTATAGTATATTACAAGAACTTTCAAATTAAACACATACTTTTCTCTATTACTACTATTCATTGAGGAAGACCTAGGATTAAGGACCCATCTCTCCTGGACAAAGGCCTAGGCTTAGGAAGTTAGGAAGCTATCTAACAAATCACTGGTATGGTTGTGTCAAGCATTCCTAGTTTCTAGGAAAATTCGGTATCACATGAAAGCTTAAAATGTGTTGACGAAACTGCCTATTACGAACGCTTCACTGGTTCAAATCACTTTCCCTTAAAAACTTGAAACAGGGGATATGAGTCATTTTTCATATAAAATACTTGCAAATGAAAATTACATCTTGAAAAATTCAGAATTTAAGAGCTCATGGTCTATCATCACAAGAGAGGATAATCTAATTAACATTGATACAGTAAAACAGAGATTTTAACTGACATACTAGTACTGGGAAATTTTGAATTTAGAATGCTGTTCATAATGACTACATAACAAACTCAATTTCGTAATTCTAAAGTGTGTGATTTAACTCAAAGAAATGAACTCTCAAGGTTACCTACTACAAAGCCTTAAAGGGAAAATAATCATGGTGTACATATTTCTGAACAATACAAAACCAAACTTGGAAAATGCAAACATTTTCTGCAAAACAGGAGCACACAAGAGCACATAGGAACAAACAAAAAATTTGTTTTGAAAACATCAATTCTGATGGCAGGGTCAACAAAATTCAACTGATAACAACATATTAACAATAAAATACCTGTACAAAAAAAAGGTTAATAAAATCTACACAGCTTACCATGCATTGTGAAGTACAATTTACCAAAGTGCAACTACTACTTTCCAATTTCAGCTTAACCAATTTTTTGTCAAATTTTCTTTTTTCTGTCATACTTATAAGGCGCCATGTCACTATATTAAGTGAACCAATTCAAAATAGGTCATAAACTCAAATTGGTGGGTTGCACATTGTATTTTGTAAAAGAATGAATAGACTTTTTTCCCATATAATTTATGCTGTTTCAAATATCTGAATGTGAAATTTTGCAAAACTTGTAGTAACTTAGAATGTGCAAATTTCAAAATTGTAGAAGGCTTGTCAAATGAGTTCTTTCATCTTTTTTGACATTTAAAAATAAATTTTAACAATTTGATGACCCTTGGCTGCAGTTTAACACTATATTGTCAATTAAAGAAATAAAACCATTCAAATAAATTGTTTAACAATAAAATTTCCATTCTTTTCCAAGGACTTGAATAAAATTTTTAGATTTCAATGTTTTTCCAGGATTTCAGGACTTTTAAAGGTGTAAACCTTTTATATCTGTCTGTTTTTGAATTGGTTCAGTTCAGATGTTAGGCCTGCAACATTAATTACATGCATTATACTCCTTCATGCCCTGTTATAACTTACTCATGTAAGCTAATTACCCTGGTTATAACTGGTCTTGAGTATTTTATTGGACAGAAAAAAAACATATTTTTCAAAATATTGCAACTTGTGTTTTTTCTCCAAATTTAAATGTACAAATGAATTCTCAATAATTAAAAAAAGCTTATCACAAAATATCAACAGTGCTTATTGCAAACACAAATAAAGCTGTTCTCACAACAGTTTTTATCACGGCTGTAATTCCTATTTGCAAATCAATTCTTCAATCATGAGTTATCTTTCTCATAAGTAAGTCTCCATTCAGAAGTCTCAATCTTTTTTTTTTATGGCAAAATGCGCAATAATGAGAGCTTTCAAATGTAAATGTGCATTTCATCTTCACAGGCATTATTCAATTTTTTGGGCAATTTTACTGTGGTTTTATATTTAATAATTATTATGGAATCAAATATTATCAAGAATTAATGGAACTCAAATAATTTAAGAAATCTTTTTTAGTACAGAATCTCTATATTTACCTCATGTTTTGAATGGCAAAACTAGTTATTAAGCAGAGAATAGCCTTTATAAAGGTAAGTTACTTATATTTTTAACAAAAAAGGATTGTCAAATGATTTGCAAATAGGGAATCCATTTTTCATTAGAACAATAAAAATTTATAATCTTCACAAAAGTTCCACTTTGTAAAATTCCTCTTGTCAACCAACTTAAAAAGTATTTAAAATGTGATGACTCAATGTTTTCAATAAAATAACAGATATATTCTACATCTGTACAGATGGAATGTTATCAATGTTTGTAAAGTCAATCCTGGGCACAGGCCAAAATAATGAAATGTCCTATCAACAAACTATTAGTTTGCTGAAACCAATGATAACCAGGTTTAATAGCTTTTTGAAGAAGGAAGACCTGTGGAAAAAATCATAAAATAATAGTTAGCACACAACATCTTTGAAACAGTAATCTCTGATTTTCAGAATCCAATATCATCTATGCGTTTTAACATTTATAATAAACTGCTTCGCTGAGCGCAGCTAGATACGCCCGCAGAGGTCCAACCCTGAACAGTTGGGGCAAAAATGGACACAATATTCAAGCTTGATTCAGGTCTGAATTTGGATTGTAATTAAATATTTGACATATTATAGGTGTCTGAATAAATGTATTCAAAGAACTTGAAATTGGTTATATGAATTGAATTTATGTTCAATTAAAGATTTCTTGCTGTTGTGCAATACTTAGTAAATCTGTTGTCAGACTATAAACAAATAAAGTATAATTAATTCTCAATGTCAAATTAGAAATTTATGAAAATAAAAAGGGAGCTTACATCAATAGATATAAACAATTCACCAAAGTTTCATGAGAATTGGTGACAGCATTTTTGAGTTATTGTCAGAAAACTGGAAAATCACCCCTTTTTAATGAATAAAACCCCATAACTCAGAAATGTAAAATGTAAAATTTATAAAATTCTAAAGGGAGCTTACATCAATACATACAAACAATTCACCAAAGTTTCATAAGAATTGCTGAAAGCATTTGTGAGTTTTTGTCTGATAACTGGAAAGTCCCCCCTTTTTTTAATGAATAAAACCCCATAACTCGGAAACGTAAAATCTAAATTTTATAAAAAACGAAAGGGAGCTCACGTCAATAGATATAAACAATTCACCAAAGTTTTATGCAAATTGGTTTAAGCAATTTTGAGTTAATGTCCGACATGTTGACGACGGACAGACGGACGGACGGACGGACAGACGGACGGACGGACAGACGGACAACGGTATACCATAATACGTCCCGTAAACGGGCGTATAAAAACTAATAATGTTTGAAAGACCAAGTTAGAGGTTGATGAGGTAATTTTTTTTTCTTCTAGCAACAATCAGATTTATATAAAAAGAACATAATTTCCTTATATTTTGGCAAAAAAAAAATAAAACATTTAATTTTACTTATAGAACTCAGAAGAGCAAAGTTTTAATTGGCAAATAGAATATAGGGTGCAAATTTCACTAGATGTGGGGAACCATTTTCCATTTAAAAACTTATGTTGAAAATTGAATTAGGAAGAAACTATCAAAGAAAAATCATGTGAAATAATTATACATTTACTTCCTTAAAATTTTTTTCACTGAAAAAATGAATGAATTAAACTTTAATTATAACACTGATACAGAGTTTCGATATATTGGTTTACAAAAATTAAAGTTTAAACTTCTATTTCATAATGTTCCAAGTATAAAATATCAACAATACTGATTGTTCTATGAATCATAATACATGTGTAGGAGAATAAAATTTATTTTAGAAAAATGGGAAATTCTGAAAATCAAACTCTTCATAAAAGCAGTGATGAATATAAAGCATTATAGAGAACACTGCAACAACACAAGAAAAATAGTATACTAAAGGTTAACTAGCAATCTGGTACAAAATCTAAAAGAAAAGAAAACATTAAAAGCTTTTAATACTTTGTGGTGCTTTGTGAGAAATAAAATCAATGAGACGTGTTTGATTAAATTTGTAATTATTAATTTGACACTGAAAATAAATATATCGTTGAGGTCAGTGAGTTGGAGGTATGATATTGAATAAATAACTTACTCTTAGAATGTCTTCCTCCTTTAGATTTATTGCTAGCAGTAGATTCTGACTTTTTCAGACCACCTGGGTTTGACTGTTTGCGAGACGAGGCACGAGACCCAGCTTTTAATCTTCCGACAGTTAATGTCACTTTGCCTAGTGATGTCTACAATACAGGAGAAATGTTCTGTTAAAATGTTGTCTAGTATAAACAAACACAAACTTATTTCTTTATTTTGAATTTGTATCACAATGTTAAAAAAATGCTATTGATACTTATACAAATCTATGACAGAATTTTATTTCAAATGGTAAGAAAACGACAGCTGATCCACATTGCATAAAAAATGTGTATTCACAAATAAAATTACCTTTAAAGCATGTTTCATTCACTATTACAAATTTCAGTCAATTTTCATTGCAGATTTAGCAGTCAACATTTCTCAACTTTGAGAGACTATTCGAATGTTCAACAGCTTGTACCAATACATAGTTATCTACCTTTAAGACAGCAGCTGCATATTCCTGAGTTGCATTTCGCATATCTTCACCGTTGACAGCCAATATCTGATCACCTTGCATCAGTCTACCATCAGATTCTGATACTCCACCTTTTACCTATAGCAAATCAGCATTAGGTCAAATTATAAAGAAGTCAAAAGTCATTTCTCTAAATTATTGAACATACAAAGCATTAATTTTTCAATATTTCTGATGAATTATTTACTTGCTTCATGTCAAACTAAACCTTGATATTTTATTCATGAATAATCAACATGTAGTATAAAATGAAGAAATTTGTGTATGATAAAAAAGAATGCACAAACCTTCAAAAGTTTAAAACAATAGATTGTATTTGTATGGGGATATCCATATTTACACAGTTGACCTCATTGTATCCACAAAAATTTCAATATAAAACCAATGGATCAAATAAAAAAAAAAAGAAGAATGTGTCTGAGGACATGAATGCCCCCGCTCAAGCTTCAAACAAACGAAAATGGGACGAACTGACGGACGGTCAAGGGTAACACTTAATGCCCTGTCGCCTATGGCGCAGGCATAAAAAAATCATGTTTTTAAATGGTAACTTAAATGATAACAGTCTCTGGTACCGGTTAGTCATATCACACCACCTGTAAACAGTCTGACAGGGACAGTTGATGATTTTACTTCTCAATGCATTAGTAATAATTTTTTTTTACTGTGATATTAATTTTTTATTGTGTTAATAGGATATGGCCTGGGATTGAACCTTAAGTTCCAGACACTGTATATAAATGAATTGACTGTTGTTTGATGTCAGCATATGAACATATTACTTACAATGTCTGATATATATACTCCAACATCATTACGTTTGCCAACTATACTAAGACCTAATCCACGGCCTTGTTTTTTATTGAGTTCTACTGTAAAAATATCATAAATGTCCTCTTCTTTGACTTGATTATCGTCACGGAAGACAAGAATTCCCACTGTAGCAGGAGTCTGACGTAGCACCTGTATTGCATAATCATGTGAAGCTTCTCGCAATTCCTCATTGTTCACCTACAACATAATATGTTAATTAATATATATGTATATACATGTTATATTACTTATAAAACATATCTAGTTTGTTATTTAAATTTTGTTTTTAAAGTCATTTTCTTTGATAATATAAGCAGTGGCTTAACTAAAAGAATAGATCAAGTCAAAGTATTAGAAAGGTCAATTAATTGTTTCTGTGAGTAAAGCAATGCAACTGCTACAAATAATGATAATAATTTTTTTTTCATTCAAATACAGATGAAATGTTAAAAGCTACTTTTTTATGGACAACAAATTTTGAATTTAACATTTCATTTGTCAGATATCACTTAATAAGATGGCTTCCACTTCTGAAAACAAAATCAAATGAATAATATATGACCATAAGGCACCATCAACTTTCTCCAAAGTAACAGTCTTAAATCTGCAATATTCTATTTAAACATTTATCAAATAGCTATCCTAAGCTGCTGACACGATTTTGAGCTACAAATTGGTCCGAGGACACAGTTATCGTCCTTTGATTTTTTTTTTGTCCACTAATATAGTCCCTAATGTGGACAGTGTATAACTTGCATACACTTTCCAAATTTATTTATTTTTATTTTTTACATGAAATATTTAGGGAGATAAAATTACATGTTAAAAAAAATCTGGGTGATGAATTTTTAGGTAAAGTAGTGATTTGGTCCAGTTAAAAAAGATAAAAAATTAGTATGTCTGAAGCTGTCAAACTGAATTATAGATCCCTGTAACATAGAATTGTCCATATTTTGAGTTAGAGCTGGTCGACTTTTCTATAATTTTGATATAATTTGTCCCAAAAGTTGTACATTACACTGTGAGATAGAGCAGGTGCGATTTATTCAATTTGAATTTATTGTCTAAAAGAAATGCACTACGAAATAACTGTGTTCTCGGGCCTAAGAGTTAAGTATTTGCATGAGCTTCTATTGATTTATGAGTATAATCTTTTTATAATTCATGGTAATCTTACCTCTAACACTTGATCACCAGCCCATAACCTCCCATCTCTGGAAGCTGCTCCATCTTCATAAACTTCATGTACAATTATAGCACCCTAGTAAAAAAAGAGTTAAAGGTAAAAATCTATCATTGTGCAATCAAATACGAAGTTATCACTAAAAACTGCAGTAAATTATTTGACATTTTTTTATCTTTAGTTTCGTCAATTCAATCCTTTAAAATTATATGAATAAATAAAAGTTCAATGCAAAATAAAAGTTGTGTAAATAAAGCTCCTAATTCCTGGTAGATAGAATGAATCCGTTAGCCTGGGATCCGGGCTCACTGTTAGAAAGTAGAGACAGGCAGAATACAATGACATGTATTTGTGAATTAGATGTTAGAACGATGTATTGTGGGATAGCATCATTTATTGACACATGGAGGGAAATATTTATATAGCCACGAAATGTTGAAAGTTATTTTAAAATTCATGTAAAATTCAATTTTCAATAAAAATATAGCAATAATAATCTAAACCTTACCGATTCAAATTGTGAATCAACAGTTAATTTACCATCAGATTTATATATTCCTTGTTATATATCATGTACAGACACAGTTATTCAGTCCTGTTCAGCACTAAAAAGTGGTCACATGGATTTTATTACGCCTGGTCTTAATGACACAAAGACTAGGTTGGTCCAGGATGCCACGTTACTTACTATATTTGTATATTTGATTAAATTTTGTTCATCTTAACACTTTGGTATAAAAATAAAGATGTGGTATGATGAAAATGACATTAAAAAAACAGTTGAATGAAACTTAATAATTTGAAATTATACAAACATACCAATAATGTATCATTGCCACCAACAATACTTAATCCCAACCCAGTCCTGCCTTTCTCTATTTCTATATAGGTCTCTCTTCCTGGAATGATGGGGCAGGTTTTAGGATCATTGGTTTCTGGTTGAGGACTTGTTTCTTCCATTGGATCTGTGGAAGTCTCTCCTAAAACACAAATATTCATCAATATCAATATACAAGGTATTATTTAATAAAAAAAAAAAAAAATAATAATATGACTTCTTTACAGTTGACGTCTATAATTATTTCATGATAAAAGGTAAAACACTTGATAAAAAAAATAGTCATTTATGGGCAATAACTATTAGCTCATTCCAACTAGTTTTTACAGTTTGTTCTTTGGTTGCAGATATTAAACAAACAACAATCCCTTTGTTTTGCAGTTACACCACTGTCCAAGGTTAGGGAAGGGGTTGAGCACTTACAGATATTTTAATTTGAACCCTGCCACATTCTTTATGTTCCTGTCCCAAGCCAGGAACTTGTAATTCAGTGTTTGTCATTGGTTGGTTGCTCTCTGCTAAGGTAGTTTTTCCTCAATTGCTTTAATATAAGTCATGGTGTTGGATTTGTTTTGAATTTTTTCCCATATTATCATCCTTAGCCCTTTCATACCTTACTATATGGTATGAGTTTTGCTTCTTGTTGAAGGCCATACTGTGACCTGTAGTTGTTCACAATCCTTGTCTTTTGGTCTTTGATGGATAGTTTTCATTGTAAACCATATCACATCTCTTGATTTTATATTCAAGATTTTAAACAACTTTTTGCGTGAAAGGCCAACTAAAATTAATTAGTAGATTTTCATCCAAATTTTTGAAAAAAATGGGGCGGGTGGGAGGATTTTATTTTTTAATTTTTATTTCCTGTGAAACACTTTTGTGACGTGTTCGTCATATTCCAGTCTGATTAAAACCAGCCCCACTATCCATTTGCCTTTGTAGATAGTGGGGACTGGTTTCAATCAGACTGTTCATATGCAAGGGTAATATTAAGCTATATCATGTTCATGTATATATATGTATTTATTAAAGTTGAGCATACACGTGTTTTCTATTATGTAAACAATCACACGTGATTGTGTGTCCGCATAGTGGTCATCTATTGGTGTTTATATTGGATAAACAGGTTTGTGTTTTAAATATATGATATTTCGGATTGGTCAATATTTGTTGCTTTGCGTAAATATATTGAGTATGATATTTGTTATGTAAATAGCACGGGATTTTTAAAGCGCGAATAGTTGTCTTGTTTAAGTAATTTAAGATATATGGTCATTCGAAGCTCGTATACCGTTCAGTAAGGCAGCTAAGTTTAGGTTAAGATATGTCGGAACCAGTACTCGATCTGAATGAAGAAGATTTGTTAAGGGATCCCTTACATGGTCAGCCCGAACGTCTTAACGCTTCCAATTCACAAGCTAATCAACAAAACCGTGACTTAGTAGACACTTTTGGGCTTTTTAAAGACTATTTGGATAAGAAACTTGTTGATTTAAAGTCCGACATTCTGTCAGAACAAGACTATTTATCCAAGAAATACAGAGATGAGGCTAATATTAAGTTCAAATCAGAAGGGATTCGGATTCAGTTTCGTTTTAATGAGAACATTATGGATGGTCTTAACAAAATCCACAAGGATCTTGTATCTGTTGCTTCCCCCCTTTCTTCTATTACTGGTGATTTGGTGGGTAAACTTAAAGAAAGGAACAAACTCATCAGGATCGCTGATAACTCCATTGGGGGATGGGTTACGGTTAGAGAATATGAAAGTAACGATATCGCCGAAAATGATGAGGACGAGAAAAAGATTCGCCAGGCCGAGACTAGAGCACTCAACTTCAAGTCAGCCACAGCTTCTGCACCCAGTTACCAGCCATCCAAACAGCAAGGATACAGTTACTGTTAATGATAAGTATCTAGATATAAGTTTGTTATCTTCTAGCTATGAATGCAATAACGACGAACTTGACGAATTTATGTCACAAGTTCAATTTCTTGAAAAATTAGATTTTTCTGCTAGTCATAACTTTAAAGGTGTTAAAGGCAGGCTTGCAAAACATTACGATTTTTGGGTTAAGATTGGAGCTAGTGATTTTGTTTTAGATACAACTAAAAACGGTTATGTAATCCCATTTTTAGTGCCTCCCCCTAGTATGCACATGAAAAACAATAAATCTGCTGTTTCTAACTCAGAATTTGTGGATAAAGCCGTTTTAGAATTAGTTGATTCTGGATGTGCATATGAAATTCCCTTTACGCCTTATATTGTTAATCCTTTATCAGTAGCCACCAATAAGTCCGGAAAAAAGAGGTTAATATTGGATCTTTCAATATTAAATAAATCCGTCAAAAAAGAGAGATTTAAATTTGAAGACTGGAAAACAGCTATTCAATTTTACAAAAGAGGTTCTTATCTGTTTAAGTTCGATTTAAAGTCTGGTTATCATCATTACGACATTCGTCCTCAGCAACAAACTTTTCTTGGTTTTTCCTGGAATAACAAGTATTACTGTTTTTCAGTATAAGTTTTTGGTCTAGCTTCTAGCCCTTACTTGTTTACCAAATGTTTGAGATCTATGGTCAAATATTGGAGACAAAATTCGATTGTTATTGTTTTGTTTGCATCGTGCAAAGATTGAGCTGGGATAAATTATTACAAATAGTTTATCCAGCTGAGATTTTGAATGAGCTTAAGTTCTGGAAATCTAATGTGCTTACTTTGAATAAAAAGAAATTGGCTATGTACAGCCCTTCTTCGATAGTAATTTTTTCAGATGCTAGTAATGTAGCCTGTGGGGCTTATACTGTAGAATTAGAAATAAGATTTTTCACAAAATGTGGAACGAATTAGAAAGATGCAAAACCTCCACCTGGAGAGAGATGAGAGCAATCGAACAGGCACTATTGTCGTTTAGTACTCTATTTATGGGCAAAAGTTTAAAATGGTTTACTGATAACCAAAACTGTGTACGTATAGTACAAGCTGGAAGCATGAAGGAAGATTTACAAAATCTTGCCTATTCTATATTTTGTATTTTTAAAGAGCACAATATATTCATTAAATTACAATGGATTCCCCGCACATTGAATTCAAAGCCAGATTACATTAGCAAAATGAGTGATCATGAGGATTGGCAAATTTCAAATGAATTTTTTGAATTTTTAGAAAGTTTATGGGGACCTTTTACTGTTGACAGGTTTGCTAGCGTGATGAATAACAAGACAAAAAGGTTTAACCCACTTTTCTGGAATCCGACCGCAGAAGCTGTAGATGCATTTACACAAAATTGGCATGGAGAAAATAATTGGCTTGTCCCCCCTATTTATTCAGTTATACGCACAATTAAACATCTGATTTACTGTAATGCTAAAGGGTCTTTGATTGTCCCACGATGGGTGTCTGCGCCATTCTGGTCATATATTTTTAATAAAAACTTGACTTACAAAGCTTATGTTAAAGATGTGCTAGAATTTAAAGATACGAATAGAATCTATTCAAAAGGAAGTAGTCCGAAGTGTATCTTTGGAACTGAAAATTTTTTATCAACTGTTCTCGCAGTTAGACTAGACGCTAGTCTGTGATTTTTCACATGGTCCTGATATCAATTTCGGTATTGCAGAGGCATGGTGATGAGATTTTACGTTGTACATATTACTCAGTTGAGAATGTAAAAGATGAAGGATTTTTAGCGACATGGCCCTAGTATCATATGTTGTAGTATGATATTGTAGTAGGCACGGTTGATTGTTTAATGTCATATGCATTTTATTATAATAATTTATATGAATACTTGTTTAATTTTCCTTTATTGGGTAACACATTTTTCAGATGTTTTCAAAACCGGAGGATGGATTGATATTAGTTCTTTTCGTCAGTCACAATCTCCATCCATGCAGCTCCTTGTAGACCAGATACCTTCCTTTTGTTTGTCATCTAGAGCACCCAACACTCAACGACAGTATAGATATGTTTTCAACGCTTTTTGTAAGTGGTGTTTATCTATTAATATTTCAAACACGTTACCTACTTCAGTTATTTCTGTCGCATCGTATTTAGTTTATTTGACTAATATTGGTAAATCTACTAGCAGCATAAATGAAGCTTTTTATGCTATAAGTTGGGCTCATAGATTAGCCCGAGTTGAAAATCCGTGTAAATCGGATTTGGTTATTTCTGTGAAGGAAGGATCTTTGAGATCTGTTGGACACATTGTGGTTAAGAAAGAACCTATAACACCAGAAATTTTGTATCAAATTGTTATGCTTTATGGTAACGATAGATCTAATCTTAAAGATGTTAGAATAGCATGTATGTGCCTTATAAGTTTTGCTGGATTTTTGAGGTATTCAGAATTAGCAAATCTGACAAGAAATAATATTGTTTTTCATGATTCGTACATAGTTTTTACTGATAGAGAGTAGTAAAACTGATATTTACCGGGAGGGTAGAGATGTACTCATTTCAAAAACAGACAAAATTACATGTCCCGTTAAAATGTTGATGAAATATTTAGATTTAGCAAACATCAAGTCAGACAGTAATGATTTGATTTTTCGTCCTTTATCTTTTTGTAAATCTGTAAATGGTTACAAATTAAGAAATGGGAAGCTTTCTTATACTACTGCAAGAGAAATTCTGTTATCTACTTTAACATCTATTGGATTAGACAAAAAGTATTTTGGTTTGCATAGTTTGAGGTCTGGCGGCGCCACTGCTGCTGCAAATGCGCATGTGGAAGATCGAATCTTCAAAAAACATGGTCGCTGGAAATCAGACCAGGCTAAGGACGGATATGTCAAAGAGAACATCAGTGAACGTCTGACAGTAACTAAAAATTTAGGAATTTTAAAAACACACATTTGCGCCTCTCAGCACATGCTGGCGAGCTATTCCTATGTAACAAGTGTTTGTTTTTATTTTATATATACTTTATACGGTTTGAGGTGACGAATTAGAATATAAATGTATTTATTAAAGTTGAGCATACACGTGTTTTCTATTATGTAAACAATCACACGTGATTGTGTGTCCGCATAGTGGTCATCTATTGGTGTTTATATTGGATAAACAGGTTTGTGTTTTAAATATATGATATTTCGGATTGGTCAATATTTGTCGCGTTGCGTAAATATATTGAGTATGATATTTGTTATGTAAATAGCACGGGATTTTTAAAGCGCGAATAGTTGTCTTGTTTAAGTAATTTAAGATATATGGTCATTCGAAGCTCGTATACCATTCAGTAAGGCAGCTTGGTTTAGGTTAAGACCCCTCTCCTCCCCCCCCGTTTTTATATATTTTATAAATACTTTATATGCGTTTGAGGTGACGAATTAGAATATAAAAGGAATTCTACATAATTTTTCAAATTCTTATTAAATATTTCTGATTGGCAACCACTGTTCTACATGTAATTGCCGCAATAGAAACCTATTTTTGGTAAATAGCAAAAAGGTGGAGAAATGCTATCTTTTAGACTACATCAAATTTATTTATGGTTTGTAGTGCCCATTACAAGTATTATGAGTACAGAGTAAATGAAAACTCAATCTGTGTTGAAAATACTAGAGTTAATGATTTTAAGATTCTTATGCAGTCGTCCAAAAAATACAATGTAAAACATGAACTTAACAAAAAAGAAGAAGTTGTTTAATGACTCTATTGAGGGGTTTGAGACATAGGGTGTTTGCTGTTATTCCACAAAAAACGACAGCCTTGGGGGTAAATCTAAGGGCTTACTATAATACATTTTGTACGTTCAGCGATTTTTTGTACTCAATATATGGTCATAGATCGCACAAGTTCATGCTTGTGTCAATTTCTTTATTCCAGTCATATTTTTTTTGTAGTAATGTGTCCCATGATTCTTGCGCTTTGGATATCATTTACAGTCCAAATTTACTAACACAAAGTCATTGTATAAATAAAAAAATCCACGGTTTTCTAATCATTGAAATTTGTGACATACCGCGATTTGTGTTCTTGGACACCGCTATTATCGGAAGATAATGTTGTCATCATAGAGCAGCAGAATTTTTCGACTTCATCATTTTGGTTAAATTACTCGAAGAAATACGAAAAACCAAAATTTGCTACAGGAAGTTTTACATGAAACGAAATTATCGGTGGTTACCGGTAACGGAAATGAAAAAAAAAACGGAAATCATAAATTTTTGAAAATAAAAAAAATCAGGGCGGGACGATTTCAGAGGGACGGGCGGGGATGAAAATCTATCAATTAATTTTAATTGGCCTAACCCTTAAGTTCTAGTTTTTGCCATGAGGGCCATGTTAGTTGGTCGGCAAAAAAACATAACAAACTATATACAAGATATCCCAAGGATCATTCAGACCAAGTTTGTTTGAAATTGGTCCATTGCTTTCAGCAATTTTTAAAAAGGTTAATGTCATCGGACCACAAAGATCAACACCCTAGTGATTTCAATAGTTCATATTGCCCTGCCATAATAAGCCAGGTGAGTAATAAATATTCTCTTTTGGTTTTGGAAAATATTGTTAACTCCATGTAAAAAGTCAATATATTTCTTAATACTTAAATTACTTCTACACTGGATTTCTTATCAATTTTGTTTGTAAGCTTCAATCCCCCCCTCCCCTTGCCCCCTAAAAAAAACTAGGTTTTTAATCTTGGCAAAAATCCTTGTACTTTCAGCATTGTAAAGTATGTTTGATTACACGTTTAATAAAAATACACTTTACCTGTAATACTGTCCAACTGAAAGACTGGAGGTGGGTGTGAACTAGTTCCGCTGTTATTTATTGTGTCTACTCCACATTTTCTAACTTTTAATCGGACTGTTCCCTGACTATTTCTTAAAATTTCTATTGCCTAAGAATTTAAAATGAAGCAGTTAAAACTATAACAAAAACTAAAAATTATGAAAGCTGCATCAACTCTCTAAAATTATTAGTGAAAAACATACACTGCATACCACAGTCAAAAATATTCAATATTGCACTAATAAAATAAACAATGCATTCTTTATTGTTTACATTTTAATGATGTATGACAGATTCTTCATGAACTGGCATTGTCATGTTGATAATGAACTTTGAAATTTATCAGTGTCATTATCAAATATATATATACTGTGTTTAAAATAGTCTGTGCATTGGCATGATTTTGCCCCTATGTTTTTTTCATAATTTTTGGAATGAAGAACGTCTTTATTAAAATAAATTAAGAGATAATACAAAGTTTGATAGAACATGATTTATTTATCAGTTGTAATTGGCTATTTTTAGCTTTCAGCATCTGCCAATACTCATAGATTGGTACTTTGTGTCTTTTGTCTTAATGTTGGTTGTTTTTTGTGTTTCTAATGAGTCAAGCCATTTCCAACTGATTTTTACAATTTTTTCTTATGTTGTACTGTTACACCACTGTCCAAAGTTTGGGTAGGGTTGAGTACTCAAAAACATGTTTAATCCTGCCATATTCCATATGTGTCTGTCCCAAGTCAGGAGTCTGTAATTCAGTGGTTTGTCATTGGTTGCTGTCCATCTTATTTATTTTTTATTTATTGTTTTGTTATTAATTAAGCTGTGTTTTTTTCTGTTTGAATTGTTTCTCATTTTGTCATGTCAGAGCCCTTTATAGCTGACTACAGGGTATAGGTTTTGCTTATTGTTGAGGTCAGTATGGTGACCTATAGTAGTTTTTATCTGATTCATTTGGACTCTGCTGGATAGTTGTCTCATTGCCAATCATACCACAACTCCTTATTTTATTTTTACTTCCAATCAATTTCGGTTAAATGGTAAGAATATTCTTAGACTCATAATCTTTTTTTGATTAATACTAAAAAAAAAGTTAAAATCTATTAAAAAATTGAAGTTTTAAGCAATCTTTTAGCCATTTTTAAAATTAGTTATTGAAAATTTAATGACCTTTTTGTTGTCGGTTGAAATCCTACAAAAAGTTCCTAGACTAGGGCAATTAAAAAAACTTGCATATGATGTAGGCACTTGTCCATGATTGAAAAATATAAAGGGACAACTAGATGTTTACGTTGGTTAACTTGTGTAGTAGGAGTTGTCTTATTCATTTATGTAAGTCCACATCTGCTAATATTCTTAACCCCACACCTGCTTTTGTTCCAACAAAACTGTGGCAGACAAGATAACATTGTCCTCACTACACTAATTCAACTGACTTCTAAGTAGAACACCATAAGATTTAAAACATGTGCCAATCCTTTAAAGTTGCTGAGCTGATTATATTTGTTTATATCTTATTTCACTTCAAACATAACAGCATCAAGTTAGGAGGTTATTATCAACTAGATAGCTCATTTTAAATTTTTTTCACGAATAAAAAATCATGTTGTCACTGTTCATCATTTATAAACAACTGAAAGTCAAGCACTTATAACAAAACTGTACAAAAAATAACCAAATTTGGAGTAAATTAATATTTTTTTTACTTTTAAAATTGCAAGTGATTTTTAATATCTTTTGGATCTTGATGTCAGCAATTGCTTGTAGATCAGATATTAAAATTTACAAAAAAATCAGTATTTTTCCTCATAACTGCATTCTAATTTTGCCAGAAAATAAAGGACCAGAGGATTGGTAACAGCAACAATATAGTTTCATACAATAAACATATTTAGGTACTATTAAAGTTTGAACTTTTTTTTCCTTTAAATTGAATATGAAGAATTTTTAACTAAAACATATCAGGAGGACCTAATAACACAGCTTTCTGCTCCACACCCTATAGTCTTTTAAAAACTTAAATACCTTGTCATAATGCACATCACTGAGCTGTTTATCACCAACTTCTAATATCTGGTCACCTACACTTAACTGACCATCCTGCAATGGATTAAAACAGTCATTCGATTCACCATTTTAGAATCTAATGCATTATCCGTAATATCTCACAAAACCTTCGCAGAAAACATTGTGGCAAGCCAGCAATGTCCTCAATTATCAATGGTGCAATATTATTTACATTTTGGTGTATGAAAAATGAAGTTACCCACAATTCCTTAGATTTTGAAACCGCTAATAACCGATTCTCATTTCATCTTAGTACTACAACTGAACTGGGTTTCGTGCATGTTCTCAACTATTTAAATATTAGGACAGTATGATAAAGGTGTACGGTTTGAATTGTTCCCATTCTGTAAGACAAGGATAATTTTTCCTCAGAGATGCATAATACAATCTTAACATTTTGTGGATTTAAGAGACAAGTGAATTGTAAGAAGCTATTTTTTCTACTAAAACATTTTGTGGTCTAATAGTGAATTGAATAAAGTTATTTTCAGAAGTCACTATGACTAAAACTTTTTGGGGTCTAAAACAGAGATAACAATATATAAGATTAACTCTGTCTGTTTTTAAACATTATCAATCAAGTTCTCATGGACATCATTTTAAATAATATCTACAATCAAGAAATTTTTATGAGATGTATCAAATATTAACAAAACACAAAATGAAAGATTGCTGTTGATGAAATTCTGTGCATCTAAGATCATTTGACATTTCAATGGACAAAAAATTGTGTGGGTGCTACTTTTATCTAATATGGATAAAAGTGTAAATACAAAAGCATGTTGGGTTTTATTATCAAAGAACATCAGATTGTTTTGATATGAATATATTTTTATTAACATCTGTATTAACTATATTGGTATCAAAATTATCTATTTCTTTCAGGAAGGCTATACTCAAATGTCATCAAATCGTTAAAATAAAAATTGATTCTTTACTCCCTTACGAACTGGGACATCCCATAGTGTCTAACATTAGCCTAAAACAAAATATTTTTCGTTAAAGAATAAAATTTCCATTTACCTGAGAGTTTTACAGCCATTTAGAAAGATTTAAATGGACCCCCCATTTCATGACTTTATTCAGCTAAGTAATGATAACAATTTACCATATGTGACCAAAATAATTAATTGGCATTTAAATACCAGAGTTATTATGATAAGCGACATGTTTTATCTATAAATGGAAAGTGTTATTTTAAACAGTTATTAAATATATTAAATATCATATCAGCTTATTAGGGGGGTTTCAGATAACAAGAGGAAACCAAATAGGGGTAACTAAAACTAACAGCAGGAGGTTTATGTAACATACCATAATTATACAATTAAGAATTTGGCTTACATCTATACACACAGCCAGTAACCACCCACTTAGTGATGCCCGATTTGGATATAATTGTGGTTTCCTGTAAGCTTGGAGATTATATATGATATTACAGCCGAGTTTGTAGTAATCCGTAATGGATAACTGTTATGATTTTAAAAGGGGTAATAATCAATTGTTCCTATTCCTACCATATTACAACCGTGACGTATCGTCTAAGTAGCAAATTTTTAATTATTAAATTAAATGACTGAAACTTTTCAATGATGAATGAAATCCATCATTGACCATCCTTTATGTGTCATAACACAAATCGAGATAAAATCAACAAAAGTACAAATGATTCTACTATTTTCTGAGTATTTTACCACTGCATGTTCACATCTTTAACAGCCAACTTGAACAAAGAGCATTTTTGAAGGTGATTCTAAATATTTTACAACAGTTGGATTGTTATTATCTCAAGAAAAAAGCATGTGTCATCCACTTAGTTGATTTAGTACTGTTGTTGTATGAATGAACAACTGACAGACAGATACCATTTTGAAAAAGGACCATGAGAGATCTATTTCACCAGTCCAAAAGTAGAAATCAAGAAGAAAAAATTTAAATTTTACAATATTCCCTGTACTTTTTTTTATTTAGAGTAATTCTCCTGTGTAGCATCAACTTTGTGAAAACTTGATATAAAATATTTCAAATGATTGTTCATAAAGTTTTAGAAGTGGAAATAGAAGGTTATTTTGCTTTTAATCTATTATTATTGGGAAATGCAAATTCAAACTGATGTTTGAAATAAAACACGTATAAAGGAATTGCAAAATTTTAAGTTTTTTTTTAAAATTGTTTTACTTAAAAAGAAAGACAAAAAATAATTTGACATATTCCAACATTTAAAGGGCCCAAATGGTAAAAATCTCCCAAGATGAAGTTAAAAGACATAAATAATTCAATTATATAATGATAGAATATCCCCATTTGTTTTACCTGACTGACATATATAGGCTATTGTCAATACTGATTTCTCAAAAAAATCCTGAACTGTTTTTGCATCATTTTAAATTACTTTTTGAGACTTTATTGGAGATTCATTTAAATGTGATATATCTATAAATAGCATACCTGAGCTGCAACACCACCTTGTGTTATACTGCGAATATAAATGCCTTGACGATTATCCCGCATTTCTTCTACTATTGCAAAACCTAATCCAGACACTCCCTACATTAAAACATATACAATTCTTCACTTTAAGAATTCTATGAGCCTGGCAGTTACATAAATCATGTACATTTTTTCACTTCAAAAGCTCAACTATATTTACATATATCTGTGTTTTCTCCAGATTTTTTCGCATTTAAAATTTTCGATATGATTTTACCTGAATTAGCAACATGTATTCTGTTATTTAAGCTCATTCAATAACTCACTTTTCTGTTATTTTAGCTTATTGAATAACTCACTTTATCTTGGTACATTGTATTGCCAAACTAGTACCAGATTCAAAATATAAATATGATGTCAGAAAAGTTTAAAAGCTGGAGAAAAAACAGTTGAAAAATGCAATGCTGTAAGTCATATGGCTGAACCATACCAAGTCATATGGCTGAACCATACCAAGTCATATGGCTGAACCATACCAGGTCATATGGCTGAACCATACCTGAGATTTACAAACAAACTCATGATAAATGAATGCATAATAGCAAAATATATTTTCATAAATATGAAAATAGTATGAATTCATACCTGCCAACTTTTCAAAATCTCCATGGGGGATTTTAAGCGCAAGAGAAGATAATGCTCCTCTTATATTGTCATAAGTGTTTTTAATCTACTACTATGTTGTTTAAATGAATATGTATGTGCTTAAATACCCTTGTAACTAATTTGAATGCCTGTTTTGAGATGTTCAGTTTATATAATAAAGAATTTCAAAATTCAGGTCAACATCTCTCATGGGATATCCCCCATAAATCCGGATAGTTGGCAGGTCTGTGAATTGCTTAGCTAGCAAATCTATAAACAAAACAGTTTCAAACATAAAAATTCTATTAATATTTAATAGTAACCTTTAAAGTCTAAAAGAAATATTCCTTGGAAAAATATGTGCAATCAATGTATGGTCTGCTTTGTACTTCAAGGGTTCAAAATAATATACTTAGAGAGACATAGAAAACATGCACTTTAATCAGTAGTATTCCACGTGAATAAATAAAATACAATCCATAATTGGATACTCAATTTATCATTTAAAAACAATGTGACTAAGCAAGGACCATATGCTTGTCTTTTGACCAACTGACCATAACATCAATGGGCTTCACCCCTTTCCTACTTTCAACCACTTTAAAAAGTTTTATTAAAATCCAACAAGTGTACCTTAAGAAATTACACAGAAACTATTTTTAGCAGCTGTTACCTCAACCTTTGACCTATTGGCCAGAAAATCAATAGGATTTTTTCTTAATCTATATCTTCCATCTATGCAAGATTCATTTTAAAACAACAAAATAAACTCAAGTTACCATCTGGAAACCAATTTTTTCCAAAATATTAGATTTTTAGTAACAATGAACTTGAACTCTGATGCCAAAATCAAGTTTTATTTCTCCTCTCCTATAGCTTCTATCTGTATAAGCTGTGTTCCAACTAAGCAAAGGAAACTCAAGTTACCATCTAAAAAGCATTTTGCCATAAATATTCTATTTTTTGTTTAAGTGACCTATTTTCATCATGAGATCATCAATGTATTAAAATCTGGCCTAATAAGTTCACTACAAACACTCTTGTATATCATTAGCAATACACTTATACCTACCTTTTGAAGGGAAACTACTTGGACAACATCAAGTGCAGAAGGAATGTTTTCAGGGGAGGTAACTGGCTTCTTAGGAGGTGAAGGGGATGTCGATATATCCTACAATAACCATACATATATATCAACATGTTATAAAAGATCAAATTATTCTTATCTTCATTTTTATAACTATCACTGACAGTAAGAGATAGATTATATGTAATGGAATAATAAAAATACAGTAATCCAATGTACAATACTATCTCATCATTAATAGCTACACTATTAAACTGATCATAATATATTGCTATACATGTTGATTACCGTCTCATTGGTTTAACCAATCATAAGAACTGTCACAAGTGTTATCAACCTATATGTAGATTAACCAATCATTAGAACTGTCACAAGTGTTATCAACCTATATGTAAATACATTATGACATTAAGAACTGCTTGTGTAAGAAAATAATTTCCTAATTATGAACATATCTGAAAAGTACCGGTACTTCATGAATTTTTTCCAACAACCAAGAAAATTCTGTTGCTTCTTTGTTAAGGTCATGAGCAAAGAACTCGCTTCATTTTGGGATGACAGAAGTTATCTGTTAATAAATTGCAATGAGAATGAAAACTGTCAAAATAGATGAATTCTATTATTAATGTTGGATTTTAAGTTATAATTCTTTTGATTGTTCAATCTTAAACTGTATTATTTCACATCCCAAATAAGCATGAAATATTTGCCACTGGAAGTTGAACAAGGAACAATGAAACAATGTCTTTTTTATGGCTCAATAGTAACTGAACTTTTCAACATCTGAATCACTTAAAAATTCCCATGCATCAAAGTACAGTTCAATTAACATACAAAACTTTGACCAATATATCCCTCATCAATATTTGACATATTGTCTGCTAGATAGATGTTCATTATCTAGAAAGCAAAAATACACACAAGAACAGCATTCAAAACATAGGGCATAACTCTAGTAAATCAATCTTATCATAATAATACTCTTATTGTTAGCATTGGAAAACTTACAAAGCAATTTTTCATGTAAAAAGTAAAATAACTAAAATACCTAACTCCAAGGAAAATTCAAAACGGAAAGTCCCTTATCAAATGTCAAAATCTAAAGCTCAAACACATCAAACGAATGGAAATATTAATTTATTTCATATGGGTATTAAACTTTGAAATTTGTATCTGTATATTGTTGATATAAACCTTTGAAAAAAAGATCATGATGGTGCACCTGATGACGAATGTTATGCCTTTGATAAATTGAGCATGAATTTGTATGTTGTAAAATCTCCTTGCTCAGGGTTCTCAAAAGGAAATGAAGTGTATGGTCAAATATTTATTCACCTACACATTTTGAGAACCCTACTTGGTGATACTTTGTTTGTTTTATTATTTAAGCAATGATAACTTACTTCTGTGGAGCCTGGAGGAAATGATCTTAGAGGTTTCACTGCCATTTGATCTAAGTTATCTTCTCTTCTACAAAACAAAAACAATCATCCAAAAATAAGAAACAAGCCTGAATTATACAGATACAATCATAGAGACCTAAAAAGTTGAAACCTAAAACTGTATAAAGTTCATTAAGGAAACTATTGACTGAACTCTAGTGTGAGATACAAATCTTTCTTGTGTCTTTATATCAAAATTAAGTTTGTATATGAAGAAATCATTACCTATAAAGTACACAAAAGATAAGTATTTTCATGATGCTACATTCCTTTTATCATAAAGGTCATATTTCTGTCCATTTTGAAAATGATATATCCAAAACTGGGAATCAGACATTCAATGGTTGTCCTTGGTCAAATTTGTTGTCTGCCTGAGCTCTTATTATTCTAATATTTTGCTAAGATCATTGGTCTTATATAATAATTCTGTTTGAACTCTATGGGACCTTTATGACCTCTTGTGTGATACAAGTTTTTGCTTACTGTTAAGGAGGAATTCATGTAAATTAAATAAAATGCTCCGCTGGGGCACAGCTTGATACGACCGCAGAGGTCGAACCCTGAACAGTTGGGGCAAGTATGGACACAACATTCAAGCTTGATACAGCTCTGAATTTGGATTGTGATTAAATATTTGACACAGCATAGGTTTCTGACACAGAATGAATGTGGTCTAAGAAAATTTCAATTTACCTATTCAAACCATATCATTATTATTTGCTTTTATATATAAATCAGAAATAACCAATTTAAAATGGAAAATTTTAAAGAAAAAAAAAATGAAAAAAAAATCCCCCCTCCCCAAAAATTTATTGAACCCCCTTATGATTCATCACCCCAAAACTCAATAACAGCCTTCCCTTTGTGGTATGGTACCTTGCAGTACAATTTCAGAGAGATCCATACACTTGATCACAAGTTATTGTCTGGAAACTAGAAAAATGCTTGTTTTTTGGCCCCTTTTTGGCTCCAAATTCCTAAACGTTTAGGGCAATTACCCCCAAACTCAAACCCAGCTTTCCCTTTGTGATATGGAACCTTGTAGTACAATTTCATAAAGATCCATACACTTATACACAAGTTATTGTCCTGAAACTAGAAAAATGCTTGTTTTTTGCCCCTTTTTGGCCACTAATTCCTAAAATTTTGAGGCAATTACCCCCAAAATCAATCCCAGCCTTCCCTCAGTGGTATGGTACCTTGCAGTACAATTTCAGAGAGATCCATACACTTGAACACAAGTTATTGTTTGGAAACTAGATAATGCTTATTTTTGGCCCCTTTTTCCTAAAAGTTTTGAGCAATTACCCCCAAACTCAATTCCAGCTTTCCCTTTGTGATATGGAACCTTGTAGTACAATTTCAGAAAGATCCATACACTTACAAACAAGTTATTGTCATGAAACTAGAAAAATGCTTGTTTTTGCCCCTTTTTTGGCCCCCAATTCCTAAAATTTTGAATCAATTACCCCCAAAATCAATCCCAGCATTCCCTTTGTGATATGGAACCTTGAGGTACAATGTCAGAGAGATCCATACACTAAAACACAAGTTATGTCTGGAATCTACAAAAATGCTGATTTTTGGCCCCTTTTTGGCCCCTAATTCCTTAACTGGTACCATAACCCCCTAAATCAATCCCAACCTTCCATTTGTGGTATTGAACCTTATGGTAAAATTTCATAGAGATCCATTCAATTAAACTAAAAGTTAGAGTGCGAAAACCAATGTGTCTTCGGACGACGACGACGATGACAATGACGCCAACGTCATACCAATATACGACCGCAAAATTTTTTTGCGGTCGTATAAAAATTAATGCAATGTTCATAATAAATTTTACATTTCAGTGAACTTTCCATGATTTGTATTAATAAAGTCATGTCTTAATTTCCAATTTAAAATACTTTTTTCCAGCTTTTAAAAGGAAAATGTTAGTTTGTTAATAATTTAAAACCCCGGAAATGAAAAATCCGTAAATCTGTATGTATCGATGTATAAGCATGGTACACACTAGGAAATATTTTAACTTTTTATTCTCTATTGTGGGTTAATAATATTTTCTTTTCATAATTTTCAACAAAAATGTATTTATCTTTAGCAAGTATGAAGTGATGACAATGCAAACATATTATAATTAATGATTTTAAGCATGATTTGTTCCACATGATAATTTTTTTGTCAGGAAATGAGATGCTTTGTAGTTTGAATGTAACACCAGATTATTTTGTAGAAGATCAAAAAGGATAAAACACAGCTTTTATGCATCCATTATCTTCTAAAATGAATTAACTTGAGTTGGGTACAATTAGTTCCTCCTCAACCTTGTAAAATATCCATTTTTTTTTTTACATTAACCTGTCATCAGAATCACTACAAAATGGAGAAGATATTGCAATTCTGAAAACTTTAATGTCTCAAAAAGGGAATAAATAAGTTTACTATTATTGAAGTAGGGACATTGGACTCGGACTTCTCTCGTGCTGAGTTTTACTGTACGTACTGTTGGTGTTTGTTTTTTCTACATTGGCTAGAGGTATAGGGGGAGGGTTGAGATCTCAAAAAACATGTTTAACCCCGCCGCATTTTTGCGCCTGTTCCAAGTCAGGAGCCTCTGGCCTTTGTTAGTCTTGTATCATTTTTAATTTTAGTTTCCTGTGTATAATTTGGAGTTTAGTATGACGTCCATTATCACTGAACTAGTATACATATTTGTTTAGGGTCCAGCTGAAGGACGCCTTCGGGTGCGGGAGTTTCTCGCTGCATTGAAGACACATTGGTGGCCTTCGGCTGTTGTCTGCTCTGTGGTTGGGTTGTTGTCTCTTTGACACATTCCCCATTTCCATTCTCAATTTTATTTTTTATACTATTGCCTACAGAGTTTGAGGGATGATATTGCCTACAGTGTTTGATGGATGTTATTTCCTACAGTGTATGAGTGATGTTATTGCCTATAGAGTTTGAGGGATGTTATTGCCTACAGAGTTTGGAGGATGTTATTGCCTACAGAATTTGAAGGATGTTACTGCCTACAGAGTTTGAGGGATGTTATTGCCTACAGAGTTTGAAGGATGTTATTGCCTACAGAGTTTGAAGGATGTTATTGCCTACAGAGTTTGAAGGATGTTATTGGCTACAGGGTTTGAAGGATGTTATTGCCTACAGAGTTTGAAGGATGTTATTGCCTACAGAGTTTGAAGGATGTTATTGGCTACAGAGTTTGAAGGATGTTATTGGCTACAGAATTTGAAGGATGCTATTGCCTACAGAGTTTAAAGGATGTTATTGCCTACAGAGTTTGAGGGATGATATTGCCAACAGAATTTGAAGGATTTTATTGCCTACAGAGTTTGAAGGATGTAATTGCCTACAGAATTTGGAGGATGTTATTGCCTACAGAGTTTGGAGGATGTAATTGCCTACAGAATTTGGAGGATGTTATTGCCTACAGAGTTCCTTTCTATCATATCATTCTGCTACAACTACTGTAAAATGACCAATTGTTATGATTGAATTATTTATACAACATTGGTGTGTTAAAAAATAAAGCATATTTATTAATCAGCATTGCCAGACTTGGAGCTTTTCTTATATGAATGCATCAACAGAGATATGGCAAAACTATATAACTGCAATGTTGTCAAGAAAAGGTTAAAAGAAGAGAAATAAATAGGTTTGCACTATTTCTTTATCCTTACCTGACTAGAACTATTTTTACCACATTAGTTGATACGCTTTTGATGATAGCCGAGGCATTCAAATGACTTCTGCCATATAGCACCTGCCCATTAACCTAAAATTATAATCAAATTCAAATTTCAAATCAATACTTTCTCACCAAGAACAATGAAATTTGAACTTAATGCACAAATTAAGCAACAATAACGATTTATTTTACATAAGTGAAAATCTGTTGGCTTTATTCTTTTTTAAATTATGTTTTATTTCAACTTTTACTAATATATATGTCTCAGATTTAAATTTAATCAAAAGAAGCTAGAATGTATGTTATTTCTAACATTTTATGTCTGTTTTAATAAAAAAAATGTTTTGAGTTGACCAACTGATTTCAACTTTTATTGCTTTTTTAATCAATGTTTCAGTTATAATAGCCAAAGCTGACTTCTAAAGAGAAAGTTATTAAAGTTATTTATTTCATTTGAGCAATATTTAGTATCTTTGAAATCTAACTTTTACTTGGTAACCTCAAAATCAAAAGGGCCGTAAATATGACCATATATAAAAGTAAGTTTCCAATCCAATATAATGTATATGAGTAAGCATCCTGAGACAAAAATGACTAACAGACTAATTAGTCAAAAACAATATACCTCCCTCCCCTTAACTCTGTAGTGTGGGGTATAAATTAAGGGGTACACATTCTTGTTTTCTTGTTATCTAAATAACAGGATCAAATTTGATTCATTTAGAGTAATGTCAAATACTTTTACTCTTTCATCCTGAACTATACCCAATTGTGCAAAAGGTACTTTTCCTGGCATAAATCTTAGAATCTCTAATTCATGAACAATTAAGAATTCAACTGATACCTCTAATAATTCATCTCCAATTTCAATACGTCCATCTTTAGCTGCCACACTTTCTGGCTGGATACCAGCCACGAACACACTCATTGTGTTACGATCTTTGTTCCCTGCTAGACTGATCCCTAACCCATTGCCTCCTCTAGTTAAGTCCACTAAATGAACTTCACCTCCTAAGTCACCATATCTTCTGAGAACTCTCTCTGCAAAATTAAATACAAAACATATGTAATCAAATGATCTCAATATAGAAATATGGAGATGTGGTTTGATTGCCAATGATACAACTATAGACCAAAGGACGAGAACATAAAAAACAAAAGGTCACCATATAATCTTCAACAAAGAGCAAAATCCATACAGTATAGAAAGCTAGAAAAGGCCCTACGATAACAGAATATGATCCAATTCATAAGAGAAAACGACAGTCTGATTTATGCTTATATTTTAAAATGAAAAATAATTATGGCAGACAGCAACACACAACAAACACTTGACTACAAACATCTAGTTTGAGACAGGCACATAAAGAATGGTGTAACAGTTCATCATTAGAACAAATTGTTAAATCAGTTGAAAAAAGATTGACTCATCAGAGTACAAAGTATTTTAATACAAGAGTGCACACGCTGAAATGTCTCGCCTTCTTTACTAATCATTGATATTATGTTGATAGTCCTAAATATAAAGCTTTATTACAACTGTCACATAAACTTAACATTAACCAAGTAAACTAAACATTGACCAATGAACCATGAAAATGAGGTCAAGGTCAGATGAACCATGCTAGGCAGGCATGTACAGCTAACAATTCTTCCATACAACAAATATAGTTGACCTATTGCTTATAGTTTTAGAAAAACAGACCAAAACACAAAAACTTAACACTGAGCAATGAACCTTGAAAATGAGGTCAAGGTCAAATAAAACCTGTGTGACTGACATATAGATCATAAAATATTTCCATACACCAAATATAGTTGAACTATTGCATATAGTATTAGAAAAAAAGACCAAAACTCAAAAACTTAACTTTGACCACTGAACCATGAAAATGAAGTCAAGGTCAGATGACACCTTCCAGCTAGACATGTACACCTTACAATCATTCCATACACCAAATATAGTAGACCCATTGCACAAAGTATAAGAAAAACAGACCAAAACACAAAAACTTAACTATAACCACTGAACCATGAAAATGAGGAGAAGGTCAGATGACACCTGCCAGTTGGACATGTACACCTTACAGTCCTTCCATACACCGAATATACTAGACCTATTGCTTATAGTATCTGAGATATGGACTTGACCACCAAAACTTAACCTTGTTCACTGATCCATGAAATGAGGTCGAGGTCAAGTGAAAACTGTCTGACGGGCATGAGGACCTTTCAAGGTACGCACATACCAAATATAGTTGTCCTTTTACTTATAATAAGAGAGAATTTAACATTACAAAAAATCTTAACTTTTTTTTCAAGTAGTCACTGAACCATGAAAATGAGGTCAAGGACATTGGACATGTGACTGATGGAAACTTCGTAACATGAGGCATCCATATACAAAGTATGAAGCATTCCAGATCTTCCACCTTCTAAAATATAAAGCTTTTAAGAAGTTAGCTAACACCGCCGCTGCCAGATCACTATCCCTATGTCGAGCTTTCTCAGACAAAAGTCGCAGGCTCGACAATAAAAATAAGATGTTGAATGATTGCCAAATAGACAACTATCAACCAGAGACCACTTAACCAGAGACCAAATGGTGTAGAAGTAAGCAACTATAGGTCATCATGTGACCTTGAACAATGAACAAAACCCATGCCACATAAGAAGCTACAAAAGGCTGCATATCCCATAGCAAACTATATAAGTTCTTTTTAAACACGTTTCCAGGACTAAATCTTAAAGCCCCCTCAAATTCAAAGTACCATTTAAAGATGAATTTAACTTCACATTTGTTCAGTACTTTCAACTTAAACTAATATAAGTAAAAAAAAATAACGCACCAGAGGGGAAAAATGACATAAAAACATTAGTTAAAAGTTATCTGGCTTTAATAGACTTGAAATATAATCCAAAGTTTGAGCCAATTAATAAATGTTATATAAAAATGCTATATAACACTTCCTGATTACAATATTGTTTGACCCTAATAAACAGGATTCAATTATTTTCTACAGTGCATTACGAACTCATATTCTATATAAAACTAAAGGTTGTGACAAATTAACACAGATCTATCAATATCTCAATGCATGGATTCTGGGAATCTTGGAATTAGAGCAGGTTATGTTACCACAAATCATGTCATCTTATACAAGTTTTTTAACTACATCCTGGTTTAGTACAGTGATGTCATGTCTGTTATCACTTTAAAACTACTGCAATTAAATGTTTTTGTTTGTCTACATTAGGGAACCAGACAATCAAACAGACAAGATGATCCAACTACCTATATGGACTAGCTTGTTAGCAGATTTCAGAATATGAAAGAAGCTAGATTGATTGATTGATTGGTGCTTATGTCTCGTGGCAAATATTACATGCCTAATCAGGATGAATGAGCATATTGTGCTTTGTTCTCGACTGAAATGCTTAGTTTAGACTTATCTTTCTGATCCACTAGGTTACAGTTCCCTGTGCCCAGACAAGTTGTTCTGTCCTCAAGGATTTGTGTGCTTTATAGAGATGCAAAAAAGATTAACTAAAAAGTCTTTTGATTAAACTTGCAACCTGTAGCACTCTTGAAGAGTTATACTACCAAAAATCAACTTTGGTGGTATTCTGACCATAGAAGTGGATGTTAAATTAGAATATTTGTGGGTTCAACAATCTTTCATGGTTTAAATGGACACAATAACAAATATTTGTTTTCAAATCTAGTATCATTTTTGTAGTTTACAATAACAGTGGTCTTGCTGATTAATAACAGAATACTTTTTTTTTTCATTTGATAGTCCAATTTGTTTCAAATTGCTTGGTCAAAAATTCCAGAACAGTAGATTTTAAATAAACACTGTGCTTATATTAAGATTTTATGTAAACATGGTAACTGGAAGATCTCCTTCAGGGGTAAATTTTCTAAAACATTTTTCAGTATTTGTAGATCTTGTCCTGCTGATTACTTTTGCTTTGAAAGTTTCTATCTGTTATGGTTTTCAAGATAAAAGGCAAAAAACATGGTAAAAATCAGCATTTGACTGACGATTTGGGCAATGTTGACTTATATGTAAGACTTCTTTTGCTGATTATTTTTGCTATATGAAGTTTGTATCTATCATAATTTTCAAGATAGTAGACAAAACGCAAACATAAGTATAAATTGTCATTAAAGGGTAACAACTCCAATAAGGAGTTGACTGACCATTTCTTCCAAATGACTTATTTGTAGATCTTGTCTTGCTGATAATTTTGGCTTCAAAAGTTTCTCTTTATCTATTACACTACAGTTTTGAAGATAAAAGGTAAAAACAGAGAAAATCTATTGGTCATTTAAGGGCAATAACTCCTAAAGAATTGGTCTGACAGTTTTGATGTAGCTGGACAGAAGGTAGATCTCTCACCATTCTGAACAATTCTGCCCATGTCTGATTTTTTGTAACTAAAGAGTTTTTCAAGACAATAGACAAAAATTGCATTTTACTCCTATGTTCTTCTTCTTAGCCATGTCAACCATGTTGGTTGGCAGGTGGGGTCGTCAGACACAATTTTTATACTAAATACCCAAAGCAATATTGTGGCAAACTTTGGTTCCAGTTGGCCAAGTAGTTTTAGGTGAAGATTTTTGTGAAAGTTAAGGAAATGGTGACTACGGATGATAACTGCTGACAGACGCCAAGTGATGAGAATACAATACTTGGCCAAAAGAGGTGAGCTAATAAAAATTATATGAAAATAATTTGTTAAATCTTACAGAAAAAAATGTTTGAAGAGGGAGACACAGGGAGACTTCTTTCAACAAAGAGGGATTGACAGCTATGTAAATGACATTTAATCTTATTTCTTGTTTGTGCAATCTGAGAAACACAGCAAAAGACATAACTGATGATTAATTTTATCAGACTTCAAGGTTACAAGCCAAGGTTGTACAAAAAAGTTTAAAAACCTTGATAGATTACTGCCAGGAAAAGATAGAAATGAAGATAGGATGACCTGACAATGAATACAAAAATCTATGGCAAGACACCCCACTATCTCATGTCAGAAATGAAAATATTTCAAAGCTGCTAATTCTGGAAAAGTAATACTGGCTAAAAAATACTAAACGTAGTTTCCTGTTGTCAGAAAACCTCATTAAACACTCTTCACTACTGAATTGATAAGTTTTACACTATGTTTTCTGATTAAATTAACAGACCAGATAGACATCAAATAATTACAAAGATAATCATACTTTTCCCTGATGGATCAAAGTCACATCTTGATGTAGTAACAGACCTTGAGCTACTGAAGCTGACAAGACATTCATGATGTAGCTCTTCACACAGAAGACAAAAAAAAAAGAAGAAGGAAATTCATCTGTAGCTCTTCACACAGAAGACAAAAAAATCACACATGAAAGCATAAGGGAGGTTACATAAAGATATTTAGATGAGCTAATTATTTAAAGATGAAAATTATGAATTTGAAGATGTAAAGCTGTTTCAAAATGATAGTGATCACGATAATATTGGTTCTGAGTAATAACTGTATGACTGTGACATAATATCTAGATGTGGAAATTAGAGGTCTTGCAAAATGACCTTGATATAAAAATGAATGCATTGTAAATTTGCTTTTAATTTATCTAGATTGATCCAATCTTATCACCAGCCAATAATTTTCTGTATGTGGATATTCCTATTCTTTAAAAATAAATTCAATATTGATTGAATTAAATATTGAATAAATGTGTGCAAATTTTTAATCAAAGCAGTTCTGTTTGACATTATTCCACTGACATTTGAAATTAAAGCAGATATGATTAACCTTTTCTGTATCATTACACAAAATTTAGCAAAGTTCAAGTTTCAGCAATCACAATAATACATCTATACTCTTTTTATCATTCACTAGATAGGGTTATTATGAAAGGACAACATCTATACCTATATTCATATGATAACCTTGGATTGTATCATTGTATATCTTTATAATTAGGCTTTTTCATTACATGCTTAAAATATCTATTTCTATAATAGTCATAGTATTTGATAATGGTTGTTTGATTACAAATTATCAATGTAAGTATTTCTAGATTACCAGGGTTTACCATAAATCATACTAAAGTACATTTGCATCTGATTATGTAAATACCATCAAAATGAACATATCACTACATGGTTGCTTCAAACATGTTAAAGATCAACAATTGTAAACCATATCTTTATCCATTCTGATGAGGTCATCCCCTAAAAACTCTTCAAAGTACATATTTTTGCCATACTCTGATCATTCCACCTCTGCCACACTAATGACAATCTATGAAACAGGAGCTCTGGTCATTCACCCTGTGTCACACTAATAACAATCTTAGAAACAAAAACTCTAGTCATTTGAGCTCTGCCCCACTAATAACAATCTTTCAAACAGAAGCTCTAGTAATTCTAGCTCTCCTTCCTACTAATAGTAATATTTGAAACAGAGGCTCTTGTCATTCCAGGTCTTCAACAATCATAGCAATATATGAACTTGAGGCTCTGATCATTCCAACTCTGACACACTGATGGCAATCTATGAACAGAGGCTCTGATCATTCAACCTCTGACACACTAATGGCAATCTCTGATCATTCCACCTCTGCACAATTGTGACAATCTATGAAACAGAGACTCTTATCATTCTACCTCTGACACTCTGACACACAAATGGCAATCTTTGAACAGAGGCTCTGATCATTCCACATCTTGTTATTCAACAGATCAAGACTAATAGGCATGTAGAGGGTTGAGATAAAAAAAGATATAGTACATATTACCATGCCAAACAATTTTATAATATCTATTTTACATTAATCTAAACATTCAGGTTAGATCAACTGAGAGTCATAAACATACATTTTGGTCAATCAGGCAATCACCTTGGGCTTTTCTATTGGAATGCAATGTCAGCGTAATAAATCACAAAATCTTAGAATTACATCATAGATCTATAAGATATAATATATATAAAGAACAGCTGTTTGAGCTTTTGTTTTACCTTTAAATATAATTCAGTTATTTTATATATTTTGCTTGATATGAAATAAGATGTGGTATGATTGCCAATGAGACAATTAACCGGCAAAGGCCAAAGAACAATGATGTAAACAACTACAGGCATTGTACGGTCTTCAACAATGAGCAAAACCTATACCTATAGAAAGCTATAAAAAGCTATTCTGTTGAGTTCCTTTGTACTCAGTATATCTACGACAGCTGTCCTCAGAAAGAATCTTTGATCTGATAAAAGATCCTTTTTATTGATTCTAAGCCATGTTTTAATTTCCAAAAGCCTTTTACTTAAAAACTATCAATTAAATAAGTTCCCCATAAAAAACACATTTGTCATTAAAAGACTTTTAGGCATCAGATATACATGACTTGGAAAACAGTAATCAGAGCATATTTGTCAAAACAGACTTCAGTTCAACAACCAGCTGCATTTATTATAGAATTTATAATGCTGTTGCTTTTTTTAATTCATTCAAAATGGCAGTCACATTTTTAGCAAGAAATTGATGAAATTTATTGCTTATCTAAAGACATTGGATCTAAATATGTTATTAACATTTTGAATATGAAAGTAAAACTTTAAAGACAAAACTTAGTAAGAAATTGTGTAGTGATATGAAAGCACTTTCATCCTATGTGAAAGCAATTGTTTGTCATATAGGAAAAAATTTGCCCAATGACGATGTTACAGCTCATAAAATATTTATCAAATTTAAATAATAATTATATGCAGTTTGAGGTCAAAAGTGTTTCATCAATTGGAAATTCCCCTTTATATTTCATATAAAACACATATTTTTTAAACATTGTTGAAAGCTTACTTCAAGTCCGACTTTGATGAAAATTCAAACTGTTCAACTCAAATGTGTGCAGTTTTTTATGGAAAAGGACGCAAGATAGGTGTATGGACAGATAAGGAAACAAGACAAGTGTATGGAAAGACCAGGAAACAAGACCAGTATATGGAAAGACAAGAAAACAATACAGGTGCACAGACAGACAAGGAAACAAGACAGGTGTATAGACAGACAAGGAAACAATACAGGTGTATGGACAGGCAAGGAAACAAGACATGTTGTATAGACAGACAAGGAAACAAGACAGGTGTATAGAAAGACAAGGAAACAGTACAGGTGTATGGACAGGCAAGAAAACATGACATGTTGTATAGACAGACAAGGAAACAAGACAGGAGTATAGACAGACAAGGAAACAAGAAAGATGTATGGACAGACAATGAAGACATTTGTATGGGCAAAAAAGGAAACAATACAGGTATATGGACAGACAAGGAAACAAAACAGGTGTATAGACAGACAAGGAAACAAGACAAGTGTATAGAAAGACAACGAAACAAGACAGTTGTATAGACAGACAAGGACAGACAAGGAAAAAAGACACATGTATAGACAGACAAGGAAACAAGACAGGTGTATAGAAAGACAAGGAAACAATACAGGTGTATGGACAGGCAAGGAAACATGACATGTTGTATAGACAGACAAGGAAATAAGACAGGAGTATAGACAGACAAGGAAACAAGAAAGATGTATGGACAGACAATGAAGACATTTGTATGGGCAAAAAAGGAAACAATACAGGTATATGGACAGACAAGGAAACAAAACAGGTGTATAGACAGACAAGGAAACAAGACAAGTGTATAGAAAGACAACGAAACAAGACAGTTGTATAGACAGACAAGGACAGACAAGGAAAAAAGACACTTGTATAGACAGACAAGGAAACAAGACAGGTGTATTGAAAGACAAGGAAACAATACAGGTGTATGGACAGGCAAGGAAACATGACATGTTGTATAGACAGACAAGGAAACAAGACAGGTGTATAGAAAGACAAGGAAACAGTACAGGTGTATGGACAGGCAAGAAAACATGACATGTTGTATAGACAGACAAGGAAACAAGACAGGAGTATAGACAGACAAGGAAACAAGAAAGATGTATGGACAGACAATGAAGACATTTGTATGGGCAAAAAAGGAAACAATACAGGTATATGGACAGACAAGGAAACAAAACAGGTGTATAGAAAGACAAGGAAACAGTACAGGTGTATGGACAGGCAAGGAAACATGACATGTTGTATAGACAGACAAGGACAGACAAGGAAAAAAGACAGGTGTATAGACAGACAATGAAACAGGGCTGATTGACAAGGAATGTACTTAGAATAATTTCAACACTCCCACATGTCCTAAAACCTTCAATTAGGATTTTATCACGATCATATCTTCCCATAAAATATTGTCATGAAACTAAAGAAATATTAAAACTGGTTTATCAGTGAAATAATTGATTAATTTCTACACATGAATCCTTGATGACAGGAAAATAATAGGATTACATGACATATACCGGTTAATTAACCGCACCCAATTTTAAGAGATTTGAGGGATCAATATTAGAAAATCATGTAGCATATAAAATATCTGTCTGTTGTTACAAGTGAAATCTACCTTTTTTAAGAGCCTGTATTGTTTACTAGTCTTCATTTTCAGGTCTCCTAAAAGAAATAATTTTCCCCCAATATCAAAAGTTTCTAAAGATCTCCCAAAATACTTTGAAGAACAGGGCAGTGAAAAGGTAAACGAATTCTCAAGATTTTCTTCATTTTTCCAATTAGACTTCCCAATGTGGCCTTTTTGGTTGGCAAATCAGAATTAAAGTAATAAGCATGATCTATTCCTCAAAAAGACTTTTCCTGGTATAAATGGTCTTATTTGGTGTACGATTCTCAAGAAGATAAGATCTTTAATTTCCCACAAACATCAATGTCAAATAAAGTTCTCACTAACAGTCATACTGGTTTAGGTTCAATACAACAGTATCACCAATAGTCAAGTAACTTACAAAAAAGCTCTACCATCATAAAACAGATTTGCCTTTTGCTTTTGGTTCAGTTGATCTTATAAAATGATAGTAAGCATAATTTCTATGAGGATGAAATTGTATATGTAGAAATACTAAGAGGGGGTGGGAAGTAAGGGGGGGGGACATACTTCTCTTATAAAACACAACCAGTCTAGCTCCTTTTTGAGTTCATATGATGATCCCTCAGTTTTATTTGTTACCTTGGTAAAAATCTTCTTAATTGATATATAAGATCTTAACATCAGTAAATTACTATTGCCTAAACTCATCACTTTTGGTTAAAACTAAAGCAGTTTCAATTATTATCAAGTAATTTAAAGAATTATTAAAATTGATCCCTAGATGTTGGGTCTGTGGTTCATTTAGTGAAGTCAACTGACTCCAATATGGCTGAACGATCTAGAAAGCTTCGCAAATCATGGCAGTTTTGAGACTCATGCAATAATCGGCTAATATAACTTTCATAAAATATGCATAGCTAAAACAATTAAATTTCTTTTATGATATAATCACTACCAAAGAAAACAAAACAAAATTCATAAAACTCTTGTCTACAAAATCCAATGATTTCAGTCTAGGAGTAAGAGAATGAACTGACACCAAGGATCAATAACAATTAAACTTATCAATGCTTTACTTCATTTAACACGATGTTTCACAATCAAACAATTTATAACTACACTTAAGCTGCTTTCATTTGTTTGTCTGGATTATTGTATTTTCCATGAATTATAGCAACATGAATACAATATGGAATCAAATTTGTCAACTCTGAACACTGGAAATAACACATTAAGTTACGGAAATGCTATTTCATAAATATTCATATGACAATATAGAAAATTGGTTGAACTGTTGCTCTCTCTTTCCGAGAATTTGATAGCCAAATTCCCAATATATGAAAACTGATTAAAAAATAAAAATACTTAATTTTCTTTATAGTTTTTTTTTCTTTTCTGATGTCATCCCACATTAGCAGAGCAACAAAACTCATCTAATCAATTAACACTTTTAACATTGACTTCTTTTGTTGTTGATAGAAATATCTTTGTTAAAGCAAGTTTGGGATGACAATTAATTTCATAAAAATAAGAAAAAACAAAAATTTGCATGTTTTATGACGTTAAGATGATTTTGCCAAAAAAAAATCACTGCATTATCAGAATAGCAAAAGTTTAAAGGTCTGAACAAAAGTCCAGATGAATGCTTAACATAAGAACACACTGAATATATATGTAATTTTCCCTATTGATTGGTCCTGTTTTCATCTCTATATCTTTATTGACCTCAGTTCAGTATGAAAGTCTCAGAACAGTACCACGTTATAATACTTAACTTATATCTTCCTCAAATATTTCCAGCACCAACATCATGTTGCCAGACAAGAACTTGTGAAACATTCAAATTTGACCATTACATACACTTCCTATACTTGTTTACAGAACCTTCAATAAAAGCTGGAATTGTATGTATAAATGCATATAAAGTGGCTGTCATTTGCAGGATCCATCTTAACCATATATACATATAGTCAGTATTAAGATTGTGGTCGGTCTTTATTTCAATTGCTCACACAGAAAAATTAAATTTCCCAATGGTTTAGAAATTTAATCAGTTAAAAGTTTATATATCATTTTGCCATGATCAATCAACCAAACTTCACAGTATATCAATATTTTTTTCTGGTAAATGACTTGTGGAGTAACAAATTGAAAAATAACAACATGTAACATGATAAGAACATTTCTAAAGGGTCATTTTTGTTAGGCTGCTGTCTAATTGATATACATTCCAGTGGGAAATCTAGTGACAAAATATTACCTCCCCTGTAAACACTGAAAACTACATCTTCTCAATGTTTGTCCCATTTTAGCAAGGACGCTATCAATTATGGATTCACGGGGAAAACATTCTAGTGAATCATAAAGTTAAAATAAAAACAAAACTTCCATTTAATGTTATCATTTCCCTCCTTAAGTAGCAAATGACAAGTACAGCAGGCTATAGAAGCTTG
This sequence comes from Mytilus californianus, assembly GCF_021869535.1. Classification (NCBI taxonomy): domain Eukaryota; kingdom Metazoa; phylum Mollusca; class Bivalvia; order Mytilida; family Mytilidae; genus Mytilus; species Mytilus californianus. Next base: position 79,311,012 of record NW_026262581.1, read on the forward strand.
ATGTAAAATTGGTTTAAAATGTTGCTATGCGAATAAATTCCTTGAGTACAAACTTCAATTTATTTTTTGGAAATTTAAAAAATTAAATTAGATTAGATCAGAGAAAGTCAGGGAAAAAATTCCAAAGGAATTGATTGATATGCAGCAAAGATTGCCACTTTAGAAATTAAGTTACTAAGCAAATTCCAACAGGCCTTATCTCGATGCAAACATTGAATGTGAATAGATCGAGAAGACCGCAAATACAGGTACAAAAATTGAGACGACCTTTTCTTAAAATTGTATAAAAAATAGTAGAAAGAATCCTACTTTATAAGAATAGTTATCTTTAATTTCTTAACCTGCACAGACAGACTTTCATAAATTTTTATATTCACGAAAAGACAATATTTCTCTATTGAATGTACATGTGACAAGAGCAGACTGGTGTGCTCGATAACTTAGGTGTGAAATTTTTTTTTATCAATATGCAGCAAAGATTGGCATTTATTGAATTTCAGTTTCACAAGCTTCTAATGCAATTATCTCCATAAATACTGCACATATAACATCTTGTATTTGCATGTATATTTCTAATAACACAGTTTAACAAATAATTTCTTTAAAATGTACACTTATTATTTAGAAATAACTTTTGATCAGTATCGTCACAGGCATTGTTTTATCATTGACTTTCTCAACTCTATCATAAGAAGAGTGAATTTTCTTTTGTTTTCGTTCACTAGATTTCTCACTGTATTCTACTCCTGAAAACTTGTTTTCTTATTCATTATAAAGTAACACTGGTTTGGAATGCACTTGGAAGAAAAAAACATTTCAGTTTATTCATGTGTTACAACTAAACAATCTGCATGCATACAATTTTTGTGGCACACTGAATGTCATGTTTGCTTATTTGTTTGATAATGACCATAAAAATCAATATTACCTTTGTTTATTAACCAAATTAACATTTATTACTAGTAATTGGATTCATTTATGTTTTGATCGAAAGAATTTCTAAAAGGTAAGTAATACACCTTCAAAATGTACGATAAACTATCTAACAAAACTACCAGAAATAGTTTCTATGGTAAATCTCTGATTTCTGAGGTTTAAAAAGTTGACATTTAAGGAAATTGGAAACAGCAACATTAACTATTCTGCTTAAAATTACCAATTTGACAGTTGTTTAATATTGTACTCTGACAACAAAAATAAACAATAATGGCATGAACTTTTAAACACCAATGAAATAAAATTCAACAGCCAAAGAATAAATAAATTTATTTGTTACTGCCAATCAAGATCTTTAGTTAGTGAAGTACTAATGTAGTTCAAGGCTTTTGGCAACTGTTTACAAATCAATTGCACTCCTGTAGATAAAAGTCATTCCTGTAGATAAAAGTCATTCCTGTAGATAAAAGTCAAACACTGTGTCAAAATTTATGTTTCTTTATCCTTCTTTCCACATACCAAATATAGTTATCCTATTACTTATAATAAGAGAGAATTTAACATTACAAAAAATCTTAACTTTTTTTTCAAGTAGTCACTGAACCATGAAAATGAGGTAAAAGACATTGGACATGTGACTGACGGAAACTTCGTAACATGAGGCATCCATATACAAAGTATGAAGCATCCAGATCTTCCACCTTCTAAAATATAAAGCTTTTAAGAAGTTAGCTAACGCCGCCGCCGGATCACTATCCCTATGTCAAGCTTTCTGCTACAAAAGTCGCAGGCTCGACAAAAAACCAGCACAAGAAAATTAACAGGTTAACAACCAAAAAACCTCACAAGACTTGTTGGGTGACATCATATCACTGTCACAGGTCACAAAAACTCATATCTAGAGGTCACAAAACATCAATGAGACAGCAAACCACTATCACAGGTCACCAAAAAACTCATATCTAGAGGTCACAAAACATCAATGAGACAACAAACCACTATAACAGGTCACTAAAAACTCATATCTAGAGGTCACAAAACATCAATGAGACAGCAAACCACTATCACAAGTCACCAAAAAACTCATAACTAGAGGTCACAAAAAATCAATGAGACAGCAAACCACTATCACAGGTCACTAAAAAACTCATATCTAGAGGTCACAAAAAATCAATGAGACAGCAAACTACTATCACAGGTCAGTAAAAAGTCATATCTAGACTCAAGAGGTCAAAATGAGGACTTCATTATATATATAATGAAAACTTGAAAAAAGGGTAAGCATAGGGGGCTTTTCAAGTTTTCACAAATCAGCATTCCTTTTCTGAAATTCTTTTTATAAATTCATAACTTTGGTCTCCTATTTATAATAGACAAGAGGCTCTCAAGAGCCTGAATCGCTCACCTGTATTTCAGAGAAGATTTTTAAATGTTAGCAAACTTGATGAACAAATTGTGTAAAATTGTCTTTAAAGGGCAATAACTCCTTAAGGGGTCAATTGACAATTTTGGTCATAAACTTTTTTGTAGATCTTACTTTGCTGAACATTATTGCTGCTTACAGTTTATGTATATCTATAATTATATTCAAAATAATAACAAAAAACTGCAAAATTTTGTTAAAACTACTAATTCGGTGGCAGCAACCCAACAATGGGTTGTTCGATTCGTCTGATAATTTCAGGGCCGATAGATCTTGACCAATTAAACAATTTTACCCCATGTCACATTTGCTCTAAAAGATTTAGTTTTTGAGATATAAGCCAAAAACTGCATTTGACCCTTATGGTCCGAGTACACAGTTATTTCGTAGTGCATTTCTTTTAGACAATAAATGAAAATTAAAAAAATCCCACCTGTGCTTTCTCAATAATATTTTTACAGTGTGTTGTACTACTTTTGGGAAAAATTATATCAAAATTATAGAAAACTTCATCGGCTCTAACTCAAAATATGGACAATTTCATGTTAAGGGGGTCTTCAAATCTTTTGACAGCTTCCGAAGTG